>NC_134596.1:19801666-20505000 GCF_037038515.1 Microtus pennsylvanicus
GTGAGAATTAGCCTAGAAGAGGCTAGATAGGAATGGGCCAAAGCAGTGTTTAAATGAATACAGTGTCCGTGTAATTATTTCGGGTAAAGCTAGCCGGGCAGGGCAGGCGGCTGGGGTGTTTGGGGATGCAGCCCCACCGCCGCCCATATTACTACAAGGCTCTCTTTGCTTCAGTCACCCAGAAGCTCTGCTTCATAATGGGTAGTTTCCATTATTTTTTACGAGATGAATATCAGAAAAGCCACTCATCAGGGATCATCCATTCCCAGTCAGAATACTAGGTACATCATCCTACCATGGATATTGCACATTCAACAGTCAGTTCTTATTGTGACAAGATAGTTTAAAGCTAAACTTGATATTCAGGAACGAATAAAAATCCCCTCTTCTAGGGGATTTATTTGCCTTTCTTCCAATTGCTGAAGCTTCCAACATTCATTGTCTTTAACTATGGCCATCATGAGTCTCATCTTCACTCCTTGCTTCTTTAAATCTTGGGCAGCAGCTGTTTCACCTGGTGCTACATTGTTAAGAAGCTTCTAACTGAAAAACATCTAGAGTTAAATCCTCATTATTTCATTTATTTTTTGCCTGACTTGGCGATATTTAGTATCATTAAGACCTATTTCTGTAACACTAAACAGGGACCAGTGCTGCCTGCCTCAGAATGTGATACAGGTTTTAAAAAATCTATAATGGCAAGAAGCTTGATGACTAGCAAGAAAAAAAAATACTGGTTCTTTTATGAATTTGACCTTCTACTAATGATTGTATCGTGTCCTCTTGTTAAGTATGGGACTATATGGAAATGTAGTCCCAACTTCATGACATAGTGTTGTTCCTTCTTCTCTGCCGCATTTGTCTTCATAATTGCTGGCCTGGTAGCACAATTTGGATGGCTAAAAGGCATCTCCAACCTTACTCCAAAGTTGGGTTTTTCTCAGTCTTCCATATAATTATAAATACTCATTTAGTTTTACAAAGAAAAAAAGTAAAAATCACCTATTTCTCTCTTCTCACATTCTAACTTCAGTTCATGGCAATTCTTTTCAGCTTGGCTTACAGAATACTTTGTAAATACCGCCCCTTTGCTCCCATCTTCAAAGCTAATAGCTTGATGCAAACGTGGACCAAAGTCAGACTACTAAACTGGTTACGTGCTCCATCTCTTCCTCGTGCAGATTATTGTCCACATAGAAGTCCAGAAGATATTCAGGAGCATGGCTCAGCTATGTCCTCTTCCTCCTTACAAACCTATGCTGCCTTTGCATCACATTTAAAGTAAATGCATCTTTACGAGCTGCCAAAACTGCAGGCATTGACCTTGACATCTGCATTCTATATCTTTACCATCTCCTGCTTTGTGTTCTCCTGACACTGCACACTTTCCTTTATTAAGCTTTGGTTTTCTACTTCACATTAATCATTACTTTGGAGCAATACAGAAATAAATCCTTTTGCTTATTATCTGCTTACTCTAATAGACTATAAGAGCAAAATTATGATTTGCATACCTTGGTGTTATGACTATTGAACATTGTCTGTTATATAGTAGGTACCAGATGGTGACAAACTTGCTGCAAATACATTGAAAGAATCAGTCTCACAAACACTGGGACTTCAAGGTCCAGGAAGGGAAGCTCTTTCAATGTCTGCCTTTGACAAAATCTGATTTTCCTTCATTCCAGAATACCATCCACAAATTATCATTCTATATCTATTCTAGAACATGGAAGAAATGAGAGTAAGTCCATATTTAGTGCACAAGTTAGAAATAAGAATCTTTCTTTACCCAAATTGTGATCTACTTTGCCTATAATAATGGATCTATCAATACTATCACAGTTTTAGTTTTATGAGGGTCTTAGCAAACATCTGTTAGGATACAAATATTATGTCTTAGTTAGGGTTGTTATCTCTGTCAGAAAACACCATGACATAAGCAACTTGGAGAGGAAAGGGTTTATTTGGCTTACACTTCCACATCATGTTTCATATAAAGAAGTCAGGGCAGAAACCCAACAAGTGCAGGAATCTGAATGCAGGAGCTATTGCAGAAGGGTGCTGCCTGTTGGCATACACTCCCATGCCTGCTCAGCTTGTTTTCTTATAGAACCCAGGACCATCATCCCACATTGGTACCACTGAAAATGGGCTGAACCTTCCCACATCAATCTCTAATTAAGAAAATGCTCTATAGTTTTGCCCATAGCCTAATCTTATGGAGACATTTTTTCAGTTGAGGAGCCCTCATTTCAGATACCTGTAGTTTATGTAAAGTAGACATAAAACTAGTCAACACAAACTGGGTGGTGATGGCTCATGCCATTAATCCCAGCACAGGGGAGGCAGAGGTAGTATGATCTTTGTGAGTTCAAGGCCAGCCTGGTCTATGAGAGCAAGTTCCAGGACAGGCTCCAAAGCTATAGAGAACCCTGTTTCGAAAAACAAAAACAAAACAAAACAAAAAAAGAAAAAGAAAGAAGGAAGGAAGAAAGAAAAAAGAAAGAAAGAAAGGAAGGAAGGAAGGAAGAAAGAAAATTAGTCAACATACAGGCCCATTAAATTCCAGACTTCCTCATAATTGCTGCAAGGTCATCCATATCCAAAAGTTGGATTTGGGGCCTATCCTGCTATGCTCAGTGTTCCCTCCTTCATGAGGCTTATGCAGGCCTCTACAAAAACATAAAATCTCTTCATTCCCTAAACATTCATAATACTTCATGGCTTTGTTCCTCGTTGTTATTCTTTTTGGCATACATAGTTCTAATGCCTCTTTCCTAAAGTTTCCTTTATTGAGAATAGAATCCATGAGCTACTTATCTTAACAGTCCCAGACTACCTAGCAAAAACAATTCAGCACCTTGATTAGCACAGTAGAGGCCTTTTTCACACTGATTTTCAATTGGTGTTTCCTATTCACCTGCAAAGCCTAGGCTTCCGTCTTTCCATCCTCATACTGTTGGCTGGCTATCTCTGTGGTCGGTGAAGAAAAACACAAAAGGAAAAGAAGGCACACTTTAGAGTGCTCATGCAATAATGAAAACTATCACTTCTTGGTGAGCCTCAAACCAGCGTGCAGGCAGATGCTATCCTGAGGCCCCTGTCTGGGGGCAGTGGCAATGCTCTTCTATGGCTAATCGATACCCCCACTCGAGTCCCTTTTATCTTGGATCGCTCCTCTTCCCGGCATTACCAGATTAACATTATTAACAGTCCAGTTTAATAGCTTTCAGTCTAATAATTGAATGTAATTTTCTGTGCAAGATAATTCTCAACTTTTAAGGCAATGGCAGCTTTGCGAAATGACGGAAATTCCTCCCTCCACCTGGCTCTTCCTTGGGACGTGATCCACACTTATTAAGCGTGTTGTTCAAGGGCTCCTGTGCACTTTTTTAAAAAAAACAAAGGTCTGAGGTGTTACTTTCATAAGTTTTGGTCTATACAAATTGGAGACGGGAGCAAGCTGGTAGAAAGCCCAAAGTTTTCTAAATGTAGATGAGCACAGATTAAGAAAGCAGTAATTAATTTCCTTTGACCTCAAGCTGAAATTCCTTTCTAGAGCTGTCATAAAGAGAAAGGGGCCAGAGAAGAGAAGTGAGACTGTGTAACAATGCAATTAAACCCTTGTAATGAGGTCGGGCCTTGGACTTGTTGCAACTGATATCATTATAGCAAATGAAAAGGCCCTATATAGATGGCAAGGTTTTCTTATTCTTCTTTTTTTCTTTTTTACTCCATATTTTTTCTTCTTTTTCTTCTGTTTAACTCTTTTCATGCCAGATACACAGTACTTTATGAAAGAAATACATAGATTTTATGTATGTGTGTATATAATTAGGCACATAGATGTGTGTTTTCACACACCTGCACATACACACACACACACACACACACACAAATACACACAATCTTTTTCAGAAGAAGAATCCAGTTGACTAATGAACATGATCTTTGTATGCAGATCACAGAAGCATTAAAGAAGCAGGGAAGCCCCTGGATTATGACTCAACACAGTTCAACTATCTCCTACACTGTGTCTGTTAATGTAGAGGTGTCTCTGATGAACTAAGGCTATGTGCTAAAATGTAGGATTGTGGTCTTGAGTCTTTTACTAAACAGCTCTATGACCCTAGGTGGGTCCCTGAATGTGTCTGAGCCTCCATTGCCTTGTTTTGTTGATGGAAAGAATACTGGTCTGATGTGGGATGCTCTTCTGTATGCTTGTGAATATGTTTTATTACCATTGGTTAATAGAGAAGCTGCTTTGACCCATGGCAGTGCAGAATATAGCTACATGGGAAATCCAAATAGATAAAGGAAGAAAGAAGATAGAGTCAGAGAGATGCCAGCAGCTGTTGGAGAAGCAAGATGTGAGGTCACAAGCCACAAATCTAAAGGTAAAATATAAAATAATTGAAATGGGTTTATTTAAATGTAAGGGCTATTTAGAAATAAGCCCGAGTTAATAGTCCAAACAATTATAGTTAATATTAAGCCTGAGAATTATTATTTCATAAGCAGCTGTGAGGAAACTGGCAGGCAGGAGCGAAACTTCCAGTTACACTGGTCACTGTTTTTGTTCTGTGTTGTATGCCATATTTATTGAGATTAATTTATTCTAAGTTGGTGTCTTATGAATTTGTTGGTCTTTTTCTGCACATATGTTTAAGGATAGCTATGTCTGTTTAAGACTTCAAGAGTTCTAATAGGGATTGCATTGCTTTGACTGAGAGCACGAAGTCTAAAAATTAGGGTGTATTTGGTTAATATATAACTCACCTATAAATTCATTTTTATTTTCTGACAAAATTACTTATGTTTATTAATGCTTTCCTAGTTCGGATCATTCTAAAGAAGATGTAATTCTAGATTCATGTGCTTGACTTGTTCCAGAAATGTCTTCAGGTTAATGTAGTTGCAACCATACTGAAACACCTATGTTGGGACTCTGGTTTTAACCAAATTTCCTAATGTGCGTGCATATCATGAATGTTAGGAAAGTTTCACTTAGTCTTTTATTTCTAACAGAATTTCCATGAGTTTGAAGGACAGCAAGGAGGAATACATGAAAGGGTTTGGAGAGAGGAATGGAAAAAAAGAAATATAATTATATTATAACCTTAATAAAATAAAAATTATACAGCCTGCTATCAACACTTACAGGTTTTCTTTTAATTAAAAGCATAACTTTAGGCACACAGTCTCATCCTTGCTATAAAACAAATCAATACATTTTACTTGTAGTTTATTTTTTCTGATTATCACCTGTTTTCCCTGCCAGAGTCTGTTTGATTAAACAGCGCTTTAACATAGCAATTGACTATTGAGCCAGAGCAAACTAGGTGCAATTATTGTTCCAAGAATGAATAAGTGTGATCCTCCGGGATGGTAGTTCTCAGCCTCACTTACATTCCACAGCTACCTGGAGAGGCTTTCAAAATCTAACCCTTGGTCCCTGCCCCAGAGCTGTTAGAAGTCTGTGAGGCTAAGTCTCTCTTGACTCCTCAGGTGATGCGAATGTGAAGGAGACAGTTGCTGTCCAGTGGCTTACAGTGTGACATGTGTGTCAAAGGTCTGCAGTATCATCTTCCCCAGGAAGCTGGCTGTAAATACAACCATTTAGAAAACATGGAGACGCAACGCACGTGAATCTCCACCTTGACAAGTCGGCGTGTTAAACCTAAATGTGTGAGAAGGCCTACTTTAAACGACGTTCTCACATTCTTTTTCTAAGCACTATGTCCCTGCTTGATACTAAACCTGTGTCTTTGCATGAAAGAGACTTGTTCTTCAAAATGGGTGTGTGTGTGAAGACAGAGAGAGAGAGAGTTGCCCTCATGAATGCCCATGCAACACTTGCCTGTTGCCTGGCATTCTGAAACGTCGAAAGGTGGCATCAAGCTCCCGAGAACTGGAGCTACAGATCGCTGTGAACTGACACATGAGTTCTAGCAGTCAAACCAAGGTCCTCTGGAAGAGCAAAACGTAGTCTCAACAACTGAGCCATCTCTCAGCCTGGGATTTACCTTCCTGATAAGTGATCAAGAAGGAAACAGGTTGGCAATACCCAAACAAAAGTTGCCTCTGCCAGCCAGATGTGGTTCAACCGTACCTCAGGTGAGGAAAAGAAAAGCCAACACGTCATTTCTAAGTTAGAATTCTTGGAAGTTCCCATAGACAACAAAGTAGAATTGGAGGTAGAAACATCAATGTGGATCCAGTGCGCAAAAACAAAGATGTCCACCGACTAAGCGAGTTGCTACCAAATAAGGAGTGGTGAGGAAGCCAGCTGTGGGCAGAAATAAGACAGACCGATTCCAGGTGCTGTAAATGAAACAGAGTTCTCAGTTCAGGGGAGCCCTGGCAGAACTGAGCTGTGGGGCTTACAGAGTCTGGGTCCTGGACTGGGGATATCTGTTCTCACCTCACAAGTACTGAGAAGACCGAATGTGGCTGAGTTTGTGAAGAGCTTACCATCATGCCTGATTAGCAGGACCCTCTCAAGACAAGGAAGCTGCACTCATTAATATCGTAAATCACTTCCCAAGCATGTAGGACTGAAAGAAACTCAAAAGATGAAAGTAATGCCTATGAAGTTTTATTTTGTCTCTGCATGCCCGTCCAAAGTAACTGAAAGAGAAATTAATATTCCTGGGGATATTCTTGAGACAACTGATTTCCAAGATGACCACACCAAAGTTTCAAATTCCACTTTTTCTATTCCAATCAAGAGGCAGGGGTGCACTGTCCCCTCCAAACAGGTTGGCAGACTGGTGACTTTGACGTAAATGACATATTGTGATTTCCAGGCTAGTTTCTTAGAAATGACTGGAGAAGACATTGGGCAAGTTGGAGAAATGGCCTAAAATGACTACATATCAACATTCTGGCCACCTCCCCCAGCTGAAGCAACATTGACAGCCAGCATCTACCCCAGCTTGTAAATGGGTAGTAAGCTATTACATACCTACAGCCCACAGTCTCAGAGACATCTTCTATCTCTGAGCCTATTTGCTCTCAGGAAGCCTTCCCTGCTCTTCTTTGTGCTCTTTTAGAATCCCTGACCAACAGAACCCACCGTTCCCTTCTGTCATGAAGCTTGGGCACTTTGCTGCATAGCAGTAGATAACTAGAACACTGACCAACTTCACAATGTTGCCTCACCTGATACAATGCCAGGGCCTACTGCCCGCACATAACCAAGCCAATGTTATAGCAGATTATGCAAAACGGTGAAACTTTGCTGTGAGGTTGACTGTCAAGAGAAGCAAGGGTTGTATTGAAAAAGATTCATATTTGTATCCCTGACATGAAAGTCGAGGGAGAGTTGGAAGAAAGGTAAAAAGAACATGTTGCTAGTGTGAGGAGAGAGAGGTGAGGGACAGAGACATTCTTGCGCAGTGTAAACAGTCAGCATGCTTCTTTACAGTCTCGTGCTTCTTTCCTGCATGGCTTATGTTCCATGTAGCAGATTCTGAAACTTGAAAGGTCAAAGGGCCATTGACAGACGACAGTGACGTCTATGTAAACACACTCCTGAAAAGTCATCTGGAAACTGCCTAGCATGGTCCGGAGTCTTCCTGAAAAACAACTTACCTTAAGTGCTTTCTTAATCATGAATCTGTGCCCAGGCATATCCATATCTTAGTCAGGTTCATTCAACTGGACTCAAGATTTTCCTACAGTCTCAGTCTTAATAGCTCTCTCTATTCCTGTCCCTGAACAATAATTTCTTAGAGGGAACAATCAAAACAACATTTGGCTGCCTATAACAGAAACTCAAGAACAACCACAAGGAGCATTTATTTGCATTAACTCATCCAGGAAGATGTGACCCAAGGATGCTGGATTATATCTTCATTTGATCCAAGCAACTTCTTTCTCTTCATTCAATGACTCTATGGTATCTCTTTCATCTTCGTGTTTGTAAGATTGCTGCTGTACCATATGGGTTTAGCCATGACCTCAGCCAAGGCAAATAAGAGAAAGGATCAAAGGCAAAAGGCCTCTCACATCTGGCCCTTTATGTTTGGAAATAACTTCCTTGGGAATACCACCAACTGATCTCAGCTCATACTTCTTGACCAGAACAGATGTAGCCTCTATCCACTTTGAGGAAGCAGGAGAAATTAGTTTCCCAAGTGAATATATTTTAACCCCTGAGAAAAATTAGGGTAAGCGATGGCTAACAGGTAGATGATTCCACAGACACAGACTGGGTCTTTAAATCTTCAATGTTAATAAAAGCATCCCTTGACTAGTGCACATTCTGAAAGATGGTCATAATGCTACTTATTCTTTGTCCACAGAAAATGGGAAGGACATTGTGATTTAGAGCAAGGATGAGTCTCTTGCCAACCCTAAGGTGGCTCCCTTAACTAAGATTTGTGCTTCCCTGCTCCCCTATCCAACCTACATTCCACCATTTGCCTCAAGCCATGACCCAAAGGTAAATGCTAAGTCTGTAGTGACCTTGGCTTTGTAGCCACCAATGTTTTGTGTTGCTGAACTTCAACATCTATAAGACCATGCCTAGAAGCAGAGAAATCCAGACCCTTGGTAGTTCTGTCTGGAGAAGGAAGAAGGGCTTTGCTGTCTCAGACTCCATGCTAGATTATTTCACTAACACACACACACACACACACACACACACACACACACTTCTACACACACATACATACACACACACTTCTATTTCCTTCCACACTCTTTTCCTTCTGTCCTTTCTCTCCTTCCTTCCTCCCTTCCTCCCTCCCTCCCTTCCTTTCTTCCTTTTTTCTTTTTTCTTTGCTTTTATATCTCCTTCCTTTTTCCTTGCTTTTTTCCCTCCCCCCTCCTTTCCTTCCTGTCTTCTCCTTCTTTCCCTCTTCCTTTACTTTTTTCAAGTTCCAAAAACAAAGGAGCTCTTACTTATTACCAGGTCAAGCCAGGGTCACACTTCACAAACTGACTGTGGGGTTGAGTCATGTCCTACTCACATAATAAATTCCAAGACTAAGAGTCCCCAGATCTGTGACACACAGATCTCATCTCATAAGGAAATTTGAATTGAATGCCTCTGAAAACTAGCTAATCAAAGTAAACAAGCTTCCCAGTCTTAGTGAGATGACAGAAATATAAAAACAAGGAATGTTTCAACATACAGACTCCAGTGGGAATGACTAAAACGGGAGATAGTTGGAGTCCTGGGTGGGGCAGCCTAACTGCATTCACTCACACCACATCCAGAGGACATGCAGTACATTTGGAGGCATGCTGGGTGGCTTGCTATGCATCTGAACCCTGACTCACTCAGTTCGCACCACAAGAGAACAGTCAGTACTTCCCAGAGATGTGCTGAAAGTCTTGCTGTGATTTAGCAAGACTCTCATGGTTTCATCTCCATCTTTAAGATGTGAGTCCGCCAGTGCTGAAATCATTAGTTAGCTCTGCTCTCTCTGAGAGGGCTCCCCTTACAAATGTTTGCAGGTCCTTGACGCTCTGTCTTAAAAGTAGAGATCCCACTTAGCACGATATATTTTGAGAAGCAATGAATAATGACACTGAGATGGAAATGGGCAATAAAAGCACTTTCTATTTGAAAAATAAGTATCTTATCCAGTAATTATTTCTATGACTTGTTTTTTTTTTGGTTGAACAAGAAAGGGCAAATATGCTGAGGGTTTTCTTTCATATCTAAATTCACATAGCAGCAACTAAACACAAGCCCTTCCCCATCTTAAAGCAGAAATCAAATTCCATTTTAGGTAGAAGTTGGTTTTTAACTTTAACACTTTGTTCTCTGCCAAAGACTTATCTATTGAGGGACAATATAGTGGCATCTTAATTCTAAATCACAGTCTAAATAGCCAGTGTATATTGTCAGTCCCAAGGAACTTCATCACCTTCCGTCTTTCTTCTTCACTGTATTGAAGCTAGTTTGATATATGCTGTAATGGATGAAAAGCTGGTATTGTGGCTATGAAGCTGGGTGTGCAGCATTCCCTTTCCCATCTATGCTGCTGGAAAAATACAGAACATCATTGTTAGGAAAGCATTGCCACACACACACACTGGGCCTGGAAGGAGCAAGCTCAAATTCCTTTCCCTTCTTCTTTACCACTGAGATACTGTGTGCCCACACTAGGGAGTGGTCACAGTGGGCATCCTCCAGACAGCATGGATTCAGAGAACCCCCAAACAGGGAGGCAATGGCTGGAGCCGAAGTTGGGAAATCAAAGGCACAGAGATTCCAGTGTGCACAATTCTAGGGACACTGTGAGTCCATTGAGCCAGTTGCTAAACATTAATGTGTATTTTTACTTGCTGCTTGATGAAACCCCAAGACCTTTTCAGGTACCACCTACTCCAAAAGCCTTTTGTATAATCTCCAGTTTGGGTTCATGGAATCCATTCAGAACTCCCATTTGCCATAGCTGTCTCCTTTTCTTCTAGTTATATAATGCTTTGGCCTTGCATCTTATGATGTAGGGATAACATCACATTACAGATCACTTCGACTAACCATGGACGGAATAATACAGCATTGTGAACATTACAGCATTATGAACAAAAACTATGATTATTCTGTGGTCAAACTTTCAGTCTACTGAATAAAGCAAGCAAACAGTGATTAAGCAAATAAATTACAAACTAGATCCAGCTAGTGTAACATGCTAGATTCAAACAGCTCTGTAGATAACCAATCATTATTCATATCACAATAGCAAGTCTCAATCATCAGGCTCTACATTTCTTTATCCACTTGCCCCCAATATCTTAGTTTTCCTGGGTGCAATTCATATGCCCTATGTATTGCTTACCCCCATTGATTTCTCACATGTTCATTATTTGAATCTGGTACTTTGCTGTTTTTCTACCTGTATTTCCCTACCCTTCTTATTCCCAATTGTTTTTTTTAATTTTTTCTTTTTTAATATTCTCTGTCTATTTTCAACCTTGAATTTCATTCCATCTCAATGACTAGTTGAACTCTCTCTAATCCAATATTTCAATAGCTTTTTCCTCTGGTTGTTCTGCATTCTCTGATATGATTCAGACTTAACACTCCTATGGCCCAGTTAGTAAGTGCTTACAATGCAAAAAAATTCAGTGATGATTAAACTTTCACAAATGCATAAAATACAGTAATACTTTATATTAGATACAAAAGAGCTGACCCTTTAATGTCACTGTTTAATTTAAAACACTAAGTAAAGAAATGGTCTTAAAATATCTATCATCTTTGCTACAATCACTATCTTCTGTCCTGTCTCAGAGTTAATCAAAACATTTAGAAATTATCATGATCCTCTTGCTTCAACTAGCAGTTCTGTCTTCAATGCCTAGATAGTCATTCTTGACTCTTAATAACATAGTAGTATCATTTAACTAAGGACCTAGTACCATTCTCCACACTGAATATATTTGCACGAGACTACAGCAGCAGTATTTTTTGCAGAATTTCTGCCAGGTGACCCTAACATGAAGCCAGGAAGAAAACTAAACATCCCAAAGTTGATGAATCTTGTAATAACGCATGTCTGAAGTACATAGCCTGTGAGCACCGTGGAGGAGAAAATTGTGAATGAGATGGGCTATTGTAGGTATGCTCATCCTTACATTTTTTTTTCATTTTCTAGGTTCTGGGTTATAATGAACACCATTTTCTAGAGACAGTCATGCTCTTGCCTAGTATGCATGAGGTGTCAGGTTCCCAGTGCTGGGAAGAGAACACCTTACCTGCAAGTGTGACTCTCATGTGCAAACCATGCAACCCAAAGCCCATGCATCCGACTACTTCCCTCATCTAGTTTATACACTCATCTGTCTGTCTGTCTGTCTGTCTGTCTGTCTGTCTGTCTTTCTTTCTTCTTTCCTTCCTTCCTTCCTTTCTGTCTGTCTGTCTGTCTGTCTGTCTGTCTGTCTGTCTGTCTGTTCTGTTCTGCTCTGCTGTGATAACTCCAGATAGTAGTTGACCACGGTCAAGCTTATGCCTCTCCATCAAGAACGAGAGTTTGAGGACAGAAGGTCCTTCCTGATGGGCCAGTGATTTCAGTGAGGACCTGCTTAGCTTTGCCAGGTATCAGGTGGTCCGTTAAGTAGAATGTTTTTGAGAGTGGACACAGCAGTTCTCAATCAAAAGTTCTTTCTGTCATATGAGGCAAATATGGAAGTTAGATTCCATAGAGATTCAAAGACTCTCTGAATTGCTTTAGGGGAAAAATCACTTTCTTTTCCCCGTTCTCTTACTCTCCTTGATGATAACCCCACAGATGCTCATACTGTGGCCCCTTCTCTACTCTGTTCTTTGGGGTGGTTGGAAGGCAGGACTCTAGCTCAAGAAGATTTCTTCTGATGATCCCTGACTCTCTCTGTACTGGATCTTCAGAATCTGTCTTGATGAAGTCATATAAATGGCACTGTACTCCTTACGCTCTTGCCTGACCCAGATTTTACACATTGCGGTTTGTGGGAGCTCAGAAATCTCAGACAATTCTTTAAAGTTTTTCCCCTTAGTCTCCTCACATGTATAATTAGACTGAAGTGTGTTCTGCAGAGCTTTGTTCTGAGATAAGTAAATATAGAAGTTACGACTCCTGCCCAATTCAATCCTGCCTAAACCCTTGGAACCCAGAGGTCCTCCGTTCTCTTGGGTAACCAACTAATTCTATTACCTAAACAAATATCACATAAAAGAGACCTAGATTGTGATTGAATTTAATTTTTAAAATAAAGCTACTTTTCATATAATGAAAACTACTTTAAAGCTCCAAGCATCACATCATATGGCAGAGAACCAGTGGTCAAGAAAATCAACTACTCAAATTATGAAATATGGCTCAGCGGAAGAGGTCTTATTTACTAAAAAGCTATTACTTGAAGGTTTGTTTTTTGTTTTTTGTGTTTTTTTAAAGTCTTTAAAAAGAAGGAATTATTTTTTGGAATTTCAAACAGTTTGAAAATAAGATAAATAAATCTAGTCCAAGTGAGTTTTGCAGAGCTGGTAGAAAGAGGCTAAGCATAGTACAGAGGAAAGGCAGGAATGTGAACAGTATAACTAGGTGGAGAATTATGAGGCTGCAAGAGACAGGTCTGGCTGGGTGGACAGGGAGCCCCTCCAGGCATGTCCAATCCTCAAGCACCATCAGGCACCAATAGGTTTGCCATGCTCAGCTTCGTTAAACCAGTGCTTCTAAATCCAAACTTTTCACCAACGCAGTCTTGTCTGATGGAGGTCTTAGTCTAATTTTATATTTAAATCAATAAACAAACAAAAGGATTCCATAGGGGGAAAAAAACCCTACTTTATTCATCTGCCAATCACTTGTCATTTGCAGAAATAGGCAAAGCAGTAACAGGGAGGAAGTCTACAGATTGTAAGTGAATGCCTGGTTCTGTGCTACTCTTTGGACAACCCCAGTCTTCAAAGGTGTGTCACTGAGTAGGCAACATCCTTCCTCTTTGGCTTAAAGTAAGAGCCTTGAGTAGCAATGGAATGGCAGGTGGCACTCAAATGCCTTGCAAGTTATTGTTAGTGGAGACATTAAATAATATATCAGAAGACTCTCTCCTTTGTGCTACAGAAGCAGAAGAGCGCAGCTACCTCACTGTTCACAACATCGCATGTGTGAGCACTTGAGTGTGTCACTGCAAGTGTGCCCTTCACCCTCGTCAACTCGCAGTTCTTTCTTATTTCTAATGAGAGAGGAGTGCAGGTGTCTTCAGTCTGTGCTGATAGCTTTCTTGCTTCCCCAACGTTTTCTTCCCTGGCATATCATTATGAGATCATGCCGTAACAAGCGTTCTTCTGCTCAAATTTATATCAATTAGTTGAAGACAGTAATTCAATTGGACGACCCATTGGATTTTGAAAGACTCGGGACCATGTCAAAGTGACGACCTTTTTCCCTCTCTCTCAGCCAAGAGCAATTTTTTAACAAGAAACACTGGAAAGAAATTCTGGTTTAATAATTAGTTATTGATCATGACCGATGCCATGGTGAAAACCGTTGGATTAGTCAGGGACCAGGAAATAAGGACATAGATGTCTCTCGTCAAGATCATGTGTGTGTTTGGGAGGGGGGGTGTAAATCAAAGAATGGCAACATAAGATATCACAATTTTTTTTAATTATAAGATAGCTAATTACATGTGTTCCATTCTTTGTTATGGAGGTTGTTTTTCAATTTCAGAATTAGAAGTAAAACTTGAACCTGCATAGATTGAAAGCTAAATTATCTCAAACAATTATATTTCTACAGAGCAACTGAACAGTGAGCTCATGTTCAAGCACACTATAAAAGACCAAGGTGAGTTAAGCAGACTTGAAAAACAACAGAAACCCTTTGCAACAACACCATGCAAAGTTATGTTGATGAATTAACCCTGCTTTGGCCAGCACTTTTGCTTCATCAAGATACCATTAACCCCTGTGCCCTGAAATGCCCATTAGAAACAATTTGGATACATGCAGAAGGAGACCATAACAATTATAGACAGGAGCTTTAAAAGTATAATTGACTTTTTTTCTGAGCGCTAATTTAGGCATCACTTTAGGGCTGAATAAAAATTCCACATATGAGCCACTTAATGGAAGGAGAAACTTCAAAGAATGGTTTTATTGTATTTTGAAGGGAAAACAAGGAGATATTTGCATTAGTTGCTCAATTTCTTCCTAGAATAAAAAAAAACCCTGAATATGTACAGCATGGTAACAAGAAAGTCAAGAACTCACAGCTAGATGGAAGATGGGTAAACCCACTCCTTACTGCTTAGAAGCAAAGATGAAGCCTCACAACAGCCCACACTTAGTGAGGGTTTTATTTTAATCAGGTGAAATCCGTCAGATTCATAATAAATGGATTAGTATAGAAATTGTTTTTAAAAGAATGCAATTTATTGAGGTCTGGTGAAATGCATCAGGTGCGACACAAACATGAGAATGCGAATTTTGGTCTCCAGCACCCATTGGAAATATGTCATGTGCCTGTAACCCTGGTAGTAGGAAAAGCAGACATGGGCGGAGTCCCAGAGCTAGCTGCCCCAGCCAATCCAAACAATGGCTTCATTTAGTGACAGATGTGCTTCCTCTCATGTGAGGATCATAACTTCAGATTTTTAGAGTGGCATGTTTAACTTAGAGAGACCTGAGAGGCAGAAAGGGACCGACATGGTAGAGGAGTCTTAAGAGAAGGGAAGAGAGTGGAACATGTGTACTGTGGCAGGGGAAGGAGAGAATATTGGAAGTGGTGATGATTAAACGGGGATGGGGATGAAGGATGTGGGAAAAGAAGGGATGGAGGGGAGACTTTACCAGAACTCAAGATGCATGAAGAAGGCAAGTGGAAATCTACTCCTTTATAAGGTAACTGTAAAATATAATTATTCTAAAATCTGGTACCCTGCATGTGTGAATAAATGCTAATACCAGGAATCATGGGTTATCAAATGGAAATATGAATATCAGTTGCGTGACACTTCCTGAGACATTATTGTTGTCCTAAAACAAAATTGTTTTTTTTTTTTTTTTGATTGTCCACCACAATGGGGTGATAAGACTCTCTGACTGGAAACACAACACACGGTGGTAGTAATTCAAAGGGAAATCATGGTGGAACTGAGCTGGATGCTTCTCCCTCCTATAACGGTGGATGGTGCTATGCAGGCATCTGGGGGGATAAAGCCATCAGTAATCAACCTTGCTATGGGTCTTGCATGCTATAATAGCAACCTGCCACGGAACGTGTGACCACTGTTCCAATAGTGGCCAAACTCCTGTGGACATGCTACATCAACCTCCCTGGACATTTTTCTCCTTTAGTATGTGTGGGGTATCTAAGTCCTCACCACCCACACTGTGTTCCCAAGACCCGACAGTCATAGCTTCACCTGGGAACTTGTTAGAAATGCAGAAACTAGAAGCCTTCCTCAGTCCTAGAGAATCAGAACCTACCTTAATAAGATCTCTTGGGAAGCACCCTGCCTAAAATACCTTTCAGATCATTTCCTATCCTGTTAAGTGGGAAAAACAAACTCCTTAAGTTTGAAAGAAGTACACCCAAGACTTCTGGGTTGTGGGCGTGGATCTGTGAAGGAGTGTGTATGTGCACACACGTGTGTGTTTACTTATTTTTAAATATTTCACACCTATACCACACAAGCATCTGGTCCAGGTTTCCCTGTAGGATACATTTGTCTAGTTCTCCATAGCTCTGTTTTAAACTTCTTCTCAAGTAGCCCAAGAGTGAACAACACAAGCCACACAACTCTACTCAATCCTCCGTTTTTCTGATATGTTTTCTGCCAGGGTCATAGTGCAGAGAATTCAAACTTGCTTACCATGAGAGCTTAGCTCAGATCCAAATCAGAGAAGTACACGACATAAATAATCTCTCCTGTTTTTCCCCCAGCATCCCCTGACCTGTCAAGCCTGTCTTTAGTATCCCTGCACCAAGTTGACAGCTCTCCCCCACCCGCCCCTTCAATATGTGGATCAGTGGGGACACATGCCCCACCCCTGAGAAGATTCACTTATTCAGTAACTGCCGAGGTGCTAGCAGAAGTCGAACAATGGAAGACTGTCAAGCCCGACAGCCAGCCCTGGATGTATGAGCGCCGAGCTGACAGCAAGGGCCTCAGAGGGTAAACTGCTTTGCTGGAACTAATTAAACAGATGAAATTATTACATGAATATGCAGATGTTGTTTACATTTTACCATATGGTATTATTTCAGGTAATAACTCGCAGGAGAATCCCTTCCTCTCATCAAGAGGAAATGGGTTGAAACGAAGGCCCCCCGTGTCACCTTTCAGTTGCTAGGCAGACACTGATAACGCAGGTTTCCTCTCTGAGTCATGCGGAGTGTTCAGCCTGGATCCCTGTGGTACAGGAAGATGAAGCCGGGGCTGCTCTCTGGAAGGAGTCGGGGGAGGGCTGCCTTAGCCAAGCTGGAATGGCTGCCACTCAGCAAGTGTCAAGAAAGAGCCAACATTGCAGCCTCGGCGGCTGGCATGGCCTGCAAGACTTGGGGCTGTGCCTGTTAGGGCCGGAGCAACTGATTCTTAAATTACCATGCCAGCGTTAGACTGTCCAAATGAATGTCGCTCCCTGCCATGGCGCCACCTTCATAGGAAAAGCACTTGAGCCAAGACGTTCTAGCATTAATTGAGAAAACCATGGGAAGGCCAACCAAGTACAGCCAAACAGAACCTGCCCGACTAGCCCCTCCTTCCCTCCCTGACTCGACTGTTGTATTCACAACCAGCCTTTTGGTTATCGACACTAACATGTGCTAGTCCCTCAGTTCTCAGGGTCTACAAATCACTGTGGTTTATAGATTGTGTTCCTAACTTTCCCCCGCCCCCCGCATGGTTTCCTGCTACCTCACTCCCAGTGCACCCCGCCCAGGCTGTCTGTAACCCCCTTTCAGGCCGTCTGTAACCCCCTTACCACTGGTCTCCTCTTATTCTCTGAAGCCCTTCCTCCACTGTTAGGGCATTTTTCAAATTCGTACCTGCTGGGGTCTCTGGCTTCCTTCAAGAAAGCCAAATGCTTATCACAACTTTCAGCGCCAATCAAACCCTCCAGACTGCCCAGGGTGTGGTCCTATCCCGTACGCCTTCTATCCTACACTCATTCCCAATGTTTTCTCTAGATTTCATGTGTTACTCATCCTACCCAGAAAATGTGTCTTTTTTTCCTCCCTTCCTCCTTCCCTCTCTTCTTCCCCTCCTTCCCTCTCTTTTTCCTCTCCAGTTCTTACTCTTCCTTTCTCCTACTAAGAACTAATCCTACTTTTAAGTTTATATTATGTTTGTTGTAATGATTATGATATATAATAATATGGTATTATATATATATATATATATATATATATATATATATATATATATATCCTCTACCCCCAACAAAGCCTTGAATTATCTATTTCTTTGTCATAGTCTATACCTTTCTCCATACTCATATGAAACACAGACAAACCTCGTACTGCACACATGTGCAGTTGGTCATTTTCATACATGAGAGTCCCTCCCTTACTTGCGTTACTCGGCAAATAACTCTTGTCCCCTTACAATATCACAGGTACTATCTAGTGCAACAGCGGAAGGCTAGCAACCATCTTTCCTGACACTGCAGACTATCCCAGGTTGTGCAGTAACCACAATTTCCTGAAGCATCACTTTTCTATCAGCCACTCAACACTCAGATGCTTACTCTTCTGTTTTTGTTTTGATTCTTGTTTTTTTTTTTTTGCAAATGAAAATATGTGACTACAAAATTTTCTGTTTATAAATCCTGACAGACTGATGTCTTTTTGGTAGACGACTATTAGGCTTAAAGAACCATGTGCTTTTAAGTTTTCATCTATATATCAGAGAAGATTTGCAGTGTTTTCTTTCCAAATCTGGCTCATTTTACATATCATCAGAATCTACAGTTGTATCTATTTTACTTCAAATGTCAATTTCATTTTTCATGACAGCTGCATAAAATTTTCTTGTGTATAAGTGCCATATTAATTTTGTTTCCCATTGATAAAAATAACTATATATTTTGCAATCCAATATAATGTTTTAATATACTATGCAGGGATCTAATGAGGAAAACCTACATATTCATCACCTCTATCTTTTTTTTATTTCTTATCTAAAATCTTCTAGCTGTTTTGCAATATGCATGTTTTAATCAATACCAGGATCTATCTGTTTTCAGTTAATGCCATGCCAAGTTGTTCTTCAGTTGGCTACCAAGTAACTTTTTAAAAAGTGAATAATTTATCATGTTTTTTTTTTGATGCTAGGATATTTCAAATCTAAATGTTCACACAGATCACTGGAGGGTCTTTCTAAAATACAGAGTCTGTTTTAGGAGATATGGTAGATATGTCTGTGATCTAACAATGACTTCATACCTGTTAGCCCGATGGCATTGTGTATTTAAACTGTACAGATATTTATAAATACCTTTTCATAAAGACTGTAGTGTTCCATGTTTGCATCAAGAATATATGAGAGTGGTTTACCCAAATCTTTCAAGATGCTGTACTGCAATTTCTATTATTTCTGTTTCTGTTTTCATGTCACAAGTAAGAGCCACACAAAGCACTTCATTTCCATTCCCAGATCCTCACTCGGATGTGAGCTTGCCTCAGCTGTTTGTGTTGTTGTGTCTTGGGATTTCCTCATTCCTACACGCTATTACCCTCTTCTCGCTTTTCTATTGACATTTTTGTGCCTCTTACAGACTTGTGGGACACTTTTAGCTCTTTGCCTTCTCATGACAATAGAGCCGAGCATCTTTGTCAGATTTCCCTTAGAGTTTCTAGGCTCCCAAGTCGAGACAAGTCCTCTTCTTGCCTTGAAATAGCTAATTATTTTTATAAATGTTTAATTATCTTATTTTTATATGTCTTTTTTTTGTCAATTTAATTAACTGTTTTCAATATTTATTCGTACACACGTGCTTCAAAATCCTTCCACCATATTTCTTACTTATTTTCCAAAATAACTATCTGGCATTGAAGTTATAATAAAATCAAATTTTAAAAGTTCAGTATTCTATAATGTTATATAATAAAAATATTATTATGGGTCATGCTCTGACTTTTGATAAAAATTTAAAGTATTCATTAGTTAAATTTATGACTTCTTGTTACTTTTTTCTTAGAATTATACTTTCTATGGTATTATCACGAATGTACTTTTATTCAAACATTGACTTTGGATATATTTTTTTAATTATTGAAGGTATGTATGTCTCTCTCTGTCTCTGCGTATGTCTATCTCTGTCTGTGTATCTGTGTGTGATACATGCAGTGCCTGCAGAGGCCAGATGAAGCCAGAGAAAAATATGGCATTTTAGTTGCAGGCTATTGTGAGCTTTCTGACACCTGGGCTAGGTTCCAAGCACAAATTCTCTGCAATAACAGTCTATGCTCATAACTACTGAGCTGTCTCTCTGGACCCGAGAGCATAGCTCTTTCAATCTTTCCTCTTTAAACTATTGTTCACATAATTCAAATAGGCCGGGCAGTGGTGGCGCACGCCTTTAATCCCAGCACTCAGGAGGCAGAGGCAGGCGGATCTCTGGGAGTTTGAGGCCAGCCTGGTCTACAAGAGCTAGTTCTGGGACAGTCACCAAAGCTACAGAGAAACCCTGTCTCGAAAAAACCAAAAAAAAATATATTCATACAACCTTGTTAACTATATGATTTTTACTAGTGCCAATAGGTTTTAAAGACTGTCAAAACTATGATTATGTTGTCTACTAATGAAATCAATTTCTTCCTTCTTTTCCAATAACTAACTTGGTAGCTTCTATTTTCTTTCTTTATCACATCAGCTAAAACCTCCAAAAATGTTAAGTCACAGTACTATTGGCAATCTATGGGGGAAAAAAATCCAAATACTATAAAATAATTTCATCATTTTATAGTATTTTTTTATTATTGACTTGCAGACACATATTTATTTCATATTTAAGTAGATTTTATGGTAAGTATTTTAATAGTAATATCTAAATTTTAGAAATTTCAATTTTTAGAATATATTGATTAAATTATGTTGATATGATTAATTATGCTGATAAAAGTACAAAAGTTGAATCTTTTTAAATTTCTCTTTAATGTGGTAAGTTAATTTTATATGACTTGCCAGATTTAAATTTCTAATATGTTCTAATTTATATTGTTAGCAAAATTGCACTATCTTTCCAGGCGGTAGTGGTGCACACCTTTAATCCCAGCATTCTGGAGGCAGAAGCAGGCAGATCTTTGTGTGTTTTAGTCCAGTCTGGTTTACAGAGTGAGTTTTAGGATAACCAGCACTACACAGAGAGAAACTCTGTCTTGCAAAAAAAAAAAACATCAGCAACAAAAATCCATTTTAAAAATTACAGTATTTTAACAAGCTTTGGAATTAAAAAATTAGCCAGCTCAGAAACCTGAACTGAGTAATTTTGATGAAGACTAGTCGAAAGTCTTGCTCCTCAAGTGTGGAGCTCAGTAGAAATGGACATCACCTTTGAATGTACTAAAACTGCAAATCCAGTGGAGAAATATCACCATTTCCCTGGCTCAATGAGTAATTTGCATGTCTGATGAAGGACAGACAGCGTTAGTGGAAGCAGTACAGTGATAATCCACTTTTTACAACTCATTATATCAGTTGGAAAATAACTTGGCACATACTTAAAACATGTAGCCCAGTTATCTCTCCAGTTTCTCTTACATGTCTATACAATCCTTTTCTTGGGATTTCTTTCTTTCTTTTTTTCCAATACAGGGTATTTCTGTAGCTTTGGAGCCTGACCTGCAACTAGCTCTGTAGACCAGGATAGCCTTGAACTCACGGAGATCTGTCTGTCTCATCCTTCTTTGTGCTGGAATTAAAGGCATGCACCACCACTGCCCCCCCCCCTTTTTTAGTGTTTCTTAAATCACAGCTGAGTTTTGTATTTGGCTCGATTACATTCTTTTTCATTCTGCCACAAAATACAGCCTCTGTGGATAATAAGTTCTCCACCTATAGGAAACTCTCCTGATATCTATGGCCTTGTGTCTGGGCCTACCAGTTGCTGATTTGACACCCTCTTTCTAACATCACACTTAATATATTTTGCTGTGATCTCTTAAATACTATCTTTTACTACTGATAGATTATCAAATCCAGGACAGAAGACACTACATCATGAACACTTATCTTTGTATTCTTGGCATCAATCAAAATGCTCAACACATAGTAAGCATTTAAGAAATATCCTAAGTGACAGCTGGATGGATCCATGGATGGGGGTGTTAACTGGAGTATTTTTAACGGGATGGCTAGCATGTAATTATCCCTATATATCCCTTAAACATTTAATAGTTCTTGGCATCCTACATCATTCCTAGAATATGGAATATGCATGTATTACCTTGAAAAATATAAAGCAGTTTACAAACTGTAAGGTAGTGAAATAATGGTACTGTCAAGACGCTATGTAAAATTACATAGTCCTTGGGTAGGTCTACCCACATTCTAAGAACCTATTTATGCTGGAATCTGCTTAGTTATATAGTTCCGGGAATTTTCCAATTCCCATGTGCTTGCAACTTTCCAACATACTTCTAAAAATCCCCTGGGACAGGAAATCATCACATAAAAGAATGTTATATTTTGGAATCAGACATGTACAAGTTAATTTTGGACTTAGAAAACAAAGATACTCAATCAAATGTAAATATGAAATAAAAATGCATGTAGTCTTACAGCATTCATGCCTGAATACTAAAGTCAGTGCTGAAAAAATGACTTCAGAAATACGTGAGATGCAGCCAGGACAGAGCCCTGGAGAGGCATCCCAGGTAGGTGATCCCATCTGGAATCAGGCAGACAGCCTCCCACCCGGAGGTCATCCCAGATGCTGGAGAAGCCTCCATTCTGTTTTTGAACATTGTCTCATTTATAGGTTCTTGTCATTTTAAGAACACATGCGCACATATCTCTTGCAAATCATGGTTCTAAACTGTTCTTAACTCATAACACTGTTCTTAGGACGGATGCATCAGAACTCCGGCACATACAGGTATCAGCTCCTTCTCTTGCTCCAGCTGATATAGTCTGTCCAATCAAGCCAGGCTTCCTAGCAGCCCCCCCCCCAAACAGTACCACCAGCTGTGAACCTAGGACTGAAACGTAAGAGCCTACAGAACACATTCCACATCCAAACTCTAGCAAAGTCATAGGAAACAACTCGCGAATACACAAATAACTCTGTAGAGGACTAACCCTCTACCTTACTGTGGGAACTTTTCTCATTCTTACGGGATGTGGAGTCATGGGTCCCAGGGGCATCCCATCCAGTTGCTGAGTTCTGAACTGTTGGGAGCTGTGAACCCCCAGATCCTGAATTTCTTGTAAACAACTTGTTTTCCTCTGCTCTGAGACAGCTTGCAGCTGCTCTGAAGGCGAAACCCTCAGGAGTTCCTGATGGCAGAGGAGTGGTTTCTGGTGCCTTTGGCTGGGGCGTGGATATCAGGTAAGAATCTCAATATAAACGGCTCTGGTACACAATAAGGGGGGCATTCCTGTTTCAAGGATGAACCGTGAGTCTCTGTGTGTTTCAATCTCCAGCCCCTTGCCTGCCTGGTTCATGAATTGTGTGGTAGCGCACAGAGCGCAGGCGGGCGTGGTGCGCTGCACTGAACCACATCAGTCAGGTTTCGTTCTCTTTAGTCTGGAACATTCAGGTAACGGGCCCATTAGCAAGGCAGACCTTCAGACTTAACTCGAGAGAACAAAACCCAATAAGGTTAAGGTTGTCTATTTTAAAAGCACCCCAAGCAAGATGAACGAAAATCCCAAATGCAGACGACACTGTCCTGGGTGGTGGAAAATGGTGTATTTGAGAAACTACCCAGTTGGTTTCTCCTCAGCTGGAGAGACTCCTTCAACACTAAAACGCAGGAGCTTGATAGTTTATCAGGTACAAAAACCGATGGATGTGAATCCCAAGGGTTTTGCATAAGTGAAGCTAGTTGTGCTCTTTTTACAGAGAGGCAAGTGATGAGATTCCATAATAATCAAATTCTCTACCTTCGGTGGGACCCGAACTCTTTTATGGAGATTTGTAGCTGGAAAATCGACCCTGCAATAGCCAATTATCCCCAGTGTGTCTGCTTGGCGATCAAGCAGTGAGGTTCACACGCTGTTGCTTATCTATTTTCACACACCTAAGTTCCTTTCGAGAAAATTGTCGAAGACTCACCGCGGCTTAAAATAAAAATAGTGACAGGAGATTTAAGTAGGATTGGAATGTAAATCCCCAATCCTCAGATAACTGATGAAAAGAGACACTGTCCTCTATTTGCTACCTGAGATAAAATGCAGACACACCCACCTAGGCTGAGCTGCTGACGCACGCCCAGCAGAATGGAAGCTGTGTGTCCAAGATGTTTGTGCACCTGACAGATACGGTGTTCTCTGCAGCTTTGCTAGGTAAACGGTTCAGAATATAAAAGCCCTTATAGCTCATGGTCTGTAGACGATAATTTCTCAGTAATATATCTGAGAGATTATCTAACGGAAGCTCCAAAAGCTTATTTATGGAAAGACACTTGTTTAAGGCAATGGATATTAGCAACTTACTGTGTCTGGAAGGGGTTGTTTGTATCACGCTCTTCCGAATAGTTGCATATGATCTGTTGGATCTGTTGTTGGGACCGTTTGGAGTCCTGGCATCCAGCTGCTCCTCCCCGCTAGTGATCTGAGCTTCTGAGAGCTGTGTCAAAATTGTTTACCAACCCTGCTTCCTAAGCACGCATTGCCCTGCCTTGATTGGGGATCAGGCGATGAGGTCTTCACCTGTTGGCCCACCTGACTGTGTTAGGTGTAAAAACCTCCGTGGTGCTGTTCAAGAAAGGGCTTCTTTTACCAGCAACTAGAGAGGTGTACGTGTGTTTAATCCTGACATCCTTCACTCTGTTTCGGTTCCAGGCCATGCAGGCACGGCAATCTGCTTGGTGAAATAATTTTTTACAAAGCAGGCCCTTTCCATTCCTCATTTGCAATGACCAATTTTAAAAAATTCTATTTGAAGTCATTGAAATCAGAGAATAAAAGAAATGAGCCTAGCCAAATACTTGAATGAGGCTGGAATTCCATGCAATACTTCATCCCAGAGCCCATGTGTTATGCAAGTCCCAGTGGCCATCTCCACGAAACAGCAGGCAATCAAACAGTGCATTGCTCTGAACTGTAGAAAACACCAATTATGAATTCTCAGCCTTATGCTTGCCCCACATTCAAACATTACTTTTCCAATGCATTTAATTTTTTTTTATATATTTTAACTGTATGGGTGTTTTGCCAGCATGTATGTCTGTATACCAACATATGCCAGATGCCCAAAGGGGTCAGAAGTAGGTGTCAGGTTCCCAGGAATTCAACTTAGAAATGGTTGTAAACCACCATGTGGATGCTGGGCTCCAACACAGATCTTCTGGAAGAGTAGTGAGTGCTCCTAATGGTTGGATCATCACTCCGGCCCCTGTAATGAATTTTGTTTAACTTGTAATGCTTTTACAAATTAATACAACAGTGTGTAGCATTTCAAGAAAAGTTTATGTGTGTGATGGCTAACTTTAAATGTCAGCTTGATGCAACTTAACACCACCAAGGAAGAAAGCATCAGCGAGAGATTGACTCACATTAGGGCTGGCCTGTGGGCGTGTCTATGGGGGTTGTCTTAATTAAGCTAATTAATGCAGGAGGGCCCAGTCCACTGTGGGTGGTATTCTTCCTAGACAGGGCTTCAGGAGCTGCCTAAGAGTAGGTCAATCTAGCTGAGTTTAAACTGGTGAGCAAGTGAGCATGTGTGTATTCATTTCTCTCCGCTCTTAACTACGAGTGTGACGTGATTAGCTGTTTCAAATTCTTCTTTAGACTCCCCCCACAAGCATGGATGGTAATCGGGCATTGTCAACGGAAATAAACTTTTTCTCCCTAAGTTGCCTTTTGTTGGGGTATTTTATCACAGTAATAGAAATGAAACTAGGTCAATACGCAATGATTGTATCAGGGTGATTGACACATCCATCACCTCGGTCCGTTTTCATTTCTTAGTTTGTCAAACACTCAAAATCAACTTCCGTGGCTAGCTTGGAATACCCAATTCATTGTTGTCAACAGAGTTATTCTTCTGTTAAAATGGCATTCTTGACAGCCAACTGTACCCCTGTACCCATTATCTATGATCACCGAATGATTCCTTCCCGCATCCCCTCCCAAGGCTCTGGTCACCATAACTTGGCTCTACTTCTTCGGAATCAACTTTACTCCACACATATGAGTGGGAACATGAAGTGTTTGTCTTGACTTGTGTCACTTAGCATTGCATCTGCCAATGCATGGACATGTTGTTGCCAGAGACAGCATTTGTCCCGTCTTAAAACTGGAGAGATCCCAGTTACACACAGGTACTGGGTTGTTCTTTGTTAGGACTATTTTGAACTATAAGGATCCATAGGTTCCGTCTGAATTCTAAGCAAGTCTCAATTAAATTCAACAAGTAGCATGTGTTCCTCCTCCCCAACATTGAGTTGTCCACTGTCCCTTCCTACCAAATATGGTCGTAGAAAGCGGCATGGAGCAAGCAAGAGTAGGTTACATATATATATATATCTATATATATATATATATATATATATATATATATATATATATATATCCCATGGGATGGTCTCTTATAAAATGTTCCTCATGTGCCCTCTGAACTATATGATGCTGCTGGTTTTCTGCATTAATTAATTGGAAAATATCATATTGAAAGAAGGCTCTGTTTTTACCAAGACACAGAGGAAAACAACCAAAATCAGAACAAAAGCAGGCAGGCATGCTGTATCATTTTTTTTTTTTTTTTGGCACCTGGGCAAAATGTTCCATAAAAGCCAATTGATTATTCCTCCATTCCCATGTAGGTGCAGTTAGGATCTAGAGGAGTGCAGATTTTTATTTTGACACACTGAGGATTAAATTGCCCCCACCTGTTCATGGGTGTACAGGCTTCAGACCGCAAAGGCAGATAAACCCATTCTTTCAGCGGCAAGTCAAACTTTGAAATAAGTCACAACAGAGACTGTATTTTTTTTTCTCCTTGAAGCTAGAACTGGAGCAAATCTTGTTTGGGACATTTCTAGACATTTTCTTTTGTTGAGTGTTATATTATGGTCAGAATAGATTTATCTGAAAAGTCTCCAGATGTTTGAAAACTAAAAAAAATAAAAAATAAAAAAAAAATAAGTTAGTGAATCTGTTTGTCCTTCTAATACCCAAGCTAACTTTGCCAGCAATAGTTCTCATTTCCTCAGAAGTCTGTGTATGAGATATGGCCTGGTGACTCCCACTAACAGGTGCTGTAGGCAAGCGTGAGGGGCAGTGGAGGAAAGTGGTTCCCTGAGTCACCAAAGTTGAGTTCTCCAAGGGCAACTGGAACGAAGCTGTTACAAAACCACGTAGGCAGAGCATGGCATTCTTTTCTCCTTTCAGAGTTCAGGGCATAGTTTAAACTACCTTTCTCAATCTTTCTTCAGCATTGGGCTTTAACTTTCCTCAGGATGGTCCTTCTCTTTTGCATTTTTTTCATTTATTTATTTATTTATTTATTTATTTATTTATTTATTTATTTATTTATTTGTTAAGGATTTCTGCCTCCCCCCCTCATCCGCCTCCCATTTCCCTCCCCCTCCCCCGATCAAGTCACCCTCCCTCATCTGCTCGAAGAGCAATCTGGGTTCCCTGACCTGTGGGAAGCCCAAGGACCGCCCACCTCTATCCAGGTCTCCAAAGGTGAGCATCCAAACTGCCTAGGCTCCCCCAAAGCCAGTACGCACAGTAGGATAAAAATCCCATTGCCATTGTTCTTGAGTTCTCAGTAGTCCTCATTGTCCACTATGTTCAGCTAGTCCGGATTTATCCCATGCTTTTTCAGACCCAGGCCAGCTGGCCTTGGTGAGTTCCCGATAGAACATCCCCATTGTCTCAGTGTGTGAGAAGGTGAACCCAAAGACAAACACATAGTCATCCTCATGAATATTAACCTTCATCAGGTGATGAAAGGAGACAGAGACAGAGGAGCACGGGACAGAAATCTCAAGGTCCAAATCAGGAGCAGAAGGAGACGGAGCACGAGCAAGGATCTCTTTTGCATTTTTCAGGTCAGTTTGGTTCATTTCTCACTTTAGCAGCTCTCTTTTGGGCCACCAACCAGCTCCCAAATCATGACATGGAAACTTACTATTACTTATGAATTCTCAGCCTTATGCTTGTTCCGCTAGCTCTTGTATGATGTGGGATTCCCCTCTGTTATGCTGTGAATCTGTTTTATTACCATTGGCTAATAAAGAAGCTGCTTTGTTCTATGTCAGGACAGAATATAACCAGGTTGGAAGGGAAATAGAGAGAAAGACAGTGGAGTCGGGCACACACCATGTAGTTACTGAAGGAGAAAACTGCCACATCCTTACCGGTAGGCCACAGCCTTGTGATGATACGTAGATTAATAGAAATGGGTTAATTTAAGGTGTAAGAGTTAGTTAATAAGAATCCTGAGCTATTGGCCAAACAGTGTTGTAATTAATATAGTTTCTGTGTAGATATTTGGGTCTGGGCAGCCGGGAAACAAAAGATCAGTCTGCGTATACACGTATATCTTGTATTAACCTGATTCTCTTCATCTATGTTTCGTCTTTGGTATTTTTGCCTTCCTTTCATTCTGTTATGTCCTATTTCATGTCTGACTGCCTGGCAGCTGCCTGGATGGATGGCTACAGGAGTCTCCCTCTCTTTCTACCTTCTTCTCCTTTCTCTCTCCTCTCTTCTTACTACTTATTCTCTCTGCCCCATCTATCCCTCTACTGCCTAGCTATTGGCCCTCCATGTTTTTATTAGACCAGCCAGTTGTTTTAGGCAAGCACATGTGAAAGAGCAACACATCTGTACATAATTAAACAAATGCAGCCACCTTTATATTGTCAAGCAAATGTAGCATAAACAAATATAGCACAACTTTGCCTAGTTATAATAATCCATACTAGCTCACTGATCAGGTTTCTCTCCCCTCCCCCTCCCAAAGAGTGACAGGCGTAATTAAAAGAGACATGGCTAAGTGTAATTGGGTATGCCTCTAGCTTCCACATTCAGGAGGCAAAGGCGGGAGAATGACTGTGGGTTTGAGGGCAGAAAGACTAACATACTGAGTTCCAAACCATCTCCTAGATGAATACGTGGTGAGACAGTCTTAGGAAGGAAGATCCAGCTCTATTACTCCTGAGCATATACCCAAAGGACACACTAACATACCACAAAAACACTTGCACAACTATGTGCAGGGCAGCTTTATTTGTAATTTCGAGAAACTAGAAATACTCTACATGCCCCTCAGCTGAAGAATGGATAAAGAAAATGTGGTACATTTACACAATGGAGTATTACTCAGCTGTTAAAAATAATTGCATCGGGAAATTTGCAAATGGATGGAACTAGAAAAGATCATCCTGAGTGGGGTAACTCAGACTGAAGGGCATGTTCCATCCATACCCACCCTATCCACTGTATCTGTTAGATAGAGGCAGGCCAGCTATCATAGATCAAGTTGCAGTGAGACTAGACATCTTCTTTTCTATTAAGGTTGGATGAGGCTACCCAGTAGGAAGAATGGGTTCCAAAATCAGGCAACACAGACAGAGACAAACCTGTTAGGAGTCTCAAATGAAGATCAAGTCCCACAACTTGCAGAGGGTCTAAGTCAGTCTTATACAGGCTCCATGGGTGTCGGTACAGTCTTTGTGAGCCTCTATGAGCCCGGATTTGTTGGTTCTTTTGGTTTTCTTGTGCCCTTGACACCACTGGGCCCTAAATTCCTCCTCCCCCTCTCTTCCTCGGGATTCCCCAAGCTCCACTTAATGTTTGGTTGTGGGTCTCTGCATCTGTTTCTATCAGTTGCTGGATGAAGCCTCTCTGATGACACCTGGGCTAGGCACCAATCTATGAGTACAGAAGAACATCATTAGGAGTCATTTCATTGACTTTGTTTTCTCATTAGTGTTTGGTTTTATCCTAGGCCTTGGAGGTCTCCCATCTCTAGGTCCTGGCCCTCAGTGGAGAGCTCCCTCTAAAAGTATGAGTCTCCAGCTATGCCAGTCATTGCTGGTCACTCCCACAATTTCTGTGCCATCTTTTCCCCATCACATAGTGTAGACAGGACAAATGGTTGGTCAAAGGGTTTGTGGCTGGGTTGATGTCCCAGTGCCTCCACTGTAAGTCTTGCCTTATTACAGGGGATGGCTGGTTCAGGACCCATATCCCTCATTGCTAGCAGTCTTAGCTGGAACCACCTTCATAGATTCCTGGGAGTTCCCATCTCTCTAAGTTTATCCCAGAGAAGCCCCAACATTCCAGTTGTCTCTCATAGTACTCTCTCCCTCCATACTCCCCCCAGCCTGATCCTCCCCGTTCTCATCCTCACTCCCTTTTCTAGTCCCCCTCCCCGTTCCACTGGCAATGTCCAATCTATTTCCCTGTCACAGTGAGATTCATGCATCGTTCCTCAAACCCTTGTTACTTAGCCCCTCTGGGTCTGTGGGTTGTAGCCTGGTTCTCTTTACTTTAGTACTTTAGGGTTAATGTTCACTTATGAGCGAGTACATGTCACATTGTCAGTGGGGATCCCTGGCCCCAGACTACAACATGCATATCTCCAAAACTCTAAAGTCATTTTTGCTGGTGGGGGGGGGCAGGGTGGAAACCCGTACAATCTCAGCAACTATTTTCCTGGTTGATCTGAATTAGATGAGTGTTACTACTTGTTGACAGTCTCTGTCCTCACAGCTGCTGGCAGCAGAACCACGTTTATTTCTCGGGAACATATACCCCAAGAAAACACTGACTTATAAAAGTGTATGTTCAGACCTTTGTCAGTTGCGGGGTTGGTGAAGATCTGAACATAGCGGACATTGAGGACTACTGAGAACTCAAGAACAATGGCAATGGGTTTTTGATCCTACTGCATGTACTGGCTTTGGGGGAGCCTAGGCAGTTTGGATGCTCACCTTAGGAGACCTGGATGGAGGTGGGCGGTCCTTGGGCTTCCCACAGGTCAGGGAACCCTGATTGCTCTTCGAGCTGATGAGGGAGGGGGACTTGATTGGGGGAGGGGGAGGGAAATGGGAGGCGGTGGCGGGGAGGAGGCAGAAATCTTTAATAAATAAATAAATTAAATAAAAAAAGTGTATGTTCAGACACTAATAAGGAGCTAGAATGGAAATGTGGCATTGTCCCTGTTATTCCCATTAATAAGAATACTGTAGTACTGAATAGAGCATGTGGTCCTGGGGATTAGTTCACTTTACCTCAAACCCTCAGAAAAGAACACACATAAAGAAGTATGAGAGTGTTTGCTTGCGTTGACTTGTGTTGCTTTGAAGATTGAAGATTTCAAAGTTTTTCTTCTGAAAATGTCCTGAAGTCTGTCCCCAGTGGGCAAGACACATTATGTCAGCCACGACCAACACAATGAAGGAGGCGTGCTATGGCTGTTCTATTGGATTTGTCCAGAAAGAGAAACTGAGTCTGGACAAGTCTGAAGAACTTATAAGAGACCCCCTTTTAAGTGGCGAAACACGTATTCTAGCTCAGGTGAGCCTGGTCCTTTCATAAAATGACTTTGTTGTCCATTGGTAGAAACACCTTATATGAATTAGAGAAGGAACTTGGAAAACACAGCTCAAAAAAGCTTGTGCAGCAGCAGAGCTGAAATCCTGGCCCTCAGGTTCCGCAAGCCACAGCAGCTTGCCTTCCCATGTGCAAGTACGGCCCTGCTTCCTGAGCAAACAGTGGTATTTCTGGGTGCTTTGGCCAGGGATGCTAGGATTTCGTTTTCAAGAAATTTGACTCTATTCTGGAATACACAGGCATAAGTAGATTGTAGTCTCATTGCCTTAAGCCGGTTTTCTGCTTTTCAAACTCAGGTGACATGAGATAGCCCTAAACTCAATGCTTCTTGACTGAGTGTTGTCTGGCATACGTTTTCTGGGGAGATGAAACACACATCTACTCACCCTGTAAAGGAGCCTGAAACAAAACAAGTACAAATAGACCATAGTGCATCTTGGTGAACCAGTGAGTTTTACTGGGATTACTTCACAGGAATATGAGTAAGGGGTTACTTCCAGAAACAGAAATGACTCAAAGACAGCTGCATCACCAAAGCCCATCCCAGCGTTGGTGACAGCTCATAAAAATTGGAGACCTATAGCATGCTGCACAGCCTGAAGGCAGCTCAATGTGTTGGAGAGCATCCTTTGTATGGCTCAGTTGCCCTGAGACTTTTCTAGGAAACTCAAATGGTCTTTAGTTCTTATAAGTAGTTTGTTAGGTCTCTGCTTGCTTCAGGTAGCTGGCCTTGTTAGACAGTCTTCTCTACAGCTTTACTTGTCTACAAGTGACTCTCAACAGTCCTTATACACTCAGAAAGAGGTGTGCGTTGGTGAGTCTGGTCAGTTTTAGGAACTTCCTGGAAGTATTTTGAGGTGTTTACTTCCTGTCTTAACAGCTTCCCTTTAAGCTTTCTGTAAACATCGTCTCTTAAGAGTTTTCTATTCAAATGGAAAGTTTGAGTCCCAGAAGAAGCTGTTATACAATTCTGTGGAATAAAAAATTACCTGGTGCCTGTAATAAGGTGAAAAAGTAATTATATGATGCATATGGAAGGAATGATGACCAGAACTTTCTTCATTATTTCATAAGGAATTCCTGATATGCAAAAAACTAAAAAGTACAGCTCTTGTTATCTTTGAATATTATTATATAATTTTAAAAGCAAGACGAAAACTTTTGGAATACAAGAAAGAAAAAGAAGGAAGGGAGGAATGGAGGGAGTAAAGAAGGAAGAAAAAAGGGAAAAAGGAAGGAAGGAAGGAAGGAAGAAAGGAAGGATGGAAGGAAGAAAGGAAGGAAGAAAATCAAATGTCTGTTGATTATCTGTGGGTTTGTCTCTGGCTGACCATAGAGCTATACCAGTGTAGATTTGGGAGAGTCTTTTGAGACATTGCGTCACTGGCTTCAATTCTGAGTCCCCCAAATACAAAGTTGGACCCTATCTAGATTTCAGGGCTTCCCAGAGCAAGAAGTAAATTTTAAGAAGTTGAATAGGAATCACCCATAAATCATTCCTTTCAAATATGGCCTTCCAAACAAAATTCCACAAACATAGTAACCATTCCAAGAACATCTATCAACTAAATATTGAAAGAAACCAGCTCTAAGATCAAGGGTTCCACCCAGAACTTAACACTGATAATTTAAGGTCAGTTGTCCTTTGATCTTAAAATGTGTGCTTACATATAGTTTACTACCAATTAATTAGTGAGTCTGCCTCAAAAAAAATGCAAGAAACCTAATGGTTTTCTCTTGTGTTGTTATTTATCAGATGCTTCAAACATTAACAGGAGATATGAATTGGGTTGATAACAGGTTCTGAAGCACACAAATTAGTTAATGAAGGACAGCTTAAAAGTCTATAACATTTTATCATCTCAAATTTTTGAAGTTGATAACATCTGGTCATCTTTAATTCTGGAGCACCCTGGGCACTTACTTCCCTGTGTAGGGAAAGGAATGAAGAAGGTTGCATACACCGGGCCTGCATCTCAAAAGACAAGTCTAACGGCATGTGTGTGATGTTGCACCTGTAATTATTTTGGGAGTGCAAAATTGGCTACACCCATAATTGCTCCTATAAACAGCTAATTGTAGCTGCTGTTAGCCACTTGTGGGTGTAATTAGCTACTTGCCCCTAATCTTCATGGAATGCCCAATTCTCCCTGTAATTAGTCAATTGTAGATGCTGTTACTTTTGCAAGAGTGAAGAGATGGGATTATTTCCCTTTGAATGTCTAGTCTAAATCTTTTAACTTTGATTTGCAATTTATGAAAAGTATGAACAGAAATAATTGGGCTCACCGAATGAATGGGAGGCAGGTTCCCTTTCCCTATCTATATCTTAGAGACAACGCGTTCAAAAGAAGAGGCTGTGGGGACATCTTCATAGTAAAATTTTATTGTGGTCTGTGTATTGTTACCTGGAATTATTATTTAAATTTAAGAATTATATTTCTATTGAAGTTTTGCATGAAACAGTCAGGTTTGCTCAGAGTAATTCCATACGAAAAGCCTGCAACAAAGAGCCTAATTCCTTAGGATGATGCAGTTGTGAATGTTAAAAAAGAAGCCTCAGTCTGACTTTAACGTTGAGTCCTCTCCTGCATCAGCTGCTCCGATTGAACTTGCGGCAAGGTTTGACTTCTGCAGCCTCAATGCCCTCTCCTGTAGAGGAGTTACAATGACACTGCCACCTCTCCAGGTGGCCTTGAGAGCTGCACAAACAGCACAGGTACACAAGAGACACTTGATAAATATTTGCTGATCTTAACGCAGCCAGCGAAATTCTATCCTGTGTGTTCTTTGTGAAGCATAGCATCTCTCACCGTGGTGCTGAAATGTAGCTTTGCTAGTTCTTCCTCAAATACCAGGACAGCACAGAAAATAAATAAATTTTCATTTTTCACCACCATCGCCTGCTTTCTCACCTGTGGATTTTCAAAATTATTCTATTTCTCTCTTCCCATAAGAAAGCATACATGTTTTCAAGGGTATTTTCAAGATGGCATCCATCCTGCTTATGATAAACCTATCATATATAATAACTTCTAGATGGTATCATATTGCAAATGTAAATATGGATTTGAATCCCTTTGAACAATAGAAAAGGGTGCTTGGAATTCTAATCCTTGGAACTGGGGAGGTGATTCAGTGGGTAAAGAACTTGGAGAACAACCATGAGGATCTGAATTTGGATCCCAAGAACCCACATAAACCAAATTTAGTATTGTGTGTTTGATCTCCGGTGCTCTTACTGCGAGTTGGGGGTTGGACACAGGAAAACCCTGGAAACTCTTGGACCAGTAACTTGGCATCAAAATACTAAGACAGCCTGTCTCAAACAATGTGGAAACCAAGAAGCAGCACTTGAGGCTGCATGCTGGCCTTTCCATGTACATACATAATAAATATACACAAAAAAGGAGAGATAGATAGAAAGGAAATTATAAATCTTAGTCTTGAAATCATCTTCAAGAGTCAAATCTTTCATTTAAGAAGTGAGATGCATATGGAGGGCCATTGAGGGTAACAGGAAGCCAGTCTGCTGAGCATGAGTCCTGAGGCCCATTCCAGTCTGTTGGGGGTCAATCTTTTTTTTTTTTAGTCCACTTAATTAGAGAAAGAAAATGTTGAAGTTTTTACCACTCCAGGGATAATTTGAAATATAGCGTAAAGGAGTAACATTTCTAGTTTGGAAAGGAAGCATTCTCTGGGAGGAAGATGATATACATCCTGGTTTACATTCATGCACTCACGTGACTAGGAACACGGGGGAGGGGGGAAAGGCGTGGGCTGGGAAGAAGTGGGGAGCGGGGGCTGTGAGGAGCGCATGTCTGTGTGGAAGTGTGAGTGAGTAATGTTGACATAAAATAGACTGGACGCTTGGGGAGCTTGAAGCAATATCTTTCTCCACTAAACTGCTTTATTACTGCCGTACCGTCCCTCCTGGGCATACAGTCAGCTGAGACTGGGCCAAATTGGCAGTCATTTTCCTGGAGCCGGGCAGGTCTGTGATCTCCGGGAGTTCCCAGCCGGCCTTTCTGCCTCAACCAAGCCCTTCCAAGGGTCAGTGACCACCCTGGCACTCAGGCCCCCGTTGGCATGGGCTGGGTCACAAGTCGGGAGCAAATTGAGTTCATAGCTTAAAGTCACACTGTGAAAGAGTTCTCTGCCCCCCGTGGAATTATTGCACAGTGCCAACTCTCCCCCAAATGCTTTCCTAATCCTCTGCTGTCACCGCTCCTCAGGCCAGCGTCCTTCAGCGTCGGCTAGAAGCGAAGGAGCTCTTTGGTGACCAAGGAGTTAAATTGATAACATATTTTTATTTTGCTTAAGAAAAAAACTATAATTTGGGGGAGATGTGTTGACTGTTGATAAGCAATCCTGAAATAATAAAAGTGGGAGCTGCTTATCACAGGCGCGCAATAGTTCTATGAGCATGTTCTGCTGGACGAAAAAAATGGGAACAAAAATTAATAGTGACAGAGCTGGTAGAAACAAGCCACAAATCCGATACTGAGTCATAAAATACAGACTAACCCAATAAACACATGCTACTGTTATTATATTAATATTGTTAAAAATATCATAACATTTTAAAAATGGAATGGGGGTGGAGGGACACTGTTTTTAGAGATAATTTTTACTCTGTGTAGCTTAAAGGCAGAATTTATCTCTCTCTCTCTCTCTCTTTTTTTTTTTTTTTTGCACTGAAAATACTAAATTTTTAACTCAAATAGCCCAGTGAAGAACTGGGCTTGGAGACAGGATTTCAAACATGGCCCACATTTCAGTCCTCAAAAGAAAGGGGCGGGAGAGAGCTGGCATTTATTGGGGGTTGTCTTGTGTGCGTGACCTCAGGGAAAGGTCCACGTCACATCCCCCTGAAAGAGGAATATCTCACACTCCTGATCTGAGGAGGACTGGAACAACCCAGTCAATCCTCTGAGAAACGAGCTGAAGTCCAAACTCAAGGCCTGCCCTCCCCCCCACTCAGGCTGGATTGCCACACCTCAGGAACTCCTACCTAAGTGTGGAGCCCCAGGGCCCATACACAGGGCTGGAGAGGAAGTCGGCAGCTGCAGCCTGAGAGCTGGGCGCATCTCACCAGAGTGACAAGTCAAAGTCAGCTAACAGCACTTCCAAGACAGTGGGCATGCCCTAAGAAGCCAGAATGGTACATTCTAGTGTGAAAAAAAATATCACTGCTTAAACTGAATCAGGGCATGGTCCATGGATCTCCAAGCACCCACTTCTCAGGCTGAACACCCAAATTTATTCTTTCTCCAGACCTTACTTTTCCTGGAAGAGACACGGTCTCATGTTTATTTCTTCAGCTTTTGGATATTTTACTTATTTTTGAGACTTTTTGATTTATGGATGCTATCTCTTATTCATCCTTCCTTAAATATCGTCATTATAAGTGCCCTTGGCATAACACTATGCCTTTTGTGTTTCCTCTCTAAAAATCCCAGATGATGCATATTAACTACAGGTCATTCGCGAGTATGCTGCCAAGTAGAAAAGGAGAACCCAGTCTCTGAGATGTTTAAAAGCAGGTCCTCATCACTATTGTTTGACTTTTAACGTTTAGAAGATCAACAATGAAAAGATACCCTTCTCCAAAGGGAGAAAAATCTTTAGCATTAGTATTTTAAATTCGCAGAGAAAACAAACAAACAAACAAACAAAAACGCTATGATGTCACTGAAGATGCCGCATCTTTCCAGACGCATGCGCAAAACTAGGCACCTTGTACCACTCTCTTCGCTGGGTTCTGGGAATGAATTTGCTGGAGACCATCAAAAGGACAAGCTGACGTGGGCTGAGTGAAAAGCCTTGAGTTCGCCAGGCCCTGTCTGTCTTGAATATGGTGATCGCAGTGTAAACTTGAATGTCTGTATGAGTCTCAGGAAATGACACACTATTTACCCAAAACCATTTCCTAATATTTTTAATCTTCTCATGGCCGGCCTTGTTGTAAACAACCCAAATGAGTTCCTCTTGGGCTCTGCATTTTATTTCCACGGCTGCTTTTTCTTTCTGCCCTTTATCCCAGCGCTCTGTGTGTGATGTGGTTTCAGTCTCGACAAGACATCAGATCTTGACTTAATAGGCAGCAAGGGTAAAACCGCCAGCTCTTCACACACAGGGAACCGGGAGGTACATGCCAGCCTCCTTCCAAGATGTGATAACGTAATCTAAAGCCAGGCCCAGCCTGTCAGTTCAGGCCTAAAGGGATTTGATTCGGTGTCAGAACCTTTGGCTCAGGGGGTCACTTTCTGTTCTTGCTTTTCTTATAACAAAAGAGGGGAGGGGGCGTGCTGTGGTGAGCGTGGATGTGTGTGAGGGTGAGGAGTGCATACGCACACGTTTTTTTCTCAAGCCCATGAATTCCTCAGCCGCTGTTTGGTGGGCCCAGGGCCTTTATTTCAGCCTCCCTGCAACATTTTTATTAGACAGAGGCTCTGAAGTAGGCTTGAGACGTGGATTGTGCAACTCAAAATCTTAGGCCTCTCCGCAAGCAGGCTGATTGAAATCAGCGCTGTGTCGGGGCCTGTCATATCTCAGAAAAGACATAAAACACACGAAAACATCAATAAGCAACAAGCCCCTGACAGCTCCGAGACATTCCAGCTGACAAGAAGAGAAAGGGGGTGAGGTTAGGGCTCAGGGGGGATATTTAAAATGCCTAACAGCCAGCAGAAGTGTTGGCAGGCTTCAGGGAGGCCAGTGAAAGACAAGATAAAGTCTCTCAGGGTTATCACCTGGTTCAGGGTGGATCCCTGGCAGCCAGGCCACGGGGAGGAGACAATGACACACGCCTTCTTCCCCCCCCCCCCACCTCTTTATTTTTAAATGTTTCTGCGAATCAAGCTGCATGTATGGTGTTGCCCAGACAACGTGTGGGCAAGAAAAGATTTTAAAATGTAGAAGGAAAAAAAAAGACGAAGAAATCTACAAGTTAAACAATTCTGCTTCCAGCTACAATGTACAGAAATCAAAAAAGCTTAACAAGGTGGTTTTTTTTCTTCATTTAATTTCCTGTACACCAGAAGCTTTTGTTAAAAGATCAGAGATATTGCTATTTATTGAATTTTTAATATGATCTTTATTAAAAGACAGCGCACATGTTTGGTTTTCCCTCTCTCCTTCTCTCTCTCTTTTTAAACATGCATGGATATAAAAATCAAAGGCCAACAATGCGCCATGGCTGTTTGATTTGGGTGCTTTTACAATGCTGGTGAGGTTTCAGCTATAGGATGCTTTAAAATTAAAAGAAAGAAAACAGATAAATAGGCCTCTATTCTTTGCCATGGCATTGGTATTTCGAAGAAAAAAAAACAGCCGTTATCTTTTAACCATTTGAAGATTTCGGGCAGCCAGAAAGATTTCAAAAACTGTTTTCTGGTTGGTTCTCAATGATCAACCTCAGGAAGGGAAGTGGAAGTGATCTGAGTTTGAGTTATTGCTCTGCCGTAGTGTGTGTAGGACATATGTGGGTCCTTGGTGCAGACTCCCACTCCTGTTCAGAGGAAGTTCTTTGCATCAAGAAGGTTGAAATGCAGGCTTGGGAATTATAAAACTGGCAACTGTGGGTTCTAGAGCCTCAGACAATAGATCAAAGGGAGGCGCTGTTGTGCCTGCTTTAGCTCAAGGCTGAGTCTGGCTCTGGCTCTGGAGATTGGCATTAGACTCTAGACACTGTGTTCTCCCTGCATGCTTCTGTACCCCAGTGGAAGTCAGGTATCCTGAGCTTACACGTCCCGTTGGAATCAAACTGCAGAAGTGAGGCCGCTGTGCTGAGCCCAGGAGTTTGACCATGTGCCCTGGACTCCGCATCACTCTGAGGCCCCTCTTCACACTAGCACAGAGGAAGGGAAAACCCTCAGTGTCTTCATCTCTGTTCGTGGCCATCGATTCACTCATTTCTGTACGGCATTTCTGATTCAATGTTAGCTGACTTTCGTACTTGGTGGTTTCAGAAGTTCGGCAGCTTGGCCAGCAGCGGCAGAGTCCGAGCCAGTAGTGGTGGCATGAAGGGACATGTGTCTGGTTAGCACTTGCGGGGCTGCAGCTGGTGCTCCAGGGAAACAAGCCAGGGCCTTGCTGTGGTGTGAGCTTAGCCTGTGTCCCCCCAGAGGATTGTTCTCCCAGGAGACATGGTCCTGGATTGATGCTGTTGGTGAGTGAGGTCTACTTAGAGGTTTGAGGGTCACAGGGACAAACCCCTGTTACCACAGGTCTTCTCTGACGGCCCCCTTGGTGATGCAAACACTTCCACACATGGACCTCTAACGTGATGCTCCATAGCCAGGACCTGGATTGATGTCTGCTCCAGCCCATGGACCTCCAAACATGGGGCCAAATAAACTGTTTCTTTTTAAAAGTAAAAAGAGGAAGAAAAGTTGCAGAAGAAAAACATAAGGGAAGTGAAAGATTAAAGGCAACGCAGTAGAGAACCCAGCAAGCCAGCCCCAAGTGAGCTGGTAGGTGGTTTTGTCACCGTTGCTCAGCTCCAGGGTTTAGGATTTGGGGTTTGGTGTGTGTGTGCATGTGCACGTGCATGTGTGCATAGGTCCAGGTATCCAGCGATTTTCTTGTTAGATTTTCATACATGCATATGATGCACCTTGGTCTCATTTGTCAACTCCATTACCCTTTCTTATCTCTGCCACCCCAGTCCCCATTCTCTTCTTTCCCTTACTGGTCCCCATCAACATCCACATCATATCTTTTTGTTTTGTTAGATTGTGTGGTACCTGTATTTCTGAATTTGGTTTATTTCACTTAATATCTCTAGCTCCATTCATTTTCTTACACGCACAATTTTTTGTTCCTTGTGTCTCAGTGATACTCTAGTGTGTGTGTGTGTGTGTGTGTGTGTGTGTGTGTGTGTAAGAGTATATATGTGTGTGCTGCATTTTTAATCCATTCATCCCCTGATTTGGATTCGCACTGATTTTATAACTTGACTCTCATGATATCAAAATAAACATAGTGGTCCAGGCATCTCTATTACATGCTGCCTTTGAATTTGGGGGATATTTACCCAGCAGTGGGTTTCAGCTACAGTTTTTCAGACCCAGATAAGAATAATGACACCAGGGTTGTTGAAGTGTGGCATGAGCTATGATATGCTAAACTACCTCCCAAATTATACAGTGTGCTTCATTTTTTTGTCATCATTTTCATGGAACAGATGGAGTCCAGAAGAGAAGGAGAGGAAACTGCCAGTGCAATGTTGCAGCGAGATTCAGCAACTGCTGCAAGACAAAGATACCACACTCAGCCCACCACCCAGGTTACTACTCCAGATCAGGGCTAAACGGCCTTTGGCCATCCAACTGCAGGACAGCCAATAAGGAACAGAACCTTCATGGCTATGGAGGGTATAATGAGAGGGAGATTGTGATCTGCTTACCAGACGTAATGGCACGTTTTTCTTCTCATTTATATTAGTTCTTGGAGAATTTTATCTAAGATATTTTGATCATCTTTACTCTGTCCTCACTTCTCCCAGATCTACCCTCTCATCCTCAACCCCACAAAGCTTTTATATTTCTTTTTTTAAAAAACCAATCAAGCTATTTGTGCTGCCTGTATATTCTTGGATATGTGCCTTGCCCTGGAGTGGAGGCAACCTACCAGGAGCCTCATCCTTATAGAAAATTGACTCTCCCTCTCCAACCAACTACTGATTGGCAACAGCGCCTTACCTAGGGATTAAACCTTGTTCCAGCCCTCCTCTCCATGCTGGGATTTGATCTGGCCTGAACTTGCACAGGTCTTGTGCTTGCTATCTCGACTTCCATGCAGGCATGCCTGCATCCGCTCTGCCAGATCCAGAAAACAGTTTCCAAGGAGTTGTCCATCTCCTGTGTCTCTTCTGTTTTCTGCCCCCTCTTCTGTAATGATTCCTAAACTTTGGGAGGAGGCGTTGTGATGTAGATGCGCCATCTAGGGCTAAGAGTTCCAAACTCCCTTATTCTCGGTACCTACACCAACATGAGTCTCTGTTAATCTCATCTACTGTGAGAAAAAAGAATAACTTCTCTGATGAGGGCTGAAAAATGATCTTGTCTATAGGTTTAATGATAATTCATTAGAAGCTAGTTGAATTCAATAGAAGCTACGCCCATTTAGCAAAATAATACTACTAGGTTTTCTCCCTGGGGCTTTTGACCTGTCTACCCATGGGGTCTTGGACCTAGTATGTACCAGATAATGATATCAGCTCGTGGAGTGGGTCTCAAATCTAATCACAAAGTAGCTGAGTATTGCCATGACATTTGTGCCACTGTTGCCCAGTGGGCATGCCTTGCTAAGCAAGCCAATATTTTTTACCACTGACAAGGTTCCCAGCTACTGCAGGAGCATGCATAGCATCTCCTAGTGCTGGCTAATAAAGTTGAAGCTCAAAGTCTCTGCGTTCTATGATACAAGAATGTGGTGTCTTCAACGACAAGGTCTTATCATCAAATTGTAAAAGGTTACCAAGAATATAGCAAGTGTCCTGTAATGACTAAGGGTATCTGTGGGACCTCACTAGTCAACAATTACAAAAGACCCATTCCTGACATTGGGGGTGGTTTTTTGTTAGCCTGTGGTGTCTACCAGGGACATTATCCTATTACATGGAAACACCATTTAAATGTGTGTATGTGTATGTATGTGTGTATTAGGAAATTTCTATACAAACTTTTAAAAATTTCTTTAATGTTAATTATCCTCTCCATGTTCCTGCTCTATTTTGCCCTCCCACCCCCCTCTCTATTTAGTGCTTTCTTTTCTATGATGCACTTTAACCCTTTAAACACATACATCCTCCTCCCTCTCTTGAAATCCCACCCTCACGGACCTTTAGAAATTTCCTGACCTTCTCTGTGTATTCCAAACAGAATGCTCATATCTTAGGACTCAAAGCTAACGTCTACAAATGAGAGAAAATGCATGTGACCGCTCCCAAGATGATAGTTTCTAGCTCCATCCACTTCCTTTCACGTTTCAGAGTTTTGTTTTTTCTTAAGAGCTAAATTGGAGCATGAATAATAAAACCCCAGAGACAGATACTGGGTTCAACCTGAAGATCAGAAAGGCCTTAAGACTAGAGAGCCTCTAAGAAATCCTCACACCTAAAGAGAGAGAGAGTTCCTGTCTCATCCCAGCTTATATTCCTCTCTAGTACTGGGACTACAAGTGTGGAGGACTACTGCCCAGCTTCTATGGCAAACTAGCGAGGCTGCTGGGGTTGAAGACATGTGCCATTACTGCCTACCTGTTCTGTATGACTGTTTTCATTGCTCTGATCTTCAGGCAAATTTTATTTATTAAAATACAAATGAAATATCACCACATTAATATTCCATTGTGTACATATACCACATTTTCATTATCCACTCCTCAGGTGATACCCATGGTTGTTTTCATTTCCTAGGTATTGTGAATATAGCAGCAATAAATGTGGATGGGCAGACTTGTCTATAATAGGACATATAGGTGTATGCCCAGACACGGTATGGATCATCACACTATAGATCTATCTTCAGGTTGCTAGGAACGTTCACCCTGATTTCCATAGTGGCATCTGGAATTTTGTTTAATTTATTAGGTTTTTAAAAGAATACCAATCCAAGTTTCCACTCCCTCCTCTCCTCCCATTCTCTCCACCCACCCTCCCACCACACCTGCATTTACTCCTCAGAGAGGGTAAGGCACATTGCCTTGTGGAAGGTCCAAGGCCTTCCCTATTATATCTAGGCTGAGCAAGGAATCCATCCAAAGAGAATAGAATCCCAAAAAGCCAGTACATGCAGTAGGGATAAATCCTGGTGCCACTGCCAGTGGCCCCTCTGGCTGCCCCAGCCATGCAACTGTCAGCCACATTCAGAGGGACTAGTTTGGTTCTATTCTTGTTCCTCCCCAGTCTGGCAGAAGTTGGTGAGCTCCCATTAGCTCAGGAAAACTGCTTCAGGGGATGAACCCATCATGGTCTTAACCTCCTTGCTCATACTCTCATTCCTTCCACTCTTCAACTGGACTTTGGGAGCTCAGTCCAATGTTACAATGTGGCCCTCTGCCTCTGTGATGGACTCTCTTACCACACACCTACATCAATGGGATCAATTGATAAGAAGCTAAAATCTCTAAAACTCTGAGTCTAAATAAATCTTTATTTATTATGGGATGGAAACCATTGTCCTATTTCCTCTGTTCTTACAACAATCCTTGTGAAAAATGTGTGCTATCAGTGTGTTTTGGATACAAGTATCTTCAGAGAAATGACAAAGTTGCTTCCTCAGAAGCCTGTGGGGTGAGTTGTTTGTTTTATTAGAAGTATACCTTCTTTTCTTGGTCTTTCCACACAGGGATTATGGTGATATCAACCATTCCTAGGGCCAATGTAAGAGTTAAAGCAAGAAGACAGGACACTGAAAAAAATGTAAGTAAAGGATTTTCACGTGTATGGGGTCCCATCACTGACCTAGACCTGGTCTCAGAAGAGAAAGTCCTGACTTCCTTTGTCCCTCCAACCTGATGGTCCCTCATCATTTGGCAGATGAACTACATATCACATGGAGTCTGAATTTCCAAGAGACCAGGAGATGACACACAGGAGTTTTCCTTCCTTCTTTCCCTCTTTTCTTTCTTTCTTTCTTTCTTTCTTTCTTTCTTTCTTTCTTTCTTTCTTTCTTTCTTTCTTTCTTTCTTTGTGTGTGTATGTCCTTGAATCTTCTCTGTATGCTCTCTTACTGGTTAGATGGCAACCCAAGTTAAAACCTACCACGTACTGATACAAGTCCACACAATGGAAAATCAAGAGATTCACTAACCCTTTGTGCAAATCCTTGAGTTATCAGCCGCTGGACTATAAGTTGTTTAAAATGCCTAAGAAACACGTTTAGCCAAATAAAACTACCAGATGAAAGCCTACCATCACGCTTAAACCAGAAATCAGTGCAAAGCCTATCTCATGCTGAAACATAAGGCCCTTTGTGCAGATTGGCTAAAGGTTTCTAAGTTAGACTCTTGTTATTAATTGCAGACCCAAGAACAAGATCCATAGCATGAACCAAAGCATTTTCTGTTTCTGCAGCCTGCTTGCTCTTTTGACATGTGAAGTATCACAAAATAAACAACTGTTTTTAACAGTCTTATGTGTGTAATGACTTGCTGCACACGTGATAAGCTTCACAACTTTGTTAATGTTTACTGTTCAATCTTTCTTTTTAAGTGGGCACCTGGTTAGCACACAGACTGAGTATCTGTGTGTTATCTTGGTGGATGTTGGGATTTATAGGCCAACTCTCTTTGGGTCTGTGACATTTGTTAGCACAGAATTTCAATTAAGGGAAAGTATTAGTCAACCAGGGAACTGATTTTAGTGGGATACTTTTGACCAAGGCTTTCACGCGTAGATGACTCCTTGGAGCTTGTATTATAGACCAACAAGCAAGTATCTCCTTAAGTTCCTGAACTCAAAAAATGAAAAATTTTTGCAAAAATCAAATATTTGGTGCTTGAGTTTTATCTGTGTAGGAGTTACAACCCTGGGGAAAAAAAGTCACCTTGGCTATTGCTTTGCAGAAGGAATAAAAGTGATGACAGGAATAATGTAGAAAGCGCCAGGGTGTCTGCACTACTCAAGCAATGACTTCAGACTCGGAACATATTGAGTGCTCCCCGTGACTCTTCATTAAACTATAAACTTTAATGACAATGTCTCACATCTTAAATGTAATTACAACACCCAATATCTTTTCTCTAGATTTCGATAAATGTTCAATGACGTATCATCATGATGGAGGATGAAATGTGTATTTTAGTGTTCCAAAAAGCATATTCCCTATAATGGATGGGAATGGATATAAACTCTAGGAAACTCCCAGGCATACTACCGCTACCAATTCAATAATTCAGTCACAAGGGAAAGTCGAGAAAGAATGATGAACTCAGGCCATGCAAAATATTCTCTCTTTGGCAAATCTAATAATTTTTACTCATGTGAATGTCTACTATGTCTTCATATATGCCGCCCTCTACCACAGCTTCAGGGAGTGAGCTGAAGTGGGTGGCATTGGATGGGCTCCGATTAGTCTGATGGATGGCACAGCAACAGCAATCCAGATACCCGGTACATTTATTTTATATACCTGAAAAGGGAGATAAGTTTATTGTCTAGAACTGAACAGGAAGAGGATTTAGCTAGTCTGAGTACAGATCTCCCCGGAGGAGCATTCTCAAGCTTCAGTCATCCCAGAGGAGGAATCTGGCTGCTTTTGTATACTGTCTGAGCACTCACCCTCTGACCAGGGAGGACATTGCTCATTCTCCTCTTAGTCTCACCTGGATATGGCTTTGCTCATCCTGTGAAGCTGAGGCATCAGGGTCCTTGACATGACCGTGTTCATGTCAATAGCGCACTTTCAGTAAGAGCTTCATCTTCTCTCTATAGCTTTGCTCAAAATTTCCTCTACTCTGTACAAGTATATGGCACAAAGTCCAGAAGAGGCCATCGAATCCCCTAGAACTAGAGTTACAAGTAGCTATAAGCAGCCCTGGGTGCTAGGAACCAATCTCAGCTCCTCTGAAAAAGCAGAAAGTGCTCTTAACCACTTAGCCATCTTTCTATATCATGAAATAAAATCTTTTTATAGGTAGGTAGGTAGGTAGGTAGGTAGGTAGGTAGATAGATAGATAGATAGATAGATAGATAGATAGATAGATAGATGTACATATGTGTATATATATACATATATATTGATATTATTTTATGTTTATATTATTTATTTCAGCTTGGAACAGGAACACAATTTAATAATAAGCATCATGTTTAGTGTGTCAGCCTAGAAGATTGGCAGCTTTGATACCTTCTCTTCATCACACTTTCTCCACAAAGGGAAACCAATAACAGAACAATCTCCCTTTACTAAGGATGGTCAGTAGGTCTTAGAAATTATCTTCCCATCTCTCTAACTGTCTGGAAGCCTTTGGAGGACACAGAGCACAATGTACCCACTCTTTGTGACCGTTTTCTAGCCCCATGGGTGACATCTGATTCAAGTTAAATAACTTCTTTCTACAGTTCAGTGTGTTTTGTCAATTTTATCTTAAATTAAGCTTAATTTGAAAAGAATGGGAAACATCATAATGTGGAGGTGAGAAGGCTGAGACTATAGTTTAAACTTACCTTGGCCAAGAGCAGCATTCCTGGGATGCACCTGAGACTGAGTGACATGACTTTCACCTCCTCCAAGGACCAGTTTCCGCACCCACAAACAAGGTAATGTTAGTCATTTCAAGGATGAAATAATTCAGGTAAAATCTTTAGCACGCAATGAGTATCTGATTCCTGGTAACTACTATTATGATCTTTGCTAAATATTATTTCCAATATTATTTTAGATTGTTGCGTTTTATATCGGTTCTGTGGATGCTCTTAGTTTTGAACATTTTTAACTTCTACAGGCACATGATGTCTGTATTTATTTAGGAAGTCAGTGGGGTGGTTTGATGCATTATCCAGTGATTGGCAATCCAATCACTTTTGTTAGTATCTCCTCCAACTTTTTTTCCAACATTGGGAAATCCTGGCCTTTTTGGGTTACTGTGAAGACTATATATTGTCGCAGACTGTAGTTATCCTATTCTGCTTTAGAACACTAGAAATTACATTCTCAAATTCAAGCTCTGAAAAACTGTATTCCTTCTCCTTGTAGTTCTGCTTAGCATTCACCCACGAATACAAGCAACTATCTAGATCATGGTACATGATACATATAATACATTCCAAGGATCTTATCATTTAGAAGCTAAATATGTTAGGAACTGGAGGGTTGGCCCAGTGGTTAAGAACATAGAAGATCTGGGTTTGCTTCACAGCACCCATAGAGTGGCTTGCGACTATATGCAACCCCAGTTCCAAAGGATTCCAGGTCTTCTTCAGGTATCCTTTGACACCAGGTATATACATGGTGCATTTACATACATGTAAGAAAGCACTCATACATCACATGTATAATGAAATAAATCTCTAAAAAGAAAAACTAATAAGGCTGAAGAGAGAGCGCAATGAGCACTTGCTGACCTTGCAGAGAACCCAAGTTTGGATTCCAGCGCTCCCTTGGTAGCTCACAACCATCTGTAACTCCAGCTTCAGAAAATCTGGTGTCCTTTTCTGGCTTCTGTGAGCACAAGGCCTGAGAGTTGTGCACAGATACACATGCAGGAGAAACATTCATTAGCATCAAGTTCAAATAAACCAATCTTTTTAAGCTAAATGTTTATTTTATGGACTTCACTGTTTAGACATTCTTAAACTTTTGGTACTTATTTTATTCAATCTTAGAGTGCTTAAAATATTACAGTCATGGTTAAACTATGCTAAGAGGATATACCCTTCCAGTCAGATTACTTATTTCTGAATATCTGAAATGACATTCCTGTATGACATTTATGTAGAAAGGTTATGCTGTTTAAAAAAGAAAAGAAAGAAACACTAGACCAAAAAGTATTCAGTGGGTATTGGCTCCACCATTTACCATATTTTCAAAGCAATTTTTAAAGGAGTCAACCTATTAGCATTAGCCCAAGCAAACATATAAGTCAAATCTAAAAGCATGTAACAACGGGCTTTATCTATTACACACAATCAGAATGGCCATTCACATGCCTGCCCAGCTTCATACACAAGAGACTATTTTATCTGGAGCCTCTGGTTCCTCCTGTTCAGAAAATGAAACCTTCCTGCTGCCTTAGGTAGACAGTCAGTAGTCGTAAAGGCACCAGGAAAGGTGCTTAGCCTAGACACACCTGGAAAGCACATCACTAGGTCTATTTCCACCTTAAAGTCTTTAACAAATCTACATGTTTGTTTATTTCATCATTATGTATGTATGTATGCTTGCTTGTGGGTGTATTGTGTGGGGGTACACATACAATGGTGGCATGTATGTAGAAGTCAGAGGGGAACCTTGGGCTTTGTTGCTATGCCACACTTTGTACTTTGTTTGAGACAGGGTTTCTTTGTCATCACATAGGCCAGGCTAGCTGGCCTATGAACTTCCGGAGACTGCCCTGCCTTTGTCTCCCTCTCTCCACAGGATCCCTGGGGTTACAGAGCTTTGCACCCCTGTGTTCAGTCGGTATGTGTTCTGGGATCTGAACTTAGGTCATCAGATTTTCATGACAAGTGTTTTTCACTCACTGAAGTATCTCCTCAAGCCCCAGTAAACATACCTTTTTAAATCTCTCTCGAAAATTGAAAACATTCAGTTTTCTAATGTTTTGTATTCGGTGTAAATTATGGATGTGTTAATAGTATCTGACCTTCAAAAACATTTCTGAGAATGAAATAATATAATATTGGCAAAGTATTTACTCCATGCCTGCCCCATCATAAACCCCTTGCAAATATCTTCTGCTTTTAAATGCTGCCATCTTGTTCTAAGACTGAGTACTTAGTTGCAGAGAGTACTAACACATTTGTTCGAATCTTATAAACAATAATACGTTGACATAGAGATTTCTCATTAGTTTGTAAAAGATCAGATAATTTGGAAATGGAGTTAAAGATCTTGTCTAATTATGAATATATGTATGCTGTTAGTAATAGTTTAAAAAAGAGCATGCTAGATTTTGCCCCAGAAGAGTCTCCTCAATTTTCACATAAATATTAAAATTGTGTGAATAAATAAATATGTGAAAATCAGAGAATAATCCAATGATTGACATCTGGGTTACTAACCCATATTCATCATCATGTTGGAATGATTATCAGGCATATAACATGAGCAGCTCATGACTTCCTACAGGAGGGGGAAGAGTGTGGAATCATAGGAGCAGGTTAGCATGGATTCTTCCCGACCCCTCTCAGAAGCACTGTTTGTAAACATAGTAAACCACTTAGAATTAAACTTTTAATTCCTCCCTCCCTTTTTAATTAAAGAAGGTTATGAAGAAAAGTTTGCATTCATTTCTAAGATATTGAAAGCAAGCGACGGGGAAGGAAATATTAGTTGGCTTTTTAATCTGTGCAATCCAGGGGGGAATGTTGATGGTTCTACCAGAAAGGATGAGAATCAAGTGACCCAATGGTCCCAGGAAGACTTCCACTTAGTTTGTACACCCTCTCACGGACTGTTGTAATTGCTACTTAATTCTTTAATTTAGTCTCTATACAATGAAGATCCATTCATCAGCTAAAAAGTGCCCATGCAAAATGCCAAGGACTCATGCTAGAGTGAATCCCAAAATAGCAGAACTGAAATGAAGCAGACAGCTCATAAAAGGAAGCCATCCTGCAGACAACCCAGCCCAAGCTTAGGACTGTATCACAGTCATAGGAAGTAAGAGCTAAGATGAGACATAGATGCCTGAAAGCCAGGTTCAGTGTGTGGACCTACTGTGTGCCTTCTAAAGAATATTTAAGAAGATGTCATAATCCCAGACAGCTTGAGTGTCATGTGTATGATTTATTGACATATAAGCATCCATCTCATCAGGTGGAAGAAAGAATATTGCAGAATGTAGTGTACACCATGACATCATCTTACTAAATCATAGTATGTTCATAGGAAGGGCTATCCACACTAACTAGGGTTTTTAAGTAACTCTCCTGATTTTCTACTGTTCCTATTACGGAGCAACAAAGGTCTTTGTGTTTGAACACCAAATGGACTTAACTATGGAGAGGAGAAAGTGTTCCATTGATGAAGCTCCCAGGGCTCTGTGGATTCTCCCTCACACCCTCACTGTTTAAGAAGCTCTTGTATTTGTCAAAGCCATGCTCACTGGTCACTTTCTTCTATATTTCTGTAACAATCGGTACTACTGTAATGAGGTAAAGGGAGGAAAACTGCTTGTTCATATGCCTATGATTATTAGAACAAATGTTCAAACCCTGTATTAAAAATAGCTTCAGGAGCAATTGAGTTGATTATTGCTACAAATATTCTCCATCCAACGGGTCCTCATGGACTGGGTTTTCTCTGCCTGTCTGTTCCCAAAGTCACTTATAAAATATCTACTTTGAGGCTTAATAGTAATTACATACTCCCTGGCCTATTAGCTCAGGCTTCTTATTAACTAACTCTTACATCTTAAATTAATCCATTTCTATTATTTTATATTTTATCACTAAGCTCATGGTTTGTTACCTCACGTCTTGTTTCTTGGGTGGCTACATGGCATCTGCCTGACTATGCCTTCTTTCTCCCTGCTCAGTTTTATTTTCTCTCCTGGCTATATTCTGCCCTGCCATAGCCAAAGAAACTTGTTTATTACCCAAAGATAATAAAACATATTCACAGCATACAGAGTGGAATTCCACATCAGTTGGTTTTGAGCTAACCAATATAAGTCTCTTTGCAAACCCATTGAATCTTGACTTCTCAAGTATCTGTGTGGTACACTTATTCACTTTATCTGCACAACCTTTGTGCACAGCAAACAAATTATAAACCTTAGTGAGCAGGACAGCCTCAGTGTGACTTCTCATACAAGACAAAAATAAATCTTGATTTACAAACAATATTTAAGTGATCTTCCACACACCTCCTCCTCTGATTAAGAAGTAGCATTTAGGGAAGGCTATAATATTCTAAATAAAATACCTTTCTTTTTTATTATATCAAATGTACCCATTTCTAATTAAAGCCTTCTGCTTTGTAATGAGCTTTTAATTTATTTGCATTTAATTAGTAAGCTTTGAGAGTGAATCACATCCCCACACCTTTTTCCACTCTTTCCCTTTAAGAAATGCCACAAAAATAATTGTTGAAGAAATGGGAAGTCTGAAATCAGGAGTGTCAAAATTATCTGGACTGGATTTTAAAGAAATAGGTAAGTCTTTAAAGTTGTTTCACGGGCAGGTTGACACCCAAACCTGAGACACCAACTCTTATATATGGCATGGCACACAGCTGACAAGAGTTGTTTCTGCACACTTATAAAAAAGTATAGGAAAGATCAGGGACATTTAACAGGGCCCTTCAGGAAACTGGCATTGCACAACCTACAGGAAAGGAGGGTGGTGTTGTCATTTGGATACCAGAGAAGCTGAGGTTGTTAGGAAAATAAAATCTTGTAGGCCTTTTCGTATGACAATGGAGTGTAAATACCATCTCCACATTTTACTTTATTGGCTAGAAGGAACACACATTCCACTTTGCCTGTTTTTTCTTAATTTTAATATGAGAATGTCAGAATGCCTGAAGTTGCTTTTATTTTAATAATGGTAAGAGATTGTCAATGCTTTCGGTTTCTCGTTGTGGTCTTGGAATATTGCACATTTTCTGTGATCCACCCACTCTCTCTTTCCCTCCTTCCTCCTTTCCCTCCCTCCCTTCAACCATTTCTCCTTCCCTTCATCCCTCCCTCCATGAGAGGTAAAATCATCTCCGTGTTTGCTTCCTCATTTTGATTCTTTGATGTGGCATTATCTTTTCCCCTTGTGAGGAACACCCTCTAGGGCACTAATCCCTCCCCTCTGTAACAAAGGAATCTGGACTTTTTTCATTAAAGTCCAGTTCAGGAAAACGCAGCCATCTGTTTGACTCGGTGTCTTAAATGTCACGTTGCTTTGATGAGAGAACAGATGCTGAGCCAACAACTGTACCGATAGATTTGGTTGCATGCTGAATAGCTAACTTCAGGGCTGGGTCCTTGGTAGATATTTGGTCCTGGACCAGTTCTATTTCTAATTGATAAAAAAATAAAAAACAGGAGAGGGTTTGAGTCATTTTAGCAGTTTTATTAAGCTGGGTCTTAGTTTGCTCTTTTTAAAGATCAATTCTCCTCTTTGTCTCTCTTCTTTTGTAGTTATTATTTAATTCTGGCTTGAAATAAATGTCCCTACTCCTCCCTCTCCACTCTGTCTCTCCTGAGGACCTGGTCCTCAAGGCGCCCTCTGTTCTCCCAAAACTAAACTTCTGGGTGTTTAATTTTCCCATTCTCACTTCGCCCTTTCTCCACGCTGGTGCTGGGACCTGGAAGAATGCCCTCCCTTTCAAGCCTGCCCCTCCCCTGGCTTCGAATCCCACCTCCTGCACAAAGCTCTCTTTATGTGTTCTGTGGTATTGGAGAAGGCTTTGGGGAAGTGCGTAATGAAGGTATTCATGTACGTAGTTGAGGGTGAGAAAATAGAATGGATAATTGGATTTTGAACAAACAGGCTCATTACCTAACTCAAGACACCAAAACATGAAATGCAAGTAAATGCCTGATGTGTCTCTTAATTCTGTAATATATTCCCAATTTTAGAAGGATGGGAGTCAGACATTTTGTTTCTTTTATGTCCAGCCTTTTTCAACAAGGACTTAACAAAACCTCAGTGTAACAATAGCCATAATCCTCCGGCAGGAGAGAGAGCACAGAATGAGGAGAATTTTGAGTCAGATAGAATTGAGCACACACTGGAAAAGCTCTGGCTGGCTTCTAGGTGGTAACAGAGCAGCACCTTGAAAGGTCTCTGGCTCCACTCAAGGTCAACGATGCACGTGCAAAAGAACAGAGCAACACTCTGTCCCCTCAGTCCTTGGCTACCGTCAGGAGGTTGCATTTCCTCAGAAGTAGTCGTGTAAGTTTAAATTGGTCTTGTGACTTACCTTGGCATCTGCATCTTACTGACAAACACCAAGGTTAGCCACTGACCTTCTGGTCAATATTTAAGCTCAGAATTCTTTGCAAGCAAACATGTGTGCTTTAGGAAACATTGCATGAACTGTTTCATGCCACTTAGCATGGTATAAATGACTAGAAAGTCCGTATCAAACCATAGGAATCGTGTAGGACTTATGCCTTTGCCCCTCACCACATATCCGTGTAGTGAGCAAAGCATCATGAAATCGGGGAGAGAATGAGTATCTCAGAGACTGAGCAGATAGTTCACTTGGTAAAGCACTTGCCTTGCAATCACTAGCACCTGCATCTAGCCTCCAAAACCTACATTTAAATTTCAGGCTTAGTGGCTCGTGCTTGTAATCAGAGAGCAGGAGAGACAGAGACAAGAGGATCCCTGGAACTCCATGACTTATTTCATGAGCTCCCGGTAATGAAAGACCCTGTCTCAAAGATGTGGGTGACGCTCCTGAGGATGGTATCTCAGGTTGTCCTCCAACCTCTCCAAAAAAAATGTGCGTGCATCTTCATACACAGATACACACAGACACACATTCAAACACACATGCATGCATGCACATACATTAAAATTTTAAAAGGGAGTATCTGGCCAACACATTTGTTTTCAAGATATATTTTACTAGGTACCATTTGGACAAATGGGAGAACATGTTGAAAAGATAGTGTATTAGATGTCAAAATCCTGGAAATTATGTAAGTCACAAGGAAAAAAATGTTATCCAATTGGAAGAGAAGCTAGAGATAGAAAAGATTTTCAAAAGATCATGGTCTTTGTTTTAAATCTAAAGAATTGCAAGATAAGCTATAAGTGGAAGACCTGAGCATAAAGAAATGATCAACCGCTAGTGATATTTTGCTTCTGCTTTAGCAAATAAGACTTGCCTGAAGATCAGAGGGCGGAGCTAGCCACACTACTTAGCTATAGAGGCCAGACAGTGGTCACACACAATTAATCCCAACACTCAGGAGACAGAGGCAGATGGATCTCTGTGAGTTAAAGACCACCCTAGACCATACAAGGTTGAATCAGTCAAAAAGGGAAACAGAGCCAAGCGCTGGTGACTCACACCTTTAATACCAGCCCTAAGGAGGTGGAGATGAGAAGGGATATGGTTGAATGGAGAGAGTAATATAAGGTAGGAGGAGATAGGAACTCAGGTTCAGTCTGAGGTTTTAGAGAGACAGCATTCATTCTGAGGACTTGTAGAGACAGAATCTTGCCACCTTTCATCTGAGGGTTTTATAGAGTTTAAAAACTAGTAAATGACTGCTCTGCTTCTCTGATCTTTCAGCTTTCACTCCCTAATATGTGACTCTAAGTTTTTATTATTAAAACCAATTAGAAACATGACTACAACCACTGACAAGGACATACTTGATGGGAGAAGGAAAAAACAGCCAGATTTAAAATCTAGGTCCTCTTTGAAGGCATTTTGGCCTGAGGGAGAGCTCACAGAGTTATGAGCATAGCCTGAGATCTGGACTTGAAGGCCTGCTTACAACTGGAGATGGGGTAGAACATGGACAGTGGGTGACGGAAGCCAAAGGCTGCTTTAGGGACATCCATCCTGTTGGCCGGGGTGTTGCAAAATCCCAGTCTGCTTTCCTCCTCACACTCCCTTCCATCCTCTGCTGGAGGACCCCAAAATCTTTTTTTTTAAATTGTTTTTACTGAGCTATATACTTTTGTCCACTCTCTGCCCTTCCCCTCCTCTTGCCTTCTACTTTCTCCCATGATCCAGAAGCTCTCAATTTGCTCAGGAGATCTTGTCTTTTTCTACTTCTTATGTAGATTAGATCTATGCATTTTTCTTAGGGTCCTCACTGTTGTCTAGGTTCTCTGGGATTGTGATTTGTCGGCTGGTTTTCTTTGCTTTATGTCTAAAAGCTACTTATTGAGTGAGTAAATATGATATTTGTTTTTCTGGGTCTGGATTACCTCCCTCAATGTGATGTTTTCTAGATCCATCTATTTTCCTGTAAAATTCAAGATGTTGTTATTTTTTTTCTGCTGTGTAGTATTCCATTGTGTAAATGTACCACATTTTCTTTATCCATTCTTTGGTCAAGGGGCATTTAGGTTGTTTCCAAGTTCTGGCTATGACAACCAATACTGCTATGAACATAGTTGAGCACATGTCCTTGTGCCATGATTGAGCATCCTATGGGTATATACCCAAAAGTGGTATTACTGGGTCTTGAGGAAGGTTGTTTCCTAATTTTCTGAGAACTTCCCCCTGGCCACTGGGGAGAAACACATACACGGAGTCAAAAGTCTGTTCAAGCTTGATCTTGTTTAATTGCATCAGGCAGGAACTTATATAGGCTGAGATAGGGGTTGGGAAGCCTGGGATGTCTCGAGGCAGAGCAAGGAACAAGGGCCAATAATATTCTGTCACTTTAGCTGTGACTGGGCAGAGGTGGGCCTAGGTCGGGTTGTGCTGAGTCATTTCCTGTGTGGAAGTTATTGTCAGAGACAGGTCTCCAAACTCGAGTTAGGCTCAAGAAGTTAAACTAGGCCTCACACAAATTCAAGTTTGGCTCAGGAAGTTACACTGGGCCCCATGTCCAGGCTTCATGAGGTCCAACAGACCTAAAGAGAAAACTCTCAACAGATGAATCTAAAATGGCTGAAAGACATTTAAGGAAGTGCTCAAGATTCTAAAAGTCTACCTTTTATCACCTCATTTGACTCACAGATGAAAGATGGAAGGGGCTTAGCATGTGAATCACTAGGTCTCTATCACACCCTCATTGAAACTGATTACAGGTCTTGTTTACCCTGTCCACAATGACCCTGTGTGAGGTACCATCACTCTGCTGTGGGCGCAAATAAATGAGCCCAGATAAGGCAAGCAGCAAGGTGAAGGTCACACAGCAAGAAGGTGGAGTTGAGCTTTAAACTACCATATCACTTTAAGTTTCCTGTCAAGGACCTGACCACTAAGTCCGTTGTCTACATCTGACATGAGCTACAGCTCATGGCCAATGATACAGACCTTGGCTACCTATTACTTCATCATGTCTGTGGAAATTCAAGTTCCAGTTTCCAAAGGAGCTGGAAAGAGGGTTTGTATTTGAGACAGGCTCCACCAAGAATACTTATTTGTAATTGTGGATGAGAAGACAAGAGAGGGGTGGGCCACAGGAGAAGACCCAGGCAAGTATGCTTTGAAAGCTTAACACGCCAAATAGCATTAACGTTCTCATTCTGGAACTGGACAAGAGAATTCCAATCTTTATCTCAATGAAAAGTAGTGTATAAGAATAGCCTAAAAAAGCAGAAAACACAAAACAATAGTTTTCACACACACACACACACACACACACACACACACACACACACACACTCACACATGCATGCACAGGAATACCATGGACTGATTTTGTTATAGTGAAGAAGTGGAAGAATATTCATGAAGTACTGTTGATAAAACCTTTCAATTAAGAAAGTCAAATTGCTACGCTAAGTATCCAAAATAAATTACATCTACACTTAAAATTACAGAATCTTAAATAGTTTCATTTAATCAATGTTAATATTTAAATGTAATTAAAATTAACTCATTAAAATTAATTACTAATGATGAAAATAATGAAATTATTAAATTAATTTGTGTATGATTAAATATATAATTATGTATAACAGAGTACTTTAATATAATTAAGTACAATACAGACATAATTAATTATAAGAATAAATTATCAAGTTAAAAGCCCAATGACAAAATGAGAGAAAAAAAATACTTGCTAGTTCAAATGGAGAACAAATATTGAAATTAGAGAACAACTCCTCTAGGGCAAAAGGTTGAAGATAATCTATCAAATAGAAAAAGAAGTAGCCAGTCTATTCAAAAACAATAAAACACGGAAGAAATATTTTGGAGGGTTCATTCGTCTTGATTTCAAAAAACACAACAAAGCTACAATCATCAAAACAGTGTGGTACTGGCATGAAGAGAAACAAATACCACAATGCAGTAGAATGAAAGATTCATGACACGGAGGAAAACCTTAACATGGTCAGTTGATTTTGGCAAGGGCTGTAACACAGCCAACACTGGAGAGAAAGAGTAATCTTTTCCAGAATGGATTCTGGGTCAATTGAATGTCCTCCTGCAAAGGAGTTTAAACATAGTACATAGATGTCTGAGTTTAAGCTAAAAGCACATCTTTGTAGCTGAGGATCAGCGACAGTCACAGGTGACATAAAGTAATAAAAGAAAATTTGGGTAAACTGAGATCATGGAAATTAAGAACACTTGTGTTTCAAAGCAGCTAAGAGCATGATGAGGCATGGAGATGGGAATATGCATAGATCCTGTCTCTAAGGCTCTGTCTGAGTACAAACTCAGCAAGAAATAGACAACTCAATTCAAGGTGGGCAAGGGATTTGAACAGATGCCTCTCCAGTGAGGACACAAATGGCTGGTGAACAAGGGTGCCTGGCATCAGCACAGTGTGAAATGTAAGTCACAACAGAGCTGGCACAGTACTTCCTATCCCCTAGCAAGGCTGTCGCCAAGCTGAAGAGGGCACCTGATGTGGGGAGTTCAAAATCTTATGCACTGGGGGAAGAATTTAAAATGATCCTTTGAGAACAATCTGAAAATACACCAAGGGGTTAAACCGAATCACCATGTGACACCACAGAACCTCTGCTAGGCACATCCCCAAGGGATCAGAAATCATGGGTTCTAGCAAAAGCTTCCTCATGAATGTTCACAGCATGCTACTCCCAACTGAGGAAAGAGGCAAACCACCCCAAACTCCATCAATCAGTCAAAGATGGACAAGATGCATACACAGCAAGGAATATTAATCTGCCATAAAAAGGAAAAAAAAATCCCGATACACACTACAACATCAATACTGAAGGCACTGCATGATGGAGAATAAACTTGACACTGAGGGCTGTGTAATGATTATACTTCTATAAAATGCCCATAAAGAAAATGATTGGCTGTAAGCAGACTGTAACCATGGCTACCGTGGTAGGTATGGTGTCTATTTTGGAGGTGGCCAGAATACAGTTTTTTTTTTCTCTTCAATAAAAACCTTTAAACAAATACAGCAGATAATTTTGACTTCAGTGGTGATCAGGACACAGCAGTTAAACAAATCACAGTGATGTAACATCTAGCAGCCACTGGATTTGAGGGTTCCAACACCTGGCAAAGAGTAAGAAAACTTATTGATGGGCTAGGATTTGAACTGGCATAATTTCTTTAGAAACTATCAGAGTCATGCTAACTATGAGAGCAAACACTGGCCAAACCCACTAACTAGGCTTGTGCCCTAAGACAAACCCTCACAAGACCACAAGGCTGTCACCATCAAAGACAAAGCATTAGGAATGGTGTGTGTTGTAAATACAGCTACAAGGACTTTACCACTGACTTACATCTTACTGCCCCTGCTCCAGGCCAAGGGAAAAAAAAATCTATAAATAAACCAGGATACCTCTGTACTAGGGAATATTATATAGCATGTTAAAAGAATGAAGCAGATATGCTAAATAAAATTCTTCAGGTCAGACCAAGATGGGAAAACTAGACAAGGCCTGTTTATTTTGATTTCATCTGGGGTTCAAGATACACAGCGTTATTTCTCATACACACCTCTGTGTGCTTGCGAAAGTACACAGTGTACCCCGGCTACCTTTGACAGAAGAATGTGAAGAACCTCTCCAAATTTACACCTATTGCTTGTGCGCTTATTTTTACTGAGAATTCTCTTGTGATATTAAGAAGGAAATTCGAAATGAAGATGGGAAGATGGACCGTGAGGAGAGACTGGGGGATGAACAAAGGGAAAACAAAGTACATAAGAAGCCCCGAGGGGTCATCCACAGAGCAAACCTGTTGGCTTAAGGCTGTGGGATTGCTCAACCAGCAGCGAAGGCCACATAATATATGCGCCCCGCTCGCAGCTCTTCCCTGCTCCGCTACTTTGATTTAAGAGCATTAGGAAACTGTGTAATTTTTCTGGTCCTCTTTTTATTTCCATGGTAATTTGTGTCTGTGGGTAAGCATTTTATTTTATCAGAGGCATGGGGCTAGAGTTATTTTCCGAGGCGCTTGAGTTTTCCTTTGATGGCGCGGAAATGAAAGGCACCGTTGCAGACGGTACCCACGCTGTTTGTCAGAGAGTCAGAGGTTAGAATTACATTTGCTGCCATTGATTGTGACTATTCCGTGCCAGGCGTTGGGGTAGCACTTCTCATGGGCACGGCGGTATTATTAATATTGCAGACATCAAAACATTTGTGAATGGGATATAATTGACTTGTCAGTCATATTAACAATGTCCCCTGTGGAATACCCTCCAACAATGGCCAAGCAGAATATGGTTAGGTTATTTACAAGTGACTCCTTTAGTCTTCAACCTTTGAAAAGTACCAAAGCTTTATTTTAGCTTTAACACAATATTGAGATATAATATTTGTGAGTGATGTATATATGCAAATTGACGGCAAAGCCTACTCCCAAAGGCTACTAGTGAATAATTTTTTTTCAAAGAAAGGATTGTTTTAGCAAGTGAGAAGTCATCCATCTTGTGAAAATAATGGTTCAAAATTCTAGATCGTCTTTGAAAGACGTGAAGTCTCTAATCCATGGTCATGATAAAAATACATCAATATTTAAATGATCTTTGAACAGGTAAACAAGGATAATTGCAAATCTATGCTAAAGCTTAAAAGAGGGCTTGACGTAGAAAGACATAAAAAATTCCTTGTATGATATTCAGGAAGGAGGAAGTAAGTATGGAATCATCTAAAATGAAACTTTGAGTGTTATTTAAAATCTTTCTTTCAATACACGGCTTATGATTAATTTTGTTTTATAATAAATCCTGAAGTAAGAATGATTCTCTAACAAAAAATCAAGTTCAGTCCTCTACTGACTGCTATGCAGAATTGCTGGCGATGGTGATGCAGTTGGTATTCAGAAGTCAGTTTCTAAGTGGGACATAATATTTGTTTTACCGGCAAGTTGGTTAATTTAATTCAGAATTGCATTAATATTTGACGAAAGCAAAAAAATGTTCAGTAGAGTCAAGAGCTTTTTCAGGTAATTCACCTGAGAACTCTTACAGTGAGATATGCTGCTTCATTTACTTAAATTTTCACAGAAACATCTAATGAGGAATTAATAACAAGCCCGTATTTACATAAGAGTTCTGCCTTTTACTTCATCTATATTATCCACCCAGTTCAGAAAGGCTTTTCAGGTCCCCTGGCTCAAGTCCCTTCCTGTGCACATGGAGTTGCTGTTTGATGGAAACAGTTCCCTGCATGAGGCAGGTACTGCTCTCAGGCATTCCGAGCTCTATTGCGACCTCCTTTTACTCATAAGGAAGTCAGTGAGTGTCCTACTGATGTCAACATCTGTAAGAAAGAAAAAAAAAACTGCTAAGAGACTCCTTCATTCACTCAACAAACATGTACTCAGCACCTATTATGTGGAAGGTGTTCTGGCATGTTCTGGAGGGGACCAAAACTAGAGGAGGAGGCTGATGTCATGCAACCACACTAACACAGAAGTGTAGCCATAATAAACCATAAATAAGAAACTGGGAGACACAGAAAAGACAGGATTTAGGATGGGCTTGGATTTCAGCAGACTCTGCTAGTACCTATGGGTACTCAGATGGGCCTCATCTTTCCTGAGTAGCCTCAATCGTGGAAACCAGAATTTAACAGGTACTTAGCCAAGTTCTCATCCTGATGTCTGGCAGACCAGCTCTGTGAATCCATTCAGTCCCCAGAGTGAGCCAGGGGCTGGTTTGGGTCTGGCTTTACCAAGGTACCAGTTGACAAATTCTAAAATTTTCTATTCAGAAACTAACAGCGCGGATCCCCAATATCCACAAGTTTAAAGAAATGAACTGGCTCCCAAAGTGGCTCTCTGACCTTCAAATTTAGCATGGAATATGAAGACAAGCACACATAAATTAAATAGATAAATAAATGTAAATAAATATTAAATCACAGACCTGAGACCAAGAAGCATCATCACACACCCACTGTCTTTGTGCTTTTCCAGAAAAATCTGGAAGTCCCAACTTTATTCATAGCTGTAGTGTGTCACATTCACTCCGGGTCACCAAAACAAGTGTTGCCACACAGCCATCTCTCCTCTTTAGCAGAAATTAGTTCAAGTTTAGATGACAATAATTAATTAGGAAATATTACTGAGAGTAGAAATAATAATCAAGATTGTATTACTTAAGTTTACCAATAATCAAACCAGATCACACCGATTTTGATATATAGTATATGTATAATAGATAAAATATGCTACCTGTAGTATATATGTATGTATAGTATATATATTATATCTATATTGTATTAAATGCATATGATATGCCAACAAGTTATGTAGACATGTGCATATACACATAATACTAAACATATATATTATGTCTATATGCGCTATAGACACACACATATATATACTACAGACATATATTATTTGTATTATCTCTACATCTGAGCAGTGTTCAAACTTTGAATTACTTTTTAAGTATTCAATTCTTTGTACATAAATCTCTGAATAAATAAACAATAGTGGCATTGCTCAAAGGAGGAAAACGCTGGTTTCATGAAAGCATGGTTCTCTAGCATTTTTGCCTGTGCTAATTTTGAATAGGCAGAGACTGAAAGGCCCAGTAAAAACATCAAGTCCCAGAGCTTCACCCTTTCACACTGTCTGTTGAGGCAAGTACCTGGTGCTTGTAAGGCATTTTGGGGGGTAGATTTGATTAACAACCTATCAAAATGAATAAGGCTTTCATGTCAAGCTCATGTGATTCTGTTGTAATATGGAGCGGTGGGGCTGCGTCCCCCAACACCCCAAGCCGCCTGGCTCGGCTAGCTTATGCCCCAAAATAATTACACAGACACTGTATTCTTTTAAACACTGCTCTGGCTCATTTCTACCTAGCATCTTCTAGGCTAACTCTCCTACCTGGACTAGCCCATTTCTTTTTTTTTTTTTGTTAAATATTTATTTATTATGTATACAATATTCTTTCTGTGTGTATGTCTGAAGGCCAGAAGAGAGCACCAGACCCTATTACAGATGGTTGTGAGCCACCATGTGGTTGCTGGGAATTGAACTCAGGACCTTTGGAAGAGCAGGCAATGCTCTTAACCGCTGAGCCATCTCTCCAGCCCCCGTAGCCCATTTCTTATCATCTGTGTAGCACCGGTCTTACCGGGAAGATTCTAGCCTAAGTCCATCCTGGGTCGGAGCTTCAGAGCTTCATCGCGTGTGTCTGCCCAGGAGCCGGGAGCATGGCGGACGTCTGCTCCCGAGAGGAGAGCTGTGGAGTCTGACCTCACTTCCTCTTCCTCCTGGCATTCTGTTCTGTCTACTCCTCCCACCTATCTTCTAACCAATGAAATGGGCCGAGGCAGTTCCTTTATTGCTTAGCCAATGAAATCAACAGATTGATATATGACACTCCCACATCACTTCCCCTTTTTCTGTTTAAACAAAAAAGGAAGGCTTTAACTTTAACATAGCAAAATTACATATAACAAAACAGTTATCAAGTAAAAGTTACATCAGAAACATTTATACATATAACAAAATTGACCGTAAATCTCTATCAATAAAGCAAAATCTATACTAATGCAAATTATTCATGTCTATATCATGATTCCCTTTCCTGGCACCTCTCACCACCAAAGTCCCACCTTTTGTAATGTTTTTCTAATGACATAGCCTTACCATGCCCACAACATAGGCATGGTCACTGACAATGATAAAGTTGGTTGCATTCATTAATACTGCTATAAATCTCTTTTCTGAAATCACTATAACGATGGTGAAATGATGTCTATTCATTTTCTATGATATTGCATGATTGATGCCTGTCATTTTGTGTCCCTGTAGGTGCTGGGGTGGCAAGGGAGCCTGAAAGTCCTGAGAGAAGAAGATGCTGAGGTGAGGGAGAGCCAGGTATGTTTGGATGGAACATTGGTGATTAGAGAAACTCAACAGTGATCAAATCTCTCCCACCAGCATGTGGCAATAAGACACTTTAAAACTTTTGAAATGAGTGTGATGGTTTGGATGAGAATAGCCCCGTGGCTCATATGTTTGAATATTCATGCCCCAATAAGTAGGAGGATTAGGAAGTGTGGCCATGTTGGAGGTGTGTCGCAAGAGTGAACTCTGAGGTTTCAAAGGACAAACACATTTCCTGGTGTGCCCTCTGTTTCTCTACTTGGAGATCAACATCTACCCCTCTGAAGCCATGAGCCCAGTGAAATGATTTCTTTTATATGTCATTTTAGTCATGATGGTTTGTCCCAACAATGGAAATGTAACCAAGACAATGCATTTTCAAGCCCTCCAAACAGACGTCCACTTATTCCATGGGTCTGTTCTTCTGAGAGCAGTTCCCGGGTTTCCTCTACATAGGGAACCCTTAGGTGGCTAATGGACAGAGGTGTGTGGATTTCAGAGCATCCAGGTATGGCCTGAGGAACAAATGCATCATTTCCAAACTGATAGAGACCTTCATGTTGCCTACACCTGAGCTCTGTATCAAGCATCCACATCAAGGTTGCATCTTAGCAAAATTTGCATTTGTTCAAGAACCTTTCAGTGTCCTAGTCACTGGTAGCTCAGGAGAAGTTTTAAATAACTAAATTAATTATTTAACTTGGCTTGGCCTGCCCCGACTTACTTTGGAAACACTTGTACCACAAGCAGTCTCTATTCTGAGAATTAAGAAAGAGAGAAAACCCTTGTTCCAGAGATAATAGGGACAGGGGTTTTGAAGTTGAGCCCCTCTGAGGCTCTTCTAAGTAAGCAGCCTCACCCATTGGCTGAATTCACTAATTCACTACAGGGTCTCTTCTTCAGGAATTTTACAGGTGTAAGTTTGTCATCACTCTCTCTTTGTGGCCGTCTTTCAGAAACATCCTGCAATCATTGCCAATCTGGTCACTTTCTGAGAGCATGTCATATAGGGGACACCTGGGCACAGGAGACAGCTGACCTGGCCCCAGTGTAGTGGGCCTGGATGCCAGTGTCTTTGAACAAGCATCTGTGTGTATTGGTTATTATTTCATTTGTGGGAGATGGTATAGTAAGAAAAAGTATCTCTCTCTCTCTCTCTCTCTCTCTCTCTCTCTCTCTCTCTCTCTCTCTCTCTCTGTTTTCCCTGAAAAAAAAGAAACATTACTGTTTAAACAAATTGCATCTGTATAAAAAGAAAAACAATTTATTGTACTTAAGGTTGCTGCTGATGCCTCCTGCCAGGTAACAAGTGACATTAAGTGAAATGACAGCCCCAAACAGCGGGAAGGCCTCCTAGGTGGCCCCTGCTATATGTCTCTGGAGAAAGTGAGACCACCCCATCACTATTTGCTCACGTCGTTGGGGGAGGGGGGGACTGGCATGCAGCATTCTGTTATGAAGCTCTAAGAGGAGAGTGATACCCACGGCCTCAGGTCGTACGAGGGAAGGTTGTCTCCTGAGTTAGAATGGCTATTTCCTTTAGAAGGTCAGTGCTTGCAAACACTTTGATGACGGCCACCTACAAATGCAACCAACGGAGAATTGATGAATAAAGAAAGAAGTAAGAATTTTTTTTTTTTACTTGCCACAAATTTGCACTTGCTAGAGTGGCTTCCACACTCCTATTAGAAACGTGTAGAAGGTGCTGTAAATTGGGAACGGGGCTGCTCCCTGTTTCCTATTGCGTACCTGTGGGGAAATGCAGCTGTTGTATGGAATCTGAAGCTGAATTTGCCAGTTGGGCTTACCAGGGCTCGTGAAGGCTATAGCTATTTTGTACTTGTAGTTTCTGAACGTGTCTATGTTCCCTGCCTCAGCTCAGACACCTCTCGGCTATAGGAAGTCTTACAGCTTGTGGTTACCCGCCCACTGGGGCGTGGCCTCTTATACTATATAAGCCGATGTAGAGCATGCATCAGCTCTCTTTCTAGCTGCTGGATTTGGTTTCTTTTCTCCGTTAAAGCAGAGGATTCGGTTTTGCGAGTCTACCCCTAAATAAATAACCACCTATTTCTCAATTTTGAGCTAGTGTGGGATTTCTCTTAAGCCTCCTTCCTCACCTCTCCTCCAAGACCCCAAAAGCACGTACTACTAAGCAGGCCAGGGGCCTCACATTCGAGCCCTCCCAATCTGCCCAGCACCAACTCACCATGCTCATTCTGACTGTGACCCCAAAAACCATGAACTAAGATTTCCTCACAAAGTCAACCCATCTGAGCCTGGAAAGACCCTAAATAATTGCTATTAGCCCCAACCAGGAGACTCTTGGAAATAGCTCTGTTGGGGGTTAAAAGTCACCTCATTTGCCATTTCTCAGCCTTGCCATCCCCAACCTCACCACAGAATGGGCACCTCTCTGCTCACTGCCCGGCACAAAGATCCTCATGGATGTTTGGCCTCTGACCCAAACTCCAAACCAATCGCAGTGAAATCTGTCCACAGGGCTTTCTGTGGGCCTCACAATGATGCCTGTTAGGAGTAGCTGGGTATTGGCATAATAATCTAGGCAAGTTAGGCCACATAGCTCTTTAGTGTAAAGAACATTTATCCAGGGCTTACAGGTACTGTTTACAATGCTGTTTCATCTTGGAGAGTTCCAGTCTCCCACTCCATAAATTTGGACATTTCAAGATTATGTCCTGTAGTTCATGGTTTTTATGAGGATTCAATAACACCTCCAATCACTGTAAAAAGCTCTGCACATCGCAGACCTAACCAAATACTAATGTATTTTCCGTCCTTGACAAGATCCCTCCTACAAATATGCCTGCCACCCGTCCTCTGCTTCGGTGGCCACTTGAGCTGCCCTTGCTGTTTCTATAATGACCTTATTAGGAGTTGATTGAAGACCACTGCACAAACAGGTTGATACACTACCTCCCCAGGTGTCTCTCACAACCCTCGGAGACCACATGGATCAGAACCCTGGTCAACAAAGGCAGACGTGGAGGCCATGAGATAAGCAGCGAGCCTGTGAAATGGACCACAGGCCAGCTCGTCTATTGACTGGTGTCTAGCCTTTCAAAGCACCAATATGCCCCTACTGGGAAATATTTTGGAAGTCTTGAGTCTGTCTGTCATCTTTTAACCAAGCTTCTTTGAAAGGCAGAGGGAAGAGGCAGACTTAAACATTTCCAGTGCTAAACAGATAACCATGAAATTGGATGAGCGGAAGAGCGACATCACAAAGCATCAATCTGATACATAGTAGGTGTTCAATGAACATGGGATGAAGGCAGAGCTGACATTTGACCTACACACAATGTCGTCATCAGGTCAGCTGTTAACAGCTACTCACTTCCATGCCCGAATCTTAAATATGAATGAGATAAGATATGGGAATTTGTATGTGTAAAATTTGATGTGAACTCCAGTGTGTGTGTGTGTGTGTGTGTGTGTGTGTGTGTGTGTCGCGAGGGTAGGTGTTCACAGTGTATAAGCACATGTGTGTGGTTACACGTACATGGAGAGACTAGAGGGGGGCTCTGGCTGGGCTATCCTGTCTCTATGCATTATTTCTCTGAGCCTTGCTGATAACTTGTTCCTATTGTATCTGCTCCCAACAAATCTGGAGTTACACAGAATGTGCAGCTTTTAACAGGGGTGCAGGGGTTCAAATTCAGTCCTTATTCTTCTGCAACAAGAGCACCTACCCTCCAAGCCATCTCTGTAGCCCTCAGCCTGAACTTTAAAAATATTTATTTCTAATTTCTGAAAATAAAAGGGATTGAACGTCACATACCTTGACTTAATAGTAGAAATATGAGCTCCTAGGAAGTCAGTTTTCCGTAGTTATTTTATTTTTTCTTTTGATCCTCTGTGAATAAAGAAACAATATTACTCATCCCAACCAATCAGATTGCCTGGCTCAAAGCATCTGGACTGTGTTGAGACTGGATAATGCAACTGGTTGGTCTGTAGCTAGTGCTTGTCTAGAATAAATTAATTACAAATAAAAAAAATGTTGTTTACAGAGCCAGTAAGCTGGCTCAGCAGGTAAGGGCTCTTGCAGCCAAGAGTGTCAACCTGAGTCTCATCCTGAGACCCAGGAGGTAAAAGGAGAGAATCATTTCCACTAAGTTGTCCTCTGACCTCCACACACACACACACACACACACACACACACACACACGCCTTGACATGCACACCTCCCCACAATACAATAAATACATACAATTTAGAATTTAAAATATGCCTTTTGCTGAAACATTCCTAGAGAAGTTGAGTCTGAAGTCAAAGACAAATGGCCACAGAAGGAACCTCTTGCACCTAGGCAGGGTCCACCGTTGGCTTCACTATGGGATTGATCACCAAGGGGCATGCCTCATAGTACCTTTAAGAGAGAAGGAACAAGTCAAGAAAAATGAGGACACCTAGGTCACTCTCCACAGCCGTGTGTTGAGAGTTCCGGTGTGCAGGTCAGTGAAAAACTGACATCTTGGGATTCCTGAGGGGGAAGCGTGGCATGAGGCAATCGGGCACCTCGTTGCGATTTCCACATGGGAAACAAAATGGGCGCTTCCAGATTTTTATCTTTCTAAAGCTTTTTGTCTCACAATAAATATTTCTATATAAAAGAGCAATTTTCTGAACCTTAAGGACGTCTTCTAGTACAGATAATGATAACTCCTTAAACCGTCTTTTAAAAGTGCTGAGTAGTTGATCCGAGCACTTAATGATGTCCCCCGTCTCCTCCGCATCTGATTGACACCAAAAATAATAAATTAGAACAGAAAGTGATTTTACAAGGTCTTTGGACTGACAGGCTGGCTAAGCATAATATCTTCCATTACATTTGACAATGGATTCTCTACGGTTCAGATCTGAGCAAGGAAGATAGGATTGTGCCCTGCTTCAGGATTTTTATCTTGATTCATCTATCTCTCAAACATATAAAAATTAATTTACCCACTTACAAATTCAGGCCATGCAAAGTGGGCACCAAAACAAAATCATTCTCTGAGGTGACATAAACATTGTTGTGGGCAGCCTTTCACAGACAGGAGTGAAGTAGCAAATTAAGAATCATCGTTCTCAGATTATCTGTGACATCGCTTCTAAGACGCCTATTTCCTTCGTCCCTTTATAAATTCAAATCAATACTTATTCCTGCTGAATTATCAGGCAACAGTTGAGAAATCATTTTTGAAGAGCCCTTTTTTGGCACTGGTCAGCTGTGCGAATCTCTTCAGGGTGTATATACACACAACACAATGAAGCCAAAGGTTTGTCTTAAGCAATGAGTGAGAATACCAAATGAAATTTTTATAATTGCCTGCAAGGCCATGGATGGTTACCGTTCTATTGTAGTTTTTTCTTGTTTCTGTTTTGTTTTGGTGAATCATGGTAGATTTGTTCTTGCATTAGGGGGGAACAGAAAGAAGGAAAAAGTACAGAGAAGGAAGTCTAAAATATACCCAGTTTCTGTTGACAAAAACAAGTATTGTCAATAGGGATAATTTTTAATTTTGACTTGCTCAGTAAGCCCTCCTGGTACACGGGATTTTCTCCATCGAACCTTAACCACAGTGGCCATTTGCAGTTGATGATTTTTATATAAATAATTTATAAAGCCACTATACACTTATACTTTTAAAATGAGAGAGAGAGAAAAAAAGAGAGAGAGAGAGAGAACAGAATTGCATCTTAAACTCTATTTACAAATTTACCTTGGCAGGCCCTCTCACTGCCAATAGGAAGCCACGTTGCATATTTAATTTGCTCTTTTGTTACAACGGGGCTTAGGTTAGTTAATTTCAATTTTCGATTTCAAAAGCTATCAAATATGGCTCAGATGAGAAATCAATTTTTCTCAGCTGCCTCTGTTTTTGTGATGGGCAGCATCCCATTGGCTGAAGGTGAGCCACATGACAGGGCAAGAAATTAGTTCACCAGACCCGTGTTGCTACCACCTCAATTACTGCCTGCCTCTTGTAATTTAGCCTTATAACACCTAATTTCAAGACAGAACTCATATTTAATTCATGAAAGCTTCCACAAGAGTAATTGTGAAATAAATTGCCGTAGAAGATATCCATTTGTGACTCGTTTTAATTTTGTGTGCTCCTAGCATGCTGTTTACCCTACTTGTTTAACACTTTAGTACAAACATTTTCCTTTTTTTTTTTTTTTAAATGTAGAACCTTACGCACAGAGAGCCACATACTTTGGCTCACTTTCCCACACTGCAGCATCTCCTCCACTGGGGTTTCCTTTCGCCAAACTTCCACCCTGTGGTGATTCCAAAGACTGGTAAAAAAAAAAAAATCAAGAACTTATAATCTCCTAATTATCGAATGTGTTGTTATGATCTGCACAGAACTTTAAAAGTAGCAACTGAAATCACCGATGACAGCAGATAAATGGTAGGTAGATGACAAGGATCATTCAGGGGGCCAAGAAATAAACCGAGTTTAATTTAAATAATATTTTAAACAAAGGCATTCATTACCCATATTGACATTTTCATTTCAACATTGCTATATATTTTAAAATTCGTGAACCAAAACATATATATTTCCTGTGTGTACACACCATTTTGTCCTTTTCCTCCCTGTTGCTATGCCAACAAGGTGGGTGAGGCCTTCTCAACTGCCAAACTCAGCTGTCATCCCTTCACCCTAAAAGCCTTATAATTGCTTTTATTTGCATACGACAATTAGGCTGGATGGCTCACAGCGAGAAAAACCAACCTTTCTCTCCCCAAGTGCACACAGCGCCAGGCTGTAATTTATAAAAGATACGCGCCATGTGGTGGTGCACTAAAATAGAGTGATGAGCCCTTTCATCTGATTGTAAGCCATTAACAAAAGAAAACATCCCCTTTCAGGCTATAAAAAATGCCTATCTGGTGTGAACTTGCAAAATCACAAAGTGCCCCCTCCCGGCTCCCCCCACCCAGACCCTTCACATTCATTATCACATCGAACTCAAAAGGGGCCGTAGTAAAAGAGTTACATTTGGGTGTTTATGAGTAATGGGGTGCAAATAAAATCCACACTGGGCTAAAATTGCATCCAGAGCAGTGGGTGCTGGGGGGGGGGTAGCTTTCTTTCTCCCTTTCTCTTCCTCTTCTTCGTTCTCAGCCCCGCTTCGCGGGCACTCTGCATGCTGAAATGTCATATTAATATAGTCATTATTACCCTTTTTCTTCAGGGAAACCATGGCAGGATTTTCCAATCAGCTCTCGGGTCTGTGAAAGCTCAAGTCAGGAGGAATGTGGATGGCTTAAATCACCCTCCGTTTCGGTTTTCAAAAGGTCTTCAAAAATTAGTGTCTAGTGTAAAAGGTCAAAACATGGCTGGGAATCATTTCAATGATTTATTGTCCTGGTTTGGCATTTTTTTTTCTTGTGACTTTAAGCCCGATCATTAAGATATTTAAATTTTATTCTTCCATACTGTATCAACTCTACGATAAATTTTAAACAGATTTTTAAAAAAAAATATTTTTAAGTCATCAATTAAGTGATTTGTTTTCTTGGGCTTCACTTAAGAGAATTTGTTTTGGTCATTTGAGACCTTTACAGCTTAAGTATCAGAAGTGAATTTCATTTCCTCCAAATTGTCCCGTCTTTCAAACTATTATCCTGCACACTAAAGTTGGTACCCCTTTCTTCTTCTGAGAATCCGTTTTAAAAGCGGTCAACACTCCACTTTATTCAGCATTTACTGAATAAATATTGATCACGCATGCAATTTGGACCCAGGATCTAAAAGTAGATAGAACTAGTCTCAAGTCACACAGCTACGTATCTCTCTGTGTGCTTTAGAGAGGGAGGTCATTGCAATTGCATCTTGAAGTGTTTCATCTAGATTGCTATTTAATGGAGTTTTTACTCAAGAATATATAATCAGAGTATGGTAAAGAATTTGCTAAAGGAATAAAATATAAAAACAACACAAACAAGGGAGATAATTCAGAAAACAACTATGAAATTCAGACCAAAAGCATTACCTATCTCCAAAATGGTTAAATTTTCCTAACAATTGGAAGAAGTGGAAGGACCACTGTGAGTTTGAGACCAGCCTGTGCTGGTCTCTAGGGGAGAAAAAAAAAACAAGCAAAAATGTCAAATTCCTTCATAAAGTCATGAATATTGGAATGTAAACAAAGTTAAGAAACACAGCAAAGTCACATGATAGTGAAGAAAAACATAAATTATAGTTGGCGTCCCAAAAAGTTAAAGGCCAGTAAATACATGAAGATGTCAAACTTCACAAATAAAAAGACACAGGCCTTAGGGGACACATAGTTGAACTTTTCACGTATCAGAACGTGACAACCAGTCGGTAAGGGCCGAGAATAAACAGCAGAGTCTTTGCGGTACAGGTCATCCCACTTTTCGACAAGACAGCTGACCACACACAAAGACGTTTTAAATGAGCTCTATGGAAGAATTTTACTTCCACAATTTATCCCGGGGTAGTTCAGAGAAGAGTGAAAAGATGTCCCGGATGAATGTGTTCCCTCAATACCTGCTATCCTGTTGAAACCAAACTTTGGAAACAAGTAATGTATTTGTTAAATAAGTGATACTATGGCCCTGGGATAGAATACCACATAACTACAGAATCTCAGAATCGATCAATTTATTGACATTGACATAACTCTCTATCAATCGATGTATCACCTACACATAGTAACACGTATTTCACTATACTCATGTTTAAATGCACATTAAAGTGAAAAGGGAATCATATGCGATGTAGCATTCTGTTTATGAATGTGTATCTGTAGACACAATTATACATCCTTATGCAAATACGCACATATATACACACATGCACATGGTATGAGAGAATATATCACAGTCTGTTAGGAATGGTTTTCCACGAGGTGGATGGAACTCAAGAGGCACTGGACACAATTCACTGTTTTGCTCTAATTCAAAGCAAGCAGAAGGTTTTTTGGGGAAGTTGTAATCATGAATAGGTTTATAACAAGTGGTTCCAGTTGTCTTCTGGAAATGTTTACTTCCCTCACCCCATATTTAGATCACTATTTCCTCTTTATTTCTTAAATCTACGTGAAACATAAGCACTCTTTTTTTAGAATTTAGCAATGTGTTAAAATTCATTCCAAATTGGTAAGAAGATACATAAGAACCTGGAAACTCAGATCTTCCCTACCGGAGGAACTATTATTCTTAATAGTTAAAGAATAAAGAAAATGAACCAAATCTGCTTCTCCTGGGGAAAGGCTTCACTTAGGAAGAGAAAATATAGAATACCTAGAGGACAGCACCCTCCAGTGAGAGCACTGCCCTACCCTGAGCAGCAAAGCCTGTTTGCTCCTGGGTTGCCAGGGTGACTGTAGTAAGTGCTAAGTAAACGTCTGTGGACTCCAAGGGATGAGCTGAGAAGCACTAATGCCAGGCAGGAGTCCTGACAGCACACACCGATACATCCCTGCTCGCTAACGTGGAGGTGTAGGGCCCTATAACTTAATTAGAAGTTGCCTCTCATTGATAAAATGAAGCTCGCCTACATTCTGAATGATTCCTCTCGTATAAACTAGGGAACCCTTTACGTGGAAATATGCAAGTGATTCCAAAATAGTGTATTTCAAAGTGTGTGTTTGCTTAAATGCATTCTTTATTCTCTTTCGCACTTGGCTATTTAGTGCTTGCTCTGAGACCGCACAGCTCTGAAGAGGATGCATTAAGCTATTCGTGGAGAATTCCCTTGTATTAGACTCCACAGTATCTATGCCTGGGAGCCACCTTCTGCATTACACTCACGCTCACATGAAACATAACTAGGGGTTTCCTAAAATAGAAGAAACTCAACATCCTGAATTGATTCAAAATGCATACACCTCTGAAAAATCCTCCTCTTGGTACAGCAAACATGCATTTTTAACCCTTCCTAATTCTGAAGGGACACACAGATTATGATAAGCTTTGCAAAGGAAGATCAAGGGCCAAGTTTGTAAAGCAATTTGTGTGCATCCTAAATACATTCATTAAAGAAACATGTGTGTGTGTGTGTGTGTATATATATATATATATATATATATATATATATATAACTTAAAATGTAAAATATATGCAACAGCTCTTTAAAAGTGTGCCCCTAACTTTTACTTGAGCAATACAATATATTTATGTTGCTTTGGGCTCCAATTTATGCTGCTTGGGGCTCCACTCCTCCATTTAAAAGAGAACAATGCAAACACTTTAAGGATAGAGCTGGGTCACTGTGCTTTCATTGTGCAGCTCAGAGGCAGAGCAACACTCTTTATGGAATACGATAAGACAGAATGATAGCTTCTTTGGGTATATGTGGAGGAGAGCCCTTCATTTGCATAATAAATAAATTATTCATTGTTCTTTCTTAAAGGGCTTTTCAAAATTAAGACGTTTTAAAGTTAAATTAAAAAAAAAAAACCCAACATGAATTTTGTAACTTTCTGTTATCTGTGAGACCATCATCCTTGAGGTGAAAATACAGGCAGGCCAGCATCATGAGAACAGGCTGTACTGGGGCAGCTGAATTTTGTCTATTGTCTGCGCCTTCCAAGCCGCCTTTCATTGCTGCCTGGGGCACTGGGAGGTGGGAAGAGCAACTCTGTGAATCTTGACTGCCTTGGAAATATAAAATCCAACCCAGAGTCATGGGTGCCCGTTTTGTCTTCTTAGGCATCCTGTTCCCAGAGACGTGCAGCATGTCCGCCGAGCAGGACATGCGCAATTATAACGCCCTATTATGCCATTATGACTGCTCATTGTTACCGTGGTCCAGGTCAGATCGTACAGCCGGGAAGTAGCCTGCACTTTCTTTTTCTAAGGGTGGACTCTAGTCCATCGTCTGATGAGAATTTTGCGGAAAATGCCCTCCTTAAATAACGATGCTTTGAAAAAAAATTTAAAAAAAAACCTGTGCCAACAGAGTGTTTTACCTTTCGACTGTGGTCTCTTTACAGCGCTTTCTTTCATATCCCTTTTGATTTTCTCCCTATAGCTGTAATAAAAAGGAATTCATAGCAATGAATGCTAAGTCCTAAATGAAACCTTGCATGGAGTGAACATTCTTGAGACATTAATAATAAATTTGAGGATGGCCAAGCAGATGGTAGTTTCTGCACCCTTTTGTCCCTCCGCCCCTGGTAGGGGAAACTGCGGCGTTGACTCTGACACTTTTAGGGAACAAAGTACTTCCAGCACTATCTCTACCCCCCCTTCAATTCAGCCCTCATCTGAGAACTCCTGAAATGAAGCTGTCACTCAGGGTTGCTTGGGGACCTGTCAGCACAACATTGAGCCTTTTCATTTTGATGGGTCAGCCTGCAATCCCCTTGAAAGAGAAGTCCGTACCACTGTGGTTTCTCTTTCCACAGGAATCCTGAATTCTAATGAAACTCCAAATCGCTCAATAAAGGCAGGGGCACGAGGAAGTAATCCAACGCAGATCTGAGTGAAATTTGTATTTTATCTTTTTTTTTTCTCCCCCAGCCCATTATTCTAATCGCTTAGGTGGTTCACAAAGGGTTGCTCGCAGGCCAGGCGCTGGAGGAATGAGGTGTCCTCTGTCCTGAGATTCCACTACCGATTAGGTAGGAGCTCTCTGGAAATGAAAGGCCGGGGCTCAAATTTTCTTGGGTAAATATCTGTCCGTGTATTGTGTTTTCTACTGGAGTGTTACACACATAGATTTCTAATGTATACCCAGCTGATAGAGAAGACAGGATTTCTCATTAACTAGAGGATTTTTTTTCTTTATTTTTTTTGTGGGTTTGTGAAACTGTCTTTTAAGACTCTACTTAAAAGAACTATTGTCCCCAAATGAAGAAAACAGCGTGGCAGTTTTTATGACCAAAAGCCTAGCATGCCTCTGACAAGCTACGCAGACATGATAGGAGTGATTCCTTTTCTTAAGTTTTCTGAACAGTGTTCACTGTTGTGAGACACCTAACACGGGGTGTCATACACCCTTCAGCCCCCATCTTTCTTTGGGATGCGGGAGATAATTAATAAAACTTTTATATAGAAGAAATGGGTGAGATAGCCTGATGAAATCGACATCTTGATATAGTGAGATAGCACATTCTAGAATGATATGTGCTGAGTCACATAAAAGAAAAAAAAAGACAATTCACTTAGAAACTTGCCTGTGAATCTTTTCATCCTTTCTCAGAATATTTGTAGAGAATGCATTTCTAGAACATTTAGACCTATCAACATTCAAAAGGTATACGGGCAGAAACAAAGTTACAAAAACATATGATCCAGTTCTAGATAGAGATGAAGGAAAGTAAACTCTGTGTTTTTACACACTATACCCCTATTACCCTTCACTTTTATTTGTTTAACCGCCCCCCCCCCCCCGGGAAGGACTACCAAACAATATTTAAAGTACATTCCTATGTCCTTCTGACGTTTATGGCTCCCCCCATCACAATGACATGGTTCAATACCTGAGAGTCACCGACTCATGCTCTTTTCCTCCACAGTGACACATCACCCTAAATATGTCAACTGTCTGTCCTTCAAACGCCCAAGGAACATCTGCTACAGCTCCAGGTGCCTTGGTGGACAGACAGCAGTGGCTCTCACACTCCGCAGCGGATGGGTGAGCCCAGCAAAGCAGGGCTGATGGAACAGCCAGCCTCCCTCGTGCTGCCTGCGTGGAGGTGCTTCCTCGTCAAAGGAACAGCTGAAAGATGCCACACGTGTTGAACTGTGACTTTGCAGGGAGTTTGAATCTGTGATGCATTTTGTCATCTGTACGTGCAATACTGGAAAACAATGGCACACTATTTCAAAAGTCAAAATCAACTCTGCAAAGTGCGAAGGGAGACAAGGGAAGAACTAGAAGGAAATGCATGAGTTGTGGCCTTTATTCCTTGCTCGCTTTTAGCTCCGATGCATGGAAAGGTCCAAAGGAATTCCAAACCCAGGGCAGTCAGGATTATACATTCATTTCTGGACCAGGTTGATATACCACTAAGGTAGTATGAGCACCATGTACTTGATAATCTCTTCCTTGTGGTTAATTATTTCTTCTCTGGAGTTTCTTACCAGAAAAAAAAAACATTAAATACATATACACATATTCACACATGGAGAGATGCTCCCTCAGTATGCAGAGAACTATCCTTTCGACTTGATTCAGTTTGCTTCCCGTATCAGTATCACACACGCAAGCACGCGCACACACACAGAGGGTGGGCATTGAGGCTTAGGGGTATGTTTAAGTCAAAAAGATAAAGTTTTCAAAACTATCTGGAATAACATATATAGTTCTTTCTAAAACTGCAGACGCCACTAATATGGCATGATTAAACTGTTTTATGGTATTTTTCTAAATATGTATAAAGGGCCCACTGGGAAAATTGATATTAGATGTTGTCTATTTTACTTGTAATGGCTAAAAACAGATTCAGGGAACCCTGATTGCTCTTCGAGCTGATGAGGGAGGAGAACTTGATCAAGGGGAGGGGGAGGGAAATGAGAGGCGGTGGCGGGGAAGAGGCAGAAATCTTTAATAAATAAATAAATTAAAAAAATAAATAAAATACACTAAAAAAACTGTTCTTAAGTCCCTCTATAAGCCTATATATCTTATGAGAAGAAGAAATTGTGATCAATTTCCCTTCCTTTTTAGGGACAAATGTCCTAGTTTGAGAACTAAATAGTCTGAAGTAATTACTAGTGGCCAGTTTACCAATTTGTTAATTCTTCAATTACCTAGACATTCTTCTTTAGTATTAAGTTGAATTACAGTATCTAACTTAAAGTTTATTTCTTGCATCAGAGGCAAGTAAACCTTGGGAAATGGGAAAGCCATGCTCATATAGGACTTCTAAAAAGTTCACTTACAACTGGCCTGATGCCTTGTGTGTTTATTTAGAAGATAATATTAGCTCAGCTTGCAGAACTTGTTGATGAAAGTCAGTGTCCACCCCCTGAGAGTTCCCTTCGGAAGTTCTTTAAATTTTCAAATGCTGAGGTACATTGCAGTTACTGGCTTGGACTGGCCTCAGTTCATAAAACACATAGTCACTATAAAAGAATATATAAATATAAAATAATATTTGTGTATATTTGGGGCTGATTCTTTAAATCAATATTTTATTGCAAAGCTACTTTAACTACTCAGTCTCAAAACAAGCTTTAATAGAAAATGCCAGCACTGGATATAGCCTCTTGCCTTCTGGATATTCATATCTGGTCATAGAACTGCCTCTCACCCTGATTAGCCACATCTTAGTCCTAAAGAGATGGCCTTCCAGGTCAACTTCCCAAGGCAGCAAATTCCACCCATATTTAAATACCATACATGATGCTGGCATAAATAACCTTTTCCTACAGGAAGTGGAAATACCCATGACATAAATGTATTGAGGCAGTAATATTACTCCATACATCTAAGAAATTGAAAGTGAGTATGTTTTTTTTAAGCACCTGTCACTCTCTAGAAAGTACATGCCAAGTTTCTCATGATGCTTTATGGTTATTGAAGTTATGGTTATTGCTCTGCCTTGTACATTCTATCTCCCTAGTGCACATTATTCCTCTTGTTTGACTCCAGACTTTACCTCACTTTGGTCACTCTCTCAAAATTATCTGTGCATTTCGAACCCTCCAACAAAAATGCAGAACTCTAAAATCAGTGGATCCTGGTCTGGCACAGCACACTCTTCACCCCAGGAGTGTCTCTTAGGATGGCCTGCCCTACATGCCGTAAGCAACCAAGGAGATGAACGTCTGTGCTTCCATTTCTTTATCTGTGAAAAAAAAAAGTTAGCTCACCTGTCCGCTCCCCGAACATTCTCTTAGTACAAAGAAACGAGAAAATGTTGGTAAGTGTTTGAAGCTGGAGGCAGAAGATGTCATGCAAGTAAACAGTAATTTTATTAATTGCTCTGAGACAGCAAATGTTGAGCTTAAATCAATGCTACTTTCTCCAGAGCAAAAGCTAAACACGGCAACAAAGCGACACAGTTTAAAATTAACTGTGCTTCTTGTTAAAGCTGGTGAGATACAATTAAAAATGGGGATTATTGCCAAATCTCATTTACTGTTTTCTTATACATAATATCTGTACATTCAAGTCTTCATTACACTTCTCAATGGCATGGAAATCCCATTGCATCTGTTTATTCTTGATTTTTATCAATGGGAAAAATTATTTGATTCCCACACAACATCAAGCACCGTAATGACATACATAGGGCTGCTGTAGCAACCGAATCCCTACCAGACTCCCTCTTCCCTTTCCCTTTTCCCTCCCACCCTCCAATTCTGATTGTGTGTGTGTGTGTGTGTGTGTACATGTTCATGAGTAAGTGTAAGCATTTTTTTTTTTACTTTCCAGTTACAATGTGCAATATGGCTGTCTCTGACTGCTCACAGTATGCCAAATGGTGGTGAGTGGGTTAATTGGCATTTTAAGAAGGTAACTGTGAAGTGTAACCGGCAGGGTTAGCACCAGAATTGGGAGGTGGAATGTAGGTCTCCCACCCACTGCAGACTCTTACATCTTGAAGAGCAGGCAGAAGACAAAAGCCTTGTGGCTGCTGTTTCTTGACTTTCCCTTTCAGTAACAACCGCTAACCCCCCATGCTCTCTCTTGAAATGTACTGTATCAAGCCAGTAGTTACAGAAGAGGAATGCCTGCTCTGTCCTGACTGCAGAATTACCTTGGGATTTGACGGCAGCATAAATATGCGGTCAGTCATTATATGTGTGGGTTGCTTTAATCATGCATAATGTATATATGTGGATTTGTTTGGAAGAGAAATGTAAAACGCCTGGAGTCTCAAAGAGACTGCCATACATAAACACATCTCCATGACTTTTGGACTGGACTCGAAATTTTTTAGATGGGTTTTTAAACAGGTAATTGTTAGACATAAGCGGATACCACTTGCCTCAGAGCATGGGTGTCACGATGGAGGCGGGCTGGTGCAATGAAGATGGCCTGCCATTCACCTCTAATGTAATTTCCCCGTTTGACTTCAGAAAGGAAGTGTTTGCTTTGGTAGCCGTGTAACCCTTCACCGCCCTAAAACAAAAGACAGAAGGGGAAAATTATATTTTACTTGGAGTTGAAGAGATAGCTTAGTGGTTAAGAGTACTAGCTGCTCTTCGGAGGAGCTGTGTTTGATTCCCAGCACACCCATAACCTTCTGTGACTCCAGATCCATGGATCTGATGCCCTCTTCTGGTATCCTCAGGTACCAGACACACATGTGGTACACAGACATATATACAGCCAAAACAGGCCCTCTCTCTCTCTCTCTCTCTCTCTCTCTCTCTCTCTCTCTCTCTCTCTCTCTCTCTCTCTCTCATCTATCTATCTATCTATCTATCTATCTATCTATCATCTATCTATCTATCTATCTATCTATCTATCTACCTACCTACCTACCTACCTATCTATCATGTGTGTGTGTGTGGCTATATTTCACCTTATAACCAATTCACATGTACGTTTGTGCAGATTCAGACACAAATACAGATAGATACACTCACCTACCACCTCCCTGCAGTGCAGGAACAGGGACTTTGTCACCTTGTCCTGTCCTACTGCCAGACACTCTCTTAAACATCACAGGAGTTCAAGATATGTTTTAACAGTTGACAGATATGTAAAATGCAGTGGAATCAGAAAATATTATCATAGATTTCAAGGATTAGGAATGTTGGCGTCTTAGGGTGGATCCCTGAATGTTATTTTTAAAAAAATAACTCACAGTAACAAAACTTAACAGTACTTCTGAATGAAATTAGGTGTATGTAAGAAGATATTTTCTTACAGTATTTTTTGTGGGTGATATTATTATCCTCCAAAGTGAAATGGGCCATTATAAATATATATATATATTTATTTATTTATATATAAAGTTTACATATAAAGCGATGTAAACTTTCCAAGTGCTTGTCTGATGAGTCCTAATGAGAAGAAGAAATGAAATAGATGTGTGTTCACTCCTCAGCATGCACACCCCGTTTGTCTGTCCTAGCTATCGCCAATTGTGCAAGCCCAGACACCTGGCTTGAAAAGCTCACCGCCCTCGCATTGAAGACTGAGCCCTGGCATACTGTGTGTCCCAGCGTCCTATCAATCCCAACTCTCTGATATTCGGGCACGACCATACAGTCACATATACAACCACACACACACCCTTAAACATGCACATGCGCAAATGCACCATCCTTAGCCGGCTGGGAAACTCTGAATTGGCTTTCGCTGTCTGCAGCAGCCTGCAGCAGTGCAGGAATCTACCCCAGCTCATGCCTTCTCTGCTGCGGGCAGCTTCCTCCTTCAAGGAAACAAAGTAGGGGGGATTGCAAAGGATCAATACCTCTTCTGGTGCAACAGAAGGGTGAACAGAACTGTATTCATTTTGGACTCTGAAAATTGCTCCTTTTTGCCTCACCTCCTTGCTATTTATAAAAGAAATCTCAATTAATGCTCAATTAGTATAATTAGCACCAATTTGCTGTGACTTTAATAACTTGGGATAATTTCGTTTAATCTAGTTCATATCCATAGCCAATATTACAACAATAAACAGTTGTATTCCTTTTTTTTTTTTTTTTGGACCGGTGTAGGGTGTATTTGCCCATTTTTCTTAATGGGAATTCACTGATGAACACCGCCTTATGTCCCCCTCACAGGTACGCATTTAAGTGCTTTCCAATGGGATACTGCTGTCAGCGTCCCTGGGCGTCCCCTTTGCCTCCTGCATTTCTTACTTACTTGCGCCCAGGCCTAATGCAGTATAATTGAAACAATTTTATTGTCTACGGCTATTCATTCTAATGTTTCAATGACAGAAAATACTGGTCAATTTGACAAGTTAATATGACTTCAGTGGTCATTTGAACTCCTTTAAGCCATTGGGTGCTGAAATTGCTTGTCACCTCCCTTCACCTGAGAGTGGAATTCACCCAGGATGTGAGGTTGTGGGGAGGGGGCTGGAAGAGCAAAAAGTTTCTCCATGGAAATCAGTTCTGTCAGGAGAAATTGCAAGTTTGGATAATTGATGGGACAGTGCCCCTTTTTGAAATGGAGGGGTCTCTCTCAAAAGCAACATTTGACTCTGCCATTCACTACTGCGGTTAACAGCTTCTAAACTTTGTGCCTGTTGCCTGTGGTACAAGCTTGACCAGGCTTGTGACTTCCTTTCAAATGCATGTACCGCCCCTGCCCTAAAAATACTTAGCCACTAAGGGATGGAATCCTTTCAGGCAGCAGTGAAGATCGCCCTGTGGTGCTGAAGCAGCCCTGAAAGGCTCCGGCTCTGACTCTTCCCCATCCAGCACCATCCTATACTTTGAAGTTTTGGGTGTAACTGCTTTCTAGATACACTATGAAGTAACAGGGTCATTCCTTCTGTGTATCTTTAAGCCGTTCCTAGATGGCCTTTGAATGCATTGGTTTAAATAGAATTTTTAAAATATCTTGACAAAGCTGACTACTTCTAGGCTATTGCTTGCTCAGCATGTAAGACCGGGCTTTCTATATCCAGAACTACAAATAATAATAATAATAATAATAATAAAAGTTATAGGTTACATATAGTAAAAAATCCAACTTTGCCACTAAAGAACTTGTAGCTTTCTTTTTGCCTAGAGTCTGGATTGCATTGTGAGACCCAGCGGCATTCTTTCTATTAGGTTTCAGAGAAACCTTTTTTCTTTTCCTAGTAATAATGAAAGACCTGACCAATGCATGCCACTCTTCTCGTAGCAGCAAAATCTTTCTCTTCTATAATTTCCAGTGTGGTTTTGTCTTAAAAAATTACCCTCAAAATCTTCAGTTTGTTCTTGGGAAGTGGAATGGGGAATATTTTCATTTGCTTCCTTAACGGGCTGGCATCCTTCGGTCCTTCACGTTGAGACTGGTTCTCTCTGGGACGCCATACTGAGAAGCATAGTGGGCTTCTATCAGTCTCCAAATTCGCTCTATGGTGTCCTGTGCTGGCTCTGTTTTCAATCCTGTCAGTGTATCTTCTAAGTGGTCACCTGTGTTTGCGCTGTGAATGTCTCCACGTCATCGGACCAACACGGACGTCTTTGCCCACTCAAGACACGAGTGTGCAACTAGGCTGTGAAGAGTTTGATACTCAGCCAGAGAAGTCAAAAGGGTTCTAGAATGTTTTAAATGCTTTCTTCTACACTACTGGTGCTATCTCAAAAGGATCAAACCCAGCCATATTACATAGAAGGGGCTAAGTGAAATAGATTTATAACTTCCCCCAACTCATCCCCAAACATCTGCATTGCAGTTTATGGATGAGTACGCATAACAGAAATCACCAGTTAAACAGCAGTTCCCTGAGACCTGATTCTCACCATGAAGCTGCCTTCACCTGGATAAGAGCTAATATTTTTCTCTTACAGTGCCTCTTACAACTGAGCCCTTCAACATGAGAACTCATAGAGAGAAAGAGACAGATACAGAGAGAGAGAGAGAGAGAGAGAGAGAGAGAGAGAGAGTTGCTTGCAACAGAAGGCGGACTGATTATTAAAAACAATGTCCTTCTTGCCTGTTAAAAATTATCTATTTCTGTATAAGATTCTTCGACTGTGAAGGAACTGCAAAAAAAAAGTGGGATAAGAAATGGGGGATGGATTAGAAGTACTCAGGGAAGATACATCAAAAGAGATGACGCAGGAGGTAAGATAGGTTTCACAGGGCCCAGAAAGCTTGACCAAAGTAGTTAGTTCCAGGTCTACATCAAAAGAAAGCGCGATTCTACATCATCACCAGCCTCTCCTGTGATGTTTGAGCCTTAATTTTAGAGTTATCAAAAGTCATGTTATGATTGAAAAAAAAAGAAAAAAGTGAATGGGCTATCCCTTTAAAATTAGATCATGGTGTGGATTAATATGCAGAATGAGTTGTCAATTGACCAGGCAACAAATGCACTTCCTCATTGCCTCATTTTCACTTCTATCTATGAATATTTTAAAACCCTAATGTGCACTTGGCCATTTGGGTTTTAAGCGAAGACTTATCACAGTGTAAAACCCTTCATTTTTATCCCATAGCAGAGGGCTTCTTTCCCCTTTTTCCAGGGTGTCATTAAAAAATCTGATGCCAAGAGCCAGGACTTGGCAAGGTCTGCAATATAATTTGCAATCTGCAGTGTTTGCTGGCTAGGCCCCCCCCACCCCCCTCTTTTTTCCCCCTTACCAGCCTGCCTGCTAGAGTCAACAGGGGGCATCGCTCATCTGTCTAAAAGAAAAATAGCAGCATACTAATTAGAATTCTATTTGCCAGAAGCCTCGGAGTTGCTGTGCTTATAGATTTCAAGCTTCTTTTGTTTGAATTAAATTGCCAACTTTTTTTTTTCTTCCTCCTTTGCGCTTGCATGAGAGAGAGCGGGTGCCGTATTTGATTGAAGCGAGGGTAGGGGGAAGGTTGCGAACGGGAAGGGTCTTCGCTATGGAAATGCTAGAGAAATGTCAGGGTTGTGTTTTAAAATGCCTGGTATGTTTTTCAGGGGTTGACTCCTGTCTTTTGCAGAGTTGTTTTGGGGGGAACTGGTGGTAAGTTCAAAGGGTATGGGGCTAGCTCTGGAGCTGAGGCCCCCAGCCTGACGTGGAAATTCTGGGGCAGAGCTGACACGCTCACCCCACGCAGAGCCAGATGGTCCTTGCTGGGATGAAATCCCGGGGCTGGGATCACAGCGCTGATTCAGAACGGAACACACAGTCTCCTCGCTCTGCTGGATATTTCTTTCCTGGGTGGGAGGAAAACGCCAGCAAGAGCAACACAGAGCCGGTCAGATAAAGATGAAGGGGACGGAGACAGTCCGTATTCAATGATCCCCGTTTTTATGATCCCATAAAAAAAAGTTTTCATGGTTCTTTATTAAAATGCCAGATTTTCCCATCAAGCATTTGAAAAGCCATACCTAATACTGGGTTTCCAAAATTACACAACAGCAGAAAATTAGGGTTCCAGAAAAATAGCAACATGCTTTGTTGGCGAAAGACACAATGAATCAGCATAATCCCATTGTCAGGAATTGCCATTTAAGTCCCAGTGTGTCCCTGAATCCCATAAAGGGTTCAGAACTAACCAAAAGGAAGGCTGGACCTGTGAAGCCGACCTCCTAGATACTTAGCAGCTTGCCTCTGAACTAAGCTAATACAAAGGCTCACAGTAGCTCATTATTAAGTTAATTGTCCTTTGAAACCCAAGAAACAAGAAACACAGACCCTACTGGATGCTTTAACACTTGGCAATGAAATTTACAGTCTAAATGCCATTGACTATAAAATAATGTAGTATTTTTCTATGTATGAATCGTAGAGACAAAGTTGTGTTAGATTTAGTTCATTTGGCTTGACTGACACAGCACAGACACCGGGGCTCCTATTTTTAAAGAATTTTTGCTAGAAGGAAAATACATTGCCACTCTGAATCAGTCTTGTGCATTTGCACAAAGACATCCCTTCTAAAATTGTAGCTCTGGGGACACCCACTCACGCCTCCAACAAAGCATACCTCCTTCTGAGTGTGTGTGGGACCTGAAAGCATTCCACAGTGTTGAAAACCGAAGGACCATGTTCAAGAATTTGACAAAAGTAAATAAATAAATCAGAACCTGCACATGAATCCTGACTTCTTAGCTACTTGGTATATTTCTGCTGGTCTGCATTACGACCTTCTGAGTCGAGAGAAGTGAGAGAGATCCTGCTATGGTAGGCTTGGGAGAGACATGGGAGTCAGTCAATGACCTAAAAAAACCTTGCTGTTATAACATCTGCATGGAGACTGTGCTCACAAATGATAACAAGGCAGTCCTTGGGATTGTCATGTTTGAGCAGAAGAGCTGTGGGTCTGGTTCGTACCTAAGCAAGAATCCACTTTTCTACTTATCTCTTGAAAGACCAGCGGTGCAAGCCATTTAGACATTTATTTCTTGGACTCACAAAAGCAACTCTGGCTTAAATGTCTATTTCTTTCTCCTGACATACATTGCTTTAAATTTCTTAACTGGGCTCCAACCTGAGGAGCAGAATATGATGCTCCCAGTATCGTGGAAAGCCTGAAGCCAACCCCACTCCCTTTGAATTACATTTCCAATTTTAAGCCTCTAAGCATCTCGTCCTCCTTTATCTGTTCTTGTTATAAAAAGTGGCAGGAGGCAGAATGGCAGAATGACCCACAAGATGGCACCTGTCACCAGGGGATTTTTTTTCCTGTATTCTGCAGGCCAAATTTTGTTTGAACTCACCGCGGCCTCTGTCATATCCTCAATTTCCCTCCACTCTTGGCCCTACCTCTTAATCCCCTCTGTGCAGGCTGAGGCAGTTTACCCAACTCCTGAACCTTCTCCTCGGAAAAGCCAGAGTAAAACTTTAATTTGAGATCTGGATCAGAATTAAGCAGAGGCAGCAGCAACAGGGGGTTGGAGGGTGGGCCTGGAGGCTGACTTCGTGGGCTTGGAACTAGGGGTGGAAATGATTGGTTTAAGCCTTTGATTTTCCCTGTGGCATTGCCCGAACTCTACAAACCCTAGGTTGCGGGGTGAGGGAACTGACAGGAACGCTAAAGATGCCGTAAGGTTTGGGTTTCTTTGAAGGCAAATGCATGACAAATGGCTGAAATAAAAGTGTCTGGGGACTTGGACTCTGCCGTATTTAAACCTTGGCTAGGTTTAAACAGGCACTTCCATATTTTGGGTACAAGTTCTAAGCTTGGTAAGGAGGAAAAACAAAACAAAACAAAAACTACAATCCAGTGAGAAGGGGATTACAAGGGTCTGGGAGGAGTTGGGGGAGAGGAACAAATGTGATCAAAATAATTACATAAAAATCGTTTTTTAATAAAAAGTCAGTATTTCTTTTAGATAAAGAACCAACATGTTTAAAGGAAAAGAGACTTATCTTTCCAACCAAGTGCATAAATTATTAGTTTGGCAAAAAAAATTAAAAATAAAATAAAAATATAAGGAGTTTTGGTTCCCCAGCCACTACAGCTGTACCATTTGGAGGAAGCTGAACGTCCAGAATTTTGTCAACAAAACCATTACAATTCAATGCATTAAGTCAGCACATGTGTGCAAAGAGACTGTAACTGTGCTGACCAAAGGTTATTTTATTATCAGAATCAAGAAGCGCCTTCAAATGTTAAAGCCACTAACTTACTAATGTGAGGATGAGTATGAGTATTACGTTATCAATATTATTTGAAGTGAACTCAATTCAAATAACAGAGGATGTGGATCTCCTATTAATTAACTAGGACATTTGCGATAATTAAAAGTCAGACTAAGAGAAAGACGCACAGGACAGGCTAGAGGATTGAGGGTAGCAGGATGCTGCTCTTCCCTCTAAGATCAGGGGCTGTATCCTAGGCTAGTGATAGCCCTAGAACTGACGGGTACTCTAAATTACTGGCCTCGGTTTCCCCCTGTCTCTTTCTGCACCCCTGCCTCGTGAGTCAACAAAGGCCCTAGAGGAAGCTAGCCTCGAACAAGGCGAACAAGGTGCAGGGACACCTCGTGTGACAACCACGATGCCCCTCCCTTCAGGCTGCTCCAGCAGGCTGGGACTCTGCAAATGCCCCTCATGGGCACACGATTCCCTCTGCATTTCAGCAATGCTACTAAAGAGGGTCCTGACGCATCGTAATTAAACTCACCCACAGCTGCTGTAATGAAACAAATCAGAGAAATGTGTTGCTTGTTGGGGGCGCGGCAAACGTTTGTGCTTTTGTATAATCCTTTTTTAAAAACCATTGTTACTTCCCTGCGTTTCCCGTGTGAACACCATTACTCCTGCTTCTTTGAGCTACCACCCTGCCCACTTGGGTGTCGCTGCGAAGGTCGGCCAGGAGACGGTAATACCACTGGAGGAAAGACTGCGAAGGCCAGCCAGTAGGCGGTAATACCGCTGGGGGAACGATTTCTTTTCCAATGTAGAGATGACAGGCCTATACAATAACACATGAAAAAAAGTCATTCATGATTTGATTTTTAAAAGCAAAAGGGATGCACTGTCTTTTTTTCATATTACATAAGTACACAATGAACATTGTGTTGTCTGTCTGTGTGTGTTGTGTGTTGTGTGTGTGTGTGTGTGTGTGTACATATGTGTCTCTGGTTACTGAAATATGACAACCTACCGTGGTGGCTTAATTTTTCTGATTATCTTAGATTTTTGCAGTGGACCAATTTTTAAATATTTATATATATTTTAAAATTTTGCATCACTTAAGAAGATTCCCTCTCTAATTTTCCTCCTGCCTCCTTTTATTGTTGGTCTGTGCATCTCCCAAGGCATGAATCTTTTCTTTCCAGGAGCTTGAACCATACAAGGAAGGGGAGGGGCCGGAAAAAGAAACTGAGGTCTTTACTGCGTGCCTTTATCTGCCTGTAAGTCAGAATTGAATGCCGTTCAGTGAGATGCTCCTCTCCCCTTTGAGCTGGGCGTACAAACAAGCTCATGAAATCCAACAAGAGGGTAAGAACTTACCTCTCCCCTCCACCAAATTTATCAAGAGGGAGTTTGTGCTGGGCTTATGAAACTGTCATGGAAGGACAAGGTAGAGATCAAATGTACTGTTGAGGAAGGAAACGCAGCACAAACTTTGCCCAGAGCTTGGGGACAATGATGCTCAAAGATTAACCCACCCTCTCAATTAACACCTCACATGAAAATCCCCCGCAAGGTCATGGGATCTGAGCTTCGGTGCGGTCAATCAGCACAGCCCGCCTCCATACACACTGAGATCGAATGCAGAATTAACACTGGTCCCCAAGCCCTGGCTCACAGACTCACGTCAGATTAAGCCTTTGCGCAGAGAAGATATGAAAAGCATTTCTAATTAGGGTCTGAGGTTACTGGCTAGAATGCAGGCGAGCAGTCTGCCAACCATTCTTCTCCTTTTTTATAATTTTAATTAAACTCAGATACTATTTAATTCCTACCTGCATAGATTTAGTGCTACTTGAATGCAAACCTGATAAAGAATACTCCTGATCCCCACTTAGCTGCCACAAGGACTTATTAAAGAGGGGGTGACCGTCTCCAAGATCTTCCACGACTCCCTCCGCAATAATTACTTTTCTATCAAATGAAAAGCATAATATTTTTCTGTAAATAGGTTTTTTTTCCCCTGTGAAACTTTGACTTCACTACTCTCTTGACGAAATTGTAATTATAACTTCACTGTAGGGGTTACTATACCATCAGCATGGCTGGCTCTTAGAATGTTTTTTTTTTCCACGCAGACTAAAGCTCCCCTTCCCCATGGCATGTGTACGGAAACTCAGATGGACGCTGGAGAATTTTTGCTACACATGCATCACTAATTAGAAGTGGGTGTGTCGCCTCAGCACGTACACCATGCTATCGACTGGACACCATTTGAATTATTAAGAAGTCCATGGTGCCTGGGTCCTTCTGCGGCTGTCTGATTAGCAGTCCAAAGTCTTCGAACCAATTTTTAATATCTGCAGTGACCCCAGAAGCCTGAAACAACACCTTCAGCATACTAAAGCCTTGTTATTCCCAGGCACAGATCTGAATAATTCAAGATCCACGATGACAGCTCTGCCCCTGTGCAACTGTGTGGGAAGACTTTGGGATTCTCCAGTCCACACTGCTCCTTCCCTCTCCACAATTCTGTTTCTCTCCCAGCGGTGTTTCCAAGAAGCCACAGCCTCAGAAGTATTATTCTAAAGTCTTGCTGGAATAACAAGGTAGAAGTTTACCCAAGAAAGTTCCCATTTTATGTCACTGGAGCAAAAATACAATTGACCCAGTAGCACATGCTGGCCTTCAACGTGAAGGGGTAAAATTATCTGTTCATCCTTGATTGTTATAAGTGATTTAAATTTCAGAGAAAAATAAAACTAAATAAGACTGTGTCATCATGAAATATCCTGTTTCACATTTACGAAAAAGTATGTTGAATAAATTTGTGCTTGTGGTTGAGACTGTAAATACTTGGAGACCCATCTAAAGTCACTATTGCAACAAGTTCAGAAACTTGGGATTACCAAAAACTTTTAAGGTTTGTGAAATTTATAATTTAACGTTGCTAACTTAAATGAGCGCTCGCTCTCTCTCTCTCTCTCTCTCTCTCTCTCTCTCTCTCTCTCTCTCTCAAAAGCCACCAGCTATAACTCATAAGTAGCCAAATTGTACTAAGCTATCAATTAGCAAGCTTGTATATGGGCACACTGAATGTCCAATGTTGTCTATAGAACGTTCTGGGAGATGCTTCAGATTACACTACAAAGGACTAAGTCTTAAACCGAATATTTTGTCTGGGACACATGGTTTGTCACATGTCTGACGTGCTGCATTCTTGGAGGCACTACATTTTGTCTCCAGCCAGTCAATACACAGAAGCGTCTTGTGGGAAAAGCAGAAGTTCCTGCAATGGTGTGACACTGTCTTCATCCTGTCCCTGTCTGGACCTCTTTTATATCACTACTGCCCCACATCAACATCCCTCTTTGCTCATGTGTCACTTACATATGGCAAGAGACAAATAATGGCACCCCATATTTATCATAGCTTATCTGATGCAAACGGTCCCCAGCCAACATCGTCAGAAGCTGGTACACCGACCTCCCTAGGTACTAGGTGGAGGGCCTTGGGGAAGTGATTTAATTCCTCTATGTGTAGGTCTGTAACGGAGAGAGAAGTAGACCCACCTGCTCATAGTGCTGTTGGGAGACAGGGCGTGTGAGTGGGAGCAAAGGATGGTTCCTCCAGCAGGGTGAGCGATTCTTATCACTGCTATTCCTAAGTATTGTTTTTCTCAAGTCATTCTTCCCGTGTTGGGGATGTGTGAGTCTCTAAGCTCTACCTGTTGAAGATCTGTACTCCTGTCCATGCGAAGTCTTTCAGAAATATTTTTTGTTACATTCAGTCAGAACTTTCTAACTATTGAGTCCCTCCAGATCTAAGATTATCCTGGCATTCACTCCAGTTTTCTGAGCAGGTCAGAAGGTCTCTGAGGCTGTGCCACAAATCCTCAACAGTTTGTTCCATGTTTGGATCAGTGGGCGGAATGTTCTGGAGCTATGACTTCAGCTGCATGCTTGTCTTGTGGCTTGCTGGGCAGAAAAGAGCAGACCCCTCTGAAGGGCAGGCAGGCCTATTTTTGTCTTTGTCCCTCCTATCACTGCAGGCCCAGGACTTCAAGCAGAGCAGATGGTTATCAATGTTCGTTAAATTAATTCTCAGGCAATTTGCTTCAATTTACTTAGAACTCCCTGGGTAAGTAATCAGTTCCTATACCATTCAATGAGGTTTTAATAGCATTTACATTGGATACTCTATACAGGTTAATCAGAACCAGCTCTCATAATGCCCTGGCTTTGGACTCAGAGACCCCAGACACACACTCTCTGGTTACGCATCTGCCATCTTAATGGAGGGCTGGAACTGAGTGAGGACAGTTCTGTTTAGATGGTATGAATACCTCTGCCGTGTGCAAAATGGACCTCATAAACACAGATTTATCTGACAGAACAATAAGTCAAAGATTTTACTTTCATAAGACAGGGTTCGAAACGAATGATCAGCCTGCCTGAACTGATGAGGGAAACTGATCACTTTCAGACTGTTCAATCTTTAGAAACTAAATAACATTATTTCAGATTTGTTTTTAGAAATTTTCAAGTTCCTAAAATAAGAGGGATATTTTTAAAGGCAAAATTTAAACACGAACAGCAGCCCAAATAAGTCTCACTTTGTATGTTCTTCTAATACTCCATTCAACTCAGAAATGAGTGAGCTTTGCCTTTAATCTCTACTCCTTCCCTGGTTTCTGGTAATCAGTCCTATGCCCCCATGGTAGGAAGAAGAAGAAGAAGAAGAAGAAGAAGAAGAAGAAGAAGAAGAAGAAGAAGAAGAAGAAGAGGAAGAGGAAGAGGAAGAGGAAGAGGAAGAGGAAGAGGAAGAGGAAGAGGAAGAGGAAGAGGAAGAGGAAGAGGAAGAGGGAAGAGGAAGAGAAGGAAGAAAAAGAAAGCTGTTGACTTAGTAGAAACAGAAAAAAGAATAAAAACTTGACTGATGACAAAATATAGAAATATATAGATCTTTTCAAAGATCATGTATTACTGATGCTACCCATTTAAGGTCCCCGGACACATGGACATGTGAGCTTCCTTTTATTTGTTTCAAAAGTCATTCCTAGATTCTTCATGATTCGATACAGATGTTTATTTGGAAAGAATTTGTTGATTAAATAAGATTTAGAAAATGTAAATGCTGGAGAAACAAAATTAACTCCTTCCAATATGGCATTTGGTTATTAAAATTAGTATTTGAGTGGTGATTTGTTGTTACTTTGTTTGTTTGTTTTGCTTTGCTTTGATATTTTGGTTTTGGCCTTCGTACAGCTTAATCTGGCCTCAGATTCACCATGCAGCCAAGGATGGCCTTGAACACTTTGTTTTCCTGCCTTTACTTTAGTTCTAGGAGGTCAGCTGTGTACCACAATACCTGCTTTATGGGGGTCTGGGGATCAAATCTAGGATGTTGTGCATGCAAAATAAGTACTCTAACCAGCTGAGGGACATCCTCAGTCTGCAGTTAATGTTTGAGAAACGTGGGTGGACTTATCCTGATGCAACTTCTGACTAACTGATTATGGAATATAAATTCCGAGTATTAAATCAGATAGATGTCTATGCAGAGTTTGTAGCTACAAACACTGAGATTGTAAAAAACCTTTCCCCTCAGAATGTTCAGCCCTAAATGGAATATTTCCATCAAATCTCTTTTCTCAGGATCCAGAAACCCCATGGAAGAAGTGGGAAGAATGTAAAACCAGAAGGGATGGAGGACACCAAGAAACTAAGTCCCTCTAAACAAACAGGATCATAGCTCAAAGCTCGTATGAACTCACAGAGACTGAAGCAGCATGCACAGAGCCCTTGTGAGTCTGCATATATATTATCTATCAAGCATATATATGTATATATATATACACATATATGCAGTTCTCGGCATATATTATGGCTTATATCTTAGTGTTTTTAAGGCATTCCTGAGTACACAAATGAGTAAGTCTCTGATTCTTGTGCCTTCTCTTGGGCTTTTTTCCTTCTGTTGATTTGCCTTCTCCAACTCCTATGTGACTGTTTTTGTTTTATCTTATTATATTTTATCTTGATATATTTTATTACTATCCCTTAGAAGACTGGTTTTTGTCTATGACAAACAATGCTGCTATGAACACAGTTGAGCACATGTCCACGTGGCATGGTTGAGCATCCTTCGGATATATACCTAAAAGTGGTATTACTGGGTCTTGAGGAAGGTTGTTTCCAAATATTCTAAGAAATCGCCACACTGACATCCAAAGAGGATGTACCAGCTTACATTCCCACCAGCAATGCAGAAGTGTTCCCTTTTCCTCACAATCTGTACAGCATAAGTTGTCATCAGTGTTTTTTTTTTTATCTTGGCCATTCTTACAGGTGTAAGATGGAATCTCAGAGTTGTTTTGATTTGCATTTCTCTGATGACTAAGGATTTTTAACATTTGTTTAAGTGTCTTTCAGCCATTTTAGATTCTAAATACCTAGTGACTGAAGAATGGATAAGGAAAATGTGGTACATTTACACAATGGAGTACTACACAGCAGAAAAAAATAACAACAGCTTGAATTTTGCAGGAAAATGGATAGAGCTAGAAAACATTATTTTGACTGTGGTAACCCAGATGCAGAAAGACAATTATCACATGTACCCGCTCATAGGTGGTTTTTAAACTTAAACCCAAGAAAACCAGCCTACAAACCACAATCTCAGAAAACTTAGAAAACAATGCGGACACTAAGAGAGACTTACATAGATCTAATTTACATGGGAAGTAGAAAAAGACAAGATCTCCTGAGTAAATTGGGAATATGGGGACCTTGGGGGAGGGTTGAAGAGGGGAGGGGAAAAGCAGGGAGGGAAGTAGAGAAAATGTAGAGAAAAAAATTAAAATAAAAAGACTGTTTTTTTGTCTAATGAAAGATAGAAAAGAAGTACATCTGGATGGAAGGGAGGAGGGCAAGGAACTGGGAAAAGGACAGGGAAGGAAAAACAATCATGTGAAAAAAAAATTATGTGAGGAAAAATTCTATTTTCAGTAAAAAAAATTAAAAATCATAATAGAAAACCTCTCCCACTTACATAAAATGACAAATACTCCCATTCTAGAGATAAGAAAATGGGTCCAAAGAAGCAATATGATTATTGATGAGCTATTAGAAACCAAGAAAGTTGGGTTTTTTTTAGTGCCCCCCCCCCGTTTTTATTTTTGTTTGAGACAGGGTCTCATGTGACTCGGGCTGACCTAAACTGGCTATGTAACTGAAGATGACCTTGAATTCCTGATCCTCCTCTCTCCACTTCCTAAAGTCTGTGGTTGTCAGAACTTTTCACCCCCAAACTCAAACCCCTAACCCAGGGTCCTAATGCTTTCTAACTTGAAAGGGAGCTTGCGTCAGAGATTCACTCATGCCTTCATGAACTTAGGCATTCATTCAAGTACTTTGTGGGAGTCATTTATATAAGAGACTCTTTAGTATATCTGTGTAGGAACTGGGGAAGCTTGTGTGGAGGCCAGAGTCAGCCTCACGCGTCATTCCTTGGGTGCCATCCACCTTTACTTTTGAGACAGTTTCTCTCACTGAGACCTAGAGCTCAACACTTCGGCTAGGCAGATTGGCCAGTGAGCCCCCGGGATCTACTTATCTCTGCCTTTCCAGCACTGAGATTCCAAATCAATATTCAAGCCCATTCCCGGCTTTCTCTATGGGTTCCGGGAACTACATGGAGGTTCTTGTTTGCGTGGCAAAAACTTTACTGACTAAACTGTCTTCTCAACACCATGAGAGGCATTGTGTAACAAATGCTCCTAGATACGTTCCTCCACAACACATGTTGTCTCCAGCAAGGGCCTTATACTCTTCCTGTGTTTCTTTGTAATCTTCCTGAAATCTAATCACTAAGTTTCAATTAGATGGGTAGTGACTCCTTACTTCTCGTTGACCCTCAGTCTTTATTAAGTTGGTCCATATTTATCAAAATATTTCTATCATAACTCTCTATTAGGTCACAGCCGTTTATATCCCAGAGCAATCTCTGCTGGTCAATGGAAGTGAGGCCCGACAGTGAGCGTGGGAAAGACTTGTGAGAACCTCCCGAGTCTGCCGTAGTTTCCACATTTATATAAATGTTGGTCAATAATCAACTTAAACACGTCCATATTTAAAATTCGTATTCTACAAATGTTCCACCTAGAAAGTTGTTCTACTCAAGGACACTTGCTACATGCTCAGCATTTCAGACTGACGTCCAAGTCCATGTAAAGTCCAGTTAATGGGGTTTCCCATCACCAGACCTCAGAGTGGGAGCACCTAAAGTATCACAGTCATGTTTCAGGCTCCATTAAGCAACGCAGACATAAAGTGATACGCAGCAACAGTAATGGCAATACTGCAAGGAAAGAAGGTGCTCCAGTGATTAATATTTTCATTATTTTTCTCTGTAATATCTGCATTCCTACTGAGCAATATAACTTGGCCTCCTAATTTTCAAAGATAGGGAGATTATTATTTTTAATGTTCTAGGATACACGTGTTTCTTTTTAATTCTATTAATGCTGCTAATGGTGATGAATTTGAGGGTCATGAGGGAAAGGGCAGTTGCTTCTGTTAGCTCTGCTTGAGCCTCTGAAATGGAACCATTTGGATGAACTTATCATTTGTCTGTGACCAGGCTTAATTTTGTATATTCCGATAATATATCCCAGCGCTATATCTACCAAATTACCTTAAAAAAAAGCTCTCCCAATAATTGGCTAATTATCTCACATATGTAATTTTGATCTAATGGATAGAATTTTAGGGGGCATAAATATCAGAATGCCTCTTATTTTGTGGGCTTTTGTTTTATTCTCAGTGACAGTATTGTTTTTGTAATTTTTTTTCTGGGAAAGGAAAACTACTTTGTCAGAAAAACACTTCGTCCTCAGAACTGTGATAAATCGATATTATAAAACACTTTAAAATTGTTTATTTTCCAAAAAATTCAAGGTTGTTCCCAAATATTGTTATGTTTCTTGTCATCTGAGGCTCTAAGTAGCATACTCTCATAGGCTTGGACTATTGGTAGTGGAGTTTGTACCTCCTCTGTAAAATACACTTCGGATTTTGAAAGGTTTAGTGCAAAAATAGATGATACGATTAGAAATGTCTCAATATGATTTCATGTTTAAACAATATTCCAGACATGTTGTGCAGAACAAAATAATCTTAAATGGTATTTTTCCTTGCTTATAAAATGTAATTACAAAAAATTCATAGAATTGACATATTTCTATTAGACAACCTTACTCTAAGAGTTTGGTCATATTTTGTAACTGGTTATTAACACTTTTCATAGAGGAGTAAGCTTAGAACATAGATACCCCTAGTCACAGACAAGTAAAGTCTGAAGTTCCGTGCTCCATATTCCTTTAGAAGCAGGGGTCTGATGCCTAGTAAGATGGCTTATCGGCTAAAGGGTTGACCTGAGTTCAATCTCAGGGACACACATGGTGGAAGAAGAGAACCATCTCCTGAAAGTTGTCCTTTGATTTCCGTGTATAGACTGTGTTATGTGCTTTGCACACACCTGCTTGCCTGTGCGTGTGCGCTCAGGTATATAATCAATCAATCGATCGATATTTTTTTTAAAAAATAAAAGCAGGCTTCTAAGTCTTCAAAAGTAAGATTCTTCTTGTGGATACCCTGAGCCCAAGGCCTGAGGGAAGAAGACCAGGAAAATCCATGCTCCCACACCTGAAAAAAATAAATATAAGAGAGCCCTAAAAAGAACTAAACAGCTCTAAGCGAGGGTGGCCATAACCTTTGTTAAATAAAATTCCCTTTAACCTTTGTTAAATAAAATTCCCTGAGACAAGATGTGTGCATCATGTGTAAATGAGAGTGAGGGCCAGTTTTTGATGAGTTAATTCTGCAGGAGCGGCAGGGGCTGTCATCACGCTACTCGGCCCCATATTTGCATCGGTGACTGGCACTCTATTAGGATTGGTATCAAGGGGGTGGGATCCTGGTTTCCCTGGATTTGGGCCTTTCACACATTCTGATTGACAGCTTCTACTTGTAAAGCGGTCACCCGCGCAGCTGTCTCCTGCTCCTGTCCGCCTTTCCACCACAGTCCTTGCAATTCTGGTTTCATTCATCGGCCCTCTTGAATAGCAACATCCTCCAGTTGGAGAAAAACCTGCTGTCGCTATGCATGGCCTGCATTTGCATGCATGCACTGTCCTGCCAAGCGCTCGGTGGCACCGTGTCTGCCAACTGACAGGCAGCCCATGGATCCCATCCCTGATAAGTTTTCTGGTTTCTCAAATTATCTATGTTTTACTTTGCTTTCATGCTCAAAGCATAACAAATGTCTTTGATATGGGTCTGTGTGGTGTGGAATGCCAATAGCGTCAATTGAACTGTATCACACCGTGGAAAAGCTGGTTTGCCGAGCCTCAATTGGTCATAAGCTATAAATATCTCCTGTTTCATGATGTCTTTGATTGCTACATAAACTCTGATCATTAAACATTGATCAAAGATGACTTGGGATCAAATGGCCTTACACTAAGATTATATAAACACGTGAAGCAAGGTCAGAAACCAGGCTTTCTGAAGAGGCCTGGGACCTCACAGTGGACAATTGAGGGCCAAGTTCTTCTCAGGGTTGTTTTTTTTTTTTAATGAATGACTGGACTAGAATTTCATGATACTTCTACCTCTTAGGAAATCTTGTCAAGACCAAATAATGAAAAGTTGGAAGATAATCAATGTCTGTCTAAGCAGACAAGAAATATAGTCACATAAACATGCAGATAAGGTTCATAATTTAAATAATCTTTTATTTTCTGTTCTAATGCTAATAAACAGTAGCTGTTGAATATAGAAAATTTGAAAATAAAAATAATTGAACAGCCTTAGAAAGTATATATAATTCTATTAGCATCATTATTTGCGATACCTGCCCTCTTTCACCATGCAGAAGTACCGCTTGTCAAATGCTCGAGGGTGCTGTGCAGGTGTCTGTTGTCATTTCCACTGATGCTCTGTTTTTGCTTACATATTTATTCTGAGCCTTAACATATTCTTGTACGCCACGTGTTATAGTAGCTTTACTGTAAGTGAGGTATGTCATAATTCATCTAACTTACATCCTATTGTTGGACATAACAACCTTTCTTTTCCTTATCTTTATAAACTATCTAGTGTGTTTCCCAAATGAACAGAATCCAGGTATAGGTAGACTAATGCAAATTAAGTAGATGATACGAACCTTATAAATGGAACCTGAATTCCTAAGTGATTTAAAGTCCATCGGGGATTTTGAAATATCGTTGATAAGTTGTGCAAATTCATATCTCAACAATGACAGCAAAAGCCTATCTCTCCTAATAACAATTGATGTCTATTAATACAGGCTGCCTCCCATTCACTCATGAAACCCTCATGGATATCGAGTTTATTCTGATGCTTTCCTCTGGAGTTAGAATAAAAACTCCAGAGCAGGTGCTAGATCCCTAGCCAAGTTCCAAAGAAGTGATGACATTTCAAATGTACTATAAGATCACAGACTGGCGTGCATTCCAGAGCAACTGAGTCAATGAAAACTGATTGCTTAGCTTCAATAAAAATGGGATCAAGACAATCAGCGAAATGGAGACAAAAATGTTGCATGGTGGGTAAGCTTTCTCATAAGAAAAAAAAAAGCATTACCCAGGTGTTCCTAAGGTTTTTTTTCTTACTCTGAAACACCACACCTAATTTGTACCTGTGAATATATTAGAAATTTCCTATCTTCACATAACTTCTAATATCAAATATAGAATATAGAGAATAGGCCTATCTTATAAAAATCTACATTTGCTTGTGTGTTGTATACTGATTAATGGATAGACATACAAATACAGAACATAACAAATACAGATAAATGCAGGGTCCAATATATGATAGCTACAGAGACACAGCTAGAAATGAGATATGAATATAGTTGAACATATGCTTTATCCACCTTCCCAGAATAAACGCCTTCATTTAAAACTGGGACATCCCTGTGACCTATTTCAGACAGCAAAATATGGCAAAAGTAATGCTGTCTGAAATGATATTTCATACTGATGGCTTGAAAAGGCACCAAAGCTTCTCTGTTCTAATAGGCCACGTTCCAGAGAGGAAATCTGAGTTCTCATGACAGCATACAGGAAGAAAGCCCAGCATATGTGCATATGTGCATAGAGAAGTCCACATAGAGGAGCTCCCAGCAAGTACTAGATAGTTACTACTGTCTATACAGTCTGCCCAATGTATGAGGCCACTAGTTCTTTTCAGCCATCTCAGGACATGTGTTACTTCAGGCAAAGGTACCTGACTACTTTACAGAATGATGAGAGGTATTTATTGTCATCATAAGTCTCTAACTTTGGGGGCTAGATGATTACCCAACAGACAGCTGTGCATTAATTTCGAGGGAATTTAGAACAGCGTGAACTATAACTTCTTATATTTGCATAATGACTACTCATAACATGTATACATACATGTATATACTCATATATTCAGATCCGTATTTTCTATATATGATGATTCAGCCAACTGTGATGGAACACACTGAGGAAAACTTGCATCTGTTCCACCTCTTTTCTTTAACAACTTAGCATGACAGCTTTGTACAAAATCTTGATTCTATATTAGGCTTTAAAGACATTTAAAGATTATTTAAAATATATGGAACATGTTTCATAAGTTATGTGTGAATAACTGACTATTCTGTGTGAGGTACTTGAATATCCTTGAATTTTTGTACGCACAATAAAGGAGCAACTGATCCCACTAATAACAAGGGCTAACTATATATATATATATATCCACACATTTCGCATTGTAAGAATGCAATGTGCAATAGTAACAAAACTACACATTTTATCTCACAGTAAAAATCAGATAGCTTATCCTGATTTATGTAAGGTGTTAAAATGCATCATTAGTGTCAAAAATTAACATGAGAAATTTGGGCTTTATTGTTCCTCCAATCAATAGATTCAAATCAGCAGATTCACAAATCCACTTTTGTTCTAAGCCAGGAAAAAACATATTCCAAAATAATGCAATTAAATTGAGTAGTATTTGTACTCACCAAGTTCTGAGTACATAATGTGTGTGAGGAGTGTGTCTGAGCTGGCAGTGATGAGACAGAGCCTGATGGGATGGTGATCTAAATGAAGCCACCAGCTTCTGCCAGGGAGTAGAACAATGGGCACTTCTATCCCTCTATCCAGACCACAGCCTGTCTGGAAAACAGGCGTGGTCTCACTTTGACTGCAATCCCACTTCTGCCAAGAGACAACTGCAAGAATTAGATGAGATCCAATCACGGAAATCACTTAACCCATAGCCAAATGTATAGCAAGCAAAACGCCCCCACCATAGAGTTTAGACAGTACCTCCACCTTGTTGCTTATGTGGCCCCATGTGAGAGAAGCTGTACATGGGGGCCAATGAGCAAGAAAGCTCTTAGATCTCTCATACAAGTCTTCTATAATCTGAAGAGAAACCCATTGCTGGAGTGAGAAAATGTCTGTGAATGTAAAGAAAAACTCTTTGATGCACATGAAGGGGCAGAAGTGTTGATCTCATGAAATTCAAGAGACACAGAGTGGTTATCAGTCTGGAGAGGGGAGGCAGGGAGGAAGAGATAATGGGTTACTGGTTTCACTGACAAGGATAAACATCTAATATCCTAGAGCATAGCATGGTAACTAAGGTTAGTATCCACTGCTAGAATAGTCTAAAAATAGGTAATAGAAAGTGGAGATGGAAGTTTCTGTCCTGCCCAGACCCACAGTCATTCAGTCCCAAAGAAACACACAGAGACTACATCTATTACAACACTGTTTGGCCTATTAGCTCAGACTTCTTATTAATTAACCCTCACATCTTAAATTAACCCATTTCTATTATATTATACTTTAACCATGAGGCAAATGGTTTATCAGTAAGGTTCTGGTATCTTTCTCCTTCAGTAGCTACATGGTATCTGCCTAAGCCCTCTTTACATATTCATATATATTCTATATCTGCTTGGATTTCCTGCCTAGCTATATTCTGCCCTGCAATATGCCAAATCAACTTCTTTATTAATCAATGGTAATAAAACATATTCATAGCATACAGAGGGGTATCCAACATCATTTCCCCTTTTCTGTATAAATGAAAAGAAAGGTTTTGACTTTGACATAGTAAAATTACATATACAAAACAGATATGAAGCAAGAATTATAGTTACAATATTTAGTCTATTTACATTTGGCAAATTAAGGAAAATATTTTATCATCTATACTATCTTTGTGAGTTTGAAGTTTTATATCTAATTTATCTTTTATCATAACTACGGAACACTATCAGTCTTCAATTCCAGCAAACATCACAGGAGAATATAATATTACCTAAGTAAACAGGAAGGTCATAGTAAGGAACTTTTAAAACTTTAGTATTAACAGAAACATCTCATTGCTTGGACAGTCACCCAAAGTTCTTCTGTAACAATGGGGCATTCATCTTCAACAAACAGGCCCATAGTATCCAGCAGACTTTTCCATGAAGCAGGAAATTTGAAAGACTGTTTCACCTATATTGGCAGTTTGTCAATCACTTTCTTCTGTGTCCTGAAAAATGTCTAGCAGACTCTTTCATGAAGTAGGATCTAAAGTACTGTCTAACCTTCTTTTGGCAAGTTCAGCAGTCATTTTTCTCTGGGTCCGGCATATTCAATTCATACAGCATACCATCAATCAGTCCAGTCAAAAGCAGTTTCATGCCGAAATGGTTAACCTTGTTACACCAAAGGCAAATTCCATAACAAGTTTCTTCAGTGCCCATCATCCTCTCTGAAGTAATCAGTGCTGCCAGAAGCAGGCATGTCTTACTGTCGAGAAAAGTTCAAGTTCTTAAAACATTTTAAATGCTGTATTCTATAGATCTTTGAAGTGTTAAAGATCATATCTGTATATCTAGAAAACTTAATGTAAGTAAAAGTTTGATTATTATGGATGACTATTAATCTGTATTTCTTAACTCTTTGTGCATTTTACATCTTTACATGGCTTTTTTTATATTCATTATTTCTTTTATTTTTATTTTTCAATTTTTGTTTTCTGCCTACAAGGTTTCTCTGTTTATCTTTGACTGCCCTGGATCTTGCTTTGCAGACTAACTGGCCTTGAATTCACAGTAATCAGCCAGACTCTGCCTCACAAGAGCTGTGATTAAAGGCATGTGCCACCACACCCAACTACTTTCTTTCTTTCTTTCTTTCTTTCTTTCTTTCTTTCTTTCTTTCTTTCTTTCTTTTTTCTTTCTTTCTTTCTTTTGTTTTTAGGACTTTCTCTATGTTTTTTTTTCTCTCCCAAGCCTATGTACATTTTTAAACACACTGTAAAAAATTTAGAGGTTTTTTTCTTGTTTTCTTCCATCTTAATATGTTGTTATTGTATATCTGTGTCTTTTTCTGACCACATGAGTCTTTAATTTGCTAAGGGATATGACTAGGATTAAAGGTGTGGCTTGATGGCTGGATACACCCCATTCCTTAGCTTACTGAGAGTCTAGCTTCATACTGAACGTACTGACAGGAACCATATTTATTGCCACAACTCTGTGGAGTTTCAAGGTCCAAACTTGACCTCAGTATGCCACTGGCTACTCATAAGCACTATTTAAGTATTTGGTGTCAGCGCCTCTTAAAGGAGCTGCAGGTGCAGCTAAAGCTAAGTCAAAAAGCCTCTATTAAATGAGACATGCTTGCATCTAGCAAACAGCCCATCCAAGAAAATGCTGCTACCAAGAAGCTGTGCTTAACTCTGTTCTTTTGTGTCTAGAATTCCTTCCCAAACTCTCTCAAGTTTTAAGTAGATGTAGTTTCCCCACGTTGGTGCCATTTGTAGATAAAATTTTTTATCCTGCTCAGTCCTAAAGACATTCAGTCCCCCCCCCAAAAAAAACACAGAAACTTTATTAATTACAACACTGTTTGGCCTATTAGCTCAGGCTTCTTATTAACTAACTCTTACAGCTTAAATTAACCCATTTCTATTATGACTCATGGTTTACTGGCAAGATTCTGGCATCTTTCTCTTTCAGTAGCTACATGGTGTCTGTCTGACTCCACCTTCCTTCTTGCACTATCTCTGCTTGGATTTACTGCCTTGCTATATTCTGCCCTGCCATAGGCCAAAGCAGCTACTTTACTAACTAGTGGTAATAAAATATATTTATAACATACAGAGGGAAATCCCACATCAATAAAGACTTGAATGCTTGCAATGTATGGACACAGCACATGTTTAGGTTGAAGTGTATGCCAATTACTCTGTTCTGATTGTTAGACATCAGATACATGCAATGATATGTCATACCACACTCATAAATGCATACAATTACTAGATGAGGGAGAGAGAGAGAGAGAGAGAGAGAGAGAGAGAGAGAGAGAGAGAGAGAGAGAGAGAGTTTGTACCAATTGGGAAATTAAAAACCTTTACTACCACAAGAGGGAATTCCAGTCTTCAAGCCGACATCAAATTCAATCTAAGGATGTCCCTTAGTGAGCACTTTAGCTAAGGGCATTGATCACTCTGAGAGCATCAACTCCAACTAAATATTGCTTTCTTAGGATGATAAGTTCAAATTATGAACTTATCACAACCAACTCACAAATCAGGATGCATATGACTTACTGTGTGACTTTTCATGCACAAAAATAACAACAACAACAACAACAAAACCACCAAAAATGTCAGAGGCAGTTGTTGTCTGCAGTATTGCAAAGTTAATGTTTTTTTTAATTTACACTTTGCTGTATTTTTCACATTTGCTAAGTTATACAAAATGCTTAAGTAGACAACAAGTGTCACACTTTGATTTTTAATTATTTACACAAAGTTAGGTGGATTAATTTTTGTTGGAGCAGCAGTCTGACTTGCCTAATGACTTCAAAACTGGCTTTTCAAAGCAGTTGGGTTAATAAAGTTTGGCTTCAGACCACGGATTTCACTATATTTTAAATACAGAATCTTGATTTTTATCTGTGATTCCATTAGCAAAAGTGTGAAGAATTAATTAGCTTTGACCAAACTCTTAAGAGACTGGTTTATAAGCCATAAGCCAAATCCACTAAACTACAACTCTTTAAAATCTTGTCCGTGGGAGTAGAAGACACACCTCTGGTGGGGGGTCCACACAGAAATGTATTTTGATGTTAGTTAGAATTAAGTACCATTCTATGTGCAGAAACCCCAATTAATAGTACCTTAAAGTCCAGGGCTTTGTTCTCTCACACTTATCCAATGCTCTGCATTCCATTATGGTTACTCTCCAAAATCCTAAGGGTTTCATTCCAGCTTACTGATTTGCCATGGAACCTTAGACTTATATCAACATGGTCCTATGGCTACCATAGAACTATAAAATATCTTGTATTTCAAAAGACGTAACTCTTTTTTCAAGGGCAATTTGTTTATATTTTTTTGAGACAGGGTATCTCTACATGCACATGGATATAGATCCACCTGCCTCTGCCTCCCCATTGCTAGGATTAAAGGTCTGGGCCAGAACCCTTCTCTCAAGGGCACTTTGAAAGTATCCTCCTATCGTTTGCTTACATCCTATATTACATACTTTTCTGTGGCTGTGGTAAAGCACTTTTGACTAAAAACAACTTGAGAAAGAAAGACTTTCAACTTAGTTTATGGTTCCAAAGGGGCAGGGTACATCATGGCTGGAAGGCATGTCACATGGCAGGAGCAGGAAGTGTACCGAACACATTTTCCATCCACACCCAGGAAGCACATGAAAGAGAAGGAGTGGGGTAAGACAATAAATCCTACAAGCTTTCTCTGAGTGAGGTACTTTCTCCAGCAAAGCTTCACCCCTAAAGATTCCAGAATCTCCCCAAAGACCACAACCAACTGAGGGTCAAGTATTCTAATGATGATCCTCCGCATATTTCAATGACATGAAATCAGTAGAACAGATAAGATATATCCGACTACAAGAGGAGTTGGGACATGAAATCTTTATTCCAGGTCCCATGCGGGATCATGGGTAAGCATATATTGGATGCATAATAATAATCTGCTCTGTGTGATAGGGAAAAGCAGAGAGGCAATACAAAACCAAAGAGATGGTGGGGCATTCACATCAAATATGGTTCAACGTTCTCCATACAATAAGGGCAAATTCATCCAATAAGAGAGCATACAATTTAACATGTCCTTTCTTCTAGTCAGTGCAAAGATAACCCTCATGGCAGATGTCAGCAGCAGTTGCTTTTGTCTACTTCCCTACACTTCCAAAAAATTTCTATCAATAGAGCTTCACCTGCTGACATGTTATGATTCCCACAGGGAAAATTCATCTGATAGGGGTTCTATTTGGTGCAGCTTCGTACAAATTCTTTGTAAGAAGCATCCTCATTCTAACAAGCAAGTCATTTTGAAATTGTGGTGCAGCTTGCATTAAGGCCATCCTGGAAGTAGCAGATTTCAACACTGAACTCAGAATGGGCTGTGTATGTGGAACTCCAAGGTGCAGAGGGCGCAGTTTGGCCAACATTTGAGACTTGCTGTTTCCCGCTTTTCTACTGCTTGTGATAGAAGAATTTTTCACTCTGCCACGTTGCTAGTTCTGGGTATTTTTCTGAAGCAACTTGCCTTGAGGCTTTCCTGCTGCCATGCCTCTGGACAAATACACTTGTTTTTATAAATGTCAGAGCTTGTTGAGGCTACTCTTCTCTAAAAACTTCTCATGTGTGATCTTTGAGCTCTTGCACAGTGGGTCAGATCTAACAGACAAACTGATTTTCTACAAGACTGCTTTATATTGTAAGCTAAAAAAAATACTAAGATGATACCAAACCAAAATATCCATGTTAGTCAGTTTTCTATCACTATGACCTAACCTGAGATAATCACAATGAGAGAGAAAAAGGCTCATTTCAGCCCATGGTTTCAAAACTTTCCATCTACAAAGGTTTATCTCCATGCCTTTGGCTTATATTATATTGTGACTTGAGTTTGGAACGGAGGTGATCTTTTTACCTTGTGGTGAGCAGAAGATAAGGATGGAAGAAGGAGCGTGAGTTTCATTATCAATTTTAAGTGTTCTGTGCTAATAATTCCACTGCCTCCCACTGGTTCCCACCTCTTAAAGATTCTGCCACATTCTACATACTAGTACTAAACCTTTGCAGGTGAACATTCGAGGAGATGTTTTCCCAAATCACAACAACATGTGTCTATGAAGATTACAAAACTAAAATCCGCTGATGCAATGGTCAAATCAGTGAAAGGGAAGTGATGAGGGGGAGGAGCCAAGGAGAAATGACTGACATTAACCAGTGGAGAAAGACAGGAGATATGGGTATGTGCATTGATTAGATCCGAGAGTGGCCATGGCGCTGTCCCTACAGCCACTGACTTCATGTGGTGCTTACAGAAGCTGAGAATGCTCACCTCCAGGGGAAGCCTATATACCACCAAATTTTATAAGAGGTATACAGATGATGGTGTGGCTGCTGAACAACTCTTCCAAGATGGAGACAGATTGGAAGACAATTTAGCCTTTGCTATAGATTTGAGAGTGTCTTGAAATGACATTGTATGCATCCAGGCTCCTATACTACTGCCTACTTCCTCCTCCTCCTCTTTCTCCTCCTTTGCCTCTTACCCATTCTACTACCTGCTTGAGCTATATAATCAATTTATAAGAAAATAAAACTCTGCTGAGCTAGTACAGAGGTAAGCTTAGCTGACTTCTGAAAGGATATTGTCTATAGTGGTACTTGGCACTTACTAATGCTCATGAAGATGCAAATAGTCCATACATATTAAGTTTGTATTCCACTGAATAAATTTAAAATTAGTGTGCACAGATTCCAGTAACTAATGAATTCTCATCCCACTAAGTACACAGACAGTGTAGCAATGACTTTGTTCCTGATCTCCTGATTGGACACTGCCTAGACCAGCTTGGTGAGAAACCTTTTATATCCCTGAAGAGTTTTTGTGTGAACAAACTGTTTATAAATTGTGTGTGGGTATATGTGTCTGCAAGGTGTTAAGAATATTTTTATAGAAAAAAAAAAACTTCATCACCTCCAAGTCCAGGCTACCAGGGTCAAAGAAAAGTATGGTTTGTTCCAAAAAGTCATCAGTGAATAAGCTTTTACAAATCTAATAAGATTTAAATACAATATAAACATGAGAGTGCAGATGTCCCTACCATGATGACTCCTAGGACAGAATATGGTGCCTGAAACAGAACATCAGCTTCAGCACCTTTGAACTAGTAACTTGACAAAAGAATGCAGCTCCAGGTGCCTACACTACAGTGGGAGGCACTGAAGCTTCCGAGGATTCTGGGTAACAGAGGAAAGGATTCAGCTACTTTGTTCACATGAGGAGATGCTAGCCAATGGCGACTCCCGCAGCATAGTTTCTTCCTCACACAGCTCTGGAAGTGTACATGGTGCTCCCTCGCCATTGCAAATCACTTCCCTTCCATCTTGCTCCTCTGTCCCCACATATGTTACATTGAGCCACTCCTGGGAAGAAGGTCCATATCTTCCTCCAAAGAAACAAAAGAGAGAAAAGAGCACCCATCTTTTTGTTTGAAAGGCAAGAGACAAATGTGTTGCTTTCACAACCATTGACTGTGCCTAACCATCAAAGAGGCCAAGAACTCTCAGCTCCAATGGCGGCCACTCCAGTAGCAGCCAGTAATTATTGCTGCAAAAAGAAACAAAAATGTATGACTGGTTTGTGGCTATCTAAAAGTTTACCAAGACAGAAGCAGGCTATAAACTGCCGTGTTGTCCTTGTGGTAGAATCAAAGCAAACTTCTATCCTTTATCCAGCTGCCTGCATAACTATTATTTTGGCTAGTGGTTGTGTGATCCAAGAACCAACAATACCTCTTGTTCTTACTAATATTCTCTGTGCTGGCCCCCATTTAATTGCAATTGATTACTCCAGAAAAGTAGAGCTTGTTAAAAAAAAAAACTCTGATGCTCTTTCTAATTTTTGCAATTTTCTTTGGCCTTTTGGAGAAACAATCTCGACATTAAGATTCTGAAATGAAGTCAACACTTTTATTGGTCTTATTCCATTTGCGTTCATTAGAGAGTTGTCTGGCAAGCTAAAAGGCACTAATGTAGTCTTTTCACTCCAAATACATCAAAGAAATAAGGAAAAGATCCTATGAGTAAAGTTTTCAAAGCTTTTTCTTTCTTTTTCCCTTTTTAAAAAAAAAAAAACTGGCTAATGGAAATGACTCCGAGGTAGTCCATATGTTATCCTTATTTTATTTTTTAAGGAAAATCCATTTGATGTGATGTGAAGAGTAACTTTTTGACTTCCAAGTACTTTAAATCCAGATGCTTGTGCAAGGGGATGCTCCAGGTTACTGCTTTTAAGGCAGAAAGTCCTTATGAGGATGTGGGGACGGCCTTAGTGCCAGGGAAAGGGACTTTACAGGACCTCTGCTGAGAAACTGTGCTGATGCTCTTAGCACTCAGTTCTGGTCACTATGACTATATGCTTTCATCTTTTCGATGTGGTCGGTCTTTAAGCTTGTCTGTTTCCAGTTTGGGGAAGAAACTCCTTATCCTGTTATCTCATACTCTGTCAAGATGGCTGTCCTCTGTGGTCTTTGCCACAGAGTTACAGCAAACAAACCCTTCCGGTGCTTTCCTCTGAGATCCACTTCCAAGACGGAAGTCTGGTAGAGGACATCTACACAGACACATTTCTGTTCATAAAGACTTCCTGCTGCTTGCCAAGGCCTGGCATCTGTCCCCTAATTCTACGATGCCTTTAAACATTGTCCGTCAGTTATTTGGTCTTCAGTACCTGCTATCATCCTATGAACCACTGGTTCCACCTGCTGAAACCCTGCACACTTCATACCTCATGTATCTCATGCAGCAGATACAGAGTCCTTCAGAAGTCATTTTTGGGTGGCGCTGGTGTTTCTTTGATCTTTCTTCTGTTTCTCCTGGTTCAATCTGTTTTGTGATCCTGACAGATAAAAAATCCAAAAGAAAAATTTACATCAATTTGTCATGAGAAATTAGCCTCAATCCTCCCTTATACAATACCATTTTCATCTAATATGCCATAAAACAGATGTCCATATAGAGATGTCTCTCAGGCAAAAATTAAGGCGCCCAGTGGGTAGGCACTGAGGAAGAACTTCTGAAACTCAGTTTCCAATGCTCCATGTTTTTGGTACAGTGGGGCTCCCTGCATCTGGAAGACAGGTCCTCGTTCTCCTGCTTGCCTTTGGCTGAGCACTGAAACCCTTCCCTAGTACCTGAATGCTTCATTCCCAAGTCAGCAATAGTCTCCCACTTGGAAAATTTCTAATCTCTCATTATGAGGCATCTTTCTGTCTCCAGCGGTGAAAGGAAGGTCTCCTGTTTCACAGGATCGTGTAGTATTTTTGAGGTCATCTAAAGAATGCGGGATACTTGCATTATTTTAATTACATTTGTCAAGTCCCCTGGGACAATGGCTGCAGGAAACTCCTAGACTCCAAGAAGAGAAATATTGATCTTTCTGGCACCATTCTGCTTACCGCTTTTCTTGTTTGACTACAATAATAGGGCCCAGTACTACCCCTCAAACTCAGAAGTTACATCATGGCCAAAGCTAAGTTCTGGGACAGAGTAAGGATAAGAGGGTGTCGCCTCAAAATGTGAAGCAAGAGGAAATCCAGAGGGAAGAGGAATGCTTGTTTACTGAACACTTGACTGATTGGTGTTGGGAAATGAATACAACAGTGGCTGGAGAATGTGTCCTCCATTTTATACTAGACAAAAACTTAGGTCTTTATGGGGTTATTTTTTTTTTGGTCTTTATGTGTTTATTTCTATGATTAGTTAGCTGTTTTCCAAATCAGCAACTATTTGTTATTAACATATTCAATTACTTACAAATGATCACATTAACTGCCTTAAGTATGTATCCACTGAAACTATAATAAATGTAGATAACACTTCTTTGACAATATAAAACTGTCAATGAAACCTTAAATATTAGATGTTCGTTAATACACTTACACTGTTCAGACTTTGGAGTAAGTTGATCATGACATTATTATGACCTGGAAGCTACATGCTACCAACAGAACAGAAAAAAATGAGTCAGGGAAAATTTTTCATCCTGGTTAAACAGAAAAGCAAATGGATATGATTGTTTCTGACTAAGCAATTTTCTAAAATGTACCTCAAATACACACCCGAAAATTTTACTTTCCTTCATAATTGGATCTACATCATGGTCTCCAAGCTGTCTCAGGCTCTGGGCCAACTTCAGTTTCAAGGAAATCAGAATGCAATCCCTGTATGTCATGTGCCCTGGTTGCGACACTTGTAGATGTCAAAATCAATGCAAAGAACTAAATCTGTCTTGTCTGAAGCTCTCTGCTCTGTTGCTCTCTTCCTACCTTAGGGACAGGTCACCTTGCATGTGGCTCTGTAGCAGAAAACTTACCAAATCACCATCTCTGTACCCAAGCACCTGGTACATCCTCTCCATGACAACCAGTAAGTGAAAGGTAGGCATTCACACAAAGCTTGGCCAAAACTGAGGCTATTCCCTGGATTGCAGAGTTAAGGGCATTCTCCATGCAGAAACAGCAGTGTGGCCAAGCTGGCCCTCGCTCTATCAAAGGTCTGAACAGCAGGACTGGTGGACAGTTGTTTTGCCGTGCTAATTGTTCCTGCCTGCTTCCCAAAGCCTACTCTGCCACCCACAGATGCAGAAGTTCCCTGGTATCATGCCTACACAGCTACTTCTTGCTTGCCTTGCCAGACTTGTATGTATTTATAGCTGAAGCCCTACCTGATGCACCATCCAGTAACTGATGGAAGCAGAGGCAAAGATCCACAGACAAGTACTCCACTGAGATCCAAGAGTCTTGTGGAAGAAAAGGAAGATGGATTGTGCCAGCCAGGGGAACATGATGGGAGAACCCACAGAGACAGCTGACCTGAGTTCTATGGAGCTCATGGACACTGAATTGACAGAGAGCCTTCATGGCACTGACCTAGTCCCCTACATGTAAGTGACAATCGTGTAGGTTGGTCTCTTCGTAAGACTTCTAACAATGAGAGCAGGACCTCTGCATGGCATTTAGCTGGTTTAGCTAACTTGCTCCCCATGCTGGAGTACTTGGCCCCACCTCCACGAATGGGGAGGAGCTCTGTCCTGCCTCAACTTGATGGGCCATGCTTTGAGCAAGCCCATGGAAGGCTGTCCCTTTCTGAACAGAGATGGAAGAGGAGTGGATGAGGAGGAAGTAGATGGGAAAGGGGAGGAGATGGGAGGAGAAACTAGTTGTTAGGTAAAGTAAGTGGAAATTTTTATTTAAATAAAAAAATGAAAATGATGTAAGTACATTTTAATTAAAAATGAATAAATGATCTATTAGTGACCTAATGAAGCTTGTGAATAAATGAATATAATAAAAAGTAAATATTTTTTAAAAACTTTTAATTAAACAGAAGCCATAAGGAGCTAGCAATGATCACTTTCCTGTGACACCTGACGGGCACCGATAAGAAAGACAAAGACAACTGCAACCAAACAAGAACCCAGTGAGTCAAGACAATTCCTCTGTAAATACCATCAGCAAGACAGGAAACTACACAACACACACACACACACACACACATACACACAGTGGACACAGTCAAGCAAAAGCTCTATGAAACAGAGTTTGTGGATCAACAAAAGGCAAAGGAAATGGCATCTTTACAAATAAAAGATATGGCTAAATCCCTTACTTTGAACCATTTCGGTTGATCTGCTTGCAGCCCTTCTTGATTGTGTGTTTTTAAGTAGTGTTACATGAACGAGTAAAGGTATTATTGAGATGGTAAAGATTCATTAATGATTGACAGAAAGAAACAAATAGACTGGGTAATAATTGAATTTACAATGCTTAAAAATAATCAGATGAGCTTAGTCTTTAGAAAATAAAAATGTGATATAAAAATGAGCTTGGATATTCAGGTAACAGCAATGCCACTTTTCCCTATTCCTTTCTTCTGCAATCAGGGATACTAAGTCAGCATTGCCAAAACAAAAATAAAAATAAAAAAATCTTCAGAACTTTTCTGTCTCCAAACTGTTTTAAACTGGGAACATCCTCCCTTGTTTCTCCTTACATGCTACATCCCCAATAATGCAGCCTGTGGTCCAGTCTACAACCCTAATATCTCCTGGGTTACAATAACCTGTGTCTTTGGAGATACAGTTCATCATTGCTGCATAATAATCTCATTCATCCATATTACCTCCTATCATGTTCTTTGCTGTAGACCATGAAGCTGCCTTTAGTCTCTAGATTTTACCACTGTTTCTCTTAGTTCATGATTATCCAATGGTTATTAAGCAGCAAATACTTTTTTCTTTTATTGTATCTTTATTATTTTTTTCATACAATATATTTTGAGCATGTTTTCTTTTTCCCAAACTCATCCCGGATCCCCCCTCATCCAATTTTGTGGGGTTTTTTTTTCCTGTCTTCTCTTTCTGTCTCTCTTCAAAAGAAAAAAAGAAAAGAAAATGAAAACAAAAAAAAAACAACAAAAACGAAAATGTAAACAAACAAGCAAAAGACAAAAATTTACAAAACAAAACAAAATTTACAGAAATGTCATTGAGCTCATTTTGTATTGATAAATTACTTCTGGGCATGGGTCCTACACTGGGTTGATACATGCAGTGACACTCCTTTGGAGCACACTGATTTCCCCTTGGCCAGAGGTATAACTTGCAGATAGCTTCTTGGTTAAGGGAGGAACTTTGCATCTACCTTCCCCTCTCAATGCTGGAACTCCATCTGGTTTGAACCTATGTAGGTCTTTTGTCTGCTATCACAGTTATGTGAGTTCATGTGCATCATTTATTGCATAAAAAAGACACTGTTTCCTTGTAGTCAGTCATCACCTCTGGCTCTTAGAGTCTTTCTGCCTCCTCTTCTACATAGATCCCTGAGTCTTAAGAGGAGAGATTTTGCCAGACGGTGGTGGCGCACGCCTTTAATCCCAGCACTCGGGAGGCAAAGGCAGGCGGATCTCTGTGAGTTCGAGGCCAGCCTGGTCTAGAAGAGCTAGTTCCAGGAGAGGAACCAAAAAGCTACGGAGAAACCCTGTTTCGAAAATAAAAAAAAAAGAGGAGGAATTTAATAAAGACATTCTACTTATGGCTCAGTGTTGCAAAGGCTCTCCCTCTCTACGTATTGTCTAGCTTTGAGCTTCTGTGATAGTTCCCATCTACTGGAAGAAGAAGCTTCTCTGATGTGGACTGATCTCTAGGTACAGCAGTCTGTCATTAGGCGTCATTCTACCGCCACCTTCCTTTAGCAGAATAAAAGTATTATATTTTCCCATACATCCTACCTAGATTCAGATGTTTGGCCACATTATCAGTATCAATTATGTTTCATCTCATAAAATAAACCTTAAATCCAGTCGAATAGAAGTTGGTTGCTCTTGTAACGTTTGTACCAGTATTGCACTGGTATAACTTAGTATATCTTTCAACAGGGCCACTGCTATAGGTGTCAGTGTTTGTACTTAGGTGCTGTTGATGAATACCCTTTTCCTCTGGTAGTGTGAAGACCTTCTAGCTAGTCAGAAGGGGTGAAGCTTTTAGTTTGGCACCAGCTTGACTTCTCCACATTTGATGATATAAGTAACTATTGTCTTTGGCAATAGGACTTTACCATCCTATTATGGGGAGAACCAATAGTCTCAGCAATCATGAGTGATGTTTGGGGGCTCCAAAGAGGTTCTCTGCTCAACAACTCAACAATATGTAACCCATTCCTGGCACGGGGGTTTTCACTCAGTGGCTTATGATACCTAGTTGGAAGATTTTCTCCACTATTATTTTTTGACTCTTTTAGATTCCTTTCACAGATGTATAAGTCTTAGGAAGCATCTGTAGTAGTAGATGTCCTTGTGATTTTTCAAACGCCCTTTAGTGTCAGCCGTCCCTCCCAGCATTCCCTGACTTACTTCCATCCCATCACCCTCCCTGTTTAATCCTTCTATTCTAGTCTCCCCTTTCTCTCTCCATGAAACTATATTCTATTTCTGCTTCCTTGAGAGATCATCTCCTTCACCCTGGACATTTACTAGGTACCAAATCTCTGTGGTTACACAGATTGTAGTACAAGTTTTCAAAGTTTAAAGGCTAGCATCCACATATAAAAGAAACCATACGATATTTTTCTTTTAGGGTCTGGGTTACATCACCTGGAGTGATTTTTTTCTACCTCTATCCATTTATTTGTGAATTTAATTTTTAGTAGATGAATAATATTCCATATATGAATGTACAACATTGTCATTACTCCTCAACTAATGGATATCCAGGCTGTTTTCAATTTGTGAGTATAATGAAAAAAAAAACAGCAATGAATATAAATCAGCAAGTATATCTATATTGGGATACAGAGACCCTAGGGTATATGCTCAATAGAACTACAGTTTGAACCAAATCAATTTCTAGCTGCTTAACTAATGCATGCATAAAGACTAAATCCTTGAAGAGTGGTGATGCTGGTGGCCCAAGCCATATTGGTTGAGGCTTGGATGAGAACATGTTTTAAGACTTCTAAATCCTGCCTAAGTATAACGAGTTATAGAATCACAAAAGATATGTCATATAGTATCGTGTAGGCCAAGACAATTTTTATCTCCATCATGAGCACAAGGGAACAACAATGACTAGAGAATGACATGATATAATTTACGTTTTTATTGCTGTAACTCTACTATGAGAAGCAGATTGCACGAGCAAAGGATGGATGCCAGAACTTGTGGACTAATGTGTTGATTGTAGAGATGAAGACATGTAATGAGATTCCAGAGATGCTTCAGAGGTGGAGTTAAGAATGTGCTTATGATGTGAAGATGGGAAAATGAAAGAGTTGCTTGTCATGGATGACTTCCAACTATTTGGATTGAGCAAGGCACTAGAAGGGCTGTGATGTGTCATATATTCAAGAAGGCAAGCTTTGTTTAGCTTTGCTTTGTGTGAGGGATATATGGTAAATTACATTTTGAATGTGTTGAATTCTAAGTATCTTGGGACACACCCAGGTCAAGACAGAATGCAAGATGTTAGTCACAACCAGTCTACAGCAATAGAAGTAGTGATGGTGCCATACTACTCAGAGTGAAGTATAAGCCTGGGGGCTGTCCTGCAATGTTCATTCTCTTTACTCTGTTGTATAACAAGGTAAAATAAATAGCCCCAAATTCCTCCCTTCTCACCTAATGCTGGGAGAGTTTACAGCCCCTTTGAATCAGGGTTGGCCACTTTAGGCAAAGTAGCCTGCTCCCCGTTTACCACACACACCAATTTCTTGTTTATTAAGCTTTCTCACTTCACTCAGCCATCAACAGTGTTACAGCCATTCCAAGCATCTTAGCCTCAGTCACTCACTAGTGCAGTACCTTACAGGGTACAAGGAGACACAGACACAACGCTATGAAATCAAATGGCTTTGCACCGCTATATATTATATGTATTGCTGTGTTAGCATGCAAGTGATAGTTTATTGCTTTCACACACATTCCCTGTAGAGATGCATTTTTAATATGTAGATTATTAAATCAAATCATTAGAGGACAAACTTCATTTTTAATGAAAATTTTAAAATGGCTAGAACATAGCGGAAACAATCATTGCATGCAGTGTGTTTGGTTTTCTACTAAGGAATTATTTCATTAATTCATATAATATATGTAATCTTCAGGTCAATGTCTTTTTGTTTACTGTGGACAATAGTTTAAAGGGAAATGCCCCATGTCCCTCTCCTCCAATTAATATCTTCCCTAATCTCCATAGAACAACTGTCATCCCTCATTCTTAGTCTGTGGAGTTGTGCCTATAGCTTGGGCCGAGACAAATAGTTTATTGCACCATTAGCACCAAATAATTGGCCCAGGAAGAAATATAGGACATTACTTAGTGACTTTCAACCAGTTCAGTCTTTTAAGTAAAAGAGTACATTGCTTTCCAAGAATTTGGAAGGCTGGAAAATAGTCTTTTTCTGCCTTTACCTTGCTCTTTCCAGAGATTGATGAATCTGTGCTGGCTGTTGGCATCATCATATGGAGACCAAGGCACAGCCTACCTATGACTTAGGCAACCCAGGGAAAAATAGTAGAAGTCGCCATTGTATCCAGGTTTCCCAGAGACATACCATGACATTTTAGCCATGCCCAATACCTACAAAGTCAACCCCCTTTTGTTTCTAATGAATTTTTGACGTTTGACATGAATTTGTATTGCTTATAATAAAAAAAACCACTACTGCACTGTCTTCATGGGACAATATAATTCAGACATTATTTTGGGAGAGAAAAATGGAAGCTTAGTGAAGTTAAATCATTTCACCAGCAGTATACAATAACAGAATCTGAATTGCATCTTCCCAACCTCCCAGAAATGTCATGCTCCTCATACACAGGTCTGAAATAAAGAGGGCATTCATGGGTATTTTTTTGTCTCATTTTTAGCATCATTCACCTTTGTGAATCAACACAGGCACCCAATAAACACATGCCAAGCTTTGGTTCCCCAGGAGCTTGAGTCCCCTGACTGAGGCTGGATCCATAGGCTTTTTTAAAGGACTTAGTCTCAATAAAAAACAAACCCATACCTCTGGTCATTTGATTCCGTCTATTCTTGAATCTCTGTCTCCTTGTATTCTTTTTTGCTCTAAAGTTATATTTTTAAATGGCCAGGCAATTATCATCATCTCTAAAAGAGAATGTAGAGTAAGGGGAACACTCCTCTACTGTTGGTGGGAATGCCAATTTGTACAGCTACTTTGGAAATCAGTCTGGTGGTTTTTCAGAAAACTGGGAATTAATCTACCTCAAAACCCAGCAATGTCACTATTGGGCATATATCCAAAGGATGCTCAATCATACCACAAGGACATTTGCTCAACTATGTTCATAGCAGTGTTATTAGTACTAGTTAGAACCTGGAAACAACCTAGATAGCCTTCAACTAAAGAAGGGATAAGGAAAATGTGGTACCTCTACACAATGAAGTGTTATTCAGCTGTAAAAAGCAATGGCATCATGAAATTTGCAAGTAAGTGGATGAAACTAGACAAAATGATGCTGAGTGAGACACCCAAACCTAAAAAGACAAACACAATCTGTGTTCACTCTTATGTGGATATTAGATGAAAGCAAAGGGTAATCAGGACACTAAGAGGGATATGTATGGATTGCCTTAAGAAGAGGAAATAGATAAGATCTCTTGCGTAAGCTCAGAGTTGGGCGCAAGAGAGGAAGGGGTGGGGGATGAGAACATGAGGGAACAGGATGGTTGAGTTGGGGAAGGGATGGAGAGGGAAAGCAATGACAGAGATATATTAATAGAGGGGTCATTACAGGGTTAGAGAGAAACCTGGTACTAGGGAAATGTCCATGAATCCACAAGGATGACCCCAGCTAAGACTATGAGCAGTAGTGGAGAGGGTGCCTGAACCAACCTTCTCCTGAAATCAGATTGGTGACTACCCCCATTGTCATCATAGAACCTTCATCCAGTAACTGATAAAAACAGATGCTGAGATCCATAGCCAAGCACTGGGCTGAACTCCTGGAGTCCAGTCAAGATAGGGAGGAGGGATTATATGAGCAAGGCATGGAGGCAAGATCATGATGGGTAAACCTGCAGAAACAGCTGACCCAAGCTAGTGAGAGCTCAGGGATTCATGAACAGCTGAGGAGCCTGTAAGGGACTGACCTAGGCCCTCTGAATATGGGCGACAGTTTTCTGGCTTGGTCTATTTGTGGGACCCCTGGCAGTGGGACCCAGATTTATCTATGGTGCTTAAATTGGCTTTTTTGAGCCCATTCTCTATGCTGTGATGCCTTGCTAAGCCTTGATGCAGTGGGAAGAGACTTGGTCCTACATCAACTGGATATGTCAGGCTTAGTTGATTCCCGATGGGAGGCCTTATCCCTCTGAAGAGTGGATGGGAGATGAGTGAGCCAGAGGAAGGGAGGGAGAAAAAAACTGTGGTTGGTATGTAAAATGAGTGAAAAATATATGTTTACTAAGAAAAAGATTTGCCTATCCTGAACATTTTATACCATTAGAGTAATAACAAAGTAAGCCATTTTGAGTCTTATTTTTTAACACAATGTTACAATGTTCTCAAAATTAAATCATAAGATAACATGTTCCAGTAGTTCATCCTCTTTATAGGTGAATAATACTCCTTTTTAGGCTATGCTACATTTTGTTCACTCATCTCTCAGTAGGTGTTGAGTTAATTTCCATTTGGGACAATCATGAACAATTTTGCTACAAATGTTCTTCTGCAAACATCAATTTTCAATCCTTTGGCGATATACTTTAGAATGTCAATGTTACCCACTTTAAATTCATATTATTTAAGATCTTCATTGTTTGAATGCCAAAGTTCTTTTGGGAGATGTTATATATTCTAGATTGTAAACCTTTATTGGGCCCCACAGCTTACGAACATTTCACCCAGTCTGTGTTTTGTCTTTATATTTTTTTCCGAATGCCTTTTGAAATGCCAAGGATTTTAATTTTGATAAGGTGTAATTATTTCTTCTCTTAGTGTCATATATAATTTATGACAATAAATTTCATATATATACAAAATCACAACCAATCAAATGTCACAATGATTGATGTCTATTATTTTCAAGAGCTACATAATTTTAGCTCTTACATTTAGAACTTTGATCATTTTCTGCTTATTTCCATTTATGGTGTGAGATGCAAACCAAATTCACCCTCCTGCATGCAGATGCCCGTGGTTCCAACATCGTTTGTTGGAAAGACTGTTCTTTTGCCATACCAGTAAGTTTTACTAAGTAGCTGATACACGCTGAGCACTTTCTAAGTTCTAAAGGTACCATAGTGACAAAAATCCCTTCCCTTCTGGAGGCAATTCCCTCGACGGTAGGGGAAGCAGCAAACAATAGTCTGAATACCACCAGTTAAATAGTCCACTACTCTGCCACACTGCACAGTGTGACTGGCAAGTGTCACTCAGATGAGTGGACCGAATGTGTGTCTCCTTTATTGCACAAAAGACAACATGGTGCTTTTAAGAACAACTATCCGTTCTATGAAGCTAGAATGGTGTGTGATCTAACCCAAGCTGTGCTCCCACGTTTGTGCCTAGCACAAAGGCCTCTGCTCTCATCCTCCTCCATTTTTTCAGCTTGGGATAGTTGTTTGACGTCCCTGAAGGTTTTGCAGTAGAGTATTCTTCCATCTTAGAAATTTTTTATGTCAAGCATTCCCAACTGCAAAAGCAAGCTTCCAGTCTCTGAGTTGAAAATAGTTCATACTTTCATGTCCAGCAGTGAAACAGTCTCCCTGCTTCTCTGGGGCACTGTAAGCATCTCAGGGATTTGCATCAAATCCAGAATGAATGTGTGTGTGTGTGTGTGTGTGTGTGTGCATGCGATTTTATCGGCACTCACTACCACTCTGAAAGGTTTGAAAGATGCATTCACTCATTCAAACAGCTCAAGTTAATCATTCATTTTCATTAATCCAAAATATTTATCAAATGTTTGCACTATAGACCAGGCACCATAACAAACTGAGATGAATGGGATCTGATAATGGAGTCCTAAACACTCCTCATACCCTGTCCTGTGCCTTAGTAGAAAGGCTGTCGTCATCAGGCCAAAGGAGCTACTTACAGCTCAGCCCTTCATTTGCTCCCATACCTATCAAATGCTTTTTCGTCTCTGAGGTATTGTTGTCTCCAGCAATCTCAGAAGCCATAAACCTTCCCTTTGTGTTCAGGGAGCCCAGATCCCAGCACAAACTAGTAATTTACATGGACACATCAACTACCAGTTCTTCTGACCTTTGTTTTCCAAGGAGGATGGGTCCAAGGACCCTTTAGCTCTCAAATTCCTAATATGAAGTAGTATAGAATTTACATAAAGCTTTTGCATGTTGTCCTATATTATTTATTGGGTGTGCATGTATGTGTGAACATGTTCATGTACCCATGGTAAAAAGCCTAACAAAACAGCAAGTGCTTGCCACCTCGCTGCTGGAGGTGCAAAAGATGTGACGATCCCTGAGTTCTGCCAGTCTGTCCTGTCAATCGGTGAGCTCCAAGTTCATAGAGAAAATGTATCTGGAAAGAGAGCAGGGGGGCTGGTAAAGAAAGAGTTCCAGTACCAATCTCTGGCCTCTGCGTGCACATACACACACACATGAACATGGGTGCACACACATGTGCATACACACATGAATATGATTGCACACACCCCCATGTGCATACACACACGAACATGGGTGCACACACACATGAACGTGAGTGCAAACACACTCATGGGCACACATACACTAACTTAGGCGTACACATACCCATATCCATACACACACAAATATGAGTGTACATGCACACATCTGCATACACATATGAACATGGGCACACACACATGCATGTGCATGCACACACGAACATGGGCATGCCTGGATACATGTGCATGCACACATAAACAAGGAAACATAGACACCCACGTGCATACATACATGAACATGGACACACAGACAAAAAAGAACAAAAAAGAAAGAAAATGGACTTACCCATTTACAGTTGAATATTTTTCACATAAAAATCCACATTCTCTCTTTTTTAATGGAAAGAGCTTGAAACCAGCCCACATGTCCACATAGCTAGGACCATCTAGAATGGAGGTCCCCGTGCTTTTCCTCCATAGCGCTCCTCCTTTCTTTTTACAATGTCCATGCCTGAATCTCACAGAGACACTCATGATGACCAACAGTGCAACAGGTTGTCAAACATCCTCTTCAGCTCCTATACACTGTGATAGTGCTGTATTCCCAGGCTTGAGGTTGCATCATTGACTGGATGCCAGATGGTAAAGTGAAAGTGGGAGTGGACCATGGAACCCCCCTGGAACATCTTCCACGCTTACCACCATCTATTTGCTGGTTATAAAGGATGCCACGGGACAGGGAAGGGAGCCAGGACTGAAGAAGTCTAAGTTAGAGAGATGAGATCAGAGCTCCCCTGGCCTGCATTTAGAACTATCAGATGAGGAAGAAATGATGTGTTCTCTCACAGGCCTCTGAGCTGCCGAAGCTGCTTATCATAGCATCCAGCCCATTTAGCAAACATGTCTCCCAAACCAACCAGATATTTCATCATCTAGGTTGAATTAACTCTTCGGGTTCCTCTAGAGGACCCCAAACCTATTCCTAAAACACACTCAGACTCTAAAAACAAAAGTCATCTTTTCATAATATCAACAGTAAAATTAAACATATTACTTTTGACAAGATGTTCATAATTCAGGGTGGAAAGGAGCAGACACTTCGGTCTGTTATGTCTGAAAGTATGTGTTCACTCTTGCTGGAATATAAGCAACCAGGCAATACGTATCATGCCCTATTTCTAACAAGAGCCCTGGAGGAAGATGCTATCCCAGTCTTAAAGAAAAGAACAATGCAGCCCAGAGAAGTTTAGCGACTTGTCCAGGATCACATAGTGAGCTGGTCCCATGAAGAGCCTAACACCATCAGATACATCCTCAGGAGGCTGGCAGATACCTTACAGTGTGATTATGAAACAGCTGCTACCACTTTATACCAAGCAGAGGCTTTTGTAGCTGGTACCTAGTGTGCCATCCTATAAAAGAAGAAGCACTGCTTCTTGGGTCCCTGGGGATGGTGTAGGGAGGAGGTGTTCTGTGCCAGAGCTGTATGGTGCAACTTTGCTCTCCATGCTGCCTAGCATCTGAGGACCCTCTGCCTCTAAGGTGGACCCTCACCAGCAATCTGTTCACATGCAGACCCTACCACTCTAAGAAATGTCCAAACATAGACCTCCATTAGATCCCATGAACTCTGGTTTCAGAAACACACATACATGATAATGAGAAGACAATGGGACATAACAGCATATTGGATCTTAACTCTCCTGGCTGGATTTTTGCCAACTTGACACAAACTAGAGTTATGGTGCTGGACAATTCTGTATTCTATCAATTATGTTTTAAATAAATGCTGATTGGTCAGTAGCCAGGCAGGAAGTATAGGTGGGACACCCAGACAGGAAGTAGAGGCGGGTCAAAGAAAACAGGAGTATTCTGGGAAGAAGGAAGCTCTTTCTGCAGTCCTGTCCAGACATTGAAGAAGCAGGATGTGACCTGCCCCACTGAAAAAGGTACTGAATATTCTGATATGGCTAACATAGATAAGAACAATGGGTTAATATAAGTTACAAGAGTTAATAAGAAGCCTGAGCTAATCAGTTTATCATTAATATAGACCTCTCTGTGTGATTTCTTTCGGGCTTAACAGCTGTGGGAACTGGGCAGGACAGAAACCATAACAAGCAGTCCCTCACGTTACTGAGTTATCTGGGATGAGACACCTCAACTGAGGAAGACTTTCATCAGATTAGCCCGTAAGCAAGTGGACTGCGATTTCTTGTTTGATGACTGATGCGGGAAGGTCCAGTTCACAGGGTGGAGATTGAAGCAGTGGTATCACTGGGCAAGTGGTCCCGAGTTGAATAAGAAATCAGGCTGAGAAGCTATTTGATAAGCCAGACTTTGTTGACTCCCTGTGGGAGGCCCTTACCCTTTCTGAAGAGTCAATGGGGGCTGTGGTGAGAGGAAGGTGGGAGGGGAGCAGGAAGAGGGGAAGGAGGGAGTACTGTGGTTGGTATGTAAAATTTTTAAAAAAGACTTCTAAAAAAAAAAGAAAAAAATTGGGCTGAGCAAGCAATGAGTAGCGAGCCAATAAGCACTGTGCCCCCATCGTCTCTGCTTCAGTGCCTGCCACCGGTTTCTGCCTGGAACACCTGCCCTAACTTCCCTCAGTGATAGAGGATCCCCTGAGAGCTGTAAGCTGACATAAACCCTTTCCTCCCATGCTTCTAGTTATGGTGCCTTACCACAGCAATATATCTGACGAAGATAGTAGCAAATTACCTCAAAACTTAATAACTTAAAATAATAATTGAGAAAAGCAATTCGTCAATTGTTGGGACCAATTGGAGTCCTGGCCTTCAGCTGCTCTTCCCTGTCTAGAGCCTTCTAATTGAAGTTACTAAAAGCTGTGCCTTGCCTAGAGGATCAGAGGATGGGGTTTTCACCTGTTGGCCATTGACTGCTGGGTATTTAAGCCTCCATGGTGCTATTAATATGGGGGCTTTGTACCAGTGATTGGAGGTCCGTGTGTCTGTCCGTCTCTGTGTGTGTTTGTGTTTTCTCAACCTCCAGCCCCTTGCCCAAAGCTCGCGAACTGGATTGTAGTGCATAGAACGCAGATGGGGGCGCGCAGACAGGGGTGCGATGCGCAGCAACCGATCTTCATGCTTAATATGATTGAGAATAGGAAGCAGAGGCTGTGAACAGTATCGGTGTCTTCAAAGGAATTACCCAGTCTACCTCTCGCTGTCTCTGTGCTAGGAGGCTAGCCAAGGCCATCATCAGAGCTAAGCTACAGACATGAGCCCAGCTTCAACCCGATTAATCATAGGAAAGTCCTAGCAGTACTTAACAGGCACATAGGTACCTCTCCCCAAGGACAAAGATTCAAAAGGCTTGTCAGGGTCCAGCCACTAATTAGGGATAAAGGAATTATTGGGTTTAGCTTTTTTTGATCTCAGGGGAACCATGTGTCTCTACACATATTTGTCTAGAATTTGGGGTGTATCTTCCCAAGTGCCCTAAGAGTCACTGTGTTTCCTGTGTGATACACAGAGCCTTGAAAGTCAACCGCATGTGTTCTTAACAAGAAAATAGGCCTGGGTACGCCAGTTACACATCATAACCCTGTGCCCTGTTGATTTTTGTTTCCCAGCAATTATACTGCAGGAAATATTTGCCAAGACACCACTACTTACCACATCTGCGTGAATAACCGGCTCAGAGAGGTTACCATTTGTTCTTCCCTTTGACTCTTCCCTTCCTTCTAGAATAATACCGCTTTTCCTGTCTCATTTCTAATGTGATACAACATAATGACGAGGTTTAATTGTTCCTGGGAGAAAAGCTTTTAAAAATGTATTCTAAAATATGCTTACAACAAGCAATTTCTCTCCAGAGGAAGTTTTCCAAAGGGGGGAGGAGAGGTGACTCTTAAAAGTAATTTCAGCAGCAAAGTAGATGAAATATCCAGCATATTAGTCACAGAGCATTAGATGGAATTGAGTTGACAGAGCAGAGGTCAAAGAGTAGTTGAAGTTTGTCGCCCACCAGAGGAACAATAAAACACAACCACACTTAAAATCATTAACTTTAAACCCTTTGATATGAGATCCAAACCTCGACGTTCCTTCCAGGAAACTCCAAACAGCAAGTCTAGTCAAAGGACAAGCTTCTTCGAGAGATCTTCATTTCGCCAACTACTTCCACTGCCTCAGAAGGCAACAGAGAGAAGAAGGTGGGGTTTCCAGATTCCCCTAAAAGAGAAAAGCATTTCTCTGTTTGTTGGACACACCAAACTCCAGCTCCCCTCTTCCAAACCTTCCCAGGCTGTGACGTTCCAACTGAATGTGGTGTGGGAAAGACTGATAATTCATTCCCGAGCCCAGGCATGGTGGTGCATGTGATCCCAGCCCCGGGAGGAAGGCTGTTGGCACAACGGCGGCAGCAGCTTGGATGCCAAGCTGGGCTACACGGGGAGAAGCCAACCTTCTGGCTGTGAAGTTTCTCCTTCTCATTCTTATACAGACCCAGGACTCGGTGCCTCTGCCTGAGAGATCCTGAACTCAGGCCTGTGGGGCACTGCTTTCAGGGTTGATTGGTTTTGATTATAACGTCAAACTGAGCTCCCGGTAACTTCCAAAGACACTCTTGTGAGACATCTAAAAGCCTCCGTGCCCCTGCCCGTGGAGGGAAGCAGCATGAGGCGATTCTCTGAACTTGAAGTTGGCCTGCAGAGACAACTGAAAATTGAGGCAAAGGCTGGGAAGTCATGAAATATGCAAAGAAAGGGCTTCCTTTTGCCAAGCTGACTGTGAAATTAGAGGCATGAGGAGCAACAATGGAGGAAAATCAATCCACCTTTTCTACCCGCTAAACAACTTACCTATTCCTTCCGCCATGGCTGTTAAGTGCACTGGGTTCTGTCTCCAGCAGCTAATAAAATCAATATTAACATCTATTAAAGCTATAAGCAGTACATCTGTAAATAATGAGATGTTCTCTTTGGTGTTGGCTGTTAGAGAGAGTGAATACTGACTGTGGGGGGGTTATAAACATAGCTGTACTTATGGCTAAACTAATATGTTTATTTCTAAGAAACTGTGTAATTTGTAGAATTTCCTGGTGCTGGTGCAAATGCAGGCTTGGGTTAATGTTATAGGGGAAAATGTGTTCAAGGAAAACTTTAGACCACAAGTTTGCAACGGGAGAATTGAAAGGACCAAACACATGCTATAGCTGAGAAGTAAAATTTCAACACTTGCTTGCATCAAAGGACACATAGTTTCCTAGGACGGAAGAGGGCCAGGGACAAACACCTGCCCACGGAACTTCAACTGTCCGTGGTGGGACCGAATAACCCAGTGTATCTTGAGTGGTTGCAGCAAACACCACAGCTGTGGAGCGGTGACTAAAACCAGAACATCATTCAACTGAGAGGCATTTTACGGTGCAAAAAGGCAGCCAGGTCACTAAGATTTCATATCATATTCAGCCTCTGTGAGGCATGGCCCGAGGCCAGACATCATTGCCCTTCGGAGCCCAGACAAGTGGTCTCATTTTCTCCAGCCTTATTCTGTGAATCTGCAAAGTGGGATCATAGCAATATTTCTATGGTCATTGAAAAGATGCAGTGATCTGACCCTTGTCGTCATTAGAATAATACTGTTACATATTAAGCATTTCAGTGTTTGCTTTTACTATTTCTTTTGCAGTGGACGCATGTAGCATGAATTCCAAAAGAACATAGTGCAAAGTAAGCTCACAGTTACTGTTGATCCTTGTAGATACATGTCCATTTCTTCCTTGATGCATTCATAGTTACCAGACAGCAATCAACCTTCAAAGCACATAATACTTATATAATTTTTACATATACATTTTAAAATGATAGTATGTTTTCCATGTCTTTCTGTAGTTTGCCTGTTTCACTTAATGGTCCACTTGAAGGTACCGCCACATCAACCCTTGAAGGATGCCCTGCTAATCCCAATGATCAATGCAACAGAGGTCACTATATCACAGGTTGAGCACTTCCTTGCTGATGCCCATGCAGACCGTTTCCATCATAAGCAATGCCCTACACATGTAATCAGGCATGTTTATGCGCATGTGTTTTCTGTGGGAAAAAAAGTCAGCAAGCAGAAGTGATGAACTAAAGACAGATTTGTACCAAACGTGACAAAACCATTCATTTGTCCCCAAGATGATCTTCAGACAAGAATCTGCCATGCCCAGCTGAGTATACTACAGACAAAAGATACTATTCCTTGTCACAATTTTTATATTAGCAAAAATGGTCACTGGTCCTGGCAGTACAGCCAGAGACATCTGAGCCTTTGCTTTGGCTATAAACAGAGTGAGTTCAAGACTAGCCTGTACAACTTAATGAAGCTCTACTTTTAAAATGAAAAAAATAAAAGAAAGAAAGGGGGCTAGGGATTAAACTTGGTATATAGCCATTGCATCGCATTTACAAGGCCCATTGTGGAAGAAGACAGGGGAGGAGGAGGCAGAAATCAGAAAAAGTGAAGGTGGGATGGGGAAGGCATGGGAAATATCTATCGACCATTCACTGCCTCTTGATACCAGATGTATTATTATTATTAGAGTATCTTATGGCTACTTTCACCAAGCTTTCTTCTCCAAAGAGACAAAGCTCATGAGCTACACATACTGAATCTAGAAGTCAATCAAGTCAATCAGATCAAGTATTTATTCATTATCTGAAAACATTAAAGTAAAATTCGAGGCCAGAAGTCAGCAAGGCAATTATTTTTCTCTTTTGACAATGGATAACAGTTGGAATATATGGTTCTGCCAATGACTGCTGGCTATATGTGCTACCAGTAGAAAGGAAAGGCCTAGAAGGGATGCTCATCCATGGTCCTGCTCCTCTTGTTCACGATTGATTGCCTTATGTCTAATTTTGGAATCTTGACACGAATTCCATGAGAACCATATCATGGGAATGAAGAAAACTGAAACTTAAATAAACAGAATTGTCAAGGCTTCCAACTACGTTGGGGCACAACTGTGGTGGCAGATAGGGTGCAATTCCTAAGCCTGTCTATTTAAGCAGCCTACTGATGAAATAAATGGGGTCCTACATACATTATTCCCCATAGTAAATATTTATGATATCAACATTTATGTCAGTAATATCAGCATTTCATAATCCTATGATAAGAGACACAAAAAATGTGTTCTTATGACTCTCATATTTTTACATATAGAAAGTGTTCCTCTGCCAGAGAGGTTATATGTTCAATTTCCTGGAGATTGAAAGATTATTTTTGAGCAAAAATCAGTGAAAATGAAAATAACCATACTCTTATATAAGCTAGGTTTATGTCATAGATAATAATGGAAGACAGGGCTGTTTCCCCAAACTTAGAAATTCATTTTTAAAATTGAGGTACAGCTTCTCAGAGAGCAAGGGGCAGTGGCAAATGTTTGCTGAATCTCTGTTTCAATGTCCTATGCAAGCATGACCGATTCAGAGCATCAATTATGAATTTAAAAACTTGATTTTCACACTAACATTTGAACAATGTAAACAGCCTTCCTCTATTATACACCAAAATAGCTATTGAAAAGCTGATCTAGTTTATGCAAAATGCTTTCATCTGGTGAAGAAGACAAACCCTCCAAAGCACGCCCCAGCATCTTCTAAGTGGGGCTTAAGGACAATATTATTAATCAAGAGTGAGTGAAAGAGGCCACGGTATCATTTAGTTTACTATGGCACAGAAGTTCCTCGTTGAGCATTCTTTATTTGCCCTATGCACAAAACACCAAAGCTAAAAGTTGACAAGGAATCCAAATGAAACGAATCTGCTCCAAACACCCCACCATAAACGCGGAGTGACTAATTGTTCCCCTGCCTGTTCAGCTGCTATCAGTGGAGTACATCTTGTTTTACTGTTTTTGTATGTGCTTTTACATGTTTCTCCAGTTTGATATTATCTGTTACAAACAGCCAGCTACTTAGGAGCTGCTTCCACAGTATTTTATAACAAGCCCGGGCGAACACTTAATGAGCCTATTACAAGGGCTACAGGGAGAAGAGGCTTTTGTGAGCCCCTTTCTGCCTGTCCCCTTTTGAGTTTAGGAGGTGGGATGAAGCTGTTGAGAGGAGAGCTTAAATGAGCTTTTGCTGGCCGATCCACCTTGAATAGAACTGGCTTGGTTCATTTAGAAAGAGAAAGTGGCTTAGAGGGGACCCAGAGGAGAGGACTCGGGAACATCTCTGTGGGGGTTGCCGGGGCAGCCACCTAAAGCTCCCAAGTGGGTCCATTCCAGAATCTGGCAGTTGAAGATTTTACATTTCCTCTGGCATAAACTTGGCTGAATAAAAATCACAAACTTTGACATCATCCTGCATGGAAAAGAACACAGTCTAACCCATAAATACCAGTGGGTGTGGATAGTTAGAAGAGAGGCAAGCAATTTGGAAGGCCCTAACAATGGAGGTCAGACCCACTAACAAAGGAATTCCACTTCTCCTCTTCACCAGTCCCGTGGCTGACAAAGTTACTTAGTAAATTTATTTGTGCTCCAGTTTTCCATACTGTAAAATGGGTATGATGACCCTATTGACTCTCAAAGACTTGCTAGGCACAGGTTCCGTATTATTCCAATTTCCAAGACCCAAAGAAGACTCCCTGGCCATAGTAACCTTTCTACCTACAAAATAACCAGCTAAGTAAATTATACTCACCCAAGAGCATGCTGAATAAAATTTTTAGACATCTTTCCACTATGCAGTTGGCTTAATTTCAAAAAGTTGCTTGCTTAACAACTTATTTTTCCCCATGAGTTTCTCAGACAAAGTCTCATCTCAGATAAATCAGGCAGCGAGATAGTCCTTCAAATTTTTGAATTTCCTTTCCATGAGGATTTTTGTCAAATTAGAGTGATCACTGAGGTTTCTTCTAATATTCTGTAAAAGATGAAACAAAGGGCTTCAAAAGGGGATTTTTACACGTGGCAGGACAGGCTTGTGGTTAGGGAATTGTGTGTTCTATGCTGAATTTGAAAACCTTTAAATTCATCAGCTATTCTTCATCCCCGGGAAGTCCTACCCCCTTGATTCTCAGTCTCCTTCATTTATTTATTTACTTATTCTTAACTGACTTTTCCTAGAGAAGATTGTGCCATCGTTCTCGGGAACACATGACTCACGGTCTTGGCGTTATGGAAAGAAGACAAGACAGGAGGAGCATATGAGACAGTTGAAACAGAAACAGGGAAGCCCCTGACCCCGAAGAACGCAGGAGCAGGCAGAAGGGAAAAGCCTTTTCCTTGGCTGATGGCAGGAACTCTGAGAAGGAGATCCAAAAAGAGACAATCTAATACATCACACAGGATTCACAGAGCACATGAAGTCGGGGAAGACCCTGGGTGTTTTAACTCTCAAGTAGGTCCTGATACCTTGTTACCCAGCAGCCTTCCCAGTGGCCTTCATGCTGTGTCACATCCCAGGCCACCATGGAAATCAAAGAAATCAGGGAGCCCCCAATCCTGTCCATACCTGGCCACCTCACGCAACCAAGAGAGATCAGATTAAATCAGTAAAGATAATACAAGGCACGAGAACTAGATTCCCAATTTCCCAGCTGTCAGTCATAGCCAACTCATTGCCTTTTGAATATGATCTTTGTATGATGAATTAAAGAACACAAACACTACATTTCCATTGGGGGAACACTATTACTAAGCTTCTTTGGGTGGGTTGGTTGGCTGGTTGGCTGGTTGGTTGGTTGGTTGGTTGGTTGGCTGGCTGGCTGGCTGGCTGGCTGGCTGGCTGGCTGGTTGGTTGGCTGGCTGGTTGGTTGGCTGGCTGGTTGGCTGGTTGGTTGGTTTTGAGTATTGAGGCCCCAGTCTGAGATTGCACATGCTAGGCAAGCACTCTACCACTTAGTTACATCCCCAGTACTTTTTATCTTCAGACAGGGTCTTACTAGGTTGCCAAAGATGACCTGAAGCTCACTCTTTAGCCCAGGCAGACCTGGAGCTTTCAGTTCCCCTGCCTCAGCTTCCTTCCCAGATTATGATCTTTCTAATGTGAGTGTCAGAGGCCACCACACTGTGCTTAAAAATCTAGAAGCTCCAATATGCTCAGTATTCTTCCAGCTAAGAGTTGCTTCCATTTGGCCCATCTGAGCAGTGGCCTTGTTTTCCTTAAGTAGAAAACAAAACCAAAGTTACCCACATACCACAAGTAGGACACCAATTTTCTAGTTTACCAATGGTCTAATAGGAATCTCTATAATCTGCTGATTCCTGACAACCATGGAAGTATCTCAGTTTCAGGGCCAGGGTGTAAAGGTTAGTTCTTTCAGACAGTCTAACCTCATGAACATGAGTCTATCCTTCTACCATGTTACTGACAGGGACTTAACAAGAATCTGAAATCAACTTCTTTCCTTTCTTGGTAAATGGAACTAGTGAGGATTATCTCCAAGATAAACACTCTTTATAAACAAAGTAGCTCAAAACCATCACTAATCTTCCAAATAATTTCTACAAGGAGAGAGAGAGAGAGAGACAGAGGAAGGGAGAGAATGTGTGTGTGTGTGTGTGTGTGTGTGTGTGTGTGTGTAGTATGTGATGTGTGGTGTGTGCTTATTCTCCTCTCTATGTGTATGTGTGTGTGTGTCTATGATGTGTGCTTTGTGTTTGCTCTCTTCTCTGTGTGTGTGTGTGTGTGTGTGTTTGCTCTCCTGTGGTGGGGGTGGTATAGGATGTGCGATGTGTGCATGCTCTCCAGTATATAGTATGTGTGTAAATGTATGTGGGTAGGTGTGGTGTGTGTACGATGGGAGAGGGTACATGATGTGTGTTTGTGTAGATATTCTTACCATAGAAAGCATATAGAGGACAGAGGACAACTCTGTGGAGTTGGTTCTCTCCTTCCTTTTTTATGTGAGGTCTAGGGATCAAACCAAGGTTGCCAGGCTTGTAAGCACCTTTACAAACTGAGCCATATTGCTGACCCTACAGTAGATTTTCAACAACTAAACGTTTGATTCTAAGTTTGTCTTCAGATACCTTTCTCCTGCGTCCTCTCTCTTTGCTGCCACCCCCGCCCCCCGTCACCTTTCTTTCTTCCCTGAGGAAAAAGGATGCTTCATTTAGACCTTCTCCCTGACTAATGTACGTCATTGAACAAAATCTGTAATTTATGCAAATAATTCCACGACTAAGCACTAGAACTCAGCCAGGTTCTAGTGTAATCTTCAGTGTTTCCTTGCGCTGGAAACTATTTGCTCATACGGCTCCACATCCTGTGGTTTGTTGCCAGGTCAAAACAGTTTCTTCCAACTTGATTGCCCACGGACGTCAGTTCCTGCTTTCTAGAGTTAAGTTACATCGTTGCCACTGTAAAAGAGACTGATCTTGTCACTGCCTCACCCCAGAGGACACGCAGGCCACTCCCAGTACAAACCCACCTCCCGTGGGGACCTCCAGAGCAAAGAGAGAAATCCATTTCTCTGTTCATCTGAGCCTTTGACCTGCCTACTGAAAAGTCCTACAAGGATGAAAAATGCCCTAATTACATAAGTGATTCATTTTGATAATGTAATAGCTGGCTCTTAGGTATCAGACCAGATTCAAGTGGGACTGACCCTGCTTCCTGGGGTCTGAATTACTCCTCATCAGGCCATTTTCAGGCAAACTTTTGTCTTTACTAGTTAATAATATTTTTACTGGAAAAAAAATATTGATCTTAAAAGCAGAAACACCTTAATCCTTATGCTCAGGCCAATATGTGACTCTGGAAAGTAGAGATTTTTACCAGGCTTTCCAGGGGTGGGACGGGGGAAGAACTGGTGTATGTGTTTGTGACACATTTATGTAAGTTTGTAGGTATGGGTGCCTGTACTGGCATGGGGTGAAGTCAGAGCAAAACACGACGTATCCTCTGTGATTGTTTTCTGTTTTATTATCAGGGTGTTTTTTGTTGTTGTTTTGTTTTATTTTTTTGCAATGTTTATTATCAGAGCTTCTCACTGAACTAGAAACCTACTGTTTAGGCTCCGCTGGCTGTTCAGTGAATTCTCAGCATCTCCTTGTCATTGCCCCCGAGCTGGGATTCCAGGCCTTCACGGACATGCATAGCCTTCTGTGTGGGTGCTGTGTATTCAAATTCAGCTCCTTATACTTACAGAGCAAGTACTCATACCCACCGAGCCCTGTCCCCAGCCTCTATATTTTGTTCCTGTTGTTTGTTTTTGATCCAATCTTGTCCTACAGCCCAGACTGCCTTCAAATTCATGGTCCCTCCTATCTTCCCAAGCAATTGAGTCACAATCGTGGACCTACTCTTCAGGCCATCCAGACATTAAAACACAATTAAATTCTAAGAGACCTTTGCCTTTTTTTTTCTCCTTATGCAAATTAATTACGGAAAATACTGTCTTGCAGCCTCAGAGGTCAGCTGGCAAGCACTGCAGACAGAGAGGGAGTCCCAGATACTGTTTCAGCAGAAGATCAGATAGATGTTGAGAATGATAAAAATTGCCAAATATCATCAGTTGCTTTTGTCATAGTTTGCGACTTTCTCTCACTGCAAAAATTGGCATCTTTAAGATATACAAAACCCTGTATCGACTGTGTTTTCCCTCACATAAACATATTGATGAGTGCAATCTCCCAGGACAATGACTTGTTGCTTCAGTTCGAAACCATGCCCTGGAGAGGCGCACTTCTCGTCTCATAGGATAAGCTTCATGGAAAAGTGAAAACACTCAACAGTTACAAAGACTTGTTTCATTGGTTTGATATAATGAATAGAAACCAATAGAATAGGACATATTTCTCTCCAATTAGAACCCAGAGTTTCATGCATTTTTATATTCTACTGAAACCAATTGCCAAAGTATAGCTCCCAACTGACTCATTTCCATTCTTGAAACTTCCCATCCCCACCCTGTGATGTAGTTCTGGGTTAGAAACATGGCTGCTCTCAATTGCAACTCCCAGTTAGTTAGTTGCTAACATAATTGGTCCCTTGTATTCACGCAACCAGAGACACATGTATGAGGTCCATTGACAACCACAGCTGTTATATTTTGTAGCAGTATGTCTACCTAAATTAGAAATTACCAGCAAAAATCAAAGGCACAAAAAAAAAGAAGAAAAAGGAAAAAAAAGGTAGGATAGATGTCTAAAATTTGTGCTGAATCAACCCCTCATTTTGATCAAGGGACCCAGTGATTGAGAAAAAAGCAATGTGTACTGTCGGGTAATATAAGAAATTCCTTCAGAAAATTTGGAAGAACTGGGGTACGGGGTGAATAAAAAAAAGTAAAGGAGGGGGAGACACAACAGTCTAGAGAAAAATAATGCCCCCCTATCAGAACGTGCATGTTTTCTTACCAAAGGAAGCCTGACTTGTGTCGTTCAAATCAGAATTTCAGGAATGTGGATAAAGCGATCAATTTCTTTACACAGATAATAGATAAGTGAATGTTTTACTCCCCCAGAACATTTTTTTTTTGAATCCTTAAAAATTACTACCTTCATGTCTGAAGCATCCCCCTCCCCAAGGATGCCTTCGCGGGGTCTGGGAGAGAAGCACTTCAAGTCCCACACCATGCTTGCCTGAGAAACACGGTGTTGCTGAAGTATAAACAGAGAGCGCTCTTTCTTTGACCCACTCTGCAGTGTGATGGGGTAGTGTTGTTAGTTTATGTGAGGGAAAATAGCATAGGCTTTCTGAAAAAAAAAAGTGGAATTGGATTAAGGCCTTTGTGCGAGCCTCAATGCTGAGGGGAATTAGCAAGGGTTGTAGGCACTTAAAGGGGCCCTCATGCCGAAGCTTATCCCAGATTTTGCACAATAAACATTTGAATATCAACAGTGTTTTGCAACTTGCAGCACTAATGTATAAACTTCTCTCTTTTGAAACTCTCAAATCCTTCCAAATGTCTGTAACACTGGCTACATAAACATATAGGAGCTAGAGGAGAAAACACCTACTCAGTGATGTAAGTCTGCATTTTCAAAGATCTCGCTCCCTTTCTATCTTCAGGAGCTACAATGTTTTATAATGGCCGGCTGGTTTAAGGACTTTGGATGCTCTATTTAATTTTAATCATTCAAATTGCTTTCAGGCTTTGCATTCTGATATGGGGGAGGGGAGCACCTCAGGACCGGACAAGGAGACGTGACTGAGTTCAGAACTATTTGAGCCCAGGTTTTTCTTGTTGGATTTTTAAACCTCCGAGTCCTAAGAGATCTTTGGTTTTTACGAGGGATCCTTGTTAAGATTTCAAAGAGCAATCCACCTTGGGGAACAAAAAGGACTATATTGTTGATTAAACTCAGTGACTACCTCCTTGGGAATCTGCATAGGAAAGCCAGTTCCCACCCAGAAAACTAATCTAACACCCAACCATCCTGGCTGTAGGCTGAATTTTGTAGCAAGGGTGCCCAACATCAAACATTTATTTGATGTTCCTGACATTAAGCAATTGCTATTTTTCCCCCGCTTGTCCAATCCCAGACTCCGCAAAGTGCAGTCAACCAGCTTCAGAGTCTAGGAGAGGGGGACAAAAAGAGAGACACCGCTATTTCCACTCTTCCCAAATCCATCAGGAGGCAGCCTTGGTATTTTGTTTTTTGAAAACAGGCTATTGCTTTAGGTGGCTGCAGTCACAGACTTTCTCCTTGCACCCCCTTTGTGTAAGCCCTGCTGCAGAATCATTTTAGAAGGTCTGAGTCTCTGAAATTCTTACTTACTGGGATGCTAGCAACACAAACTCGTTTCCTCAGAATCTCCAAGACTTGATGAATAAATGGACCCCCTTATTCCTTTCCAGCAGGTATTAGGTAGAGAGAATTCCCAGCAATTCAGCCTGGTGATAATATATTCCACCCAATTGAGGAATTTGCTGGAAAATATAGCTAGAGTGGCCAAACGGAAGAATGAAACACTTGTTTGAAATTATTATTTTTTTTTTGTAACTGTGCTCATTTCATGCCTGAAAAGACAGTGGTAAAAATCCAATTGCACTGAGGACCAGTTGGGGAGGGGGCAGGGATGAAGACATCCCTGTCCCCAGCAGCTCAGAGGCTTGTTGAAGCAGTTTGCCTATTGAATTTGATACAATGACGTGTAGATGAATAAAGTTATCTCCAGTTCTGAATAGGATGCTGTCAGTGGGAGGGTAAGAAGGGGGAAACTTGCAATCTGAAAAGAATTCTTTTTTTTTTCTTTTTCTAAAAAAAAAGAAAGAAAGAAAAAAAAGAAAAAGGAAAAAAAAAACTTGAAGGTCAGGGTCCAGCTGCCGGGCAAGAGCAGAATACAACAAAATGTTGGACAGGCCTAAATAAAGACGACTTTGGTCACCAGATACACATATTGCAAAAGTTGCTTGCTCCAAGTAACTAATATATTAACATCTATTTCTATAGGCAGAGAGCTATTTTCTCCCTTTCGAATGCCTTAGACTCTGATGAAAAACATAGGAATATCAAGAGCGTCCGTTAAAAATCACAGCTTTCAATGAAACAGACGAAAAAGGCCATCAAAGGTAGGAGAAAAGAAGAAATTCTAATGATTATGGCTTAATTCTAATAGATTATAATTATTATGATTGGTATGAGCCAGCTTCTGACTGACATTCCATTTTCCCCCCATTTAAGCTTTCATTTAGAGGGTGGGGGTGGGTGAGGGGGAAAAAAACTAACAGCCATTAATTATTCTGCAGGATTTGCTGCTTAACTCAATACAAGGCCTTTAATCAAATAGAGTAAAGAGATAAAACCTTTAAGCATGAGTCATCACAGAGACTCACTTTCCCCGGCCCGTTTGCTCTACGTTGGGTTGGAAAGTTAGCGTTTTGATTTCTGACAATTCTAGTTTTATAATACAGAGGCGGAACTGAAGGACTTGCACGAAGTCAGATGGGGAGTAAGTCTAAGTTTGGAGAATTTGTGGCGCAGCGGCTCGCTCTGCTAATAAATGTTTCTCACCAGTTCTCACTTCTGTTGATTCCTTTGACTTTTTTTTTTTTCTTAAACCAAGTGTCCTGGCATTTCCCAGGAGCCGCAGGGATCCCTGCACACTTACTTTGGTCAGACGTTGTGCCTCTGTAACCAGCTATGGTTTTAGAAGACAGAATGAGAAAAAGGGGAATGAAGGTAGGATATGGGAAGTACATCCAAAAAGTAAAGAAAAAAGCCAAGTACTCCCTGACATATGCTACAGCTGTTTGCTTTGCTTTTTTTGTTCATTCTATGCAGATGTATCTGAATGAAATCATCTCAAAATTTCAGAACCTGAGATTACAAACATTAATTTTTACCTTCATGTTAGGGCGTTTTAAATTGCCCTTTCTACCGGGTTACCATTTGGATTGGAGGCAGGTTACATGAACTTTTTATTTTGTACACTGCACAGGAGGGAGTTAGTTGGCCGTGATCTTGCCAATTTACAAAGAACCGAGATGAGCAAACATTTTCTTTTCTTGTATTGTGACCAGAGAATTTTATAAGTTCATAGTGAACGTTTGAACTTGTCGTTGTAAAAAATGTCACATATTAAAAGGGTATTTACATCAGTCTTGAATTTCACTTAATGTTTGTTATATGGGCAAAACAATCTTGCCAACAGAAAGCTAATTAACCCTGATTTAAAATCAAGAAATACTAATAATAATTGAGAAAAATCTAAATTAGCTCACTTGCCTACATAACATTATAGATGTCTGAATTTTATCCAATTCACCTTTCTGATGCCTCTTTTTTTTTTCTGCCTTGGAATGAAAAGCCGGGAGATCATCAAAAGATTGAACTGGTCATGCTACAGGGCGGCACAACATCCTAACACATCAGCCTTTCTGTACTTCTTCCACCCCCCACACAAAAAAAAAAGCGGAATGAATTTCGACACACATTGCCATTAGCCTACTGATGCGCTCTTGTACAGTTGACAGAGGCAAAGTGTCTCCGAATGTGAGATTGCAATGGTCTCTTAAAAATGTCTTTGCAAGAAATTCTAGTTTCTCTTGTGTGGTCCTCCGGGCTGCAGTGAGCAGTTCTGTGGCCGCAGTTTTTAAAGGGAGGATTGGTGGCATGCTGTGTGTATAATGTAACTCTTACCAGCAACTTGCCCAGATTAGGAGCCTGGCAGAATGATGTCAATGGAGGTTTAAGGGTTCTGCCTTCTGAAGTTGTTGGGAGTTAATAATTAATGGATATCTTTCTTTGATGGCTCTTTTATATCAGGATGCGGCTGCCTGAAAATCAAACACAAAGCAAACTTGATTTTGTTTGTCATTAATTTTGACTTTGCCTAACAAAATTTGTGTGTGTGTGTGTGTGTGTGTGTGTGTGTGTGTGTGTGTGTGTGTGCATTTTAGCATTGTTGGCCTTGGTTTAATGTGGAGATGAAATCCATGAGGAACAAAAACTGCCTAAATGTGTCGGGGTTGGCACAGCATTTTTTACAGTTAGTACATTCTAAGTAGTTTTCAAGTCTTTCAGATGGGCTGCATCCAAGTAACCACTTGATACAATATGTTCACAGAGGAGTTCCTAGCCTCACACTGAGTAATAATTTATTCTGAGTTCTTTTAGCATATGACACTTGGGCTGATATTTTATTCTATGCTGTATTTTAAAGGCGAGGGGAAGAATTACATAATCATGTATAATAAGCAAATGCTAAATGCATTCTGTCTGTATGCTGGTCTTGTCAGCTAATAGACAACATTTTGACCAAATGAGTAAAAAACATATTAATTGAGAAAAATTAAGTTTTGAAGTATATCCAGCCTTGATGATGTTCACATAAACTGTTGCCATAGGATACATGTAATGTATCACAATCTTCATTTGCACCAAACCCATTATGCTTCCAAGACTACAGAATGATCTTAGCAATAAGACAGTGAACATGATGCTTATATTATCTATATTGGGTATACCTCATTAGGACCACACTTAAAGTCATTTCAAATGTCTTTTTTATGCCAAAACAATTCCTGTTGACTCATTTCCAATTTCTAATTATATGAATAATGATTTCTGAATCCCACAGTTCTCCTAAGTAGCATCTATTTTAATAACTGCAATTGATACTTCCATCAGTTAATATACTGTCTTGCCTCAGCAAATAATCAAACATCTGCTGGTTGCATTTGCTGTCACAGAGTAAATGATTTTATTTAAGAGAAATCATGTAAATTAAGGAGCAAGACCGACTAGGCAATTTCCCACTTTCATGAGCAGAAGCTCGTCGTTTCCCTTAAAACCTACTTCTACACCTGGAGAAAACTCTCTGTGCCTCACTTGCTTCTCTACTGAGGTTAGGGAATAGAATTTGATTCTGGAAAAGTAATATAAAAATAAATTCTATTTGACTCTAGATAGCCTTTGATATTCCAACTGTTGATATTGAATTAATGACCAGCACGGGCTGATCTTTAATGTGTCTTTGACTGTGTGTATTTTGCTGTGCCATGGTCTATTGGGCTTTTTTCTAACTATGGCCTTAAAGGTTAGTAAAAAGCTTTCTGTGCAGAACTACTAAAGAAGTGGACTACCTGCTTCTACAGCTTTGCTTATACTGTTTTGGGGGGCTATTGCTTGTTTTGTTTGGGGGGTGTTTGTTTGCTTGCTTCCTTGTAACGACATAGGAGTCCTTTTGCTTTTTTCTTTTCTTTTTTTTTCTCGGTACCTTTTAATAGACACAGATGGCATCCTTTTAAAGAAAAAAATGGAAGGCTCCGTCCTCGTTCCAACTCCCCAATGCTATCAGTGATCTCCTGTAATTGATAGGGGCATCTCTTCCCTGTTTCTGTCTGACAGATGTCAAACGCAGAAGCTGCTGACCTAGTGGGGCCAGAATACACTTGTTCATGTCCTTACCTGTTTTCACAGAACAAGCTAGGAAAGAAACCTGTCTGCCTAGATATGTGATCAGGGCTTGGGTTGGACTTGACAATTCCTCAGGATGATGTATTAAAGCGATAAAGAGGGAAAACGATAAAAGATCATAAAACTTCCAAATCAAAGTGTGGAAAGGTAACAAGGTCATGAACACAAAGAGGCCGAGAAAACTAGGTGAAGAATTGTCTAAATCAGGGTAGCCAACAATACTGCTTTAGAAATTCACACTTTCATTTAAAACAGAGAGGGAGGTTTTTGTTAAAGATTTTTAATGAAAAGAATTATTTTTTCTAAACACAGCACAATCAAGTTTACAGAGTTAATATAAAAATGGCTTCTAGAAATGAGTGACACTTGTTGCAAAGATTTTCTTTGGGCAGTTTCTCACACTCACATACTAAAAGATAAATTTGTGTCCTTGTGGGGATAATTATATAAATTCAATCTTGTGTAAGTGACTATGGCCCTGCTTTATGATTGGCTCTGGGCTTCCAAAACTGAAGACTTTTAGTATGCCTTATTCAAAACAGGAACAAAGCACACTGCTATGAAAATAAAGACTTTTTTTAGCATGTTTGATTTAATTCCTCTGAAGTTCCTCCTTTAACTAAAATTAGAAATGATCCTTCTCACTGTTTTTGTCAAGAGACCAAATTTATTCCATTGTAATTTTCCAAATTTTCATACAGTTCTGAAGGCTAGAGGGAAAATTATTTAACAGAAATGTGTGCCATTTAGAATTATTCAGGGAAGAAAGCCTGAACTTCACAGCACATGTGGCTTGCCAAAGAGACTGAGAGGGAGAGAAAAGGGATGCACTACCTGGTGTGTTTATTTCTAAACTGGAGGAAGCCTCTGTGTTAGGGAGCATTCTTCTTGCTACTGATCAAAACTGAACCTCAAATGCAGAGCCAACTTCAGAATGTATCACCTTTATGTTGGCCAGAACCAGCTCCCAATCTACACCTCATTTTCCTTAATCATAAATGCACTTTCAAGGCTGCAGCACCTATGCAGGGAACAGAACTCTCAGGCACAGTGAAAGCCCACACCGCATTCGCTGCACTCGCTTTCGGCTTGAACAAGATTAAATATTATTTTTCTTAAATTGATTTTTATGTGTGCCTGCTGTTATTCCTGTGTTCTTCGCTTTGTACTTTGGTTATGCTATCCTTGACTCAAAGGAAGGCCACTGCTGGAATATTAGAACGTGGAAAAAAAAAACCTGCACCATTGTCCCCATGTAATAGATATTGTTTTAGAATGTTTGTCCTTGAGTTTAAAAGAAAAGGTATGCTAATAAGTGCCCCATTCAGCACTCTACTCCCCTACACTAAGAAGCTTGTTTTCATTTGATGAAAACTATTAATGCTAAAACAAAAAAATTGTTTTGAATTCATTTATAAGGGATACGCACCTACCTCTTTAGTTAAAATCAGTGATCCATTAAGGCTTTCCTAGCGTTTTTCCAAGCGCCGAACATACTGACTATTTGAGTGTGAAAGAGCGTGAAGGTGGGGGGTAGGTTTAGCCAAATAAAAGATTGCTTGATATCTTGGGGTTCTTTGAAGAGTTTTATAGGCTTAGAGTTCACAGTTTGAATGAAGGACATTTTTTTTCAACTTTCATATATGGAAGTTTGTTAACCTGCATTTCAATTATTGAATAATTAATTAATTATACTAATTACCTCAGTGAAAAATTATTTTATGAGCAACTGAAGCCGAAGTCATAAAGTGAAACTTATAGATGCAATGTGGGAATAAGTAAAGCTGTCTTGGGGTGACAATGGTTTTTGAATCTTTAGTACAGAGCGTTTGTTTTATATGAAAACTATAAAATATTCTGGAATATTTAGCTTTGCATCTTATGAACCTCTTATCTGAATACTAAATTTGTCAAATTATTTTATGCAACAACAATAACAAAAAGACACCAGCTATTTGTCTGTTGTGCTATTTTGCCTTTGGAAATTTGCAAATATTGGCAAACAAGGAAAATAAATGTCTTTACACATGAGATACGTTCTTGTGGGAAAATTTGATGTTTATATGCTCAGAAATTTAAACTGAAAAACAAGAATGGATATCCCAAAATATGAAAATGTATCTTACGCTTTAAAAATATTTTTTAAAACAACGCGTACTGAAAATTCTCTAAATTTAGGAAAGGAAATTCATCCTTCATTAAATTTTTACTGCCTGCTTAAAAACAAAGCCTCTTGTTTCTTATCTGGAAAAACTTTTTAAAGCCTTGGAAAGCAATAACAAATAAACTAAACTAAATCTTGTGGACTTCCACGAAATACTTCTGACAAAAATAAATAGAATCAAGCAGAGTACACATGGGCTAATATTGACACAAAAGAATGAGGAACATAAAATGCTCTTTTATTCCTACCCAGCCTGCTCCCTCTGCTACAGTATTGATTTCTAAGAATAAGCAAGATTAAGATGCCAAACTTTTCCATGCCTTATTTATTACCTGGGGTATTAACTTAGAATTTTAATATAATTTTTCCTTTGAAAAAATCTTGAAATTTTATTATACTCAGTGGGTGGGTGGTCTGCTCCAGTAATGTGAAGCAAAGCAGTAAGTCCAACAAATAAAAATTGAATAAATTAGTAAATTAAAGTCATTACTCACAGTGCTGACTTCCTTTTAATGGAGTGTACCCAGACAATCTTGAATTACTTTTACTACATTTCATTATTTATTATGGACCATAGAAACTGATATTTTGTTACAGTTTTATGAAATAGAGCACAGTGTATGATCACAAAAGATTTAAATACCAAATTTTAAAATGAAAAAAATGTAGCCCATAAATCATCATTTTGTCTTCACTTCTTGATGTTGCCTTTCAAAATAATTTACAAAGAGAAAAGCCAAGCAATTTTTAAAAGACTGCAAATTATCTTCTTAAAATATTACAAATTACCCTCCTATTCTTACATGTATTATAGTTAAATCGTATTACAAATGAATTGTAATTACAGACATTTTTTTATAAACCATAGTAGGGAAGTACATAGTCATTTTTAACTATCTAATTTGATAGTTCCTGGAAAATGTGAAATCTAAATGAAATTATTATGGTATAGGCTGTAGCCAAGTGGAAACACATTTAAATGGGTGCAAAATCAACATTCTCTGAAAATCTAAGCTTATTCAAAATTATTTTCAATGAAAAAAATAAAACCATACTAAGGCAAATAAGCATCATCTGTTTTTGTCAAATGACAATAATTTCTCCTAATCATACCAAAACAATCACAAAGTCTTCTCCAGTTCTCCATTGCTTTGATTAAATCAATTTTGTTAAAATTATTGAGTCGACAGCCTCTTAGGTTTTTAAATTATGAAACATCATATTGCACCTTCTATTTTATTAGGCATGCAACTTTGTGAGAGGTTCTTAAATTTTAAGCAAATATTAGTGAAATATTTACTAACATTCAATTTATTGGGTGATTCCTTGAAAATAACAATATAAAGAACAAAGCCAAATTGTATTTTTTTCTTGAAATTCAAGTCATGGGAATAAAAGTTTGACCGTTTTTAGTAAAATGTTATAATAGTCATTTCATATTTAACTAAATTAAAGCTTCCAGTGAAACACTTAAAAATCTGAACCATATCTTTTTGTTTTCAGTGGTAAACTGTGAAAAAAACATTCATTTGCTCATTAAATCCCAATGTGGAGATGAGCCACTCATATTTTAGAAGATTTAAAATACTACTGGTATATTTAAAATACTATTGATATATTGGTTTTAAAATACTATTGGTATATTTTACCTTCTTTCTCTTGATTTATTTAGATGCAAATTATATTGCCAGTACCCAAACTGTCCCTTGTCTTTTAAAAAGTGTTCAGTATTTAAATAGGATTTGCATTTGAAGGTATTTTCCTCATGTCTGCACTGCGTTGCTGCTCACAGAGAAACCATCTCCTCAAGGCTTTCTGGAATGTAGCTAGCACTTGATGGGAATCAAATTATTAACTAGCATCCTGCTTGCCTGGACCAAAAGTGTGGGATGCTCACAACTTGCTTCTTCTCAAATAGCAATTCACAGTTTATCGCAACGATTTCCCTATTTACCTGTCCCAGTGCAGTCTGTATCCCTGAAAGGTTTTTCACAGCAAAATCTTTCTTCAAAGAGTTATCAAGGATATGGACTATGATTCAGGAAGAATTTTAGATTTGTCTAAAGATAGCATTTATTTGAATAGTAAATTGGCTTATATACTTGCTCAAATTCTCCGCCCCGCCCCCACATTCTTTAAAAGACTAAATACTCATTTTCTGAAATTGATGTTTTAATGCTAGAAGTTCTTCACTATAAACTAGTCTGAGTTATTTAGTTGGAATCAGATTGTGCAATAAGGAATGAGAAAGTTCCAAAATGAAGGAAATAGAATATAGTCTTCCAAAAATAAAATAAGGCACTCATAGCTATAAGAATCTTCTTGAGATTTTTTTTCCCCTAGGAAAACAAACTTCTTAGGCCACGCTATAGTTATTTTTTAAAATCATTTATTACCATATTGTCATACTGTCTGATGATTTAACCTTCACTCGTAAAGGAGCAAAACTATTTTTCATCTCAGCACATTAAGAGAAACTAGTGAAATAACAAGGCTTTTCTGACTCTTGGTTGAGCTGGAGTTTTGTATCCTCTCTGCTGGCACGTGACGGATATATGAATTCACATAGTAAAAACTGGAGCAGAAAACACACTTGATCTGACTGTTTCCTGATTCATTTACTTTGCATATTGGAGATCATTCGATGTAGAGAAACGCTGACTGTTTCCCTAATACTAAACTGAGGACTGTACCTAGTTTCTGAGCTACCTTGCTAGATAGGGAAGTATGATCAGAATGTGGAATAAACTACAATCTGCAAAGAAGAAACTGCTCTCATCAGAAAACACTGTTAATAGGAATCTTGACAATATTTTATTTTTCCTAATTTAATTAGGGGCCTTGAACAGTTAACTGAGCCTAGATTCACTCGTAAGAACATACTATCGACAAAGACGTTAAGAAGCTATATAAGATTCTAATTTCTGTATCTGAGTTTTAATATCCCCCCCAAAAAATACAGAACTATAATCTTTATAAACGCTCACTTTGCATAGACCTCTGAAACTCTAGAGTGTTGCTGGCTGCATGTTACCAATAGAAACTGCTTAAACCAACATATTAATTAAACAGTAATTTATAAATATTTATACCAAGGGTATGCTAATATGAAGCTCAATTATATTGGCCATGTATATGTATATATTAATAGCTGATTTGTGGGCCTCTTAGAACATGTGTTGCAGAGGTGATGGGCAAATTTGCATAAGGCCATTTATGGACTTTGTTTCCTTGTCTTAGTCCATCTATGTTCAATATACTGAGGTACCATAGAGAATCCAAGATGATGTGATCCAGCACAATGCAGCACAATGCCAGGCACTCAACAAGTCATGCAGGGATGCTTTGCGCTGTTTCTTATCAGGTCCCTCTCCCTAATAGCATACTGTATCATTATAGTTAAAGGAAGTTCACTGGCTGGCGCACATCTTCAAAGGAACCCTCCACCCCAGCCTTGCATGTTGCCACTATAAGATGCATTACTGTGGAAGTTTAGACACAACATTATGGAGAAATTGGTGCAGGGCAAATGAACTTCAGATGAAATGGATGGAAAAGGTATAGGAGATGATTTTGTAGCAGGAAACACACAGAGAGAGAGAGAGAGGGAGAGAGAGAGAGAGATACATACACACCAAAGCCCCTGCTTTAACCCTGTTCCCAGCTATCTTTATACAAGTTGGCAACGACACAGAATTGTACAAATTGAATGCATGGCACATAGTCATATTTTAAACTTCCCCCTGGGTAGTTTCTTGGTTTACTTAATTTAAACTTGATTGGCCCCTTCTTGCTGTCTCTAATAAAATATAAGGGAGCTCCATTGTCCGCGCAGGCAAAGGGCATGGAGATGCACAATCCATTTGGCGCCCTTTCTGTTACATTTGCTCTGACTGGCAGTACCGGGTGATAGGATGGAGCCAGGTGTATGATCTGATGAGCCTGGTATGACTGGGGGTGACTCCTCTAGACAGCTAAATTAAAAACCTCCCTGCAATTTTGCTCTTAATCACCCCCTCCCAGGCTGTAATTGGTGATGGTCACTTAACTCTTTCTCTCCTCTACATCATGTGCTTAGCAGACCCTTCTGAGAGGATTCAATAGAACTGGCTGCACCGACCTCGCATGAGCACTGAGATATAGCAGATTTGGGCCACGCCAACTCTCGCCAGCTGTGTGTGATATGTTTCCTTTCCGATTTTGAAGACGAGAAAGGAGGTAACGTGTGTGGGATGAAGTAGCATTCATTCTTGCTTTTTCAAACGTCCATCAAAATGTCGACTTTCAGAAAATAACAGAAAGAGGTGTGTGCATGTCACCCTACCTACAGTGGGCCTACAATTGGTTGGAGTAATAAGGTCCCTTAAAAGTGTTAGAAATAAAAAAAAAACAAAGGTTTAAGAGATCTCTACATTCGGCAACACCTGACGGCACTTGAAACCCACTCAGCCCAACAAAAGTCAGTACTGTCTCGCTCCCCAAGAGCGCTGTTGCCTGGTTGCTTTCTTTTGTGCATTTATTTTTTTCACTCAGACATATAAATTATTAGGAAGTACTGTCCAGCTAGGGTGATTACGGAAGATGTCCCAGACCCAGGGCAGCACGGAAGACTAATTTAGGAACTGTGAGGATGATTAAACTAGGTTTAATAAACACACGCTGAGCAGGAGCAAGCACTCGGGGTGGGCAGATGAGGCTCACTCCCTGCCAGTAGGAGCGCACTGTCCCATGGGAAAGAGAAGGGACAGTCAAAGGGACATATCACTCAAGTGCCGAATGAAGCATGCAGTCACCGAATCACGTACGAGATACGGATGAAAGACAGAGAGAGCCCAAAGGAAGGCCGGGAATCTTGAGAATGTGAATGTTTCACCTGGTAAGGGACCTCAGTAAGAAATGGCAAACTCTCTCGCCTAGCAGAGCTTTAATTAATACAACTGAGATTTTGAAAGTTGGCTCCAAGAGGAAAATGCTTGCTTGAAAAGGACCAGGAATTCTTCTCAGACCAAAGTGGGTAGTGTAGATTTGTTAGTGGAAGCCCAAATGACTTTCTCTTTTGTGAGCCGTGGTACCAGTGTAGGAGGGCATCTAGCCTGCTCGCTGGAGGAGATGGAAGCATTCCAGAAAGGCGGTCTGTTTCTTCTCCCAGGGAGAACAATTTTCTCACTGTGAAGGCTTGGGCTCACATATTATTCAGCAGCCGCATCCTAAGCTCTGAACCCCGTTTGGCTGCTCCCGGGAAAGAGGAATGAGAATGTTATTTTCCAATTTGTTTTGAAAACAGTCCTCGGTTCCTCCCGAGGGTCAAGCCAATTCAACTGGAGGTGAAGTTCGTAGCCGACATCCATCTCCAGCCTTGGAAAAGGTGGGGGTGGGGTGGTTATCATTATCTTTAATATTGGCTGATTGATACAGCAATTGGTGTATCAAAAGTGTGACATTGGTTGTACCCGGTGAGTCCATTCCAGTCATTCCCACTCTCTACTTTTAATTCTGCTTTGACAGACTAAGGGCCGTCCAGCCTGGGATACTTACACTCACATGAGGAACTGCAGGAAATATAGCCCCTTTAACCAGCTATGGGAGCTGACTCAACCCAAAGGTCCTTCTCACCCAGACCAAACTGTGGTCAAAAGATGAGTGGCTAGCCCAAATTAGCAGCTATGACTAGCAATGGCGGAACCAGAATCCATGTGGTTGGGATCCTCGCTCAGTGATCTGTAAAGCCAAAAAATGATCTCATTGCTTTTATGATTCTTCCAACACTTAGCCCACTCAGACCCGGAAGTTCTCAAGAAGATGCTTGTGAAGTTGTCATCAGGTAGAGTGACAGAGAGAGAGCTGGAAATTTTATTGAATGGTATAGCTGGGTGTGGCCATAACTGGAACCTAAAGCAAAGGTAAGAGCTACATTAGTTATTCTTCATTTCCCCACCAGTTATCACCTCTGAAGTTTATCAGTTGTCCAGTTAGGTGGTAGGGCTTTCCTATCATTGCACACAGGAAGTGGAGGCTCATCTGTAGCATCTTCCTAAGACGCAGCACATACAGATAACTGTATTAGCAAAAACATGAACAAGCATGAACCATGGTCTCCTGGATGCTAGTCCATCATGAAGGATGCTGGGATGACATCTAAAAGCAAAGGCTTCAGATTCTGAATGCTATATGGTCACTGTCCTGCTCCTACCACTATGGCCATGTTCTTGTACAGAACTATGGGAATGTGAACAACAGCTGCACACCAAACACACCAAAAAAACACACCAAATCAGAGCAAGAGCCCTGAGCAAAACAGCTCTCTGCTCTCCATCCTTCCACACAGCACACACTCAAGATTATCGATGCCAAGTACTTCCCTTCAGGAATTTTCAATGGCTTCCCACTGAGCAACAAATGATATAATATCCAGAGTCCTGATGTGAGCAGCGTGAGTTTCCTGGGGGCACTGCCGGAGACACATGGAAGTGGCATTCTCTCCTTCATGAGTTGCCAGCTCAAATGCGTGGACCATTTCTTCCTGAGAAGGGTGTATGTCCCTTTTCTGAAAGCTTTGTCTTGTGGTTATGATCTTGCAGAGTATGAGGGCAAATCAATATGTTGGCTACCGGGCTCCATGGTGGGGAATATGATGGGCGGCATTCGCCTGGAGAACTGCCCAGATGGAATTCTTCCCATCCAGATTAGCAACAGGCTATGTGCCTCCAATTTCTCTCCCCAGTTCATGCCCAAAAGTAAGAGAGGCAGCTTTATGATGGGAGGTTTTCTAATCTACTGATGGACAGGCCTGGATATGAAAAGCATAAAGAGGAGGAGACGTAGGGGCATGGGCCATGTAGGTGGTAAAGTCGTATGAGGGGGATCCTAACCAGTGGGGAAAAGCAAGTGTAAAGAGCCAGCATTTGACAGAAGCTGATGGTGAAAACAGGAAAACATGGCTTCTATTGGGAAAGGAAGAGCTTTAACCTGAGGGGCACTTGAGAATGTGGCTTCTGTGTGCAGCTGTGCTTCCGGGTCCTCTGAGACTGGGTGCAACAAGTATTGCGCTTGAGATTTTCTAGAAGCATGAAGCATGTTTTTAAGGGGAGCCTCCACATGTGTTCAACACTTTATGAGGACAAGAAGGCAGAGACCGTGGCTGGCTTGGTTACACTGCATCTACAGATGGGCAAGCAGCTTGAGCGCTAACAACTAAATGATCCAAGCTCTGAAACTGGTCCCTTTCCTCTCTTCCACATCCAGTGCACAGCTGACTAAGATCAGAGCATCCCGTTCACTTCTCACATCCCCTGACCCAACAACCAGATTTCCCCCATTCAAGTGGGAGTCTCAAGGGAGGCACAACCATAAACAGAAGTTGAATATTGATTGGGTCCAATTCTGCTATGCTTTCTGAATCCTGGGCTCTGAGGATGTGTCTTTATTCACTAGTTCCATCATCCTGCAACACTCTGGCAATAGGTTCTGTTATTAATATTTTACAGAGGAAGAAACCAATGCAAAGGGGTACCAGTGAGCTGCAAAGGCCACACATCTAAGAGCTGGCCGTGGAGGGTGGCATGGAAGGTTACCAACCCTGACAGGCACCTAAGGAAGGAGAAGCCTCTGTTTACTTCCTATATAATGGGAAACTCAGTCTTTCCTGAGAAACTCCCCACCAGGAAAATCAGAACCACTGTGTTTTCTAAGTTGAGGTCAGTGGGCAATGTCTACTTAAATTCTTCTTTGTTTTGGTTCCTTGGGTAAACTAATAAAACTTGTGTTCTCTCTCTCTCTCTCTCTCTCTCTCTCTCTCTCTCTCTCTCTCTCTCTCTCTCTCTCTGTCTTTCTCCTTCCTTCTATGCTAATTCCTGTCTTCACTAGGCAACAGATGCTCCCATGGAATTCAGGTCAAGGATGCTGGATTTGACACATGTGCCTGTCTCCTTTAATGGACAATACATTTTTAAAAGAATCTTTCTTGACCTTAATTTCCAAGGGGGGGAAAAAAACCTAGAAGCTAAACTTTCAAAGCTGAACAGTAAAGGAAATTGTAGGACAGGCTTGGCTGACAGAAGGAAAGAGTTCCCTGCTGCATAGTAGGAAAAAAAAAACCTGCCAGGGTACCCCAGAGGGGCTCAAGAAGTGCCCCCGAGTCTGGAAACAACTAAGAAAGAGGGGCACCAAGGTAAGTAGGACTGGATGGAAGTGGAAGTCAGATCCTGGTTCTCCTTTTTTGGGATGCTAAGGTGAACTTCTCTACAAATAAAAAAAAAATGAAGCAACTGATTAAGTCTCTAACAATGAAGACAGAAAGAGAATGCAGATAGCAAATGCAATTGGTGATGACAAAGAGCTTCCAATAAATTTATTCTTCCCCCATCCCCGGCCCGAGTGAAAGAATTTATGGAACGCATAAACAAAAAGCATCAGTAAAACAAACAGAGGAAAATATTTCGAAAACTCCTTTTAGAAAACAAACTAAAATGTATCATACAAAAAAAAAAGTCCTCTAGAAATTAAAAACATACACCAGGTGCAATGCTCCGGGTCTGTAATCCCAGGAATTGGTAGACTAAGCCAAAATTGTTAGGGTGAGGCAAGACTAGGCTACATCTGAGCTCTAGGAATCCAAATTAGAGAATTATACAGAAACGGGGGAGGGGCAGAGAGAAGGAGGGAGAGAAGGAGAGAGGAAGGGAGGAGGGGAGAGAAGGAGAGAGGTGGAGGCAGGGAGGAGGGGTGGAAGGCAGTGTTGGAGGGAGGCAAGCAGGGAGGGAAGCAGGGAGGCAGGAAGGGAGGGAAGGAGGCAGGGAGGCCAGGAGAAAGGGAAAGGGAAAGGAAAGAGAGGCAGGCTTGGGAGAAGACTTAGAAGGGGAAAGTGCATGCTTCACAAATGTGGGTGCTGGCTTGGGCTTGATCCCTGGAACCCAAATAAATATGAAAGTAAAATAATAATTAGCAATAATAATAATACTCCACAAAGTTGTCCTCCAATCTCCACAAATTCACTATGGCATGTGGGTTGCCTCACAAACATATTATACACACATACATGGGGTGGGGAAGGGAGAGGCAGGGTGTGAGTAGAGGCATTACAGCGCCAAAATTAGAGAATAAACCAAGAAAGAAGCTGTAGGAGACAAAGAAAACAGTGTTTAATATGGGAGTAGAGCAGAAACTTTCAAACTCACAATGCAAGGAAACCCCAGGTGGCATAAGAACCCTAGAGGACATGGTAACAGGCCAGAGGAAGAACAGTCAGAGTGAAGGAAAATAAACAGTTAAGTGGTACATTGGAACATCTTCAAAAAAGTATCTGCATGGCCTCTGTGCTGTGAACTAGGAATGTCATTCTAACTTAAAAAAAATTAATATCATTTTGTGATGTGTGTGTGTGTGTGTGTGCGTGTGTGTGTGCGTGTGTGTGTGTGTGTATTGGTGTGAGCAAGGGAGTGTGAGCATGGGAGTGTGGGCATGCTTGTGAGACCCCACAGTTGATATTGGGTATCTTCCATGATCTTTCCCCACTTTACTTATCGGAACAAACTCTATTGCTGAACCCAGAGCTCCCCGATTCTAGACAGTATATCTCGCCTGCTTGCCCAGAATTCCTGGCCTCTGCACCTGAGCATAGAAATCAAAGGTGGGCCACATTCCCAGCTGGTGTTCATATGGTTGCCAGCACCAACTCCAGTCTTTCTGTCTTCATGAAGAGCATTTTATCCATTGAGCCACCTCCACAGTCCCTGATGTGATCAAAAATCTTAAACAACTATATTAAGTGAAGGTTCAAGAAGAGAGTAGTTTAGTGTAAAACTTTTAAATTCTATATCCAGCATATAAATTATATACCAAGCAGGACAGAGATACGGAAAGTTTGCCAAAGTAATCAGGAAATGTTATGCAAAGGACCTAAATGGATGTTTTGAGAAAGGAAATGTACAGTATATGCAAAAAGTGTTCAGGGTCAATAATGAATGCGAAAAGCAAACGAAAACCCTGGGAGATATACTGTCATCCCAATCAAAATGGCTACCATTAAAACAAAGATAACAAATGCTGGCAAGATGTAGAGAAAAGGAACCCCCACCCCCACCCCCACCCCAGTACACTGTTAGTGGAAGTATAAATTCTGGAAGACAGCAGGAAAGTCCCACAAAAGACCAAATTACCACATAATACAGGAATCCTCAAATTGGTTATAGAGCCAAAGGAAGTGAAATTAGCATGTCAAAGTCACACGTGCATTGGCTGCTTACTGTAGAACTTTCCACCATAGCCAAGAAAAGGAAAAAGCAACCTGGATGTCTCTCAACCAATCTGTTGGTAAAGAAAATAGAATAAAGATACTCAAGGGACTACCATTCAGCTGTTTGAAGGGTAGAATCCTGTCATCTGTGGAAACATAGAGAGAACTTGAAAACATTAAGAGGAATACACCAGACAGATAGCCACATCACAGGCTGCCACTCGGGAGTGGAACAGCATTGATTCCCCACGTGGATTTCCAACAGGTAAGCATTTGAGTTCTGGGATTTTATCCCATAAATCTAATTTCATGTTCTCTCTCCCTCAATACTAAAAGCTCCATCTAAACTTACAACGAACTAAAAACTACACTGCATTCTAGACACTTCTGCTGCTGGATAATCTCTCCCTGCTTCTTTATCAGCTGGATTTTTTAATTTTTTTATACAAACAGATTAACACTTTCTCCTAATACAGATTTGGAAAATTGAGCTTACCACCCCACCCACGTATATAAACACACTTCTTATCATCAGTTTCTGTCTTGATTTTATTTTTTAATTTTTTTTATTAAGCTATATATTTTTCTTCACTCCTCTTCCTTCCTCTCTCCTCCTCTCCTACCCTCTCCCAAGGTCCCCATGCTCACAATTTGCTCAGGAAATATTGTCTTTTTCTACTTCTCATGTAGACTCTTTTAGGATCCTCTTTGTTGTCTAGGTTCTCTGGGATTGTGAATTGTAGGTTGGTTTTCTTTGCTTTATGTCTAAAAGCCACTTTTGTTGTAAGAAAATCCTCCATCCCAGGGCAGCCACACAGAACAACCATTCTGAGTTCCCCAGCTAATATTTAGACCTCTGTGTCCCTTTCTGACTTCAGCCCTCCACCCTCTTCCCATTCTGTTCCTGTTGCTGCATGTCACGACCAACCTTTTGTTTTCTTTAATTGATTCTTGTTAAGCTCTATATTTTTTTCTCTTCTCACATCCCTGCCACTCCCCTCCCCCTCAAGGTCCCCATGCTCCCAATTTACTCAAGAGATCTTGTCTTGTTCTACTATGCATGTAGATTAGATCTATGTATGTCTCTCTTAGGGTCCTCATTGTTGTCTAGGTTCTTGTGGGCTGGTTTTCTTTATGTTTAAAAACCACTTATGAATGAGTACATATGATAATTGTCTTTCTGGGTCTGAATTACCTCACTCAAAATGATGTTTTCTAGCTCCATCCATTTTTTTGCAAATTTCATGATGTCATTATTTTTCTCTGTTGTGTAGTACTCCATTGTGTAAATTTATCACATTTTCCTTATCCACTCTTTGGTCGAGGGGAATGTAGGTTGTTTCCATTTTCTGGCTATGACAAACAATGCTGCTATGAACATAGTTGAGCACATGTCCTTGTGGCGCGATTGAGCATCCTTTGGATATATACCCAAAGTGGTATTACTGGGTCTTGAGGAAGGCTGTTTCCTAATTTTCTGAGAAATCGCACACTGACATCCAAAGGGGCTGTACCAGCTTGCAATACCACCAGCAATGCAGAAGTGCTCCCTTTACCCCACAACCTTTCCAGCATAAGTTGTCATCAGTATTTTTGATCTTGGCCATTCTGACAGTTATAAGATGGAATCTCAGAGTTGTTTTGATTTGTATTTTTCTGATGACTAACATTTCCTTAAGTATCTCCCAGCCATTTTAGATTCCTCTGTTGAGAGTACTCTGTTTAGGTCTGTACTCCATTTTTTATTGGATTGTTTATTCCTTTGATGACCAATTTCTTGAGTTCTTTGTATATTTTGGAGATCAGACCTCTGTCTGATGTGGGATTAGTGAAGATCTTTTCACATTCTGTAGACAGCCTACATTCAACATTTTGGTTTTCTTCTCTCTTGCTCTACTGTCCAAACAACCATGGAGATGCTCCCTCTTGGCACATGATGGAACTTAGAAGACTCAGCTAAATTTATGATGATGTTCTGGAAACTCCTAAAAGTTAAAAGGTTCACAAGAACTTCCCCACAGCTCAAAAAACAAAAAAACAAAACAAAACAAAAACAAAATGGTGACTAGCAGTGACTAGGAGAGGAGACTCTTTGATTAGCCAGCAAGTTCTCAAGGAACTTTCGGATGCAACTTTCCCGAGTGTTTGACCATGCTGAGGTGGGCTTCTCCGTGATGAGCTGCCGTTGAAACACCCAAGCTCCCATAAGTAATCCCTCATCAATACTTCTGTAGGTAACCCCAATAACTCATTAGTTTGACAACCGAGACCTGCATAAAATCATTTCTTTAGTCTGGAGAGAGCAGAAGTAACTTTTTTCATAGGTTTGTAGGGTAATAGTAACGTCAAGGAAAATTTAGAAAGCATAGCTTCCTCTCCCTCATGCCCTGAAATTTTAGTAAGTTCCCTAGAGTCCTCTAAAATGATGCTCAGTGGATATCAAACCCATAAACTTACCAAGGAAACCCACATTTGAGACAGGTCTCTATGTACTTCTAGAACATGGGGAGCCACCTCCGAGCAACAGGAAGGGTTTTGCAATCAGGGAGATCTGGGTTCAAATTTTGTCTCTGCATTCTGATCTGTGTGGTTTTTTTCAGTAATCACACATTTATTGGAAGTTATGGCCATCATGGGTATACCTGCACAAATAAAGACAGATAATGGTCCAGCATATGTATCTAAGAAAATGAAACACTATTTTGATTATTATAATATAAAACACATTACAGGTATACCAAATAATCCTATAGGTCAGGCAGTTATAGAAAGATCACATCGTACTATAAAGGATATGCTGAACAAACAGAAAGGGACCGAAAATACCCCCAGAAATAGATTACATAATGCTTTATTAACCTTGACAATGAGGACTACTGAGAACTCAAGAACAATGGCAATGGGTTTTTGATCCTACTACATGTACTGGCTTTGTGGGAGCCTAGGCAGTTTGGATGCTCACCTTACTAGACCTGGATGGAGGTGGGTGGTCCTTGGACTTCCCACAGGGCAGGGAACCCTGATTGCTCTTTGGGCTGACGAGGGACGGGGACTTGACCGGGGGCAGGGGAGGGAAATGAAAGGCCGTGGCGGGGAGGAGGCAGAAATCTTTAATAAATAATTAATAAATTAATAAAAAAATGATCTGTGTGTTTTAAAGTCATTCACACATGAGACAGAGAGTGGCCCTGTGCTCACATCTAATATCAAATACAATGAAAAGGTCGGCTTTCTTCTCCAAATCAAGGAGATACCCAGACACTTTAATCAGCCCTGTGACCTGATCATTTGCACCAATGCACAAGTCAGATGGATGCTAGGAAAAAAAAAAATTTGGGGGGGTGCCTACAATGGGCTTCTAACCATTAACAAGGAGTTGGTGACGCAGAATTCTAAAACCAGAACCAGGAAGGCCATATACCATCAGGAGGGCTGGTCCTGGGAAGGTCCAATAGCAGGGTGGATAAAATCTTGAAGTTGTCATCCAGATGATGCAGAACAGCTGTTTGCCATTGCCCACAAAAGCTGCGGGAAATTGGTTTTAACTGCTAGGATTTGAGTCCAACATGAGGAAAAAATTCCTGACAGTAGGGATGGCCAAGCAATGAAATGAGTTAGCAATAACAACTGTGGAATGGATTGCCCAGGGCTCTTTGGACATTGTCCCCCACTTGTAAAGAGGGGGGGCATAACCTTCGGATTGGAGACCTCCTAGGATATTTTCCAGGTCTCTGCTTCTTAATTAGTTCAGCATGCTTTTACATTAATAGCATTATAATCTTAGCGGCAACTGATTAAAAAACAAAAATCAATTTCCTACTCATATCCCCCCCAAACAAGGTGTCTCTTGCTCTCCCATGCGCAACAAAAGCCACGCTCTGCACATTGTCATTCATGTGCTTTTAATTTCCTCAGCGAAGTTTTAAAGCCAAGATTACTGTACACCAAAGTTTAGTTCGGCAGCAACGCTGAATTAGAAACTGGCGGGAATGCTGAATAGAGATATACAATAGCGACATTAGCGGGGCGTTAGCGACGATGCCAATAGTATGTCCCCACAATGCAGGGAAATCATGTGAAAGTAGCTGCTTTTGTAGATAAGGGGGTGCTGCTCTCACTAATGGATTTTCCCTGCATTACTTCTGTGCTTTTAACGGGTTTTTCCATCATGAACGGTGACCTTGGAATAATGCTAAGAACCATATTTTGTATTTAACCTAAATACCAAATTTAAAGACTTAACTAGATAATACAAAGGGCTTGATTCCACGCTGCTGAAGACGGAGCAAGGTCATGGAATGGGGCTACCAGACTCACATGTAATGGAAGTAAATCTTTTTTATTGAAAATATGCAATGCATAACTACATTCTTCCAACAAAGGCAGGACTATTTTATGAAAAGGAAAAAAAGTGAAATCATATCGGCAGGTGGATGCAAGGTAGGTCCCAAAGAGAGGTGGGACAGGCTCTAGCCTCAGGCTAATCTTCCACGGCTCACTCCAAGGCCACCCTAAAGATGTCTGGGCAAGAGCAGAGTTTTCGCCACTGGCTTACCAAATTCCCCTAGTCAATACTTGAATCAGGATGATCTGCTGGCTACATCCCTGCCAGGATATGCTAGCATTGCTGCAGGTCTTAGTCGCGCCTCTCAGAAGCATGATACCAACCAGGTGGCCAGGTGGATGCACCAGCCTGCAGAGTAGCAGGCAAGAGCCACACCAGTGAAGCCTGTGCCCTGAGCATGGCCTCCTGGTGTTCATTGTTTCTTGCTTCACCTCCCACCCCTGAGCACTGACAGTGGTCATTGCTTGCCTTTCCCCAAGGTGGAGATGACAATGACACCATCTGGAAAACTAAGTGACTTAGTGCGCATGCAACATAGCGACCAGTCAAGAGTGAGCACGTGACAACGTCACCTTGTGATCTGGGACCAACAGTGGGGACCTTGACTTCGCCACAGTTTGGGGTACTCTGCTCAGATGTACAACCTGAGGCACAAAGCCCACTGTGATATCTGAGACAATGGGTCACAAAAGAGACCCATTTCTCTGCCCGTAAAAATATGGAAAGATTTTTAGATTTATAGTAGGTGTGCGTGTGCTTGTGTGTGTAGTGTATGTGCATGTGTGTATGTTTGTGTGTGCGTGCATGTGTGTGTTGCGTGCATTAGTGAACACAGACAAGAAACATCTTGATTGAAAAAAATTCACTAGCCAAACTCTTCCTTAAGAATAAGGTTCTGAGGTGTGTGTCTTGGGCAGTTTGTGGGGCCACTGGCAGTGTGATCAGAATTTATCCCTAGTGCATGAACTGGAGTTTTGGAACCCATTCCCTATGGAGCGATGCCTTGTTCAGCTTAGATACAGGGGAGAGAGCCTTGGTCCTGCCTCAAAGTGGTGTGCCAGACTTTGTTGACTCCCTATGGGAAGTCTTACCCTCTCTGTGAAGTGAATGGGGGTGAGGTGGGGAGAAGGTGGAAGGAGCAAGAGGAGAGGGGGAACTGGAATTTACATGTAAAATAAAAAAAATTATTGTTTCAAAAAAAAGAGAGAGATAATAAGGTTCTGGTCTGCAGTGTTTTTGGACAGGCTGTAGAATCTCTGTGTGTTTCATTGTTTTTACTTATGAAATAGAGAGAGTTCTGGGCATAGAGAGTTGAAAGACAATGTAAAAGTTTATATTAAGAGAGACTCGGACTTCAAATTTCATTCTACTATAACTGCCCCCCCCCATTTCTCTCATTTATATTTCAGGTTAAATTACCTTTTACATAATGATAGCATTTACTTCTTATCTAATCATTTTTATATGTCCTTCTAAAAAGTCTACCTCCTGTCACCAAAAAAAAAAAAAAATGGTAGTTAGAAAAGTCCCCCTTGCCTTCCCTGGAGTCCATGGTGTGCCGACTTCATTCTGCCTGTTTCATCTTCCTGTGCCTGAAAAAGAAGAGTCCACTCACGCACTCCCACTTGGTCATGTCTCTCTACATTTCTTCATTGATTTGGTTTCCTTTCAAAGGGAATAATCTGGAGAAATTACTAAGGGAAGTCTTCTATTTGTCTAATTAAGATTCTACCTCCTCTTCCCCAATTGCTATATGCTATCCTTCTTAAAGTAAAAAACACACATTCCCACCAAGACTTTCATGGAGCACTTGAAATGTTACTTGAAAGCTGAAAAAGTGTTGGGGGCTTCCAACCTCATGGCTGCCATTGGGCTCCGTCCACATAGGTCTAGAGAAAAGATGCTAGAAACCAAAGCAATTTTTTCCCGAGCTTCTGCTTTGGCCTCCTCCAGCAAAGGAAAGCTTGTCAATCTAATTTCCAGGGGAGAAACTGAGGCCCAGAGAGCAAACCTCTGAGTGTAGAACCTTATTGTCAGATTACCAACCTTCTGGTCACAGGCTATCTCCCCAAACACAACATAAGAAAATAGGTATTTATTCACTAAATAGCAATAGCATGTATATCTGGGTTATGCTGCCAATGGGAATGGCAGAGTCCCTGTGATTACAAGTTGACTGTCCTCAAACTCTGCCACACATAAAAGGAATGTCTGAGATAGCCTAACAGGTGGGTGACTGGGTCTATTCCGTATTTTTAACAGTTTTAACACTTTGAAGCAAACTTCATTTCCTTTTCTTTTGTGTTTCTGGAAGAGCAGGGTCTGGGAGAAGGGTCTCCCTTGACCCTTTGCACTTGGATTCAACAGAAAACAAACTCTATTCATTTGGCTCATAGTATCTTAAGTTACAAGTTAAAATTCTCAAGTTACAAGTTTCCATTTTTCATGCATGCTAAATCCTTTCTCAACTCAGAATTTTCTGGGGATAGATGTTTTCCCCAAGTTCAAACTCAACCTTCTGAGTTCCAGGTTCTGTTCTCTGTGGACCACTTCTCCCTGAACTCCTTCCTAATCTCCCCCACCTGATTACAGCGATGCAATTTTGTGAAACAAAAGCACCAATCAACTGACAGCCCTAGACCCGAAATTCCTCAGGTTTCAATCCTATCCACGCCCTCCAAATACAAATTTTCTTCGACTACTTTAGTCATTTTTGTTTTGTATGAAAGACTGAATCCTGTGTCTATGTCTTACTTTTCTGTGTACTTCCAGTGCCCTGAGATACAGTAAATCCTAAACTTTGGAGACCTGGAGGAGGGCTAGTTCCTGCCATTGCTTCCCTCTCCCCTTGCCACCTTCCAGCTGTTTCTCTCCTTCCCCATCTTCCTGCCTTTAGACATTTTGACAGGTTGCTTATAGCAGACAAATTGAGCTTATCCCAGTACCCCATGTCAGGATAGATTCACATAAAAACCAAACAGAAGAAAATGGAAAAGACAGGGGCTTGGATTTCCTAATACATCTGCTATCTGATCATATTTTAATTCTAGACATGTGTTTTTCATTGTTATTTCCTGGCTCAATTAGGTTACTGGAATTACAAGGTAAACTTTGTGCATGAAAAAAAAAAACAACCCAGTGCCCAGGTGTTCCTGTGAGATTAAGATTCTAAACAGTGGGTCCCAGGAATTTCTCCCACCCATAGGAGAGAATTGATTAACTCCCAGTCCCATTGGGTGTGGATGTAGGTATGGATTCAGGAATCCAGTTCTTTCCTGCTTAGTGTATCATAGAGTTCAGAAACCACTTTGGTGGAAAATGAACCAACAAAGCTCATCAAATCCAGATATTGCTTTTGGCCTAATTGCCTGCCTCTTTTTAGGAGGCTCGTTCTCTCAGACACTGGAGTATGGCTCTGACTACAAGGAAGGGGTCAAGGTGCACAGAGACGGCAGTGTTAATGTAGGTGTCACATAAATGCATTAGCTGGGTGGACCAAATACGGGGAAATATTTTGATGAGAAAATGGCATTTAGAAGCGTTAGTGCATTTAAAACATTTTCCCAGTATGGTTACATTAGCAGCCCTAAACAACCAGGGGCCAGGAGGTGCTGTTGCAGGGATTGTGAGCTTAAAAAGTTACCCTTGTTCTGACACCTATTAATAACCACCTCTGGAAAATTATAAAGCCTGGGGGAAAGAGAACCGTGTGATTGTGCCTGGAGAGTCTCTGTAACTGTGATTCATACAGACAAAAAAAACTATATGGTATGATATATGTTTGATTCTCTGCTGAACAAAAGCTTCAGTTAAAAAAAAAATCTATTGTTAATTCCAGGTCCTGATGGAACTTTAGGCCTTTTCCTAATATTTTGTACTTAAGTAACAGATTGTATAATATCCACCAGGAAAAAAATCACATGCAAACTTATTCCAGACTTGAAAAAAGATTCGGGCCTTTGGCTGAAGAAAACATTAACACATGGGGAAAAGAGAACTTTCTCCTTCTGAACTGCTTCTTCTACTACCTATTGCAACAAGCTCTGGAAACCTCCTCTGGCTATGCTATGGGTGTGTCTGATTGCAAGAAGAGAAAGGAGCATCTCTGGGGGTGTTGTCCAGAGTGGATACCAAATGCCAAAGACTGACCTATTGGCCATCTGCATATACGGAGTCATGCTGCATAAGAAGAGGAGGTTTAAGGAATTTTCCTCATCCGTAGGTGACCGCTGACACAGCACTGTAAAATCTCCAGCCACTCCTGCTGCACAGCCTAGATACTTTATAAGAAAGCTTGCCCCTGGCTGTACCAGCAGGAGCTGCGGTACACTTGCGGTCATAATATTTAACAGAGATTTAAACGGGATTACAGAGAAAGAGTAGGTTTATCTCAGAAGCCAGACTTTGGCTCCACTGGGCAAACCAAACCATTTGTAGATACTTTCTCACACCTGAGGGATCGTTTGGCACAAGGCACAGATGTTTTGGCAAGCCCCACTTAACCAAGGGTTACCTTGGTTTATGGGACCTACAGTAGTTTTTTTTTCCTTGTCATGGACAACTACAGTGCAATATTGAATCTTAAAGTCCTAGAAGGTGAGGCTCCGGGTGATTCTAGGAGCCATGTTTTCTAGTTCCCTGCAGCTCGCAGGTTACAGCAGCAGGAGCTTCAGCTGCAACATCATGAGCACTATCAGGACGCCCACTGAAGAGTCACTGTGTTCAGCCCATCTCGAACACTAATCTTCCCTCCAGCTCTGTACCGTGGGTGTCATTGACCCATCTCATTTGCAAGAAAGCAGAAAATCAAAGTCATGCTAAATCAAGAGGAGCTGGAATTCTGGGATCTCAACTAAAACGCTCCCAAGTGCACACCAGTGTCCACTTGAATATTGCTGAAGTGATAAGAAACACCTTACCCCCCAAAGAAATGATTACTATGATAAAAGTTTCCTCTTTGTTCCTATAATATAGATGGAAGTGTTGCCCTCTGATTAAAGTCTTTCCTCTTGGGACCTTGTATAGCAAATGTCTTTCATTGAGAAACCTTGAAACCATCTGGAGACAGAGAATAAAGCTCTTGCTGGAAATCCTCTTTCCTTTCGGCTCAATTCCAGGCCCTCCCCTCTTCTGTCTTGACTTTTCCTGTGGGTAATAATGTTACACATGCTGAAGCTGCATCATTCCAGAGAAGGACCCATTTCTTATTCGTATCCTGCCCTCAGGACCTGACACCCTACCTACCACAAAGTGAGTTTTTTGAACATTCTAAGCGATGGACATGTTCAACAAACTTTAAAAAACCTGAGAGTTTGTCTTTCAAGTTTGGCAGCTTTTCCAAACTCTTCAGAGTGTGAAGTCAAAGTGAAGTTCACAGTCCTTGGATGGTTTTGCTTTTGAGGTCACTAACTTACATCTGGGTGACAGACAGAAGAACATTTAGATTCTGATGGCCTGCTCAGCTTGCAGACTCATCCCAGAAGCCTGGGAAATAAGCTCCAAAGTCTTGATTCATGCTCTTAATTCAAGTTGCACTAGAAGAGTAGTATTCAGACACAATCCCCGGGCTTTGTCCCAATCTTTGCAGGGTGAGACTACAGTCTAGGATGGATATTTGAGGATCTTGATGCCTGCAGTGGACAACAGCTGTTACCTTCTCCTATTTGCTTTGCTCTGGAATTTGGGGGAAATTCTAGAGCTTAGCCCTGATCTTTTGTCAATTTTTACGATTTAATTTTTTTAACATTTATTAGCTTACAAAAAGGTCTCATTGTTGCTATTTTTCATACAAAATTTGATTTTGTGGCTTCTCTCTGCCACCCTTCTTTCCACGCCCCCGTCCCTCTCTTGTGTCCTCCCGTATCCTGCAGCCTTTTGTGTGTTTTCTTGTCGCATATGCTCGTCCCTCTTCTCACTGTCTGTGTCCCTATCCTGGGGTCCTGCCTAGTTTCATAGACTGTCCCTAGTCTCACAGTCCCTCACTGACATACACATAAACATTAAAAGTTACCATCTCCATATGCGACAGACCATATATACGCGTGTGAGTGTATGTGTTATATATATAAAGATATGTACATATACAAATACATATACATATATATGCCATATTTTCATTATCCATTTTTGTTGGTGGTCATATAGGCTGGTTCCTTTTTCTTGCTATTATGACCAGTATAATGACAAACACAGACAAGCACATATTTCAGTGATGGGATTTAGAGCCCTTGGTGTTCTGTCCGGGAGTATAATTGAATCGTCTGGTAGCTGTGTGTTTAGTTTTTGAGGATCCCTCCACAGTGGCTTTCATCGTCGTTCCACTGGTTTACCTTCACGCTCACCTTCAGTGAATAAGCATTCTTTTCCTTCAGTCTTTGTCAGCCCTCGGCGTTTGTCTTCTTGATCATTTTGATCAGGGGTGAGATAAAATCTCAAAGCAAATTCAATTTGCATTTCCCTAGTGGCTAAGGGTGCTGAACAAACTTTTAACAGCTAGTGAACATTTGCGTTTCTTCTTTTGAGACTTGCCTGTTCATTCCGTTAGCGCATTTATTGATTGCCAGTTTTACATTGCCGGTGTATATTTTTTTTAGATCTTTATATATTCTGGATATTAACCCTCTGTCTAGGAATTTAGCTAATGTTGGAGGGAAACTTCTTGAGACTTAGATTGTGGGGGGGGGGGGGGAATAGGGCATGAAACAATGAGGTCTTTTTCAGACAGGCTGTTAATAGGGAGGTAAGGCAGTAAAATAAAAGATGAAACAGACCATTCTGCAGAAACGCTCATGAAGAAAGAAACAACTCACTCCAAACGGTTTCAGGAAGTCTCTTAAACTGACCAGATTCACTAGACCTCCTCAAGTATACATAAGTAGTAGAGATTTCTGATTGTTGGTCTCAGACAAGCTGGGCTGTCTAAAAGGCACAGATCAGATCAGATACCTAGAAGCTGAGCCCCTCCAAACATCCTGGAAAAGGCAGAAGCAAATGGCTCTCTCTGAGTTCCGGGACAGTCTAGTCTACATAGCAAGTTCTAGGCCAGCCAAGGGTACATAGTGAGACTGTCTAAATAAATAAATAAATAACTCTCTCCACGACTAAACCATCTACTGTGACAAAGACTTGGCTTCGCTGCTGCTTCCGATTTGTTACAGGTTTTAGAATTGCTTCCTCCAGAATTTCTGACGGGCTCAGAAGATTCCCCTCACAAGCAAAAGAGAGTGCACCCATAGAAATTAGCAAAAAAAACCAATTCATAACATCATACTAGAACAAACTTGGGTTGTGTGTTTAGTTTGGACAGTATCCACACAAACAGTGCGTCAGTCTACAGGCTCTGACTCTGTAAATGCCAAATGCCGGCTGTATCCTCAACCTCCATTGCTGGCCGGTGAGAGCACCAGGCTCTCATTATCTCAAAGCACATTGTAGGGCAGAGACGAGCAGGCAGTCTGATTCTCCCACACCTCAAGGAAAAATGTCTCGTTGTTTCTAATCTGATCAACGGGAGGGATGACGGGCACATTCTTGAGCCAATTGCTGCCACCTAAGATTTAATGCCTTGATTGGCCACCTGGGTCACATGGTATTTCCTAAAGCCAGATGTGGGTCTCTTTTGGAGCCATGTGCATGTGGAATTGGGATAAATTACATCTTCTTATGGAAGTAGGTTTGTCCAGAAAGGAAGGCATTTGTTCTTTGATACCTCAGAGGCTGCTTGCTAACTATCTCTTAGCTTCTCGGTACTCAACAAAAGCCACAGAGGAGCCTGTTCTGTGCCTATCCTGGCTCCTTTGCCATAAGCTTTGCCTCATCCTCTTTTACCATCCCAACATGCATTTCATCCTAGAGCAAAAGGCCCCAAGTCCAGCATTCTTCACAACAGAAACCAGGCTAGATTTGACCTATCTCCCCGCGAGTTCAGTGGATTAAAAAGTGCTTTGCACAGGCTTCCCAGAGACTATTTCTTCAAAGTGAATAACCATAGTGCTTTACATAGCACTGCTAACTAGCATCAATCAACCTGGGTTTGTAAGATGACTCATTGGTTATATAGGATTCCTAGCATCAATCAACCTGGGTTTGTAAGATGACTCGTTGGTTATATAGGACTCCTAGCATCAACCAACCTGGGTTTCTAAGATGGCTCGATGGATAGAGGAACACCCACCCCCTACTAAGCCTGATAACTTGAGCATGATCCTCCAAGAACCAACAAGGTGGGATGCGAGAACTGACTCCCACCAGTGGTCCTCTGACCTCCACACTGCCGCCACGGTGCACACATGATTGCGTGCACTCTACACACATAGACACACATGCTCGCTAACACAAACCATAAATAAATGAATCACAAATATCCCATCGCTACTGCCCTAGTTTGTTCTTCTCTCGCTGTGATAATGCACCCAGCAAAAGCAGCTTGAGGAAGAAAGGACTTTTATGGCTCCAGTTCCACTCACGGCACATCATGAAAGGAAGTTGGGGCAGGAGCTCAAGGCAGGAACTGAAGTAAAATCCACAGGCTTGCTCCCTGGCTTTCCCAGGCAGCTCTCTCAATAAAAGGATCACCTGCCCAGGAGTGGTATTTCCCAGAGTGGGCTGGGCCCACCCACATTAATCATGAATTGAGAAAATTTCCCTACAGACTTGCTTGTGGGCCAGCCTGAGGGAAGTGGTTCCTCACCTGAGGCTTGTTCTTCTGAGATGGCTCCAACTTTTGTCAGGTTGATTAAAACCAAATCAGCTTAGAACTATCTTATTTACATCTTTTTTTCATCTACTTTGTACAAGCACTGCATTATTTTACTTCTGAAATCTACAACACACTTCACCTCCCTGGGTCATAATTCTATACTAAAAGAAAATGAAGCTATTAATCCAGGAAGATTTGTTCTCAGTAAGTTCATCCTAGCTTCTCAGACCACCACTACTGTTTTTCAAAGCTCACTGTGGCAGTGTGAATGTATTTGAACCTTATAAGACCATAGCGAGTGGCGCTATCAGGAGGTGTGGCCTTGTTGGAGGAAGTGAGGTCTTGGAGGAGGCTGGAAAACACTCGCCTTTAATACAGACCTTGAGGCTGGAGGGCACACCTTTAATCTGGGCCAAACCTTCTGGAAGATGTGTGTCACTGTGAGGGTGGGTTTTGAGGTTTCATATACTCAGGATGCCCCCAGAGAGTCAGTTGACTTCTTGCGGCATGCCTGTGAAGATGTAAGGACTCTCAGCTCCAGCACCACGTCTGCCTACACACCACCATGCTCCCCATCAGGATGGACTGATCCTCTGAACTGTAAGTGAGCCACCCCAATTACATGCTTTCTTTATAAGAGTTGCCATGGTTATGGTGTCTCCTCACAGCAGTGGAAACCCAAACTAAGACACTCACAAACTGTTGAGTTAGTAGTGTATTCTAGAATTTCACTCAAGAACAACTGTAAGCTCACTGGTTTTTAGCTGTCAAGCTCCCCTTCTCCCCATCTCTCAGCACCTCCTCCACTTCTTGAGGACCAACTACTAGAGGATTTTCCTTAAGTCTCCCAATGGGGCCTCAAAGTCAATGTCAGAAGTCAGCCTCACGAAGCTCCAGCTTGTCGCCTCTATTTTGGAATGTGATCGTTTCTCCTTCCTTTTTCAATAAGGTGGGAACTGATAAAAGAGCCACTAAGCACCAGTTTCTATTTTTCTTCTTCTTCTTTTATTGAAATATATATATATATATATATATATATATATATATATATATATATATATATATATATATATATTGAGACAGGGTTTCTCTGTAGCTTTGTAGCCTGCCATGGAAGTAGCTCTTGTAGACCAGGCTGGCCTCAAGCTCACAGAGATCCACCTGCCTCTGCCTCCCAAGTGTTGGGATGGCATGCGCCTTCACTGCCCAGTGAAAATATATTTTTGTCATATAATTCTGTTATGGCTTTCCCTCTCCCTGCTCTTCTCAGGTCCTCCCCATCTCCTCTCCCGTCGAGATCCACACCCTTTCTGACTCTCCTTAGAAAACAAACAGGCATCTAAGGAATTATAATAAAATAGAATACAATACAATAAAATGGAACAGAACAAACAAACTTGAATATGACAAAATGTACAAATAAGAAAAGCAGTCAAAGAAAAAGCTCAGGAAATGCATATAGAAACAGATACACATGTTCACACACACACAGGAATCCCATAAAGATACAAAACTTGAAGCCATACTATGTATGCAAAGGACCTGTAAAGGAAAAACAATGCTCCCATTCAAGATTAGGAGACTAAGAACCTCCAAAGATACCACTGAGTTCATTTTGTTTTGGCTATCTACTGCTGGGTATGGGGCCTACCCTTATGAGCTATTCGAGTCCCCAGTCTCCCTTGGAAAAAGAAAACTAGAGATAGGGACATGTTGTGTCCACTGTTTTCGGTTCTAAAACTCTGTCTCAGGCTCTGTACTTACAGCCGCAGTCTCTGACTTCCTGTGTGTGTCACACTGCAATGTCTACAAGGCCATGTTTCCATGATGTCCTCCATCCCTTCTGGCTCTTTGTGTGTGTGTGTGTGTGGTTTTTCAAGACAGGGTCTTGCTGTAGCTTTGGAGCCTGTCCTGGAACTAACTCTTTTTTTTTTTTTTAGGATTTTATTTATTTATTTATTTAGGTTTTTTGAGATGGGGTTCTTCTGTAGCTGTAGAGCCCTGTCCTGGAACTAGTTCTTGTAGACCAGGCTGGCCTCTAACTAACAGAGATCTTCCTGCTTCTTTCTCCTAAGTGCTGGGATTAAAGGCGTGTGTCACCACTGCCTGACTTCCTTCTGGCTCTTATATGCTTTCTGCTTCCTCTTCTGCAGAGGACGGATTAGATGGAGACATTCCTTTTAGAAGTGAGTATTCCAACATCTCTCAGTGACTGCATAATATCTTCCTGTGGATCCCTTCCCTCCCTCCCCCCCCCCGCATCTGCCGCAGGAAGAAGCTTCTCTGATGATGGCTGAGCAAGACCTTGATGATCCCTGCGTATAGCAGAATATCACTAGGAGTAGTATTTGGATTCTCCTAGGACCATGGCCTATCTATTCTCAGATGCTTGGCCATGCAAACAAGTGCTGGAGATGGATTTCATCTCACAGAGTATGTCTAAACTCCAATTAGATATTAGTTGGTTATTGTCACACATTTTATGCCATTATTCCACCAGCTTATCTCGTAGGCAGGTCAGCTTTATAGGTGGAAGGTTTTGTGGCAGTGTTGGTGTGTACCTTTCTCTTTTGGCAACATGCAAAGGACCTTCCGGTACCGTGAGCACTGGTCTGTGGGAGCGAAGGCTGAGGGTAGACACCAGCTTGAGTTCTTGATATTCAATTCATTGTGTAGGTGTTTTCTTCAGCAATAGGTCCCCTTACCAACTATTTGTGGAGAGTAACCTTGGCAATAATCTGGGTCATTTGGGGGTTCATCTAGGACCACTTTGGCCAAGAAGTCAATTAGATGTAACCCAAATGCAGTACTGAAAGTTTCATTTGGTGACAAGATGACCAGTTGGGTCTCAATCTCACCATTATTTGGTGATTTAATTTAGATTATCTTCAAATGTGTATATATTTTAAGAAGCTTCAGTAGAAGCTTCCTGAATTAGGTATGACCGTTCAAATAGCCCTGAGGTTTAGCAGTCCCTCCCCATATTCTTTCCCTCTCCCATCTTCCTTTTCCCTCCCTATTAGGTACTCCCATTTTAATCCCACCACACACTTGATCCATCCATAACTGTCTATTCTAGTTCCCCTTCCTAGGGAGACCCATTCCCTTCCTCCTAGTCCTTACTCCCTACCTGACCTCTGTGGTTACATGGATAGCACAAACTTTCTCTATGGAATTCAGCTCCCTTTTTTCCTGCCATTCAGTGCTTTTAGAAGGAATTAGAACAGGGGATGGAGAGGGAACTTGGGATAAACTTTTTGTGTGCCCGTAGCTGAGGTCTGGAACTTTGGGAATTACACTCTGTTGGGTCCTTGCTGTACAGTCAGTATTAAAGCTGTTGATTTTGTTTTGGTTTTTTCAACGATTGTTGCAAAATAAATTTTCCTACAGGTTTGGGAATCACTATGTGGGGGGAAGGTTGAAACTTCTTCAAACGCTCCCAATTTATCTGAAACGCTACACCCTTGGAGCTGGTCTGGTTGGGCAGAACTGCCTGCCTTTAGCCTTTCAATTCATTTTCCTCTGTGGATATCTTCGCCTTTAAGAACTGGTCCAATTTCCATTTCACATTTAAAATCCCAACTAACTCAGCATAAGTTAATGAGAAAATCCACATCACGCCACCTTTTAGAGCTCAATTACACAAAAATCAGAGTGGCGTTGGGTGTATGTCTGGGAAAAATAGATTTCCAAATTGGTATAAAGTGTACTTAATATTGATAGCTCTGTAATTTCCAGAAGAGTTCAGAAAGTGAGTGATGTAATTAGATTTTATTTGAAGTTTTTCTTTAGATTTAAAAGGGAAGAAAGGGAAGAAAATCAATATATTATCTTGCTATGAAGTAGAAGTAAGTGAATGGCCCATCTGTCTTAATTTATTCCTTGAACTGAGGAGAATAATATTCACCTCTCTGAATGATATTTTATATCATAAATAGGCACTGCGCTAATTTTTAAAGGCAAAATTCAATATTTCCACAAAACAGAAAGATTGTCTTCCATTCCTGGCCCCCAGTATAATTGGGTGCAGAGATGTGGAATAAAATATGTAGGTAACCTTTTGCCCCCCCTCCGTAATTTAACACTTCCTTCATTTTTGCCTGTCTCTACATCATGTCGAAACAAATACTACTTTTCTGGTTTTCTTTGCACATGTATATGTGTGTGAGTGAAATGTGTGCATGTGGTATACGCACACATGTGTGGAGGCTATATAAAGTACCAAGCAGAGTTGGTGATATGGTTCAGTGGCAGAACACTTGCCTATTATGGGCTTGGTTTGATCGCTATCACCGAATAAAAGGGTTGTTTTTTAAAGTACATGGTGGCACTCAAACAATCTATGAAACTTATTACTAGCTTTCTAATCATGTGATTAAGTGACCTTAAAATTTCCAGTATCTTTCTCAACCCTGATACTCTCCATCCCTCAGAGAACAGCATCATAATCACTTGGTAGCCATGAAGGAAGTGATTCTTTGCCAAAGAGGTACCCTGCTTAATTGAAGTCCTGCTCGTAGGTGTTCTGAGTGTGATCAAGAGACAGATGGAGGAGTGTGATAGCTACTCTTGGTTGTCAGCTTGACTATATCTGGAATGAACTATAATTCATAAACAGGGGGCACACTTGTGATCCAGATCTTGAGGCAAGAAGACAACATGCCTTTTATCCAGATTTTTTTTTTCGAAAAGCAAGATTTATTTCAGGGCAAAACTACAGAAACTGATTGATCAGGGACCACAGTACAGACTTGGGAGCTGAGTGCATCCCTAAACGTTCATCTCAGCAAGTATTTCAGCACGAAACCCACAAACATTTATGCCAAATTACAGTTACATTTTTCTACCAACCAAGATTCAAAGATTAGGGCTTTTTTCCGAAGTGTTCCATCTTTGTCATCTGACACAGAATGTCAACTTTTTAGTCCAACCAATCAGATTTATTTGTTCTTTCTTTTGTTAGAAACAACCATAATGTTTTTAGAGAACTAAAGATTTGATCCGGATCTTGAGGCTGGAAGACACACCTTTAATCTGGGCCACACCTTCTGCTGGAAGCCTATAAGGACAATGGAAGAAGGAAGGGTTTGTTCTTCACCTGCTTGCCCTCTGCTTGCCAGCACATCCAATCTTTCACTGACATCGGACCCTCTTCTTTGGGATTCCAGCACATACAGAAGACCAGCTGGTATACCCCCAGCCATGAGGGACTGAGCAGATACTAGATTCCTGGAATTTCCATTCACAACTTGCCATCATTGGACTGTAGCCTGTAAGTCATTCCAATAAATTCCAACAAATATAAATTATATAGTTAGATAGAGAGGGCAGGAGAAGAGAGATTTATCCCTTATGGTTCTAGAGAACCCTGCTGACTAATACAAAGAATATGGGTAGAATTGCCATGTGTCAGACACAAGTGAAATCAACATGTCTCTGCTTTCTCACCTGGTCTAGATGCACACAAGCAGGCTACTTCCCTTCACCTGGTAAGCTAGAAAGGCTATTGAAATGCATGGTAACATTGGGTAAGGGGTCTAAGGGTTCAGAGCCTGTTGTTTGTGAGTCGAAAGTTTTCTACTTGAGCTTTGCTTGCTTGGGACAAATGTTGACTTGGGGAAAGTATCTTTAAGTTCGGAAGAAGAAGAAGGAGGAGAAGGAGAAGAAGAAGAGAGGGAGGAGAAGGAGGAGGAGGAGAAGAAGAAGGAGAAGGAGAAGAAGAAGAGAGGGAGGAGAAGGAGGAGGAGGAGGAGGAGGAGGAGGAGGAGGAGGAGGAGGAGGAGGAAGAGGAAAGGAAGAAGAAACCCATACAGAATGTTTCTGTGAAGGGGAAGGCATCCTTGATGCCCTGGTCAGATCTCTTTCACTCCTGTAATGGGTGCTTCTGAAAGTCCCTGCACCTCTCTCCTCATCTGTGAAGAAGGTGGCCTCGATCTTCACAAGCTCATCATGCTAAAAAATTCTAGCTGAGCATGGCAGTTCAAGGCAACAATCCCAGCACCTGGCAGGCTGACACAGAGAGACTGCAATGTCAAGGCCAGCTCAGACTGTATTATCAAGACCTTGTCTACAAAAGAAAATGTGAACAAAAAAAAGATAGAAAGGGGAAAAAAGGGAAGGGGAGGGCAGGGAAGTACAGAGGAGGAGGAGGAGAAAAAGGAGAGAAGAAGAGAGGTGAGGAAAGGAGAGGAGAAAAAAAACAGAATGGGGGGGAGAAAAATGTCTCTAAGCTTCTAACTCCTGCTCTAATTAGAAAAATCTCTAGCAGAGATCTAGCCCAGGCATATAGGTCATTTCTGTTATAAAGGAATCTTGATACTCAGGGACCCACACTCACAGTCACGGTGTTAGTCAAGCATTAAACCTAGAATTTTACTGAACCATTGATTTTTCTGTCTTCTACTCCCCATGAGCAACTGCTAGGACATAGCCCAAATCTACCTATAACTGTACATCTCCACTGCAAACATCCTGACCTGTGCCAGCACCTCTCACTTTTCCTACACTCCCAATGCAATCCATGGTCTTCACAACCCTATAGTACTTGACCCCTGACCTGTCAATCCTCTGTAACCCCACCTCCAACACTATGTGCTCTAGTCAGAGATGGCTGCTTTGGTTGTTAATCACGCTGAGCTTATTCCTGAGACCTTCTTTCTGCCTTCTTTGCTCCAGACATTCTCCTGCATGCTCAGCTCTGGGCTCCGTGTCAGTTCCTCGGAGAATATTTCTGAGTGTCATATCTAAAGACACCCCTGTCCCACCAACATCTATCTCTGTATCACAAGGGGTTAGACCTCTTACCACTGAGAGGTTTTTGTTGGTGCTGGGGAGATAGTTCAGTCAGTCAAGGGATTGTCATACATACAAAAAACCTAAACTGAGTCACCATGACTCACATGAACAAGATCTGAGTGGCCGTTGCATTAGCCTGGAATCCCAGCGCTGAGAAGACGGAGACAGCAAGATGCTCTAGGCTAGCAGCCCAGCCAATCTGGCCTACTTGGAGATGTCCAGGCATTGTGCGAAAAATAAGGTGGATGATCTCTGAGGAATAACAGGAGGTTGTTTCCTGAGGGGCAGCTGTGAACACACACACACACAGACAGACAGACATGAACACATGCATGCACAAATATATGCAAACAGAATAAATGTTTTCATGTGTTCTTGTGCCTTTTACCTGACAGGAGTCTATTAGCTGCATCTCATCTCTTGGCTGCTCAGAATATTGCCAGGTCATCATCACTGCTCAATAAATAACTATGAAATACAAGATAGACTCCGTGATGTCAATAGGAATCTGCTGGACATGAGCAGTTATGATGGTAACTCAGTGGGTGACTTTGAATGTTCAAGAGCACCATGGAATAAGACGAAAATTGTAGGACCAACAAGATGGTTCAGTGGGTAGAGGTACCTGCTGCCAAGCCTAAAGACCTGAGTTTGATCCCTGGGAGTCACATCTTGGGAGGAGAGAACCACTTCCTGCAAATTTTCTCTGATTTCTATCTTACCCATACACATATGCAACACACATGCACACAAATAAAATAAAATATGAAATAAAAAATATATATTACAATTAAATTAATAAATATTGTAACATCAGGTATCTATACCTCATGAGGACAACAAAGACTCCAGAACATTCTGAGTGGTGGGGGAGGAGGATTAGAGCAGCCAGCATGCTTTTCCGCTGCACCCGCTCCACCTCTGGGTTCCTGAGAGGAGAGAAGGAACCAGGAGCAATGACTGTCTCCTGAGAAGAACTAAACCCAGTCTGGGAGAAGAGGCTCAGGCATACAATACGCACTCAAGAAAGCTAGAAGCTCTCTGTTTCCTTCCCGTGAACTGTTCCATTAAGATGTTTTAGGCCACAAGTGGACTCCTGACAGAGAGAGTTTAAGTAATAGAAGCTCTGGCTTCTGCCCGCAGTGAGAGGTCAGAGGAAATGGAAGCAGTGCCCATCAGCCCCTGGCGGACCATGGAGATGCTCTCTCCACCTTCGGCCCCTACAAAACCCTCTCAGCTCCACTCAAATCTCAAGTACGAAAGGATAAAGAAAGAAAACGAGGATTCTTGTGTCTCTCCTCTCTCTCTCTCCCTGTAGCTCTTTTCCTGCCTTTCCCTCCCCCTTCTCTCTATTTCTCACTTTCCTCCTTCTTTTCTCCCCTACTCACTTCTTCCCTCTCTTCCTCTTCCTCTCTCTCTCTCCCCCCTCCCTCTCTTTCCCTCTCTCTCTCTCTCTCTCTCTCTCTCTCTCTCTCTCTCTCTCTCTCCCTCTCCCCCCCTCTCTCCCTTTCTCCAGCAATTTCACAAAATTTTCCTTTTACTCTTTCAATGTCTCTCCATCTTCCCGGATGGAGGCTGACTCCCTTGGTTCCCTGTTTTCCGACGGCCTTGCTGGATCACATCCATCAGGAAGGCCACAGTGCCTCCAGCAGCTCAGCCTGGTTTCTCCTGGCTCTGGAACCCAATCCAACTCCCCCTCTCAGTCCTAGCATGAAAAAGACTCCCCACAAGCTGTAGCACCACAGTGAGTCCCTCACCATCCTTTGTAGGCCTCCCATAACCCCACCCAGACCTTTGTAAATAGTCGTTTTATTAAATTCCCCCCTAATTACCCTGTTAGAGTGAGCCATCTGTTTCCTGCTGGGACACTGACTAATACAAGAAAATTCTTTCTCAAGAGTTATGCAACACACCCTTCTCTCCTTCTGCCATTTGCTACCCTCTGTCTCTGCCAAAGAAGAAAAGACAGAAAATCTTTTTTGGCAGTACTTGTCATTGAACCTGGGGCCTCAAGCACACTGGGCAAATGCTCTACCTCCGAACTCTATCTCTGGCCCTCTTTTTAACTTTTTTTTTTGAGACAGGATCTCACTGACTTGCTCACACTGTCTTTGAGTGTGTGGTCCTCCTGCCTCATACCCCAAGCAGCTGAGATTATGTGCCTAGACCATCAGGCCCAAGAAAACAGCAAACCTTGAGGTTTGTAAGAGCAGCCCCTATAAAAATAAAAATAAATAGAAATAAAAAAACTCCTGGAAAGTAAGGATTTGGTGTTACAGAGGGTGAGGTGGTGACTGATTACCCACCAACAATGTCTTCCACATGTAATGCTACAAAGAAAAAAATTGCCTAATGTAGTGTCATATAGATCCACAGTTCCAGCTGCTTGGGAGGTTGAGGGAAGGACATTTCTTGAGGCTAGGATTTCAAGGCCACCATGAGCAATGGTAGAAAGACTGTGTCTTACGATAACAACAACAACATAATAATAACTTTCATATAATGTGAAACCGCCTATGGGTGTTATTCTAGAGAAAGATCAAACATATGACTATCCTGTTCTCTGGAGGCAAGCTTATGAATAACAGTTGCCTGCAATTATCATAGTAACTGTGGCAGAGTATTGGAAGAAGTCTCCAGACCTGGTTCTCAACCTGTGGGTCCTGACCCGTTTGGAAGGTTGAACCTCCCTTTCACAACAGTTGCCTGGGACCATAGGAAAACACAGACTTTTGCATTACAATTCATAGCAATAGCAAAATTTTGGCTATGAAGTAGCAATGGAAAAAAATTATGATTGGGAATCACCACAATGTGAGGAACTGTATTAAAGGGTTGCAGCATCCGGGAGGTTGAGTACGACTGGAAAGGGGGTGGTGAGGACACAAGTCAAAGAATCCCAAGCTAGCTCCAAAAGATTCCAGTTGTAATTCTTTATTATAAGGGGCAAACTCACAGGACAGGACTGAGAAGTCCAACCTCAGATGTGTAACACAGGAACCAGAGAGAGAGAAAGCCCTGGGCTGCCCGGCGGTTTTTTCTGTGGGTACCCAAAAGGTCACACCCTAACCTGGTCCAGTCTCTTAAAGGTCACTGGCTAAAGGGCATTCCTCATCTCCTCCCCCTTTTGTCTGAATAAGAGAGTTCCAAACTCAATACAAAACTATATACACTGGCTCTGTGAGTTCGAGGCCAGCCTGGTCTACAAGAGCTAGTGCCAGGACAGATTCCAAAGCTACAGAGAAACCCTGTCTCGAAAAACTAAAAAAAAAAAAACTATATACACTGGGAACAGATACCACTTCAGACAATCTGCTCTGCTGTATTGTTCACAGTTTACAATCATTGCCCTGTGTTCCCCTTCTCAAATACAGTCTTTATGACCAACACCCAAGCCTTCCTTGGGGCCAATCCCGAAGTCCACATCTGCATTCTTTAGACCTATGATTCCTTCACAGTCCAAAAAAACAGAAAAGATATTCAACACTTAGAGTTTTTTGTTTATGTGGTTCTATCCGCCTGTGTTAATAATATTAGACACTGAAGTTGAGGGATAGAGAGATGGCCCAGAGCTTAAGAGCTCTTGCTGATCTTCCAGAGGACCTGAGTTCAAGTCCCACACCCATGTTGGGTGGTTCCCGACTGCCGATAACTCCATCTCTAAGCAATCCAATGCTCTGGTCTCTGCAAGCAATTGCACTTATGTGAATGTGTGAGTGTGTGAGTGTGTATGTGTATGTGTGCACGTGCACACACAATTAGAAATAAATATAACAAATTCAGAAGTGTTTAAAATATCAATTTATTAGTTTATTTTTGATAACAAAAAGCAAACAATTGTGTAAGTTAGCATAAATGACACATGCTTATAAAAATAATATCTTCCAAAGGAAAAAAGATAATGAGAAGAAGAGTGGGGCTGTGTTATGTTTTTACAAATTCATTGAATGTTCGGCTTAATAAAATCCAGCTGGAGTCTTATATCTGCTTCTGCATTTTATCTGATGTGATGTTGTACAGCTTGTATGGGAAGAAAAAGAACTCATATTATGATTCATCGTGACCGTTTCCAGCCTTCTTCTCTTGGAGCTTGCTGTTCATGTTTTCCAAGTCTACCTAAACCACTGTGCATCTCATTCACAGTAGACAGGAGCCCGTAAAACAGCAAGGTCTGGCTGAAAGAATCTCAGAGCCCAGGCTGGCTCACCCAGCCCTTTGGTTCTGTTTTCTACTCCTCAATCCTCTCCAGACCTTCAGGGAGCATGTGAGGATGCTCAGGGGCCAGAACAGCATCGGGAGAAAGCTGGGGGACTGTACCAATGGTCATTCATCCTGATTCTCCCTACTTGTGTCCCTCTCTAGTGGCCTTAATTCTACATCTTTGTTACATTTCCTGTACCATGTATGTACATGAGTGCAGATTTCCAAAGGGAATGTGGAAGTGCCTTGTTGGGGCAGCAGGACACACACCAGTCTCTTACGTGGTAGGTCAGCCTATGTGTGATACCATTATCTACTAGTATTTTGATGCCACTAAAATTATTTTAAGTTTAAAGTGAATAACGATCATTGAGCAATACCCAGTGGTATAGATCTATCATTCCTAATACTTAGGAAAATGAGAAAAAAATGCCACAAGTTCAGTATCAGTTATAACTACAGAATGAATTCAATCCCAATCTAAAAAAAAAAAAAGTCACCAACAGTCTTACCCAGTCTAAGCAACAATAACACCAAGGTTATGGGGATATCTAACCACTTTCCCATTGCATTTAAGGCCAGCTCCACACAAGGAAACTATACACAGTGCTGTAAATCTTGCAAGAGCCCTTGGCTGTAGAGTTTGTTTCAGGCCTCAAAGGTGAAGCTACTACTGTTATTTTGCTAATCTGACATAGTATCAAACAGTCCTCTACCATGGCATCTCCATGACCATGGATTAGAGCTGCTCTCCATCCTCATTAGAGAAGAGTTTGAGGATTTTGTTTGTTGTTGTTGTTGCAATGGATGACGCTTAACATGCAAACTCATGCCACACCAAAGGGCCAGAATTAAGTATGAGTGAAGGACTGGAAAGACACCAAGCAGCTGAGAGCCCCTACTATTCCCACAGAGGACTCTGGTTCAATTCCCAGCCCCCATACGGGAGCTCACAATGACCAGTAACTCCAATTCCATGGTACCTGATATCCTCTTCTGGTCCCCACATCCTTCTGCACACATGTGGTGAATATAAAATCATACAGGCAAATTCACATACACATAAATAAAATAATGATTTTTAAAAGCATGCCAATAGGGTGCTCAGCCACAAATGAGACTTCTCTCTCTCTCTCTCTCTCTCTCTCTCTCTCTCTCTCTTTCTCTCTCTCTCTCTCTCTCTCACACACACACACACACACACACACACACACACACACACACGCATTCCTAAAAGGATTACTGTGAATGAGAGGGAAGAAAGATTGTGTGAGCCAGAGGTCAGAGAGGACAAGAATGGAACAGCATCTTCTCAGCATGACTGGACCGCTGCCCTCACGAACTCATCGCAGCTGCGGCGTCCTGTATAAAATCAAACCAGGCAACATTCTAGCATAAGTCTTCACCCCTGGCCGAGAAGTGTTTATGAACAGTTGATAGGGAAAGTCAGGTCTCCTGAAGGTTTGGGCCTTTGGTAGATCAACCAAGCTCCCGTGGCTAGCCTCCCACTACGGACTATGTAGGCAGCACAAACTTGATTTAGTGAGCTGTTTTTCAAAGAATGAGGAAACAAAGTTAGGAGTGAGTGGAAAGATAGGATTGGATCTGAGAGGAGTGTGACATGAAGATGATCAAAACACACATTGTGAGATTCTCAAAGAATGAATAAAATACATTTTTACAAAGAGAACCGAGGAGGTAGCTCCGAGACCTGATGGTAGAGCGCTTGCCCAGCCTGCATGAGGCTCTGGGTTTAATCTCCGGCGCAGAACAAAGAATTATGAAACGCTAATCCTACGGCAGTCACCAGCTTAAGTGTTCTGTGTTTATCATTTCAATCAATCCTTGAAACAACCCTGGGAGGCTAGTAACATCTCCATTTTTAGATGAAGAATCTGAGAGGCAGACAGCATGAAGAATTCAACTCAAATATGCCCCCGTGGAGGGCCGAGCAGGAATGTGAGCCTAGATCTTATCTGCTCTGATGCCTGCTCACTGAGCAGCCCCGTTAAAGCCTGCTTCCTACTCCACTGAAACCGCTGCCGGAGAAGTAAGAGTGCAGGCTGAGAAGACCTGATGGGAACCAATACGAGTTAGGTCCATGGAGGCTGTGGAGGAATCGCTGATTCCGAAGGTAAAAAGAAGGAAGCAGGAGTCAGCTGAACATAAAGTACTATGTGGGGGGGGGGGGAAGACTGGAAAGCGATTTGATCCCAAGCAGACGCCACACAGTGCACATTATTCTGATCTGAGACTGGGGTTTAAGACTCTCCCCTTGACTCCCACTGAAACAGTGTGCCTGAGCTAATGGGAGCTCACCAGCTCCAGATGAACAGGGAAGGAACCAGCATAGGTCCAAACTAGTCCCTCTGAATGTGGGTGACAGTTGTATGGCTGGGGCAGACTGAGAGGCCACTAAAGCACTACTAAAGCACACACATCCGAAATTCTATGGAGTAAACTGCACATTACTAAACCACATATGTACTGGCACGCAAATATACTAAACTACACATGTACTACACAATATATATACTAACATACGTATGTATTGAACCTTATGTATACTGAGGCACTCATACACTGAACTCTACATGTACTGAACTACATGTAGACTCAACAGCAATGCAGAATGAACCATACATGTCTGAGCTACATGAACACACACACACATAATAACAGTGACAATATTAATAATAAAAAGATTTTTAAAAGATAATCTCAACAAGTGATACTGTAACAACTGAACAGCCATATTTAAAATATGAATCATTGCTTTTATTGACAAAAACTAATTAAGATGGATTCAATTAAAACTAAATAAAGAAATAAGATAGAGCCAGAAGCTATTTTTAAATACCAAATTAGATATGCTGTGAAAATGTTTAAATGCTCTTCAAAAGAATAAGTAAGTGAAAAATAAAATATTAAAAATAATTGTGTCAATATTTTCCTACAGGAAAATATTTACAAGCTCTATTTGAACATAGAACTTACGCCAAATGGAGGTAGGGACTTTACCATACAATTTAAACTGTATTCAAAATGTAGCGGAAGACCTGTGTGCAACAAACCCGTGAAAAGATATCAAACATCATAAGTCACGGAGAAATGTGTGTCAAAAATCCCAATACCGTGCAATTAGACGGGGATAATTTAAAATTCTGACAAGACCATGTGTTAGCAAGAAGGTGAAAAGCCAGGAAATGTTGGCTGCAGCTGGTGATACATAAGACAATACTGTCCCTGAAGATTGCCGTGGCAGTTTCTGTAACTTGCGCAAATACTAATCTCATGAGCCAGCAATAACTCTATTTCATTCCATTTATAAGAAATTATTAAAGGAAAAAAATGATAGTGAAAGAAACTTGTCTAACCAGCAGGAAAAATGCAAAGAAAAGCCACATGAGGCAACAGCTGTAGCAGTAGGATCAGAAGGGCTGGGGAAGGAATGGAGGAAGAGTGTGCACCCATAGTGGAAAACAGGATGGAGGTCCCTCAAAAACAAATATGGGTTAAACAACCAGACGACCAGACAGTGCTATGCTTGTGTTTCCCAAGGAGAAGGACTGCGGTACAGACTGACCTCTGCGCCTCTCCTTCGCTGCAACACTATTCTCAAAACAAGGACGTGGAAACAACTGTGTCCCTTGCCAGGTGCCTCCATAAGAAGCTGTATTAAGGAAACCCTGCCTTTTGAAACCACTGAGGAATTTTTTTGCTTGTAAATAACTAAGATTCAGAAATTAAAACATTGCATAGTATCTCTTATGTGTGATGTCTTTTTCAAGGTCGAATATATAGAAATAAAGAGTAGACTAGGAAGCCGGGTGTGATGGTGCACACCTTTAATCCCAGCCCTCTGGAGGCAGAGGCAGGTGGATCTCTGTGAGGGTGAGGCCAGGCTGGTTCTACATGGTAAGTTCCAGGGCAGCCAGAACTAAAGAATGAGACACTATCTCAAGGAAAATACAGGTAGAAGAGGAGTTGGGAGGACTGGTCTGCAATCATGAGGACTCAAGTTCAATTCCACAGCACCCAGAGTTAGCCAGGCTTGACTGGGTCTGCCTATACCTTGAGCACTGAAGGTCAGATGCAGGAGGATCCAAAGAGCTTGCTGGTCTACCAGGCTGAAGGAAGTAGAGACTCTAACTCAAGATAATAAGAGGGAGAGAAGGAGATGAAGAGACCCAGTGTCTTACAGTGATCTGTGCATGTGTACATGCGCACGAGCACCCACATACACACACATGATTAAAATGATGTTTACTGTAAGGAGTGGCAAAAGAGGTAGGTCAAAGGGCACAAATCTTCTGTTATCATTGCTGACAGGTCTATAGCTCTAATAAGCAAACTAGAAACTATAATACCATACTGTACACTGGAAATTTGCCAAGGATAGATTTTAGTGCTTCCTTACCACCTCCACCCAAAAAAAAAAACAAAAACAAAAAAAAAAAAACCAAAAAAACAAAACAAAACAAAAAAACCAAAAAACCCAACAACAAGACAAGGAACTATATAATATAATGGATAAATGAACTGACTCAACCATAGTATTCACTTAACTATGCACGCAAATGTCAAAAGACCATGTTACATGCCTTAAATATATGCGCTACAAATAAAACCTAATGTTTTAGAAACGCACCAGGGATCATCACTGTCTAAATGCCAAGGAGACCAACGACGCTGGCGCCTGAGGGGATGGGGATGCACTAAGTCCCAGTTTTCTCCTGGCAGCCACGCGAACGCAAGCTTTGCCACAACTCATCAAGTTAGCACCTCAAAATGTTGCATTTGTTGTAAGGAAATATATAAATTATACTTCAAAGACATTATTAAAATGCTTTCAAAGAAACAAATTATATACCAGCATATATATGCATGCATCCGAGGCATACATAACACATAGACTTCCTGCAGGAGGCTTTTTCAGCCATGAGGAATTGTAAATTGCCCCAATAATACAATAGACTTAAGAAGACAAACCTTTGATAGAGTGTACATGCATATCTACTGCCCACCACTGGACACAGTGTGACACACAGTGACAGTGTACACCCCCATATGGCTCCTGTATATTTTGTTTATGTCAATAGCATAAAAAAATGAGTTTTTATGACAACCCACCAGTACACTTAGACGCACTTCCCTCTGATGCTATCCATAATGGTCATTTTCTTAGATCCGTTTCTTAACAGACAGAGCTAGACGATAGTTGGTAAGAAACTAGCCCTCTATCCATACCCACACACCACTTATTAGACTATTTCATCTGGCAGTGTGTGAAGAGGTCTTCCATCTGTTTGAATAACTGTCTCCTAGAGAAAACCTCAAAGCCACGATGAGTCCCACACTGGATTGCAGCAGGCACTTGTTATTTTTCTTACAGGATATTGGGCAAGATTCAAGGCTAAGGATAGAATACCAAAGATCGCTCCGTAAGCAATTGTAAAGGTAAAAGAACCTTGGCTTGGGCTTATTCTATTACGTCAACTAAAACTGACCTTCAACGTAGGAATGGCACATTAAACAAATAAATGTCTGAGCTTGAGTCTTTTATTAGACTCACAAACAATCATTAGCATGGATGCTTTCAAGGCCACAATCTGTCTTTTAATTCAAGCTACAGATAGAGGAGGAACTGAAGCTAAGTCGGAGAGGTACTGCCTGCAAGCCAACGTGATCTTTGCTCCTTCCGAACACAAAACTATGCGCTCGGGGATCCCGTTCTGGCACTCTCTAAAATTATCAAGGGTTATCATATTTATCCTGTTAACGGGGTGGATTTATTGTTTGTGTATAATAATTGGGGGCCGAGTTGCATTGATGTGTTTTATGGCATGTAGTCAGCTCCGATATATTGCCGGTCTATAACGGCGCCATAAACTACAGATGCCATCATCGAAATGAACAAGCCAGAGTACACACTGAGCTGCTTTTAATTATATGTTTATCTTTCCTCATTCCTTTGACTTACATTTTATTTATACCACATGTGGTATAGAAGCAATTTTCGGGGGTTTTGGAAAACCCTAAGCAATCATCTTATTTTACTCAGCGAAGCCACATTACTTACATTGACAGCAATTATATCTCTATATTTCATAACATTCATACGATTTCTGGGCCTTTCTAACCACACTGTTTCCATCTGAGATGCTTCTGAGGACAGAAGACTTTCAGACAAAGTCTTTTCTCCAGTTCAGAATGTCTTAATTACTCTCTTAAAGACTCTTAAATGTATTTGTAGTTATAACTAAGACAAAACATCTAAGTACAATTATTTAATTAGGATGCCATGTTACATTTAAAAACCGTAAATATTTAGTGAACATTTTAAGTTACCATAGGCAATAGTCACCTGTAGATTCTTAAACAGCTATCGTGATTAACACATTTTCTCTACATATCTGCTAGCATTACTTTGTCTGAAAAGGGTTCTGAGACCTAGAGCTACCAAAAGTGTTCCACTGCCCAGTGGCAGAGAGTCCATAGAGGAGCCAACCAGTTCATACATCCACACTCAGCCCATGATAGTTATGGTGCTACGTGGCTAGGCCTTACACTCCGTAGTCTGCATTTCAGCTAGAGAATTCTGCCTTGCTCCACATCTTCCTGATAGCCAGGGCTCCAACTCAGTACCAGGTTTTTCCTCACCACGGATCTAAATGCTAGGACTCTCACAAGAATGACGGGCCTGGGGGGCGGGAGAGGTGGCTCACAGGTTAAGAGTACTGCCTGCTTTTCCAGGGGACCACAGTTCAGTTCCAAGCACCCACACGACTGCTTTATCGCTGTCTGTAACTCCAGGTCCAGAGAATCCCTCTTCTGTCCCCTGCATGCACCAGTTAGACACATGGTGCACAGACATGCAAACATAATACTCACACACATAAAACATTAAATTAAAATTGAGTTACAGCTCAACCTTTGCCTGGCGTGGCAATAATCAGGCTTGTCTTCCTTCTGGTCCCAGTCTCCTCTGTCTGAAATCCCCCATGGCAAGTACTGCCAGGACAATATCTTGCTGGGTTTTGCATGTGGTCTGCAGCTCCCATACACTCCATCTTCCTGCTTCTCTCAAAGTGGCTTGCTCTCAAGCCCACCCTCTTTTGACAACTGGCTTTGAAATATCACACTGCCCTGTATTTCCTTTTTGCTACAGGCATGTTTCTTTACTTAAGCAGTTCCTATGACATATAAGTTTGTTTTTTTTTTCTTAACTTGTCTTACTGCTCGATGTGGTAAATAGAATATCAGTTTGGTTCACTGACACACCACATGCTTAATATAGTCAAGGCCTTAAATTTGATCTCTAATACACAGAAGATAACCTAAAAGAAATAGAAATAACACATAATATCACATGGATAGTGTGTTTAGTTCAAGTTTCAATGGCTATGAAGAGACATGTGACCACAGCAACTCTTAAAAAGGAAAACATTTTAATTGGACAGATTTCATTTTTTACATTTTAGTCTGTTATCATGATGGTGTGACTTGGTGGCATGCAGGCAGATATGGTACCGGAGAGGGAACTGAGATTCCCACATCTTGACTCACAGGCGGCAGGAAGTGGTCTGAGACACTGGGCTGTATCTTGAGCATAGGAGACTTCAAAGCCTGCCCCGACAGTGACACTTCCTCCAACAAAGCCACACCACTTTAGCAATGCCACATCTCATAAGAGGGCCACTCCCTTTGGGAGCTACTTTTTGAAACAATCATAGATGGCTTCATTACAAAAGGAAGGAGTGATTGCTATATCCATAACTCAGTCTGGCCCAATAGAGAATCTGATTTAAGAGAACTTGGAGACTGATTCTTATCATTCCAGACTGGGTGCCTGAAAAAAAAAATCTAGCAAATTGCTTATTGATGGCTGAGATTAGGCAAGAGGCATTCAGAACAATCACCACCACCAAGTCCATTTGCACAGTTGGCACTTTCAACAAGCAAAGGCTAAGAGCTGTCGAACCCTGGTGTCCAGTGTGTCCACACAGCTTGACACAGCCAGCCTCTTGTGTGATCTGGGCTCTGTCGGGTCACGTGACCCTTCCACTCACTGTACTGCCTCAAGATCTGTCCCCCTCGGGTAACCTGCCATTGAATCAGTCATCTCCAAAGAAACAAACAGCTGATGGTTCCTGCTTGGGTGCTTTTAATACAGAGGTAACCCAGCTCTCAAAAGGTATTTGGCAGTGGGATTGTTCAAAGCAATGTATCCTTAAACTTTGTTCTATGTCTTTTTTCTTTTTTTTGTGGATTTTTCGAGACAGGGTTTCTCCGTAACTTTTTTTTTTTTTTGGAGCCTGTCCTGGAACTAGCTCTTGTAGACCAGGCTGGCCTCGAACTCACAGAGATCCGCCCGCCTCTGCCTCCCCAGTGCTGGGATTAAAGGCGTGCGCCACCACCACCTGGCTTTGTTCTATTTCTTAAGAGTTCAGTGAGCGTTTACATCTGAATATTATATCTTCCTCCGTGTATGGTTTATGGAAGAATGCACAATACCTTTCATTGTCTGAAACATTGCTTTAGTGGATAGTGTGTGTGTGTGTGTGTGTGTGGATGAGAGAGAGAGAGAGAGAGAGAGAGAGAGAGAGAGAGAGAGAGAGAGGAGGGGAGCAGGGTTGCCTGTGTGCACATGTTGATATATGTGCAAATGCGTGAACACACATGCATATGGAGGACAGAGGACAACACGGTACCACCCATCTTGTGTTTGGAGAGTCTCTCACTGGCCTGGAGCTCACTGATTTTTGCTAGGCTCAAGGGGCCAGCTGTCTCCACATCACCAGTACTGAGATTACAAGCATATGCCACAACATCATCCCACATTTTTAACATGAGTTCTTAAAACCAAACTTGGGCCCTGTCCAAAGCATTTGTGAGAGCTAGTTTGGATCTTAGAAACAGTAGCTTAAATTAGCATCGAGATCCATCTATTCACTTGTTCTCTGAGCAAACAGTAAATAGGAGACGCTGCGGATACTACAGGGGTAAGAAACAGAAAAGGTATCCTCTGCAGGCTATATGCATTGTGGTAGGGGAAATAATGACAAAGTAAAGAGTTAATCTGTGAAAGGATGGTGGATGATGACGTGGCTCGTACAGAATGAAAAATGACATTAGAAGAGACCGAGGGGCCATATTCCAACACCATAGTGAGCAGAGTTGGGAAAGGCCTCTGGGGAACTGGCAATTGAACAGAGACTACAGGTCTGAGAAGTGACCCTGATAAAAGCCAGAAAGAAGTTGTCCAGCAAGGAAACAGGAGGTTGGAAGGCCTTGGGGTAGAGAAAATAGCTTCTGTCTGTTCAAGGAGCAGCAAGCGGTCAGAGAGCCTGCAGCAGAGGCAGCGAGAAAAGAGGGTTCATCACCTCCAGCATGCTGCGCTCACATCACATTAAACATTGTTTTCCACAGCACGCCCACGATGGCTGCTTTGAATCAAGACCTTTTTTTTTTCTTTCCATTCTAACCCCCAACCTGACTGAGAAATCACCTTTGTATGAATTAATTATTTAATCACTTTCATCACACATGACTTCAAGAACTGCCTGGCGTTTAATTCAAGACAGTTGCCTCTCCCTTTGAAGGCAGATTAAACACGGAGTGGCAGAATAGGGAGGTAGCATCAGAAGCTTAGAGCTGCTTCAGAGTAGGTCAGTGAGGGTGCGTGGAGCTTCTCTTTGATTTGCAAGAGCTGGCCCAGTGCTATCCATGATGAGTTCCAAATTTATTAAGTGATGATATGCACTTCACAGAGAGAGGACAAGGACCCCTCTAAGACAGACAGACAGACAGACAGATAAATAGGCAGACAGACAAAAAGATGTATGGAAAATAAATAGATGAAATATTGATGATATACAGATAAATGATAGGTTGGTAGATAGATGGATAGATGATAGATAGATAGATAGATAGATAGATAGATAGATAGATAGATAGATAGATAGATAGAGTGAGCCTGAAAGCTTATTGTTTCATGGATTACACCTGACAGCCTCCTGTATTAAGGATCTGAGATTTTGAAGAGGGAGAGTAGGTAAGTTCAAGCCCAGTGAGAGAGTCAGCAAAATCTCATTACTGGGCCTCCTTTGCAGTCTGGCCTATGACCTACCAGTGACACTGTCTGCTTTATCTGGTTTCTTCTTCTTAGAGAGCTGTGATCTTCTTTTTTTCAAACCCTTGTCACCACCATTGCAGGTACACAAATGATATGGTTAGCGACTGTGACATCTTGTATAATCGGTCATAATCACCAAATCACCATCTGAGGGTTTGGGGAACGTGACGTGCGCCGCTTCCCCGGGCCAAGCCAGAGCAGGTGTGATCAGTGACAAGACTACGCCCATCGCCACGAGCAAGGGTTGGCACCTCGCTGCCAGGACATGGCCTGAAACCTCCAAGACCAGTACAAATGGAGACCAGCTGGCAAGGGGCTCCAGGTGTCTAAGACATCCGGGTGTTTAGGAGTTCTTCATCTCTTCTTTATTTGGTGAAGTTTTTGCACTTACTCCCGTCTAGTCAGTCTGGTTTTCAGATAGCTTAAGAATTTGCTTTCTGGGTTTCAAAGAATTGACCTTTGAATGTGTTTTTTTTACAGACCTCTTTGTACTTCATTTTTCTTGCATGTACTTATTTACTGGGGAAGAGAACCGGTATGTCCCAGGGTATGTGTGCAGGTCAGAGGACCACTTGTGCCGGTCCGTTCTTTCCTTCCACCATATGGGTCCTATGTCCTGCTGGTTCGACTCAGGTTTATTTCCTATCAATAAGTGGTATCAGGACATTCGCCCGGGACTTTTGCCATCCTTAACCTGTTTATCCTTCCAAAACACCCTGCAGTAAACACCTCACCTGGATCTTGACTCTGCCACCCCTCTAGCTGTGCAGTCTCTGTCAAAAAAAAAAAATCTTCAATCTCTGTGTGTCCTTTTCCTGCCCATAGAGATGCAAATGGGTAAATAGGCTTCTCTGAACTGGCAGAGATGTTTGCACGAGTCATGTCTCAACTGCAAGACAGAGAAGGCGATGCAGGCTAAATTAATTAGAGATCAATGTTTACAACGATGCCTGGTAACTCGTGGAGTTCAAGAAAGTATGGGAAACTGGGAAAGAAAAGTGAAATCAACCGAGAAGTTAGGCCACAATGGGCCCAGAAGTGGGGTTCGGTTAGAACACGTCTCTGGGGGTACCACAGTCAGACTTCTGCTAGTGTCTCTCCCATGAGACTTGGGCACAAACATCTGGCATTTGTCTGTCCGCTTCACCATGTCAGTGCATGCTGAAGGGCTAGCTGGTTTTCAGGCGAAGGAAGCAAAGTGGGTCAGAGTTCTTTCTGGAAAAGCAGGGCTCCGCTTCTCCACAGAATGGGTTCAGATGTCAGCCTACTGCATGTCATATGAGGAGGCACACAGAGCATCTCTCATGGTGGCGAGTGTGTAATAAATACTCAAAAAATCCCCTTCTCCTGTCCTTTTCTTCCTTCTTAGCTTACTAGTGTCCGTTGACCCTCCCCTCACCTCACGAGGCCTTTCCATACACAGCTCTACCCTAAAATTGCAGCAGCAGCAACTAGAACAATCTAGTAACGTTCCAGATAACCAGATCGGTTAAAATTATATATAAACTAAAGCAGCTAGGTTCTCAGTGAGAAGTAAAATTTCCAAAGAGGAGAAAGGAAAAAAAAAAGGAACTGGTCACATCTATTTATTATGTAATATTAAATTTATAATCTTGTTTTTGGAGAGTTAGCATGCGCTTTTAGTAAATTCCAAACATAAGAGATGCTGTCATCCAATATTTTTTGGAGTTGGTTTAGCTATAGTACACAGCTATAGTGCACAGTTACAGCACACAGCTATAGTACACAGTTACATTACACAGCTATAGTATACAACTATATCACACAGCTATAGTACACAGCTATAGTGCACAGCTATAGTGCACAGTTACAGTACACAGCTATAGCACATAGCTATAGTATACAGCTATAGTGAACAGTTACAGTACACAGCTATAGTACACAGAAATAGTACATGGCTATAGTGCACACCTATAGTATACAGCTATAGTGCACAGCTATAGTACACAGCTATAGTGCACAGCTATAGTACACAGCTATAGTACACAGCTATAGTATACAGCTATAGTAAACAGCTATAGTATACAGCTATAGTGCACAACTATAGTATACAGCTATAGTGCACAGCTATAGTATACAGCTATAGTACACAGCTATAGTACACATCTATAGTATACAGCTATAGTACACAGCTATAGTACACATCTATAGTATACAGCTATAGTACACAGCTATAGTACACATCTATAGTATACAGCTATAGTGCACAGCTATAGTATACAGCTATAGTACACAGCTATAGTACACATCTATAGTATACAGCTATAGTATACAGCTATAGTACACATCTATAGTATACAGCTATAGTACACAGCTATAGTATACAGCTATAGCACACATCTATAGTATACAGCTATAGTACACAGCTATAGTATACAGCTATAGCACACATCTATAGTACACAGCTATAGTATACAGCTATAGTAAACAGCTATAGTATACAGCTATAGTGAACAGCTATAGTATACAGCTATAGCACACATCTATAGTATACAGCTATAGTACACATCTATAGTGCACAGCTATAGTACACAGCTATAGCACACAGCTATAGCACACATCTATAGTGCACAGCTATAGTATACAGCTATAGTATAGCCCAGGCTGGTTTCTGTTCAGTGATTCCCCACATTTATCACCACACCCAAGCAAAAAAAATAACATATATTTTTACTTTAATTAATATGTGTGTGAATTAATATGTGCTGCCTTCTGTGGAGGTCATAGGAGAGCATAGGATTCTCTGGAGCTGGATTTACAGGCGATTGTAAGCTACCAGATATGGGCACTGGGAACTAAACTCCATTCCTTTACAAGAGCAGCAAATGCTCTTAACTGCTGCTCCATATCTCCATCCTTCAAACTGTTGCCTTTAGGTTTATATATCCTTAAAAATAGTGATTGGAGTCAGGTGTAGTAGTCCATGCCTTTAATTGCAGCATGCGGAGGCAGAGGCAGGTGGGTCTCTGTGAGTTCAAAGTCAGCCTGGTCTACAAAGCAAGTTCCAGGACTGCCAGGGATACATAGAGAAACCCTATCCCAAAAAAAAAAAAATACATAAATAAAGGATTGCGACTAGAAGTACTTTCATGCATTCCACTTCGCTCCTGCCCCAGGCTCACATTAGTTATCACTTACCCCTAAAGAACCAGACCTCAGCAGTGAGTATTACACAAGAGAACAGAGTGAAATGCCCCAGCCAAAAGTTTGACACTTGGTACGTGAAGTTTCATTGCATGTGTCTCTTTATCATAGGGGAACAAACTTATAATCTCGACTTCTCTCTGAAGGAATACGGAGAGAGAAGAGTAAAAATCCATATCCCCAGGCTAGGAGCAGGGTGTACACTCTTGGACTATGAAAATGTGGAAGACTAAGGCAGGAAGTTCTAGAGTTTGCCACCAACATGAGCTACCCTGTCTCCATAACAAAAACAGAACAAAAATTTCCAACATCCAGACCTCATACAAAGATATATGAGAGTCTCCTGGGAAGAACTGAGATATCAGTATTTTAAACACTACCCAGATGATGTCTATATAAGTCGTGTTGGTGAGCCTGTCTCCCCGTGTTTTCTCAGCATAGTGTCCCAAGTGTCTGTGTATGGAGACCTAACCTCCCTCACCGTATCAATTATTCCCCAGTCAACTCTTCTTAAAATTAAATGTTGTTGTATTTGAATTTACCTCTTCGCAGTTCTCCTCAAGTCATTAATTAATCTTCCAACCTCCCCATCCCTGTAACCACCCTACTACCCTCCTTTCTTCCAGGGCTTTGAAACATAGCTATGCATGCTCTTGACACCATCCATGTGATCACACTGTCTTTCTGTCATATTTTTTCAAATTAAACCAATGTCATACGGCACCCACACAACACACCTAGAGTTCACCTAAACCCTTATGATCCTGCAGTTTGAATCCACAGAGATACTGTGCCTCCAGGTCAATCTCCTCCATGTTCACTCTTGTAGAACAAGTCTATGTAAGTTAACTTTCTACTTCTGTGACATGGTATCTGAGAAAAAAAGAACTAAAGGAAAGGAAATTTGTTTTTATTCACAGTTACAAAGGTTTCAGTACATGGTTGGCTCTATTAATTTTAGACCTGTGGAGATGCAGAACTGACTTGTGACAGAGGAAGGTTGATTCCTCCCTGACAGACAGGAGGAAAAGGGGGAAGGAAGAATATACAACCTTTGTAAGCATGTCCATGCGTCCCCCAATAACCCCATCTGCTAGCCCATTCAACTATAACTTCATAATGGAATAATCCCTTGATGAGATTAGCACCTTGATGATTCAATCACTTCGTCTCTCCATAAAGCCACCAACTGGTGAATCAAGCCTTCAAGGAATGAATTTTTGAAGAAATTTTACAGATAAACCATAACAAACACCTGCTATTAACACATCAAGAGTCTTCACTTCCTATTCCTATTCCCACGACCAAATTCTTAATCCTAATAGCCAAGGTCTTCATTATTTAAAAAACTGCTGCCTCAACCTGAGAGCAATTAGAATCTGTCAATATGGGCTAATAGTCATTCATAGATTCTACATAATCTTAAAACCTCCATTTAGGCTTCTTTTGTTTAAGAAAAAAAGTCACTGTCTAAGATTTGCAGAATCACTAACGTGTTCTAAGCACTCATATCAAGCATACTCAATATTTTTCAAGCAGCACATGTCACTTGCTAATAGTGCTGAAGAGGCAATGTGATTGGAAAAGTACTTGCAGTGCAAAGTGAGAAACAGACATGGAGACTGGTAGATTCCAGGGAGTTCCCTGGCTGGCTACCCTTGTTTACTTAACAAGACTCAGACCAATGAGAAACCCTACCTCAAAAAAAAAAGAGGAAGGAAGGAAGGAAGGAAGGAAGGAAGGAAGGAAGGAAGGAAGGAAGGAAGGAAGGAAGGAAAGAAGGAAGGAAGGAAGGGAAGAAGGAAGGAGGGAGGGATGAAGAAAGAAAGGAAGGAAGGAAAAAGAAAAAGCCAATGACAGCTAAGGAACAATTCTCTAGCATGTCCTCTGACCTCTACACATATGTATAAAGGGATGCCTACACACACCCCCACACAAGAGAAACTGGTTCTTTCAATTTAGTTGAAGCCATGAATCCATGAATGAAACTCACCAGTGGACCCGTGAGTTTGGAAGATGGGAAGAACCTGGAAGAGCTTGCTCCTCTGCTCTCATTTTTCTGATAAGGAAGCAGGTTAACTGCATTTTTTTTCATAGTCTTGGAGGATGGAAGTATCAGAGCAGGACAGAATCTATAGTTCTGATTCCATCATCTTTTGCCTACTTAGGTTATGACCTTGCTCAAATAGGGGCCAAAGGCCTCACTTGCCCTAAGCTGCCTCAAAAACCCTTATTTCTCTTCTTACCTAAATTGATCCAAAGCCATAATAGGACTTCCTCTTCCTACAAACCCATCCTAGAATTTCATTCTGCAGGCAACTCCCCCCAACTCCTGGTTTTCATCTCTATCAGCCCCCTCTGAATTTCCTATCTCCCCATCTAATCACATTTTTTTCTGGTGTGGTTTCCTACTAGACACTTTGTTTCCAATACAAGATTGTGTGGGCATTCTCAGATAACAGCCAATCCTGACTGAAAGAGTCCTAACACTGTCTGTCCCAGAAGTTGCATGGGGAGCAAGCCAAGTGTTTCATAAACCCATGTTAAATTGCAGTGAATTTCCACAATATTAACAAATATACTTTGCGCATCATTAATGAATGTTTAGGCCTTCTGCTGCAAGGTGTTTTCGTTGTATCTACATCAGGGAGCTTCTCTATATGTTGAAAGGTAATGCAAGTTTTAGGTTCTATGCTTTCCCCTGTGTTGGATGACCAGAAGGCCAGCCTGTTTTCTTCAGTCCTTGACCTACAATTGTTTTAAAATATTAATGCTGCTTCACTTTCAAAGACAAGTACAGTCTTTTTGTATCACTTCCAAGATGGATGGTTTCAAATGCACTTTTCTGATTTGAGTTAATTCGGGTCAAAGCTGAAAAGAAAGCTGTGTATATGGATAAATAGAGCTGAAGTCTGTAAACTATCCTGCCTTTGCTAATGGGCTGTTGTTGTTGTTTTTCCCTTCTTAGTTCTCTACTTTGCAGCAAAATAACTTGGATTCTTTAACATCTAGATACACAAGTGTAACTGATCAGTTAGAGTAAGAGACTTCGGTAACAATTCACATAAGAATAATCAGATAATGTTGAATACAGAAAAGACAAACTCAGAAAGGAAATTCTACATTCTTCTGCATACAGAGTACCATTTTGCTTTATCTTGCTACTTGGACAATAGCTTGTTTCCTTGCTGTGTGTGTTTCCAGCTCTTCTCGAAGAGGGATTAACTACCTGCCTCCAGCTTGTATTAAGAAATTAACATAAGATATTTTCATTCGACTGTGATCACGGGACACTCTCTCTAATTTCATTTGGCACGTTACCCATCAGATTTATGGAAATTCTCCATGAACCCTGGCCCTGAAATGTAGCAGTTGAATAAAACAGTGTGTAAGATGTGGCTGTACTCTTCACAAGGTATACCCTTGACCTTGGCTACTGGCTGAGTCCTTGCCTGGATCTACTAGCCACCCTGGAATCCCAAAATGCGGGAATGATGAAACAGCCTTCCAAACACATGGCATGGGCTGATTAGCAGGCAGAGTTGTAAAAAGGAATTCGTAATGAGGGGAATAAAGATAGCCAGCGACTGCAACCAGCAGGGAGCCTATTTCCCCAGAAGTCGAAAATAAAGTAACAATAGAAATGGTCGTCATCTAATTAAATAAGAATTTTTTTTCCTCTTTAATGATGTCCATGCTAGTTAATGTCATGACTTCTTCAATCAAGGACACCATAATTTAAGCATAGCTATCAAAAAGAAAGTTGTCAAACTTTAAAGAAGCCCATGAGATAGCCATGGTAAACCTTACAAATGGAGAAAAAAAAATATCTTGAAGAATCAAGGTGACAACAAGATGGGAATCTGAAATCCTGTTGGAGGCTTCAAACCAACGCATGATTTTTTTTTTAACTTTGTTATCTCCCACTTCTGTGTTAGTTAAACTACTCATACCTAGAATGGATTGAAGAATAAATCTTTTAGAACAAAAAAAAAAAAAGAGAGAGAAATTACAGGGCAAATAATTTTGAAGTTCTCTCAAATTCAGCAGTATTGACTGAAGGGAATATGTAATTATGTTTGGAATCTAATATGCATTGTCAAAAGATATACTTCTTTGATACTATAAGTAATATAGTTCAAAGAACAAAGCCAGTGTTCCTAGTTCAGAGGCCCCTTTTGCTTGTGTCCCTAGGAGTCTTGCTTAACCTTTCTAGGCCTTCACTTTTTTTCAGCTCATACTTTCTTAGGGTGTGCATGAAGACTAGAATTAAATAATTTATAAAAGGGGCTTGGCACTAGGCATGTAATGTAGTTAATACTCAATATATTATTGCTTCCTCTTCCAAGTCTTCCCCCTCTTCCCTCTTCTCCTTCCTTTGCTCACCATTGGGCTTTGCTTCCTTATTCCCTTCCAATGTGTGCCTAGATAACAGACAACACAGTCACCATTTTACATTCTTCTTTCCTTTTTTTTTTTTTTTTGCTGTTATTGCTGTTGCTTTGAGCCATGGTCTTATGTAGTCTAGGCTGCCCTCCAACCCACTTGTTAGTCAGCACTGACCTAGAACTCCTGGTATTCTTGCTTCTGCCTTCTCAGGGCTGCTGTTATGCCTGGCTTTGTTCCATTGTTTTTAAACAATTTTTCAGAGACTCCTAGAACAATTCCTAGTTATTGCAAGAAAACCAACTTCCTCCCAACTGATTCATAAAGTAGTACTCAAAAAGGTGGGGAAGGGTAAAGTAATAAGGCATATCATACACATAATTATTGTATCAAATCTGCTGCCACTAACCACTATCAATTTTTTCTCTGAAATTCTGAGCATCTCCCAGCTTACAAAAGTATCTGGTTAGGGTCTAGGGAGATGGCATAGTTTACAAAGTAGTTCCTTTACAAGCATAAGGATCTAAGTTCAAAACCATAAAAGTTCATGAAAATTTGTGTGTGGTGGCTCAAGCTTGTGATTCCAGCAATGGTAAGAAACCAAGATGAAGATAGACCAATCCGTGAAGATGCTGGCCAATTATTCCAGCCTATATGACAACATTGCAGTGTCATAAAAGATCCTATCTCAAACAGAAGGCGACTGGCACTTGAGGACCAATAACCTTGAGTTCTACACTCAAGTGCACATCTTCACACACATGTGTACTCACTCTCAGGGACACACACATACGTATGTACTCACAGACACAGAAACATACAGATATAGATCTCTTTTATTGAGCCAATGTAATGACTATTTTCACGGATCTTACTGGATGCTTTATAACTAAGGGAGACTCATTATTTGCTAAATCTACTTCCATTTTGTCTGTTTTATGATCCCCTCTTCCTAAATGCATCTCTCCACCCATGGCCTATTTCCAGTTTCCTTGACTTCACATGTATCCCGTGTTAAAGACACAAAATGAAAGAATGGAAGCTATGCTCCTTATATGAGCACATGCAAACTTTATCTTTCTGAACCTGGGTAGCCTTACTCATTTCCCAATTCAATATGTTTACTCTTGAATTTCATGATTTCATTTTTTTTTTTTTTTTGGTTTTTTGAGACAGGGTTTCTCTGCAGCTTTGGAGTCTGTCCTGGAACTAGCTCTTGTAGACCAGGCTGGCCTCAAACTCACAGAGATCTGCCTGCCTCTGCCTCCCAAGTGCTGGGATTAAAGGCGTGCGCCACCATTTTTCTTTACGGCTGAATAGTTTTCCACCATGTACCATTTTCATTATCCACTGGTCAGTTTATTAGCCTCTAGGCTGATTCTATTTTCTAGTTCTTGAGACTGGAGTGACAATAAACTCAGAAGAACAAGTGTCTCTAAAGTAAGATATAAAATCTCTTTGGTGTCTGTCCAGGAGTGATAGAGCTGGGTCACATGGTAATCCTATTGTGCTTTGAGAAACCTCCAGACTGACTGCAGAAATGGTTGCCCTGGTCTACACTCCCACCAACAGCGCAAAGGGTTCCCCTTTCCCTAACCCTCACCAGCAATTGCTGTCATTTGTATTTGATCAGTGTGAGATAAAATCTTGATGTAAGTTCTCTCAGCCTTTTCCTGATAGCTAAAACATGTTTAGCAATTTTAAGTGTTTATTAGCCATTTATATTTCTTCTTTTAAGAACATCCTGTCATGTTCCGTAGCCCATTTTTAGTTGATTGTTCATTTTCTTGGATTTTTAGTTCTTTTTACACTAGGGACACTAATCATCTATCAAATGCATAGCACACAAAGATTTTCTCCCATTCTCTGAACTGCCTCTTCCCTTTATTAACCAATTTCTTCTTTGTTTACTGAGATGCCATTTGTCAACTGTTGATCTTTTTTTCCCGAGGTACCACAGTCCTCTTCATAAAATTCTTCCCTGTGCATGGAAGTTGAAGCGTACACCCTACTCTTTCTTCTAGCAGTTTCAATGTGTGAGGTTTTACGTTAAGATCTTCATCCACTTGGAGTTGAGGTGTGTGTTAAATCTGTGTGTTGAAATCCAAGATTCCCAGCAGTAGACTGCCTTTTTCTCAGTCTATATTTTTGATCAAGGTTAAGGAAGACGTAGAGCCTTGTAGAAAATATTTTGATGCTGTTTTTCTAAGTGACTATGTTGTCAAACTACCTCCTAAATAATTACATTTATATCCATAAACTTGTGCTGCTTCTGGCGGCAGTGAGCGCTGGTTAGTGGAGAGATACATTGCTGTTCAAAGTTAACGTGAAGCTCTGCTGGGATGGACTATCTATATCAGGCTCCGAATCTGAGGCCCTGGGAACAGCGCTGTAGAGGAAGCACAAATAACCTAAGAATCCGAATGAGGGGGGGGTCTGTGAAATGCTGTCCTCCGCACATGACATGACCACTGCACAGCAATGGTTATCTCTAAAACATCAAGAGAGTGGAATATTCCAGAAAGGGGAGGGGCTGCTGAAGCCCCAACTTGAACTGAGAAACTGTTGGCAATTGATAATGCTAGGAGGGGAATCATCTCTCTCTCTCTAGGAACGTAGCCCCTCATTAGACTCAGTGGGTTAAAAAATATTAATTGATTAGTTAAAATTATAAAAGGAGGACACAAAATTGGGATGGAAATATGATGGCAGGTCCTGGGGGAAGAGGGAGTAGAGAGGAGTAAATAGTGAATATGATCAAAATATAATATATAAATATATGAAAAGGATAGAGCAAAATAAAAAAATGAACATTGTTTAAAAAAAACACAGATGATTCATAGTTGTTGAACCCAGCATCAGATCCATCCTGTTTTGCAATTCTTTTTTTTCTCTGATAATTTTTTTATTTCTTTATAAATAATAGGAATCAAAATTTCCAATTCCTCCCCTCCTCCCACTTCCCTCCCACTCTTCCACTTACTCTTCCCCCCTCCCCTCCAGTCCTAAGAGAGGGCAGGATACCCTGCCCTGTGGGAGTCCAAGGCCCTACCCCCTCCATCCAGGCTTAGGAAGGTATGCGTCTAAACAATCTAGGATCCCAAAAAGCCAGTACATGCAGTAGAGACAAATCCCAGTACCATTATCATTGACTTCTCAGTCTGCCCCAATTATCAGCAACTTTCGGAGGGTCCAGTTTGATCCCATGCTTGTTCAGTGCCAGTCCAGTTGGCTTTGGTGAGCTCATTCTTAAAGAAAAATACTGCCTCCTATTCTTAATCCTCTAATACATACACAATTTTTTAAAAACATAATAAATTTTTGAATTAAAAAAGAAATTATCTCTCCCATAAGCCATCACCTGAAAGCAGGAAGGACCATACCAAAGACTCGCATCACCTCCTAGTTCAGCTGGCTTAGGGCTGGGTTTGCTGTATCCTAATTTCTCATACTCCTTTTTAGCTAATATTTATTTGAACCTGCCATTCTAGATTCATGGATTATAGAACATTGTATGCCATCCCTTGAATATTAGAGATCATTGGAAAGGCAGGAAATTGCTGGGACCAGGATTATAAATAGAAGTTTCTCTGATAGACCAATAATAAACCATCAGCAAGGATGGCAGAAGCCGGATAGTATATTGAGTATGGACCCAGAGAGAGACTGAGTGTGTTCCTAAAAAGAGGAAGGAAACTTTGTAACAGTACTAAACTTGTCCCCCAGCTCATCGCTTCTCACAAAAGCTTCCATAAGGTTTCATAACTCCCTGAAGGAGTGAGCTTGGTGAGCTTGCCAAGCTTTCGAATGGCAATTACCAACAATTACCAATGCAAAGGGTCCAAAGGTAGAGCCAAGAGCAGAGTGGTATAGGATCCAGAAATCTTGAGTGGGTGACCTTAAACAAGGATGGCCTTGGAGCTCTAGATCACGGAATTTAATACTCTAGGAGGATGCTTCTTGATGAGGCAATTTTTCAGCAACTGATCATCACTTAATTAAACAGTAATTAAAAAAAATTGCATTGTTACGTATTCACCTCCAATACTGTAAAGAAAAAGTAAGGATTCCAATTTCATTTTATTAGGTAACTAAATAGGAAACTAATTTCAAGTGTTAGGGTATTCAAGATATACCTTCATGTTTCTTAATGTTAGAAGCCACGAGAATAAATCCTATCAAAATAATTTACTACATGTTCACACACATGTCATTGAACTTTTTCTTACTCACACTTCCCCAACATCTCTTCTCACAGGTCCCTTATCTTCCCACAAGTACTTCCCTAATCGCTTTCAATGACCATGTCTGCCCATGAACTATTCATTTCATTTAAGTAACTTTCCTTTATCAAATCCTGGATGCATGTAAATGGTTATGCTAATTGAAGCTTTATGTCTCCTAGAATCATTGTGCTCCTTTCAGAGAAGCACATTGATTGAAAGGCAAACAGACTTTCCCTTTAGTAGCAAGAGAGTCTCTGTACCATTAAAATATTAAGACAAGGAAAAATCCACTGGGTCCCTCATTTGATCACAGAAAGAAGCCAGAAGTTCCCTGTTGCTCTTACAGCAATCTATGGTCTTACTCAAAATCCTTAATGTAGGATACTAAGGCCAGTAGACTGACCAACCAGTCTTGCTGGCAGACGTGGGTAGCTGCAGAAATCCAGTAGCATGGGCAGAACCAGAAGACAATGGGAGTACCCAATATTCTAATTACTTAGTGGAGCTAAGACTGAAAAGACTGTAACAAAGACATTTATGATGAGTCAATTTTATATGCACTTTGACCTTGTAAGTTAAACATGTTTGTACAGGTTAAAATTTTACAACCAATGTATTTTAATTGTATCATTTAAAAAGGACTATAATGATATGGAAGACACTTTATAAATCATGATATGAGTGGCTTACATATTTTATAAAACACATGCGGAGCCAAACTTGGGATAAATCTTGGACATATAAAAGTAATAGTGAATAAACTGTTATTCCACAATTATGTATATATATTGGATTTTCGAGACAGGGTTTCTCTGTGTAGCTGTGACTGGCCTGGAACTTGCTTTGTAGGCCAGGCTGGCACGAACTCACAGAGATCCACCTGCCTCTGTCTCCCAAGTGCTAGGATTAAAGGCGTGCGCCACCACCGCCCAGCCTCCTTTTACTATTTGTGAATATTATATATATTATCATGTTATGGGGGAAATCATGTCTAAAGCAAGCCCACAGTCCCTGATAGCATGCATAGACCCTTCCAGCACTGTGACAGATAGCCAATAGATATAAGGCTCCCAGGTTGATGCTAGTTTATGGTCTGTATTTCGTGAGTCAAGTGTGGGGCTATCTCCAGCAATAGAGACTTACCATCAAGTTACAGAGAATAAACAAGAGCAAAAACAACAAAACAAAACAAAACAAAAAACCTTGCAATGTGCCAAGTTGTGGTGGTGCACGCCTTTAATCCCAGCACTCGGGAGGCAGAGGCAGATAAAATCTCTGTGAGTTTGAGACCAGCCTGGTCTACAAGAGCTAGTTCCAGGACAGGCTCCAAAGCTACAGAGACCCTGTCTCCAAAAAAAGAAAAAAAGAAACTTGCAATGCTTAGGGGCTTAGGGGTATAGTACTTGGAAACAGGAATGCTGGTAACCCCAGCAGTTTTATCCCTGTTCGGGATTGTTTGGACCATCCTGAATTTTCTGTGGTTCCACGTGAATTTTAATTGTTTTTCATTTTCTGTGAGAATGGCATTAAAATGTTAAGATAGATTTTTGTTGTTTTCTAACTCTGTGTGTTTGGGGAATGCAAATGAATGCAGGTGCCTGCAGAGGTCAGAGCCATCAAATCCCTTGGAGCTGGAGTTTTAGGAGATATAGGTCCCAATGTAGGTGATGAAACTTGGTTCCTCTGAAAGAGCAGTGTGGGCTCTTACTGCTAAGCAATCCCCCATGAACTGGAATGTTATTGGAGAATCTATAAATTGTTTTTGTAAGATGGTAGTTTTTACAATATTGATCCTACCTAGCTATCAGAGTGTGAGATCCTTCCCTCATTGATATCTTCTTCAATTTCTTTCTTCAGAAACCTGAAGTTTTTGTCATATAGTTCCTTCCCTTATTTATTCTTCTTTTCCCTTTTTTTTATATTGATTTTATTGAGCTATACCTTTTTCTCTAATTGTGATGGTTTCGGTTTGATTTGGTTTGCAGTTTATTTGGGTTTTTGTATTTTGTCTTTGGTATTTTTTTTTTCAGTAAAGAGATGGACTGAGTGACACATGGTTTAGAGAAACAGCTTGGGAACAGTAAACTGTGTTTTGTGGGGTAAGAAAGAGAACTCCAGGAAATGAGGCAGCATTGGCACCCGAGCAGAGCTGGCACTGCTTTGTAGCACACGGAATGCCCTGAAGCTAGAGCACAGCATCCTTGGGCAAGCCATGGCAACAGGAACCTGGGCTAAGATCTCATCGCAAAGCATAGTCTGCCATTGGTCAAGAAACTGAGAAGTAACTCAAGCCAGTTTGCATACTTGAGGTCCACACCTCTATGCAGAGAAAGTATTACATGCATCAGAGCCAAACGTGGAAAACAAGGCCAAAGAGGCACTTCCGGCTCAGCTCGACAGCAAACCCTTTCATGCGCGCTTCTGAGTGTATTTTACAGGTGGATTGAGAGGAGAAGTCGATGGGTTAACTGTGGGGAAGTGAGAGAGGAAAGGGAGAAATTAATTAGAGTGTTTTGGGGCAGCTCGCTGATAGCACTGGAAAGGCAGAGACACAAGAACTATTTTAACTATCCTAACCTCAGTGACCTTTCGGGAACAGAAGATGACCAGATGCCCGTCTTGAATTCCATGCTTTCTTCTTATTAAAACTTCTTACTGGAGGCTTTATAAGTGCAAATAAAAAGCATTGATAAGGTTATCCCATATGAGTTAAAAATTGTCATTCTACCTTGAAATTGTCCCCATATTTTTCAAAGGTGAGTTTAAAAAAAAAATCACGTATTTTAGGAAGGCTCCTTTATATATCTAAAGGGAACAGAAAGCATTTAGCTTGAGGGACACTTTGTGTTTGGACAACATAGCTTGATACCTTGTTTTATTCAACAAACTTGAATAAAGATGGCTGATACTGGACATCTGGGGACTGTCTGCAAAAAACAGCTGACACCAGAGGCCTGGGGCCCCCAAAGCTCAACAGTGATGTAGTCTTTTATGCGGCAATTGCAGGTAGAAAACCACTTTTATATAAATAAGGCCTTCAGATAAAAGAGCATGCCTTTGCTTCACCTTTTGCCTTTGCCAGACAGCCCGAATCAGCTTGTGCATGCCTAGCTGCAGCATGCGTGCTAGTCCACATGTATACCTATGCACACCTGAGTGTGGCGAGCATATGTTCATGGGTGTCTGTGTACCTGCTGGTGTCTGCCTGCCCAGTAGCTTATGAGCCAGTCAATAAAGCGTGCCTTACCTGCCCTGACTTTTCTCATTCTCTTCAGCTTCCCAGCATCCTGTGAGCCTCCTCCCTCTCTGACTTTGGAATTTGAACTGCATGGAAACCACTTTTTTTTAATATTTATTTATTTGTTTATTTATTATGTATACAGTATTCGGTCTGCATGCTAGAAGAGGGATCCTGATTGAATTACAGATGGTTGTGAGCCACCATATGGTTGCTGGGAGTTGAACTCAGAACCTCTGGAAGAGTAGCTCATGCTCTTAACCTCTGAGCCATCTCTCCAGCCCCTGGAAACCACTTTTAAGACCTTATTAGCATTGTTTACACAGAGTTGGTGGTTTGCATCATGGTACTTTTAAAATAGTGTTGAGAAGCGGGGTATGGTGCAGAATAATCTACATGCAGGGGCATTTTGAGTTTAAAGCCAGCCTGGGAAACTTGGCAAGACTCTGTCTCAAGGTCAAAAAAGATGTGTTGAGAAGATAGGCATTGGTATTTGTTTGAAAACTAGGTAGGCCCGGGGCTTGCCACATTACTTGTTGGCACAAGAAAGGAGTTGGTGGCCACATTCTGGCATCGGTGGAGACAGGGGGGGAAGGACTGAGCTGCAGCCAGTGCAGTATAGCAGACTGACTGCAGTTGCTGCAGGCTCTGCAGGCCAACGTGTTTCACACGCCATGAAGCATGTGACATCTCAAGCTGAACAAGTTTCTGAAAGTGTCCCAGATCTGCCTTCAGTGGTGGCTATGACACAAGTGGCTTTGTACCTTAGATGACACAATGGGAAGGAACTTGAGAACGAGGTGTACCCTACTGCCAGGAAAGGAAAGAGGAGAATCATCAGCAAGTGATGTTCTTAGAGCACCCCAACAAAGCTGAAGACTTACCGGTCAAGCTAAAAAATCAAGCAAAGGTACAATGGGTTTGTAATTAATGTTAGTCTATGCATATGAATAAAAAATTTTATAATTAAATGCCTCAATGCTGTAGTTTGTGAAAAATGGTTTGGCACAAGCTTAAATACAAAAGGAATCCGGTTGACTAGTATATATTTCTTGCTTCTTTTGAAGTTTATCTCTTTCTTAAAATTATGACCCTATAATGCAGTTTTTAATGCATTTTGTGGCATTAAATATGGATCTTCATAATCTTAAGACATTTGAAATGATGACAAAAACTCTGAAAATATTTGTTCTTGCCTGAAAGAGCTGTCACCAAATTCAAGGTGTTCTTCTTCGTTAAGAAATGAAGATACACACGCACACAAGAAAAAAAAAGAAGAAGAAAAAGAAAGGGAGATGCGGCTAGACAGTGGTAGCACACACCTTTAATCCCAACACTCAGAGGCAGAGGCAGGAGGATCTCTGTGAGTTTGAGGTCAGCCTGGTTTACAAAGCAAGGTCCAAGACATCCAGGGCTGTTACACAGAGAAACCCTGTCTCAAAAAAAAAAAAAAAGGAAAAGCAAGCAAACAAAGAAACAGAAACAAACTGTAAACGACAGTAATTTTAACTTTTGGTCAGCATACTTAACAAACACACACCATGCCTTCAACTTACCCTGACATTAATTGTTCGATTTTTATAAAATCATTACACATAGATTATTATAAATGCCAGCATCTCAAACCCTCTCTTTACAGGACGTATGTTTGCATAGTTCTGGTGGTTGTATTTTTCGTTTGTTTTTCACTGAAAACTGGACGTGAAGTTTAACTCACTGTTGATGGGTAGTTTTAGACTGTGTCCAAGTCTTGTTTCTGCCCTGACTCCTGATGCATTTCCATTTTAGGTGTCCACAGAAAGCGGAGGACTACGTCAGGGACACAGTTTGGAGGTAGAATGTAGAATTAACTCTGAGTTATCTTAAACATGTTACTTACACCCTGAACATCCACTTACAGGCACGGCGGTGCTGTTGCCATTCTCACAGGACAAACGGCAGAGAAACGACATGATGGCTGCAAGAATCGAGGCACAAGACAGACCGTTCCCGTGATGCTCAGCTACGTTAACAGGACCAGAGGTGTATTCGTGGTATGACTAATTCAGCGGTCATGCTTAGGCGCTGTGAAAGCACAGCCTCCGGTGACACCCGCTTGAATGCATTCGCGCACGTGTGAAGTGATCAAAGAACATATTTAATAAAAAAAAAATCAAGCTGGAAAAGTATCCAAAGTTTAAAAACATTTTCCAAAATGTTATTAATACAGGAAACCTTTCATTAAATCTACACTAACTGATATGAACTTTTAATGAATTAAAAACTTCACTCTGTGTTTATAACGCCTTATGGTTTGATTAATGGAAATAGATTAGAACGTGATGCTTCATAGTACTGGGAGTACCCTGGATGGTACCAGCAGTGAGAGCGGAAATAACCCAGGACGTGGTCTAAACAAAAAGTAGCAGCTACTAATGAGGCTTGTTAGTGATGCTAATCTATGTAAATGTTATTAATTGAGAACATCTATCTTTTATCTGCAACTGTTTAGTAATCAGGCAATTAAAAAACAATGACATTCCCAGTGGTTGTTCTTCCTGGGTTGTTTCTTTTTTTTTTTTTTAAGTGATCAAAGAGTTTAAAATAAGAAGAAAAAGTCCCTTATCAAGAGGTGGGCTTTGCCTTGGGCTACTCGGCCTCATTAAAGGCAGGAAAGCTCTGTTGATCACCAATTAATGTGATTTGTAGGAACTCTGATCCAGACCTCGTACAAGAGATCTCTTAGGGTGGTCAAAGACACTGGTCGTTGACAAAAATAAAGGCAACACACTGAAAAATCAACCTAAAAGAAGATGATGAAGGATCCTCCGGAATTCAAAAGTCCTTCTTTACAGAGTCTTATAGCTTGGAGGGAAGAGGTTTCCTCAAAGGGACAGTCTCACCTTTGTCAGGTCAACTGGCCCCCAGATGTGACTCTCTGGCCACATTCTCAAATCTCGCCCTCTGACCTCAGTTGCAAAAAGTCACTGATATTAGCAGCTCTGTGAAGAGTGGCTAGGCCTGTGGTCTATCATGCTCTGAAATGACAGAATTTGAGTCCTAGGAACTAAACTTTTAAAAACTTGGTTTTTCTAATCATATACCTATGAAATATAATATATGTATTATACTTGAAGGTATCACTAAATGTAGAAGCACTGGACATTCTTGAGAAATGTTGGCACTAACAACATTCATGTCTACAACACTTGCCAAGACATCCTTCTCCTTTCATCTTTACAATAATCCCACCACTTACATAGCATTGCTGAGATGCACTGATGGACAGGTGGGTAGGTAGGAGGTGGAGGGAGGGAGGGAGGGAAGGAGAGAGAGAGAGAGGGAGGGAGGGGGAGATGGAGAAGGAGAAGGAGGGAGAAAGAGGGATTGCACTGTTGATGTGAGTGATTGTTTTGAGTCAGTATGATTTTGCATTGCCATTTCCAAATGTCAGTGTTTAATTATAAAATCTCCATGTGTTAGAGAGGTTAAAATATATGATGGAGAAGATTTCATTTCTTTCATCTGATGGCCAAGGATAGACTTTCAGGACTGAAAGAAAGAGAGGTAACTAAAAAAGAAATTTATTCACAAGCTGGACTGGACTCGAACCAACTTCGTTTGTATTTCTGTAGTTGGATGAATGGTTGAAAATGAACACTATTTAGGCATAAAATTGATTCCCTCCAGCCTTAGTGATGGTGAGCAGCAGAAGCTGGCATAGGTGTGGAACGAGTGTGCAGCAGGGTCGACAGAGGGGTGGGCATGAAGGTGACATCTCTCTTGATCAGGGACTTAGTTTACCAGAGCAGGTTCCCAACTCAGAAGGCAAAGCTTCTCATGCTGTAGCTTACCTGAAAATCTTCCAACAGCCTGACAGATTTTAATACATCTACTCTGAATACCCTGAGTTTTAACAAGTAACTCCTTCCATACATGCACGGATGCACACACACACATGCACACACAAACTCACACACACGCACGCACACACATAAACACATGCACACACTTGGAAGAGAGAGAAAAAGAGGCAAAGACAGTATATGTGTTTCCTCCATAAAGGCCTCTCAATGTAAAATAAGAAGGAAGAGGTGAAAAGGCTAGTTTTATATTACCCAATAGACACGTGTTTTAAACATTTAGTATTTATAATGGAACTTGTCTGGGGACTTGGAAGCTTCAAAATATGGAAAATTAATTTCTTATTTCACTTTTACTTGATTACAATAGGGAAATGAACTCCAAACAGAGAGCTTGGTGACCCACTGTGAATTGGTTTTGGTAGCTAGAAGAACCCATCTCAGGAGATCTGAATGTGTGGAAAATAACGGTTTGGCTCTTGTGTTCCTTCTTGACATATTTTGCAAAAAGAAATTAATCACATTAGCCCCCACATCCAGTGTATTGGAATCGATTTCCATTTTAAGGACTTACTTAGCAATACTAAGGAAACATGTGGAAGACAAAAAAAAAAAGAGAAGACAATTGATTTATTGATTAATGATTTGGGAGAGTCACTGAGCGACCTGGATTGTGTGCAGAGAATACAAATGACATCCTTGGTTGTTTTTAAAGACTCTTCCTCTTGGGTCATCTTAATATGGCTTGTGTGGAAATTGTCCCTCAACACCTGCCTGGGGACTTTGGTTTTGTCAGGTCAACAAACTCTGGTTCTATAGTGAGGTATAGCCGTCAGCAACCGAGGTTTGTTGGGATTTTAAACACTCAGTCAATGGGAGGCTGAAGTCAGGTGGGCATAATCAAGAACGTGTTATCTAATATCATGTTATCTGATAGGTAAAAGCTAGCAGGGCTCAGAGGAGGGAGGGCATAACATGGGTTGCTTGGTGAAGACAATTCTGACAGCCACAACGGGAGCAGGAAGGGAAGAGATTAAAAGTGACATTTAAAGGGATTGCCTGACTAAAGGTCTTGAAACCAATAGGTAACAATTTGAATATGACCCAGAAGCTAATGGGAAACCATTTGAGGGTCTTGGGAAAGGGAGAATGGAAACAGCAGGCATGAAACATTATCTGAGCTGCCGGAGATTGGGCCAGTTGGAGAGATGAGAGGCCAAGGACTGAGGAAAGCAGGTAGGGAACCCCGGATCACAGGGCTGGTCTACGGAACACAGGACTCGGTGATTACAACGAAGAAGTCAAGCCAGACAGGTTAAGTTACATGGCTTGTTGGGGCCATACTTTTAATAGCTTTGCTTGTTTACTTTTATGTACTTACATAAGACCTGCCTTAATTAATGCATAGCTTGCTTATTGGGTGTAACCAATGTAACATTGTCTAAAATTGCTCGTCAAGGAAGCCATACACCGGAACTCAATCAAATCAGAATTTCTGAAAGTTAATAACAGGTTTCACTAGTTTTCGGTCATTCTGTTTTTGTTTTTTCAGTTGCTAGTGCGCATTTGGAGTTACAAACCACTTTCCCAGCTGTAGTAAAGAGAACACAGGCTCTTAGGTCCCAAGGATGCTCAGCATCAGCAAATGGTGAAAAGCGTTTCTAGCCACTCCTGGCCAATCGAACACATGGAACAGCTCCCCTTTCCTGCTAAAGGAAACATTTCTGTAAGGAAACCTCTAGCAAATAAATTCAAGTCAGAAAGTGGGACACTGTCTTTGCATGAGGGCTTTAGGAAAAGTTTGATGACAACCACACTTTTTACAAATTTGCACAAACATTTTGCGGTTGTGTTAATACACAGAGGAAGGATTGCCCCAGGAATACTGCTTCTGAAGCAATCTGACATTCTAGATGTATATGAGATGTTTGAGCAAACCTCTAGCAGATGCTGAATTGCCAAGAACTCATGAAATAACTCTTGAATAAGAACCCAGAGAAAAGGGCTCTGGCAGTCTTATTTAAGCTGAGAGGCATATGCTTTAGTCAGTAGACACGAAGAAGAAGAAGGTTATTAAGCTGTGAGAATGGGTTTTAAGAGCAAGGTGAAAGATTTTTCCCTAAATTCAGAGGGAACCCTCTTCCCGCATTTCAACAAAACAACAAAGATTTTTGCTCGGCAAAATGGAATCTGTTCATTTGAAATTATGTCCCATTTTCTGCTGTGCTGATATCAGGTTGACCATCAAAGCAGAAGGTCTTCAATTGTAGAAGCATACTAACCTAGAAATCCAGCCGGGGCTGCCACCTTCAGAGTGGGCCTTCTGGAGTCTGTGTCCCCTTCAGAGCACTCCCCACACCGGGGGCCTTTCAGCCCGCACTTCCCTATCACATGTTAGGATTAGACCTGCAACATAAATCCAGGGGAGGGAGGAAGGGGAACTAAAGACAACAAGATCTGATTGTAGTGGGGAAGAAGAAATGGACAATGAGGAAGGGGATAGGGTTGAAAACTGCCGGTGTTCATCCAAGAGCAACTGGAAAATGATTCTAAGAAAGTCAGAAATCTGAACCCTTTGCTTGACTGACATGACACTAAACATTTGGTCACGTTGGACATCTAGGAGATGGTAAGAGTTGTTAATCTTTCATAAGTGTATCAAACATTTTAAGTTATGGAGACTATGATAGCAAAATACCTAAGAGGAGGAAAGAAACTGACTTAATTGTCAGAATCCAATTCATCCTATTGACAAGGCAGGAACGTTTCAATCTAAATAAGATCTCCCTAGCTCCATCTAGATCAACAGAGAATACGCCTGAAAAATGCACATGATGATTACAGCCACATGATAGGACACGAATTAAAAGCACAACCGCAAACCGGAGAACATGGCTCCCAATATGGTGAGGTTGCTAGAGTTGCATGAACACCCCTTACTTATATGATTGGTGTAGGTTTCATAAGGAAGCTGGGAAGCTGTGGTGGCTCCAAGGACACACATACAATAGAAAGGATAAAGACAGCTTCCCCCAAAAGAAAACCACTCGAAGATGAAGCCCTTGAGCTTCTCATGGCCTACCGAATCAATAACATCTTGGTTTTATCTACATTGCGTTTAATAAAATTTGATGACATCTGTGATTAAAGATCTCACCCACAATTACGGCTACATCAAAGGTATTCTAGAGTGTGTGTTTAGCCTGGGAAGCACACCAGTCAGAGCCTGGATGTGAACGTCCCTGCATGCTCTCCATGGAAACTCAGAGCCCTGAGAAGGGCTTGCTAAGCACAGCAAGCCAGCCGACCTCCCACCCTTTCCTCTTCCCACTGCTTGCTGAGTACAAGATTTTCAAAGAATAGCTAAAAGAGTATGTCTATAACAGTTGTTCCACACTGGGCAAATAAACAACCAGAAAGGTCCACACTTAATCAATCTTCTTTTTCTGTGAAGCCTTTCCCCCACTTTCCATCCCCCAGAAATCAAGATTATTTCCAAGAAGACTCCAGGGTGAAGCTGATAAATTTTTTTTACCTATTCCTTTGCAAAAAAATAAATAAATAAAAAGAAGTGGGGAGGGCTCGGGAATGAGATCTTTGTTGTCAAATTTCATACAGAGCTCTACAGAACAAAAGGAGAAAATGAGACTTGAAATTACCTCAGATTTAGGACTCAGTATAAATCTTTTAAATCCCTTGGAATTTGTACCGCTGTCATATTTTGTTTTCTGTTCAACAGGTGTACAAATTGTTTGGACTGGGACCGAAAACACTATTCGGGCCCGCTGGGCTGAACACAAACCCAGGGTTTAGCTGCTTAGCTGCTGTTGGCTGTCTGGTTCTTTCTTTCTATGTTTCTATGTTTCTATGTTTCTTTCTTTCTTTCTTTCTTTCTTTCTTTCTTTCTTTCTTTCTTTCTTTCTTCCTTCCTTCCTTCCTTCCTTCCTTTCTTTTTTTCTTTCTTTCTTTCTTTCTTTCTTTCATTTAAATGTGTTTCTGTTTCTGTTTTGTTTTTTGAGACAGAGTTTCTCTGTGTATTCCTAGCTATTCTGGAACTCACTCTGTGTAGACCAAGCTAGCCTCAAACTCAGAGATTCTCCTGCCTCTGCCTCCCAAGTGCTGGAATTAAAGGCATGCACCACTAGGAACTAGGGAGATGGCTTTGTCGGTAAAGTGCTTGCTTCACACGCATGAGGACCTGGCCTCCTATCCTTAGTATCCACATAAAGGTCAGAACACAGAGGCATATGTCTGTACTCTGAGACCTCAGAGGGAGAGACAACTTTCTGGCTAGCCAGTCTAGCCAAATAGCCAAGTCCCAGGTTCGCTGACAAGACCATGCTGTGCCTCACAAAATAATAATGACGATGATGATATGATGATGATGGTGATGATAATGATGATGCTGATGATAATAATAATGTGAAGAATGACTCAGGAAAATATCTGACATTGACCTTTGACCTCTACACATGCATACCTGCACACATAAACTCACATACAAGAGGTGCTTGTTTGGTCTAAGATGGTCCTTGATCAGTAATAAGGGCTGCTTTAGTAAGCCCACCAACTCCTTTGAGCCACCACAACAGAAATCCACATCAGCTTTTCTGTCTTTTTATTTGCTTAACCATAGACTAACTGGGACTCACTATTGAAATAGTAAACTATGTAGTATTAAAGCTAGTCCTCATATCTAGAAATGCCAAGACTAACTCTAAGACACAGACACCATCAATGTTTCATGTTCTTTGACTGTCCCGAGTTGCATTTGGAAGAGTTTCCTCCTTTCCTAAAGGCCTACTGTCATTGTTGACTGTCCCTTGGCCTTTAACTCAAGCACCCACGAGGCAGAGGTAGGCAGATGTTTATGAATGTAAGGACAGCCCTGGCTACATAGCTAGTTCCAGGCCAGCCATGGCTAGGTTATCTAGTGAGATTCTGTCTCAAGATACATATATAACAAATATATGTGTCTTTTGTATATATAACAAATATAATGTGTATCTTGCATATTTATGTCATTAATTTTCCTCACAAAAGGGATCTAGTAAATATATGCATATTATGTTTATATCACTTATATATGTATATTATACATATGACTAATATATGTATATTTTGTACATATATAAATATATATGTGTATTTTGTATATTGTCTGTCACTAATTTTCCTACCAAAAGAAATCCAGTAAACGAGCATTCTCTGACTTTGTATCAGAGTTCTAAACCAACTGTTATGTTTTAATTCACTTCTCAAACCTAAGTAGATGTCAGCAAGTTTGAAGCTCTCTTATGGGCCAGGTGCCTAAGTGGAAAATAACATCACACATTATGGAAACTGAATTTTGCTTTGCTTTGTTTTTAGATTTTTTTTTAAGTTGTAGAACCTCCTAAAAAATGACAAAGTCATTAAAAACATTTTTTTAAAGCTATGCTCCTTATGGGAACATATGCAGAGACCCACAACCAGACATTATGTGGAGAAAGAGTCTAAACTGGAGGTCACCATCAAATCCCTCCCCTCAGAGCTCAGGGAATCCTTTAGGAGGAGAGGCAGAAAGATCCAAAAAAGCCAGACGGGGATGGGAGCCAACAAGGCCTCTGAATCAACTAAATAAGGTTCACATGAGCTCACAGAGGCTGGATGAGCAAATACAGGGCCTACACAGGTCTACACCAGTTCCTCTGTGTCTATGTTATAGCTGTTAGCTTAGTATGTTTACAGGACTACTAACTGTGAGAACAAGCGGGTCTCTGATTCTCGTGCCTGCTCTTGAGACTCTTTTCCTCCTGTCAGTTTTTGTGTCTGTCAATACGGCAGTGTTTGCTTCATCCTATTATATTTTATTTTGTCATGTTTGGCTGTTATCTCTTAGAAGCCTGTTCTTTTCTAATGAGAGACAGGAAGGGGGTCAAGGGGGTCAAACCTGGGGCAGGGGTGGTGGGGAGGAACTGGGAAGAGCAAAGGGAGGTGAAACTGTGGTTCAGATATATTGATGAGATCAGAGTCTACGTTTAATAAAAGAAAAAAGGAGGAAGTTATGCTCCTAAAAACATTTTCCTAACTTTTTGGTTTGGAACCATTTTAATATCCTAAATTAAAGCAGATAAATTTTCTGAACAAAAAAAAATGAAGCTCTTTTGTTTAAGAACAGCATCCTCAATTTCCTGCCTGCCTACTAAGTCTGTGCTTGCCATTGAAGCCCAAGAACCTGACTTCTATTGGCACAACCTATGTAGGTGTGGCGACTCATGGCAGCAATCCCAACCCTAGGGAGGCAATAACAAGCCCATCCCTAGTCTTACTGGTCAGCCAGGTAGGCCGGCTTAGTGAGGATCAGGCCACTGAGGGATGCTGTCTTCAAACAAAACAAAACAAAAAGACCGAGAGTTCCTGACAAATGACTCCTAGGGTCGGTCTCTGGTCTCTCCATTCATCTGCACTCAAACATACAAGAATTTTTAAACACACACTTGTACACACTTGTGTACACACACACACACACACACACACACACACACACACACACATCTGTGTGTTCTGAAGACTTTAGCTCCCAAAGCCATGTTATGTCACACAACACAACTGTTATTTTTTTTTTCAAAATCAATACAACACGACAGTTCAAAACCACGTGACATCTGGGGCTTATTCCAGGCTAATTTTGACTACTGAATAGAAACTTCCTGAGGTGACATAAGTATCAAAGGCGAGGGACCTCCTCAGAGGGGCACAAGTAAAGTGTCAGGCGTTCGTATCAGTGCAGGTTCCCGTGTGACTCGCCTTGGGTGAGGATGGGAGACGTGGGTCAGGGTATGATGGATCACGCAGCAGAACGCTGCGGCCAGATGGAGAGAGGGCGACATCGCCAAGACGGTGCTGTCTGTCCTCACAGCTGACACTTTACACCTCCTTGTCATGTTTGCAGACACTGGATGCTGGGCTCGCCGGAGCCTGCATCCCCAGTGAAGAGCCATATGATTAGTTCTGATTGACCAGGCCTGACAGTACGGGAGTGAGAGTTCATGCGACATGAATTACACAGAGTGGGGTATCAAGATGAAAATGAGAGCGGCAATGTGCAGACAGGAGGGGTGAAGGGTCCATTGAAAATCAGAGAGATTAGCGACTCATCACATTATTTGTGGGTTATCAGGAGACAGAGGTAATGAAAGTGAGACCTATATCCTTGATCAATAAGAGTTTGACTGCATTTTGAGTTCATTTTCCCCTGCCGAGAGAGAGACAGCAGGCTTACTATTGATCACCGTGTTAATCCATAACCAGACTGGGCCTTAGCCTGGTGGAGCAGGCAGGAAAAATAAGATAATAAGCAGGAACTCTTGATCTTTTATTATGGTGTGCTAGATAAAGAGAGTGCGGGGGTTCAAGGTAGTGCCGTTTGCAGTTAACCCTTCCCTTCCCTCTTAATTTGGAATGCACGGGAAGAAGAATTGAGGCCCACCGTAGTCTGACTTCTATTTGACCTAATTTTGCCAGTTTCCTAAGTGGAGTATATCCAGGGTCCTCTATGAATGATTAGAGGCAGATAGTTATTGGGCCAAGCGACAGTCAACAATGACGATAGGCCCACAGGGAAGGAAGAGGCCCCCTCAAATACAACTCAGGACAGTCAAAGAACATGGAGAATTAATGGTGTTTGCATCTGAGTCACTTTGAGAATCTTTAGATACGAGGGCTGTCTTTAACCCTCGATAGACTACTGTTTCAATCGTGAGTACTATATATTTATTTTTTAGCAAATGATAAAAAGACCAGAAAAAGCAATGGCAATTCAGAACATTCTGTGGGGTTACCTCATCACTGATCGAAGACCATCTAGGAACAATGGGCCAGCAATTATTTAGAAACTTCCAGATTTTCCAAACTTTTGTCTCTTCTATGCTCTCACTATAAATTAGCTACAAAAGGTTCGCTCTTTGGGATGGGGAGATGGCTCGGTGAGTAAAGGCGCTTGCTACCAACCCCGAGTTCAATTTCTGGTATTAACATGGTAGAAGGTGAAAACTGACTGCCCCATGTGGTCCTCTGAACTCTACCTGCTGCTTTAGTATACACACACGGGAGCGGGGTACCTACAAAGACCATCCAGGCATCCCACTTCTCTCTCCTGGCACCCTTGAGCCCAGTCCTAAAAGGTCACCTTGATGTCATCTACACAGCCTCAAAGAAACCAAGCTTGTGCAGAAACGAGCAGAGCTTTTTGTGCCTGACACACACTTGCATGGTTTACTCTTCTCTCGGCCTAGTCAGTCCAAGCCAGCTATTTCTCATTAGATAGTTCTTCTGTGTTCCCCAGTATGTTTCCATCTTGTTCCTGGGATCGCTCTTGCTTCCACCCAATGGCAACTATGTCAACTAGAATTAGGGGTGTACATGAGTATATCAGGATGTGAGCAAAAACACTCTAACATGACTGGAAGTATATGACTTTGGAAACATGTCATCTAAGCTGTCCTGGTCAGAACAATTGAAAAATCTACATAGATACAGGGAAATTTTTTAAAGCATCCTTAAATTAAACGGCTTTTAACTAACCCACTTAAACGCAAATACTTAATAGACTCACAGGGTACAATGGGATATTTTGATATATATGTGTATACTGGAAAACTAGGTAGTTGCTCAAACATTTATCATCGTTTTGTCAGGAAAACATGAAAAATCCTTTCTTCTAGCCTTTGGAGATAGTCAATACACATTCCACATCTGTGGCCGCCTACTACACAATAGCGCAGCAGAATTTCTTACTACTATCTATCAGGAACTCATTCCCCATTGCTCAACTAACTTGTCACTAAATGACACATCTATGCACTAAGCAATTTTCAATGAAATACCTTTCAATCATTTAGCACCTTATCATTGGATAGCTAGGGAAGTTAAACAGTTTGAACAAGTTCATATCATTATTATGTGGGGAAATCGGGCCCCGGTTCAAACTTCTGAAGCTAAGAACAATCAAAACTACTTTCACAGGAGTCAGGTGAGAAAGTACAAAGGCCAGTATAATCTACCAAGGAATTCATCTTAGAAACAACTAGTGCCAACTTTGAGGTTCCATACTCCAGCTGATGAAAACTAAGAACCTCTCCAATGAGGTAGTGAGGCAGGTGGTGACGCTTGTCAAAGCTGGTGTTTTTAACCTGGGCTTGGGGTGGGTCTTGCTCGTATAATTTACATTCTTTGTGAGGAAAAGGTTGCTTAGGAAAAAGAATTTTCCTCCCTTTAACATGATAAGAGTCAACCCTTATTGGCCGGAAGCCTCTTAGAACAAGCGAATCACGTCAACAAGTAACTTCTGAGGATGCAGAAATAATGAGAAAGTCTTTCACACGATATAGAAGTCATGTGTTATTTCAGTTGGAATCATGGATGCTGAGCTAGCTCATCTGGGTTGACCGGTACCTACTTGTAAGTTCTTGACCGGCTTCTCTGGGTCTTCATGAGCTTCAGAATCATTGAGGCTTTGACGTTCTCTTGCCTGTTACAGAGACATGAAACTAGCAGCTTTCTTAGCATAGATTAACAGATTCTGGGTACCACCAAAGAAGAGAAGAAATTATGTCATTAGTGATATGTTCCTAAGCTGATTTGGGTTTAATAGAGAGTAATTTAAAAAGTAGCTGTCATCAAAAGTATATATATATATACATACACACACACACACACACACACACACAATTAGGATGAAACTCTAATGGCTTTTTTTTAAAAAATTATTCACTTCTGGAAAGATAGGTGAGAAGACAAGAGTGCTTGCCGCACAAGCATATGAACCTAAATTTGAACCATTGCATGCACATTTAAAAGTGTATACATGCACAGCCTGGCCTTTTTTCATGACTGCATCCCCAGCACTGTGGGGAACTGGGACAGGGAGATCTCTGGGTCTTGCCAGTCACTGGCCTAGCTCCAGTTTCAGTGGGAGATTCTGTTATGAAAAATTTAGTTACAGCACAAAACCCGAACGTTCCCCTCTTCTTGCCTTAGTACACATGTGCATATATATACTTATTACATATGTTCTCTCTCTCTCCCTCTCTCTGTCTCTCTGTATCTCTGTCTCTCTGTCTCTGTCTGTCTCTCTCTCTCTCACACACACACACATACACATGCGTAATAAAAATAGTCATTTCTAATTTGGTTTTTAAAACTCAGATGCTTACTTTAAATGAAAAGAGGTTTGAAGATTTCTATGATTTAAATGTTGGTGTTTCACCCAAAATTCATGCTGAAAATTAATCCTTGAAACACCAGAATTAATAAGTATAGTCTTTGGGAAAGAGATTAAGTCATCAAGGTTCTGACCTTAAAATGGGATTAATATCCTTATCAAAGCAGCTTCAAAGCCCTGTATAGCTCTTTCTTCTTCTGTCCCATGAACACATATGAAACCACTAGGGAGTTCCACAGCCAGGTACCATCCTGAAAGCAGAAAGTGAGTCCTCACCAGCCACTACCTTTGCTTCTGGCTGACCTTGAACTTTCCAGGCGTACGAACTCTCAGAGGCAAAGTTCTCTATGAATCGGTTCCACAGTCTGTAGTGTTTTGTCACTGTGCAGGCTAAACAGAGTAAGGCAGAGATTGACTCCCGTATATGTAATATTGTCACAATCACTTTTTAAAAATCCCTTACAAAAGTGAAATAATTATTTTTAAAATAAACAGAAGCCAGGTAGGAAAATATTTCAGCAGAAAACAAACAAACAAACAAAAAAAAAAAAACACTTGCTGCCCAAATGTGATGACCAGAGTTTGGGTTCAGAACCACAGAGAGGAAACAGGCCTGCCCAGTAGGCCCAGTGGTCATCCCTGAGGCAGTGACAGGGTATGGCTGCATTATGTCGGTGAACTAGAAAAGCTCAGTTGGTTAGCTTGGAGTCCTGGGAAAGATCCTCCTGCTGAGAGCTTTTACCTCAGTACACAGTGGAGAGAAACAGAGAGACAATTGAAGTCAACTTTTTGCCTTACACTTTCCAAAAGCACATTTACATGCATGCATGTGCATTGCACAAACACAAAGAAAATAATGATATAAAGAACAAATTAAAGTCATTGTTGATATTTTATAAGATCAACTTACTTTTATTCTTTGAGAATTACATATGGTATGTTTTCATATTCTTTCCTGTCCCTCAGCTCCTCCCAAATCCTCCACCCATTCTGACCCACCCAACTTCATTTTCTTTCTCTCTCTCATAAAAAAGAAAGAAAAGAGAAAAAAAAAGTCATCAGTTTGTGTTGGCCAAATCTCCTGAGCATGGAGCCTGCCCTGGATTGATGAAAATTATTTCCTCTCTCCCAGAAGCCAATATTTGTGAATAACTTCTTGACTAGGGATGGGAGTCTGTCTTCACTTCCCTTTCTCCATGGCTGGGATTTAGTCTGGCTTGAACTTGTGCACACCATCGCAGTCTCTGCAAGCTCTTACATCTATCTGCCCTGTTATGTCTTGCGAAAGCCATTTCCTTAAAATATTCTACCACTCTGACTCTTCCTTCTGCTGCTTACACGTAGATTCCTGAACATTGAGGGGGAGGGTGTAAGAAAGACGTCTCGTTCTGGGTTGAGTGCTCAAAAATCTCCGAGTCTCTGAATATTGTCCAATTGGAGGTCTCTGTGTTAATCACCATCTGTGTCCGGAAGCTTCTCTGGTGACAACTGAGCCACTGCACTGATCTGTGAGTGTAACGATATGTCATTAGGAGACTTTTCATTGCTGTGTTTATTTGGCAAAATGACAGAAATAGGGTTTCTCTGAAGGTCTATGACTTACCTAGTCTTAGCTTCTTCACCTGATTAACAGCGTCAGGCATGGGTTCCATCTCAGCAGACCTTAAAGCCAGTTTTAAAGAGTGTTTGGTTACTCCCCTAACATCGTGCCATTATTGCACCAGTAGATATTGTTGTTCCAGACCAGTATTGTACCAGTCTAGGCAGGTCATTATTGGAGCTTTCAGGGTTAATAGCTGAGTGAGGTTAATGTTTCCTTTCTTCTCTGGTAACACGTACAACACCTTCTATCATTATACCCACTAGCCAGTAAGGATGAGGCTTCCAGCAAGGCACCAGCTAGATTTCTCCATGTTCTTTGCCATAAGCATGTGGTATTTTTAGTAATAGGGTCTTGCCATCAAGTTGCAGAGAGTAACCAACAGCATTGGCAATAGGCTTAGAATTTGGGGGCATCTATTTGACTCTTGCCCAACATAAGTCGATTTTTTACTCTAAGCTTTTATATACAGATTAGTAACAAAATAATCCTCCTGCCTCTGCCTCCTTCAGCAAATCCTACCAGCATAACAACACGAGAAGGAGAAACAGGCATATGTACTCACATAATAGGTCCAGATTGCCAAAAAAACTCCTTTGTTTTGTTCAATGTTAGAGCCCCTACTTAACTGCGACCACCACCCCCTCATCATTATAAGCTGGTGGGGCCGAGGGAGTTGGGTGTGAATCTTTTTTTGCTCTATATTTTCTCAGTTTTCTACAGAGATTTCTTATTTCCCTACGTATTATTTCCACCTCATCTTCCTATGATTCCTCACTATCCTCTCATCAAACTCCTCCCTAACAACTGACTGTTTTCTGAACAAGGCAGAGAAGATACTGCTAACAATTCCTATCTTAATTCCTCAATATGTCCCCGCCAGCCAGGGACGACCCTGTCTGCTTACCCCTCTTTCTCGGTTGGACTTCCACTTGCCGCTTCTGCACGGCCTGGAACCGTAACCCTAGCGAAGGACATCAGGATGAACACATACCCCAATTCACCCTCACCTTCTGAGGGCGACCTCTCAGCATTCTCTAGTTCCTGAACTCGGTGGGACCTTCAATTGCAGCGCACAATGCCCATCTGCGCTCTATGTGCTACCATACAGTTCGCAAACTTCCGAGCTTCGGGCAAGGGGCTGGAGGTTGAAATACACAAACACACATAGACAGAGAGACAGAGACATGGACCTCTAGTCACTAATAAGAAGCCCTCTATTCAATAACACCATGGAGGCTTATATACCCAACAGTCAAGTGGGCCAACAGCTGAAAACCTTATCCTCTGATCCTCAAGGCCAAGGCAACACATGCTCGTGAAGCAGAGCTGGTAAACAACTTTGACACAGCTTTCAGTAACTCAAATCAGAAGGAAAGTAAATATCTCTAGCAGGGAAGAGCAGCTGGAGGCCAGGACTCCAAATGATCCCAACATCTCCCCGCTAAATTTTTTAATAAGACAGAAGACCCTCCTATCTTAGGTCATCTCAAAAAAGTAAACCCTTACCCGTCTTTGGGAGGTTCCTTCCCTGTCTTAAGCAGGCCCTCTTTGGTAGAAGTTGCCCGTCTACGGAGGAGTCTTCATTGTTTGTGCAGTATTTGCAACCAAACCTGGGGTACGTCTGGGTTACTGGCCAACAGCTTCAGAAGGACATGCTATAGTCTAAATAACTCTTAATTTAATTATATATATGATTACCTCTCCACATTGCAAGTATTATTTCAAAATCTTTTTAAAATAAACCATCTCCTTTTACATCAAAGTTAAAGTCTATCTTCTACTGTTTATGAATCTGTTTATAATTATATGATGTTGCTGGCTCAAATTCAGAGAGATACAAACCATTTTCAAATAGTATCATTCATTATTTAGATCATTTACTTATTTTAAAATATCAGAGACATCCAGGTGGTGGTGGCAATTGCCTTTAACTCCAGCACTCGGGAGGCAGAGGCAGGTGGAGCTCTGTGGATTCATCACCAGCTTGGTCTACAGAGCTAGTTCCCGAGTAGCCAACGTTACACAGGCTACGCAAAAAAAAAAAAAAAATAAATAAATAAAAAACTGTCTTGGAAAAAATATACATACATACACATATAAAATATTATTATATATATACACATCAAACATACATATAATAATATGCTTGTGTGTGTATATATTTATATACATCTCAGAGATCCAGACCTGTTGTTACAAGTAATTTCAGCTGCTTGAGAGGCAGAGGGAAGAAGGTTGTAAGCTTATTTGATACTCTCAGAATAATTAATTAAAGCATCTAGGTATGTAACTCAGAAACAAAACACTTACCAAAATGATGGAGGTTCTAAGTTCAACACCTGATATCACAAAAAGAAAGAGAAAATTAAAATATCAAAAAATGGTCATTTCCAATTCACTTTTATCTGACATTTTTTAATGTAATAAAATAAAGATTTTTTTCTTTCTTTCTTTTTTTTTTGCGACAAAGTTTCTCTGTAGCTTTAGTGTCTGTCCTGGAACTAGCTCTTGTAGACCAGGCTGGCCTCAAACTCACAGAATCTCTTAAATATTTCCCACGAAATTATCATCCCAATATCATACATACTACAGAGTTTTTGTTTCCATTGCATATCATGTACATCAAACAAGGGTCTGAAACAAACAAACGAAAGAAGAACTGTGTGGCTCAGTCAGGAAGTCTAATAATTCATTTGAGCATTTTTGTAATAAGCACAGCCAAAGAAATACCGAACGGAGATGCAGAAACGTCACGCTCGCTGTCATCAGATACCTGGGTGACACTGACAAATCGCTGAACCTCTCTGCCTTTCCCTTCACTTTCGTCTCATAAAAATAGACGAAGTTAAATTTATTAAGTTCTTTCGCCACAAGATATCAGAAACTTTAATGATAATGTATCTCATAATTTTCACTTGAGTCGAAAATTCTAAAGATCTCATGCACGATTGGAACAGCAAACTCAAAGGAGGAAAAAAAAATGTTTTCATCTTGTTCTGTCACCAAAATAACCTCCCTAGAAATCACATTATTAATGATTCCCCTCTATGAGATAGCAACCGCTGGCTTAAATTCAGATGGATGACTGTAGCTAATGTAAAATTTTCAGCATCATTTCACTTAAATTCAAAATTCAAATTCGACAAACACTTACTGTGCCAGAAGCTGTTTCATGTGCAGAATATGAAACGATGACCCTGTCCCCCAGAAGCTGACAGCACAGTTAAGTCGTTTTCTCACAGTAGGTTCTCAGCATAGAATGGTTCCAGTGTAAGATCATAGAACGGAGTCAAAAGACAGGAAGTATTCAATTTAAAGAGCAACATTTGCAAGCGGTCTCTGAACCGAGGCTCACTTTCAGAAGTTTCTTGCTAAAATTAAGTCTTTGTGCAAACATGCCTGCGTCCCATTTTCACAATTAACAGAGACATGTGATGGGCATTAGAACAGTCACATCAGAAAATATAATTACTTAATTTTAAAAATTAAGCCCGTATAATTAACTAATGCAGGAATAATTAAGAAATATATAATTAAGAAAGTTATAGTCCCTGCCACTTAGTTATCTAATCATAAAAGGAGAGCATATTTTATAAACAAATGAAACAAATAGGAGATCTATTAGTTAAATATGTGGTTGCAGCAAAGAATAAACATTAGGAATAGAAATCACCTATTTCCACAACCTCTGTGGTCAGAAAGCAGGCTTTACGGTGAAATGCATAATTAATGCATCAGTATAAAGCAGTTGGCGTGGTTCGGTTCTTCAGTTTGAACAGTGGTTCTGCCAGCTTTGGTGCACAGCTTAACCTCTCCAAATTTGTTGTCAGATGTAAATATGATAATGTGTGGATAGCACTCACTCCATCCCCCAAAAGCGCCCCCCAAAGGGCTGTTCATGATCATTAGCCAGGTTGGAAAATGGGTGATTCAATATTAAATCAGAGTCTGTGTTATGTTTTACACAACTGATCAAGTTCAACACTGACTACAGGGACAGGGGACGTAAGAGCCGGAGTGGGAGAATTCCTCCATTGGCTGAAGGCCTGAAGAGTCATCTCTTATAACTTGTTACCTCTTTCTGCCCTTATGGATCAGAGCAGTATTGCTGAAAGTTCCTGTCAGTCCTACTCACAAACTGCTTCAGGAAAGTAGTTCTGAGAGCCATGGACCCATGCTTCAAACAACAGACTGTGTAAATGATGTGGGAGGGACGCAGAGAAGAAAGAGAAAGAAAGAAAGAAAGAAAGAAAGAAAGAAAGAAAGAAAGAAAGAAAGAAAGAAAGGAAGGAAGGAAGGAAGGAAGGAAGGAAGAAAGAAAGAGAGAGAGGAGGAAGGACAGAAGGAAGGAAGGAAAGAAGGAAGGGAGGGAGGGAGGGAGGGGAAGAAAGAAACAAAGAAAACAAAGAGAGAAACAATGAAAGAAAGAAAGAGGGAGAGAACTATGCTAGCATAAAGAAGAAGAAGAAGAAGAAGAAGAAGAGGAAGAGGAAGAGGAAGAGGAAGAAGAAGAAGAAGAAGAAGAAGAAGAAGAAGAAGAAGAAGAAGAAGAAGAAGAAGAAAAGAGAAAAGAAGAAAGTTCTGCTGGCAGAAACACTTCTGCCAAAGTCAGGAATGTCAGACTTGGAGGGAACAGCCAAAGCAGAGGAAGTTCCTCCTCTCTGGGGAAGCCTGGGTTCCACATGAGCCACTCTAAGGCAGAAGTGAGCTGATCAGAAACAGCCTCTGTATAAAAGTCCTATCCCTTCCCCCAGTGGGTTGGAAGGTGAAGACATGTGCTCAAATCTACACAGAAGCAGACAAATAAACAGCCAATTCCCTGGATAGCTCTTCAGTCCCAGAACCTGCACAGGTAAATGCTTTGAGATGTGGGAATGGATTCGAGCAACTCCAGAACATGAAGATGTGACCCTCAAACGCATGAACAATCTGTGCTATATACAACCCCCTTTGTTAGATCTTAGTTTGCAATTAAAGACTATACCAGAAGGAGGCAGGAACTTTAAGAGGTAGGGCATCATGGGAAATCCTTGTGTTTTGGGGGTCATGCCCTCCATGAAGACTGTGGGACTCCAGGTCCTGTTTTGTTTTCACTTCTGCTTCCCAGCCATGCGTGTGAATGGTTTCCTCCCACATCTCTTGCGATGGTGTGATAACTTGAACCAGACCCAGACTGGAGCTTCCAAAACTGTGAGCCAACTGTGAGCATTCTTCATAAGCCGATCATCTCCGCTCTCTGTTACAGGGACAGAAAGCTAATGTACCACGGAGCTTCATGTGCGTTCAGTGTAAAAGTGATACATTAGTATCACTTGCTGGGGAAATAGCAGTATAAGCTCCCGCAAGGCAAACTTTACCAACTTTAAGGATTATGACACTTTTTCAGATGAAAGACTACAATACCAATGAAATGGCATCGTTAGTAAGCGGCATCACACTGTGCGAGTATGAAGAGGGAGAGATATCGGACGGTATCTGTGGGAAATCTGTGGGAGATGGAGACACCCTTGCAGAAAATTAATTGTAGATAAGACATTCTTTCTCCAGTGTTCCTCTATCTGCCAACCTGCTTCCTCTCGACAGCGTCACGTGTTAATCAGCAAAGATAGATTCACACACATCCAACATTATGAAACCGTTCGCAGCGTAGCTTCCTTCCAGAGCTAATTGGCGATGAGCAGGTAATGTAGAGACCAAGCCCAGGCACGGGAAATGAGTTCTAAAGAAAGTTGTCACTGAAGCACTCGTCAAGAGGGGTTCCGGGAACGTTCTGACTTTGCGTTAGGAAGACTCGCTTGTTTGCATCTGTTACGGTTCCAGTGCTTAACTTTTCAACGCCAAGGCTGTCAAATTCCCTGGAAACGTTTTATTCACTCTGTTTCCTTTGTCTACGAGATGAAGCTATCACGGAAATATTTCCAGGGGAATCCCAGTAGAGATCTTTCAAGACAGGGAGGTAATTGCATAGACGGAATGAACCGGCTCCAAGGCTTTGTGCATGTAGAAAGGCAGATAATATTCCAGGGAAGCTGATGTCAACAGATCTGGGGATTGAGATGCAAAAGTCCTCAAGGAATGTTACAATTAATGGCAGAAAAGGAAACTGTGGACTTTCTATCGAGCCTAAGTTAGACCATACCTTCTCAGGGAAGATTTTAAAAATTGATGCGTCTTTCTAAATATTAGATTTCAAATGAGACTAATTTTCATAGGAATGCAGAAAATCAAGCCTTAGTCATTTTTTTCACAATGTCTAATATATATTTGTCATATTTACTATTTCCTTTTTAGGTCCTTCTTTTTGAGAACTCTTGGCTTACCATGTGTTCTCTATTTCTGGAAATATATCATTTTTCTATGATCAATGTGTAATTATTATTCAGATATGGTATACTCTAAAGGCTACACTTTTTCTTGCATACACAATTGCCATAGACATTTATGGAGAAAATGTTTCCTTCTTACCATAAAATAAGTCTCTGTCCTTGTTGGACATTAACTGGGCATACACAGATGGGTCTGTTTTTATAATCTGTTGGTTCTAGTGATTTCTTCGTCTGGCTTGATTTGTCTAACTTTTTCTGTTCTAGTCTTTGCATCTTAAAATATATTTCATGTCAGATGGTGGTGACTCACATCTTTAATCCCAGCACACGGGAGGCAAAGGCAAGTAGATCTCTGAATTCGAGACCAGCCTGGCATATGGAGGGAGTTTCGGGACAGCCAGGGCTACACAGAGAAACCCTTCCTCAAAACAAAAAAAAAAAAAACAAATAAATAAATAAAGTAAAATACATTTCATAATCGGCACATGTGTTTCTTTAAAGTAAAGTACCAGGGGCTTTAAAGTAGTGTGTAAGCCCCAAACACAGCTGAACTTTTCCATGGAAGACAAATTAAATATATCTCTTTTTATTCCACTTCCATTTTGAATCCTTTAGTGAACACCACACCAAGTACAGGTGAGTCCTGACAAGCCCTTTGCCGAACCTTAAAACAATCGCTGTGACCAGGTAGGCATGAGGAGATGGCTTCCCGGGAGCAGTACGAGCTGATGACTGTGGTAAGGGACCTTTCCTCAAAAACTCAACTGGAGAGCAGCTGTGAAAGACACCCACATTCACACGTGTTCACACGCATGCACATCCATAAATGTACATGTTTATGGAGCGGAAGGGCAGTGTAGAGAGAAGAGAGAAGGGGGGGGTCTGGAAGACAACACATCCCTACTCCTCCCCAACGTAGCCCTAAAATTAAACTGATTTAAGATTGTGCATGCCTTGATCCATTTATGTTGATACTGTCTGATTTTGGAAGAAAAACAAATCATTGGCTTAGAAACGTGTTTCTAGCTATGCAGCGTGTATAGATTCTGAAATACAGACAGGGGCACCCAGAGTGACGTACACAAAAGAGAAAGTGTCGCAGTGGTCCAGAGACCTCAGAGCTTGGTTTGCTGCCAGAACTCAGCAGAAACTCTCATACCACCTGGCACTGGTTTGCCTTCATGGATTGTGCTGGGGAGTGGGCTGGTTTATCTTTTACACCAGTCAAACAACACACCTAAGCAAAAAGAGGAAAGGAAATGTTTTTCAGACCATGAGTAGTTTTTTTCCAGAGAGATAATTGGTGGGTGACAAGCACCTAACATTTTCTGGAAGTCTGGGTGAAGCTCTGATGCAATGGATCTGCAGAGCGTCAAAGCCAGGCTAGTCTCCCCAGGAATGCCTGAGGACTCAGCATGAACACTGTGTTTGGAATGTGATGTTGAAAGATGACTCAAGTGATCCTGCTGGCAGAAGATCTGCATTCCTTGCAAGTGCCTTCCAGCCTGGGCTGAGGCTCTGCTTGGAGCTGGTGAACGGATTTCCACAGCACGCTGGGCTATGACTCCATCCCCTGGGGCTGCTTCAGAAGCTGCTTGGCTACATCTCAGATGGATGCTTGGCTTGGTGCTCTGAGGATTACCCCTGTTTCTCTTTTTCCCATCTTTGAGTCCATCAAAACGCTGACTGACTAATGCTGTTGCAAGCATTCAAGCCAGAAAAGACGTTAGAGATTGGTAGAGCCCCAGCCTGCTCATTTTTAGATGAGAAAACTTATGGTCTTAGCTCTCTGGGAGAGAGAGAAAGAGGGGGGGGTTGTCCTTTACCAAGAAAACTTGTTTTGTATTTGTCTTACCTCCATGACTTTGTTTACTTCCTACTTGCTGAGGGTTGGGTCCATGATCCCTCACAAGCTAAGTACTACCCCCAAATTATACCCACAGCTGCCCAAGACTGTTTGTTCTTCTGAAACCATGTGTCCCAACTCCTGTTCTATTTCAACCAACCAAGTGCACTGACCTCTGAGCAGAATTTGAAGGGCAAAGAATGACTTCAAGGGTTGAAGGATATAATGGGCTCTGTCTCACCTATCATCACCTACTGGGTTGCCTTGTTGACTTTTAAAAGGAGAGAACTTGGTATACCATGGTTGCCTGATATCCATGGGAGGTCTACCCTTTTCTAAAGAGAACTGGGGGAGGAGGAGTCGATGCAGGATAGAAGGTAGAAGGTCATGGTGGAGGGACTGGGATAAGAGAGGGGAAACTGTGGTAATGATGTAAAAACAAATAAAAAAAATAAGTACAAAAATAATAAATCTCTTTAATGTATTATGATCAGCTTGTTGGTATCGTTTTAATGAAAAGCCTAACCTGTCTGCCTTTGGTGCTATGACAAAGAGTGTCAGAAGGAATTAAATAATAGAGAATTCTAAGGCCAGATTTACAACTCAGGTATGGTGCCTTAGAGCAGTGAAAGTTCCTCGTTGGCATCCTGTTTTCGCCATCTCAAGGATGAAGGTAGGTCTGTGAGCACCACCTTAGCCATCCTAGATAGTCCCAAGCCCAAGAATGCATGAAAGACCTTGACATCTGGATGACACCCTTTGAACGTGTAAGACAACCCCATAAATGTAAACATCTGCACCTTCTCTGCCCTTCACTGGCCTTGCCAACAGCATGCAACATAGAGCCCCTAAAGCCTGCCTGTTCTGCAGAAGGTCAGAGTCAAGTTCATTATGACAGGCAAGAAACAGAGCTTTATGGACACAATTTGTACTCAGTCTTCCTTTCCTTATCATCATATTTCATTTGCCTCTGGTTTATTTGCCAATATAATTTGAATTTTTGTTGACCATTTTGAATCCTATTTTTTTCCTTTGTTTGTTTTTTCAAGTCAGGGTTTCTCTGGGTGACAGCCCTGGGTGTCCTAGAACTCACTCTGTAGACCAGGTTGGGCTCAAACTCACAGAGATCTGCCTGCTTCCCTGCCAGTACTACTTCTGTACTGAGGTTCTACTGTCCCTGGTGCTCATTTTTTCTCCACATGTTAGGATATTGCTTAGAGAAGGGGAATGGTGGTTTGCTGAGTTTCAAAGGCACAATCAAACTGCAAATAATTTCGCTCTCCCAGTGACCGCTCCATTTCAGTTATAGTATGGCTAAGATGTCTCATTTCTAACAAATACCAGAAACTATACTCGTAAACAGCATATTTGGGTCTATGAAGGAAGGCATTTCTTGGATGATTGTAATACGGATAGTTAAAAAGTTTCTCAGGTGGTTCCATTTTGTGCAATCACTGTTGGAAAGCAATGATTTTTGTAACACTGGTACAACCTAAGTGTTATTCCTCTGCCACCCTGACCCAGAGCAGCATGGTCTGATACAATGCTGTCACCAAGCTGCATCATAAGGAAGTCCTCTTAGCCAGGTGTGGCAGGGCATACCTTTAATCCCAGAAATCTGCAGGCCGAGGCAAGTAGATCTCTTTGAGCTCAAGGCCGGCTTGGTCTGCATAGCAAACTCCAGGCCAACCAAGGCAACGCAGTCTAAAAGCAAACATGAAAAGAGAATCCTCCTTGGATTGAGTTTCTCTCCAGTCAACTATTCTTTCAGTACTAGGGTGGATGCACTGAGATATATTGTACTCACCATGCTTAGGAGACAGGGTTTTTTTGTCATTGTTGTTGGGTTTGTTTTTTGGTTTTGTTTTGCTTTGTTTTTGACATTGTATCCTGTACCAAATATAGAGCCTAAAACTTTGGGTCCCTTCTTGGCAGAGAAGCGGATTTTATTTTTTAACTGACCAAGATTGAGGACTGAAGTAGTCCTTCTAATAAAAGCTGTGTGGGCTGGAGAGATTGCCTAATGGTTAGAGTCTTGACTATTCTCCCAAAGGATCTGGGTTCAATTCCAAGAACCTACATGGCAGTTCACAACCGTCTATAAATAATCCAGTTCCAGGGAATCTGGGGCTCTCTTTAGGCCTCCAAGAGCACCAGGCACACAAATAGTGCATAGACATACACGCAGAGAAAACACCCATACACAGAAAATAATAAATTTAAGTTAAAACTTTTAAAAAACATCTTTGCTAGGAAAGTACATTGAGTAGTTGAATATGAGCTTAATAACTATTTAGAGTAGAGTTCTTCCATCGGATCACTCTGTTTCCAGGCTTACAATTAATAGATAAATCTCTACTTCATTTGCCTTAGACTCTTCCTTATCCCATAGCATGCATGCCCAGAATCGTGCTAGATTGAGGGAGAAGATTGTTGGTCCCTGAAGTATGGAACAAGAGCCTTGACAAACAAGGTGGTAGCACAGGTGCAGACAAGGGAAAACTCACTGTTAGGAGGCCACAGACAGGCTGAGTGAAGGAACTCAATATGAGTTCGAATATTGTTGGAAGGGGAGAAAACTGGGTTGGGGCTAGAGAATTGCTTCAGTAGCAGAGCGCTTGACTAGTGTGATCAAGGCCATGGGATTAATCGCCAGCCGCATATAACTAGGTAAGTAAGTAAGGAGACTAACGGAAAGATGAATAAAGTGGAGACCCCCATTTAGAGATGTGAAAGGGGGGAACAAGTCTAAAATGTTTATTTTTTTCAACTTTTCCTTACACACACACACACACACCTTATATTTTAGTGTGTGAATGTATGTGAGTGCATGTACACACACGCATGTGCTAGAGTGAAGGAGCGTATTCATGTCATGATGTGAATATGACGGTCAGGGAAGAACTTGCAGAACTCAATTCTCTCCTCCCACCATTTGAGTTCAAGGAACTGAACTCTTAGATCATCAGGCTTGGTGGCCAAAACTTTTTTCCCTGCAAAGCTATCTTGCCAGCCATGGATGTACACATAAAAGGTTTGCTATGCATGGTCGTGCACACCTTTGAGCCCAGTCCTTGTGAGACTAAGGCAGGCATGGCCGGTCAGGGTCAGTTTGGACTAAGTCTTAAGTTTCAGGTCAGCCAGGGATACATAGTGAGATCTTGTCTTTAAAAAAGAAAAAGATCGGTGGTGGTGGTGGTGGTGGTGGTGGTATATGCCTTTAATCCCAGTACTCAGGAGGAAAGATGATCTTTGTGAGTTCAAGGCCAGCCAACCTGGTCTACAAAGTAAGTTCCAGGAAATCCCCCAAAAAGGTAAGGTGTGTGTGACTGTGTATGTATGTATACATATATACACAATGACACATAGTTGTATATTTATGGAGTAAAATTAATGTATATCATGAGTAGAATTTTATTTTTGGTAGTTCCTCCCTTCTCTACATTTCCTCTTCCATTTTCCATTTGAATTAATAATGAATCTGTAATCTAGAAAACAATTGGGCCAGGTATGACGGCACTTGGAGAAATAAAGATGAAGAAGGATTGTGAATTTGAAGCCTGCCTGCACTGAACTTCACAATAAGACCCTATCTCAAGGGAGAGGGGGTACAGAATGAGTGGTTCGAGAGCCCCAAGGTGTCTGCTGTGTAACTAAGGCACACATTCTATTCCATGGATACTGTGCGAGGAGGGGACTCATCAGGACATCTCTGCATTCCACATGTGTTCGGGGTAGTGTGGCACTTTCTCAAGGTGGTGATAAAATAATTCCAGAGACGTCACAGGTTTGTAAAAGGCTTTTATTACAAGCCATGGTACCTTTTGTGACAAGGGTTTTATTTGGAAAGCCTTTGGGGAAATATGGCTTTTACACTATGAAAGAAGATTGGAAAAAGCATGTTGAACACTACGTGGTAGATACTGCCGGCGTCTAATCCCTCCAAATGCCTAGCCATCTTACAAAATACTCAAAGGAAAATTAAATGTGGAGTTTAATTTGTGTTTTTATTTTTAAATAGCCGATACAAATTGATTCCTTTTTAATTGAAAGTTACGTGGCTTGGTTATGCAGCCTCAATAACAAAAACAAAGTCGGTTCTCAATCGCTTGGTTTATTTGAGTTTTGCAACCCAGCCAGCGCTAAATGACTTCACCTTCTAATAAAAATAATAATTCCCAATGTTGAGAAAATACAGACTAGTAGAGGGAAGCTTTATTAAAGTCGTCAGTATTAGAACTAAATCCTTTTTTCTCATTAAAGAAGATACTGTCAATTTAATTAATGCACATTAATCCCTGGTTGACATTAAATTCATCTAAAACTCTACATTCATATAGATTATTAACACCAAAGCACACAAGTGTTTAAATTGATTCATATATAGAAAAAGCACAGTTTGAGAAATTCACGTGATCACATTCTAAAGTATTCTATAGATGAACTAATCATTGAAGGTCATTTATTTAGTTTATTAAACACTTTTAATTTAGAGGAGACCAGAAAAGTAGTATTTCTAAAGAGAAAATTAGAAAATTTTTCTAAGGTATTAATTTAGAGTTTCTATTACCTTACAATTAGCTGTGAGTCATTAAACTATTAAAGCTGATCCCCAAATTACAGTGGTAATAATAAAAAAACCTAAATTTTTAATTCAAGAAATGGCTTTACCTTGTGATACATTTAATTTTATTCTTTTTCCAGAAAATAAAAATTTGTATAAAGCAAAATATAGTTCATCCCCAACATTTACATTTAAACATTCTATTTTTTTTAAATAATTGGTGTGTGTGTGTGTGTATTTGTGTATGTATGTTCATGTGTGTGTATGCCCTCATAGGCCAGAAGAGGGCATTGGGTCCCCTGGACCTGGAGGTACAGGTGGTTGTAACCCACCCAATGTGGGCGCTAGGAACTGAACTCAGGTCCTCTGAAAGAGCAGCAAATGTTCTTACCCCGTGTGCCATCTCTCCAGTCCCAATCCCCAACATTTTAAAAATCATTGTAAATTATAAAGTCATTTGGTTTACTGAGACATGGTCTCACATACCTTAGGCTGCTCCCAAACTCAATATGAAAGTGAAGATAACCTTGAACCTCCGACACACACACACAGATACCTGCTCTGCCCTCTGAGTGCTGAGATTATAGGCATGTGCCACTGTGCCTACTTCATACAGCCTCATTTATGCTAGGCAGTTTTCTACCAACTAAACTGCAACCCCAAACCAGGGATTTTATTTTAAAATACCTTTATGTATGCACTTATATTACCTGGAGTTCTAGAGCAGACCAAGCTCCCGTTATTTAGTGGACTCCCAGCAGAATACTTTTGTTGCCAGTTTTATTAGTCTCGTTAGGGCCACTGTCCCCTTTACAATGTATGACACCTACCATGTGTTTTCACACTGATGTCAGATGGTGTTCTTATTCCAAGAGTACACGGAGCAGGCCTGTAAAGGCTTAACTTTGATTCAAGAACTCCTTCCCACGGAGCCTAAACTTTGCAAAGGGGCAACATGAGGCCAGCAAACTCACTGTCTTTTCAATCTACACGAACCAAAGAAACTTACCTCTCTCACCAAATCGTTACGAAAAGAAACAGACTTGAACATTGTCCAACTTTTCAATTTCATGATAAGCTCTGGAGCTAATTAATAAAATCGACCATAGGATGCCAATTTTCTTTATTTACCTTTTTGGTCTTGATAAACACGCGCAAGCTTGAATGGACACCTCTATTTTCCTTCAGGTTTGAAAGCTTCCTTTCAAGTGTGTGAAAAATGGCTAACCATGTCAGGGTTTATCAAACAGAACCTTGCGTTTTGTGGCTTGGTCCCTTTCCCCTTATCTGGCAAACACATTACCCTCTCCATCAAAATGGGGCAGAGCAAACACCACAGCCACCCGCATGCATAACCAGGGCTAACTTAAACAGCCTCAGCACTCTGTAAACTCAGCAAGAAAGCTGATTAGGCTCCAGATCTTTGGGCACTATCTTATTTTTGATAGCTCTGCTATGGAAAGGGAATAAAGAGAAAGCTATCCACGATGAAAGCCGGTTAGGGTGTCTGCTTACTTAGGAGCTGTACTTAAAAGGAAGGGGGGGGGGGGAGAAATGTGTAAACTAGTGTAACTATTTGCTAACTCTCAAAGAGAGCAAGGTTTAAAAAGGAATTTATTTACAAATTAGAGACGCGCTATGGTACTTCCTTCAACCTCACTTTCTGCATACAGGAAACAAGAGATCGTAGGGTTATCCTAATAGCTGTTTGGTGGTTTAAAGGCAGTTTTGGTACTGCTATTTGCTTGGTTATGAGAAAGTCCAAAATTTATTTCAGGCTTTTGGAACAACAGTAAAAAATGTGAGAAGAACAATTACACATTTCAGTAAGGTTTTCTTCATCTTCATCTTTAGTTAGGGCAAAGTTCAAAAAAATGTGTAACACTGAAGCTGAGTTTACACACCTAAAATTCATTTTTCGTTCAAGTGAAGCCATAAGAATGGCATTTGAAAAAGAAAATATTTTCTCTGATGCACAGAGTCCATCCCCAGTTTGGATCAGTTAACCGTTCACGAAGTCCAGAGTCTCAGGACTTCCTGTGTTTCTGGTATACATACAGAAGAGAAAAATGGCTACCTTCTGAGTATAAAGGCATTGTAAAGAAAAGACATGAGTTAGGGCATGGGATACTGACTGAAAGAGAAGAAGGGTGTGGTTCTAAGTGTGAGGGTGATGTTGACACTTCTGAGAACACCAGCTCCTGCCCTGGCTTGATCCAGGCGTTCCTTGGAGGAGGAAAAAAAAAAAAGAAAAGAAAACCACTCAGACCTGAAGTGCTGGGATCTAACTGCAACAACAGCCAGCCTTGTTCTGTGTCCACACAGGGTGACTCGCAGAGGAGGGGAGGGCTCTCTTTGCCACCTCACAGGTGCTCTACTTTCACTTGAACCCTCATCTCAAGTTACCACTGGAGGTGACAATAGACCCGGTTCACAAACAAAGAGGCTCCAGAGTCTGGCAATGCTGCCACAGTTTCGAGTGGAGGTCGGTGTTGTTATAACCCCAAACTCAACATGGATCAGGAAACGATCAGAATCGAATTTTTTTATTATTATTATTTCAACCTATCTATGTTTCACATTGATGCCCTAGTTTTTAATCACCTGTTACCAGAACAATATCACTTTCTCCTAGAATTCGGGAAACCCAACAGGACACACATAAAGCACATATTGCGAAAGGATGCTTAACAAAGAAAGCGGAAATGCCCCTACCATGTCAAATATTAACAGAGGGAGTTGGGATGCACTATGAAGGATAATATACTTAGCACACAGCAAACATGAGAAAGAAGCATGCTGGTGTCCTTATGGAGTACATGGCTATTTGACTCTTCCAGCCAGGATCTTCTGATTTGATGTGCAGACATTCTGGTGACATTCTCGCCACTTTCTGGAGCTGAATTTTTGGGGAGACTTTACACATTAGGACTTTTTAGTGTGCCTTGAGCATAAGGAAAACAAAGATTGCTTTGCTTCTTTGTGGCCGCTTCATTCTGCTGACAGTCGACTATACTATAGATTTTTTTTTTGTAGCAGTCTTATTAGAACAAATTCAACCTTAGTTTGAGTTGTGGGGTATGGTCATCAAATTATACGTGACCCGGGAAAACATCATCATTTTCAATAGTGATATTAAAACAGCGCATACCATGGGCTATAACAGATTTTTTTCAAATCTGCCTAGTGATAGTATAGAGTTACAATAGCAATTATTAAACTTTCCTTCTTCATTTCTTCTTTATTTTTGAACAAAGAATAAAGCTTCTAGATGGCTAGAAGTGACACCTGCCCGGCTCTGCTTTAAGAGCCTCTCAGGAATTAATTCACATAAAACCCATTCCATAAGCCTTGGTAACAGGTATGATTATTATTTCTCTACATAAAGGAACTTGGGGACAGAGAAATGGAGTAACCTGCCCAGAGCTATACAATTAGAAGTAGCCAAACTTCAAAGGGGTTAATTTGTATGTGTATCAGCATGTATTTAAACTAATCAAAATATTCCCTCAAAAATAGTTGGGACCTTGCTGGATTTGATTTCCCCAGGAAAAAAAAAACATAAAATAATTGTATTCATTCTTGTGGATAATTAACATAGTGTTCTATTACGAAAACTGATGGGGCTGGACAGATGGCTTAACAGTTAAGAGCACTGACTGCTCTTCCAGAGGACCTCGGTTCAATTCCCAGCACCCACATGGCAGCTTAAAACTGTCTGTAACTCCAAGAACTGACACCCTCACACAGATACATATGCAGGCAAAACACCAATGCACATAAAATAAGAATAAATAATTTTAACAAAAATAAGAGACAAGAAAAAAAAACTGGTATCAAATGGTTTTTCAAAAAGTTCATTCCCAGGCCTGGGAATATGACTTGGCTGCTAAAGTACTTACAGAGTATACACCTGTCCCTGAGTTCAATCCCAGCATCACTTAAATCAGGTATGATGGTACATGTCTGTCACCTCACACATGTCACAAGGTGTACCAGAAGCTCAAAGTCACCCTCCAACTACATAGCAAGTTAGAGGACATCCCGGCAACATGTAACCTTGAAAAAGAAAGAACGGAAGAAGGAAGAAAAAAAGAAAGAAAGAAAGAAAGAAAGAAAGAAAGAAAGAAAGAAAGAGGGAAGGAGGGAGGGAGGGAGGGAGGGAGGGAGGGAGGGAGGGAGGGAGGGAAATATTCACTCTCAAAGGAAATCAGTGATTTCTAAATGTTTTGGGGAATGACCATCAATGGATTCACATGACATCTCAATGCTTCCTAAATATATGTGACTGAAATGCATAGAATTTCTTCACTGCAAATAAATCGCCCTTTACTTCACATCACTGGGTGCACCTGGCTGCCATGGAGGTATGGATAAATATTTCCTTTGCCAGCTTGCCTTTCTTTCTCTCTGGATATTGTGTCTGGACTTAAATTTTATTGTGCCTGCTTTCTCGGCAAAGAGATGCCTTTCCTGGAATTCTCAAATGTTCTGAGTATTTTTTTTTTTTACATTGAGCATCATCTAAGGATAAACAGCAACATCTAGAGATAAAAAGAGTTGCTGAACACGATATATATTATTGGCAAAGAAAATGTGCCATTGGTATCTCCCTAACCTGCCCCAAGTATGAGATGATAGAAGGAAGGCTTTAGTGACAGCATTAAAATTAAGGGACATTTAATAAAATAAATATTGATCAAAAATGGGAGGGGTGTAGGAACTTCGGTTAATGTCTTGTCCTTATTTAAAGGCACACACCAAGTCCAAAAAGAGCTTCTGTGAATATTGCTCAAGAATAAAGATGAAGAAGGAAGGCTTAATAATTGCTATTGCTACTATCTACTATCACTAGGAAAATTATAAAAAATCTTTTTCTCCCAATAATAACCTACGAAGTGAAGCAGAGGACTGCATTGGCTATGTTGACCTATGCAGTGTTAATTATGACCTTGACATCTTTCTTTAGTGTCTACATATCTACACCCTGGATATTCATACAATTGACCATTTTGATAATGGTCATCCCATCTGACCTAGAAACCCCAAGCAAACTCTGGAGAGTGGTGTTAGATGTCCAATACTGCCAAGATGACCTTTCGGGATTCGAAAATCTCTAAAAATCACAAACGCAAAACTCACAAGGCACAATAAGCATGATTTTGTCACTGGTCACAGCATACATTTCAAACTTGGATTTTTGCATCCCTTAAAATTATATTACTGGCCAGAATAGCAGTAGTACAAGAAGAAATGTGTGTCCCATTTTTCTCCCAGCAAAATAAACTGTAAAAATGCACATGAGTTAAAGCATGTGCTCTTGCTGTTGCAAACAAAAATGATTATTTTTCCCAATAAACTTCCTTCCTCTTAGAAATCGCGTGAGAGAAACTATTTATTGGTGCTATACTAGGTCTTACTAACTTCGGGTTACATTTTTGCGATATTGAACACAGGCAGCTGAGATGGTTTTCTTTTTTAAAGTACACAAATATTTTGAATGCTTCTTAGGTACACTGAGGAGTTTGTCTCCTGACGGGAGGGGTGAGTCTTTTCTCCTTCATGGAGTTAAATAATGGTAGTAATTCCAGCAAAAGACCTTATGAACTACATTCCAAAGCCACACAAGGGGAGCATCTGTGGGGGAAAAAAAATTCTTTTCTATCTATGTCTTCTATACCCCAAGCCTGTTAATGCGAGAGAAAGAAAAGGGGAAAAAAGAATTCTAGGCTGTGTAACCCTCTCCCCACTACTTCACCCCCAGTCCCAGTTCAAGAAATGCTGGGTCAGCCACAGACTCAAAATGAATTTTCTGCTACCACTTCGGGGATACAGGGTAAATAACAGTTGAATGTCCTGTGGTTGCTAATGATATAAACTGAAACGTTTGGAGAGGTGTTTAAAATATTTGGGGGTTGCAGGTAGAGAAAGGTTTGCTGCCGGTAGTTGTTCATTGAAAACTCTTACAGGATTTTTTTTTCTTCTAGCCTAGTCTGTGATGCAGAACCCGCTGTGCTAAATTATGAACCAAAGGCTTTGGGGTGGGAACAATCAATCAAAATACCTGGGGTAGTGTGTAATGTGCATGCTCTTGTCAGCGTGAGCAGACTGCCCCTGAACACAGTCCCCCAGCAGGTTAAATAAATATGATACTATAGACAAACCGACAGGATCACACGGGCATCAATCAGCTGTTGATAAAATACAATCTTCCTTTAATACATGCTGGGAAAGTTATTTAACGGTTACAAAACCTATATCCATTTCTTGCCTTGTTTTTTAAAAAAAAGTCTTCTTCGAAAGTGTAACTCTTTTATAGGGGCAAGGCGAAAAATGGCGAGGGTGGGGGGTGCGTTTAATGTGTCTCGAAGACACATTGTGGCTTAGCTCGATTAAGGAGGAGGGATGAACTGGCCAAGGGATCTTGACCTGCAAACCATACCTGAAACAGTGCCAGCGTCCTGTAATACAGGGTTAGCTTGTTGAATCAGTCCCTGCCTGGAAACCCCTGGTGCATTTCAATCCCATTTTTATTTCCCTTCCTTTGAGCCCTGAATGTTTGGGTACCTGGAGAACAAATGAGGTACCAGCAGCAGCGCTACTCTCGATTGATTCCGGGGGAGAAGAAAAACAGGACAGGAAACAATTTAAAGCCGGGGAGGATAGTTGAAATAGAAGTGTCCCCAGCCGAGCCGGTGGTAAGAGGGAGGTGGGGACTGACTCTTCAGTCAGCGGCCGAGAAATGGGAGGGCCGCCGAGCAGGCTGAGCTTGGGAGCTGAGCTTCGTGTCTTAGAGAAAACATCCTTACAATGAGAAAGCGCCCTCCTCTTTCGCCCCTTACAAAGAGGCAAAAAATAAAAGGGGAAGACTCCACTATGGTCCTGAACTCCCTCAACTTTGCTCTCATCTCCTGCACGGCGGCGGCGGCGGCAAGGCCAGCCGTGTCCCTGCTTTGCTCTCTGGTGTCGCACGCCGCTCGGCACGTCCCCACAGCCCAGGTGGAGCTCGGGACACCAGCGGCCTTCAGAAGCGGCTGACAGCCGATCTCCTAACAAGTGAAGATTAATGTCCCATCTAAAAACTAAGGTCTCCTAAGTGCTGTCGGTAAAACATAAATGCGGGGAGCACGCAGATGCGTCCCCTGCCACTCAAATCTGGATCGTGCAGGTCCTGTAGAAAGAGCTCACAGCACAAGGTGTTGATGGCCACCTTTGCCTGTGTGTAGTCCTCCCTGTTGGTGAACCTGGCTCCTAAAAAGGCTGAGTCTGTTCCTCCGCGCCTGTAAGAAGTGCCGCGACTCCCTCAGTCTATCTGCACCCTCCCTAGTGGTTTCTGGAATATTCCAGACTGGAAAAAGGCTGAGTTGCTGGCTCCAAGGCCTAAACTCTGAGAGTTCACTCAGCGCTGCCAATGGACTGTCCGGGGACTTAGGCTGGGAGTGGAGGGATTGGGAGCCCATGGGTCAGTTTACGATCCCAGGACTGCTCCGTGACTCTGGAGGTGATGGCAGCTGTCTCCAAAAAGAGCCTAAGGCGGATTCTGAGACCAGTCCTGAAGCCTAGGACGGGGGCTGAGTTGGGGCTCGGGGGAGGGGTCCATGGGTCTAGAAGAGAGTGGGAGCCAGGCTTTCCCAGTACCTCTTCCAACCCCAGAAAGCCACTTGAGATTCGTTAACACGCGCGGTTGGAGTTCCCCCCTCCCCCTGGTCCAGGGAGCTTTGACTTGAGGAGGCACTGAAACCAACTGCTGCAACCTTTTTGGAAACCTGGCGCTCTCAAGAGCTCTGTGCCCGAAACTGACACCCGCAAGCACTCCCCGGGGGCCTGTTGGGCAGATGGAGTGGCAAGGCCAGGCGGGGCCTGTTGGCGAGACACCGGGACATTTGTCATGGGTGACCCTGCGCCTTGGCTTCTGAGCCCACTCCGGCGTGGGGAGACCAGCACTAATGTAATAAAGCGAGAGCGACAAGAGGAAAGGCCTCTCTCGCCCCGGGGCCGCCACATGCTCACTCCGTTTTACTGTCAGGGCCGGTCGAGGCTGTGCCTTCATTTCATATTCCATTAATATTTACAGCAGCTATTGAATTTCCCATTACAAAGTTCACCATACACAGTGCTAATATGAAATTTTAATAGTATTGTGCACATTATGAAAAGTCCCGCCATTAAAAGGGGAGGGGGAGGATCGCAGGGAGAAGTTACCCTGAGAAGTTACTTGCCACTGAACGCTGGAAACACTCCCAAGGCGGGGAGATGGGGGGATGGGGTGGGGGAGTCGTACTCATTTGCACCTATTATCATAAAGATGCGAAGCAGTGGGCTTGTTATCAATATTGAAATCAAAAGAGAGGGTGGAAGTGGAACGTAAAAATGCAGGCTGACTGAATTGAGTTTTCCAAGTTGTGTGTGCCGGGCTTTGCCCTCACTTAGAGAAAACGATTCTGTTCTCGTGCTTTGTATGAGATGCTTGAGGGACAAGGTAGAAGATGTCCAGGTTGGCTCGGGTTCCAGCAGTTCTTGGTGGTCCCTGGAGCTGTGCAAGGGCAGGTGTGCCTTCCTCAGATTCTGCCCCCTTCCTGCCAGCCCCCAGGGTCCTCAAGGTCCCAAAACTGCCATCCTGCCTGTGGTTCCCAGGGAACAAACTTGGCTAAGAGTCGTGGAAATAACCTATTTCTCTGCGTGGAGTTCAACTTTCCTGAATTGATGTCTTAGGAGCTGCACTGGGCACCCCAAGCGAAGGCCAACTTGGGGTGAAAAAGAATGGAGACACAAGGAAAATGAGGCTGCCCAAGGAAGTGAGGCAGAAAGTGGGGGATCTAGAGCCTGTAGCTCAGGTTAGGATTCCCTCTTCGGCCTCTGGAGGGCTGCTTAGGAGGGTCAGATCTGCTACAGCTTCCGGCTCCAATTGGTAGCCCACCTTCTGGCACCCAGGAGCAGGTGGCAAAGCACACCCCTCTGCTGGAGGGCTCCGAACAGAAGCAAATGGGTCAGTTCTCAAAGGTACCCTTCTCTGCTTTGTCCAGATGACCAAGACCTTTGTACAACTGCTAGACGGTGTCACCAGCTCACTGGGAGGTATACTGTCAGCCTATCCGGTGTGAACTCTCCAACTGTTTGACTTCCTAAAACACCCCAAGTTTCTTTGAAAATATCATCTGATCCTGCAGAGTGGGCAGATAAAGTAGAAGGGAAGTTTCTCCCCATCCCCTTTTTGGTTGGGGGGCGGGGACAAACTGTCTGCACTGAGCTTTCTCGCTCTAGCTCTATCCACCCACCCTCGCGCGCCATCCCTCCTCACTCCTCCGGGTGTGAATTAATGGCAGTACTGCAATTCTTAATAGGCTTCTATTTCTGCAAGGAAAGGGCAATTCCTGAAACTTCAGGTTACTTTCTAGCTAAAGGAAGATGCCGGTGACAGAAGGTAAAGATGGGTGACAGTTCTTCAGGATGATCTGCTGGAGACACCACCAGTCACTCCCCTTTAAAACGTATTACTGTTATTGCTATCCCCCATATTCTTGTGAGTTGCGTGTTATGCGAGTGTTAAAGCCCCTAAATGTGTCACACTTTGTCACATCGTCTGTGTGTGTTTTTAGAGAACCTTTGAATAAAAGGCTCGATGCCAGGTATTGGTGACACAGGGGGTGGAATTTTCAGCCGTTCCACAAAGAGTTGGCCGCCTCTATTTGCATAAGGTCAGAGTAGGGCTTGTGGTAGAACTTCACCAGCATCTCTGTCTCTTAGCAACACTCTTGCACTCTTGGTCCCTGCATTAAATTGACTGGTCCCTTCCTTTTCTTCCTTTCATTGGGAGGCTTACAATAAAATGTCACCCTTCCAACCTGTGCCTGTCACCCAGTAGGTCATCTGTATCTCCCACACACACACATTTTCCCTCCCTCCCCTTCCCCTCTCCTCCTCCTCCCCTTTCTCCAAAGCTCCAATTAGAGACTGAGAGGATTCACTGGGTGAAATCCCAAAACTGTTTCATTTTATGGTGTTAATTAATATTAATACCACTTCTCCCTTTGTTATTATTTTAAAAATCCCTCGTAAACAGGCAAGATAAGGAGTAAATTGCCATCACCTGCCAAACAATGGGTTTGGAGAGGGGCAATAAGGCAGATGGAGAAGGAGGGAACAGGGTTTAGTCTCTACACCATTCAAATGGTGAGGGGTTCAGCACAGCCTAGAAACCCTGGAAGTGCTTGGACTGTACCAGGCAGCCCTCTTGGCTCTAGCAGGGGGACCAGTGACAGGATCCAGATGCTGATAGGTAGTGTTAATGGAGGGTCACGTCTGGACAATAGTATCCATCACTTGCCTCCTGGCTCTTCTGTCAGCTGGAGTCATTTCTGACTACTCCATCACTCAGATTTAGGATAGATTCAATTATTACCTTCGCCTTGGCAACAGGATACACAAATTGGTACCCAGAGGACCAAACAGTAATGGTGATAGTTTTTATTAGCAGTTCTTATTATTAGCTTACTGTGCATCCCTTTCTTGTTAATTTTGAAAGAGCATCCTCGATATCTGATGAATCCTTTCCTCTTTTATTCCATCAACAGTTGCCCAGAAACACAACCCCACCGGATAATGGTTGCTTGATTAGTAAACAACACACACACACTTCTGAAAGCCCGGATGATTTCACCTGATTTGTATCATTTTATCGGTTGTGCAAATGAGATACTTTCTGAATTCTCTACCATTTTGCAGTAGGAAATGTCTGTCTATAGACCCTGTTTTATAGTGCACAAACAATGTTTCTTGCCATTTGAGAAGTGCTTATGCTGAATGAAAGTAGAAGTTGTATCTAAGATGGAGGGGGGAGAGTATGAAGAGCCCTTGATATGTTTTTTTTTGTTCATAAAGCTAAGAATTTATTAAAGTAAGTGGAGTTTTAAAATCGTAAAAAAAACTGAAGATGAGGAAGTTGGCAGTAAAGAGGCTAAACTTTCATTGAATTCACCTCTTTCCCCTTGGGCATAGAAACTCTCTTTCTCTCTCTCTCTCTCTCTCTCTCTCTCTCTCTCTCTCTCTCTCTCTCTTTCTCTCTCTCTTTCACACACACACACACACTTCTTAAAGGAACGGTTAGTTTTCTGAAACATATTACTCATCCATTTGAGTGTCGGGAATGGTTAGATATACACCCAGCTTTCCCTGGTATTTTTACAACCTCTTACCTCTGCTTTCTCTTCTCCTCTTTATGGCTTACATACCCTGTAATTCTTGTAACACATTCCCCGATAAATGCGCAGGTAATGGGGTCTGAGCAATGCACCCAGGGTTAAAAGTCAACCAGCTCCTCTTTAATAATTCACAAGTCATGTTTCTTCCATGATGTCAAGTTTGCTAAGGAAGATAGACAAGGTGAGGGCAACCACTTGAGTTTGTTATTCCGAGTCTCAGAAGAGAAGACTGCAAAAACTAGGGCCCCCCTATACTTTTCTAGAGGGGCTGCTCTTCCCTTGCTGACCATTTTCCAGGGCCTCAGCAAGATGTTTGAAATGTTTGCAAAGGTTGTGGTGAAGGGAGGATCCTGGGAGTTTTCCCATACCCATTGATTCAAGTTTACAAAGTCACCCACTTCCTGCTTCTATCATATATTTCCCAATGGCTTCTTCTGCCCATCTAATTCCCGAGGTAAGACCTCCTCAGCAAGAGCCATTTCATTTACAAGGACGGCTCCTACTTTGACTTTCTGTAGGTGAACCTTCTTCATGGAGTGACTAATTTTCCTCCCAGAGGCATAACTGTCGACAAGCTTCCACAGTATCTGACTTACCACCACCGCCACCCATTCCTTTCCTTTCTAGAAGGACCTGGGGGAGATCTCAGATGCATGCCTCTTTCAACAGTTTGTCCTTTGCAGGAAGAGAGAAGGACGCAATGCATAGACAGAAACGGGAAAATAAAAAGTCCAGGGATGTTAAAGTGCACTGGAGTTTTATTCTGAAGCATAAATTGAAACAAGATTCCATATTGAAAGAGGGAAGGAAAAATATGAAGAGTGAAGTGCACCTTTGCCTTTTCCAGATGCACACAGGGTCAGGGAGTGCAACCCCAGCCTGGCTCACATTGCTCTATGGCCCCTGTTACCCTCTCTGATATTTCAGGATTCACTATTACACGGACCATGCCGAGAAAGTAATTTCGTTTACATTGTTCCCCTCACAACCATTTCAAAACCAAAATATTGAAGGAACTTTTTTGACAGAGTTTTTAAGAATTATTTCATATGCTACTTATTTAATGAGAAGAACCACAGCCTTTTAAAGATTTATTCGGCAGTAGTAAGCACACGGTTGTTTTTTTTTTTTTTTTTTTTGAGAACAAACATTCTGCATTTGTTCAGTTCTGCAAGATTTCTAACAAAATAACAGGGGAGAAGAGAAGCAGAGTTTTCTCTTCAGGGTCCAGTTATCGCTAGTCTTATACCATGCAGAGGAAGAAGCAGCACCCTTTACATTCATTCACCTTATAACTTTCTTGTTAGTAAAAATCATGTTTTGTGGTATGTTTACCCCCACCCTCTTAGTTTTGTGGCTATTTAATTTTAATATCTATTTCTGTGGTGGTTATTCAGCACACATTGGGTACCCAGGGCATTGTTTCAGCCCTAGCCACAGGAACCTTCTAACCTTCTCCAACCGCTGTCAGATCTTAGAGGTGGGGATCTGCTCCACGCTGATGCAAGTGAGTGGGGAGTGTCGCAAAGCTCTAGGAAGAGGACAAATAATTCATATTTATCCAAGTCAGAAACACTTTGGCAGAAACAAAGGAAAACGCATCAAGTTCTGAGAAGAAGAAGAAACCAAAAAACTTGGGGTGAGGTTGAGAAAGAAAGTTGAGTAAACAAAGTTAGAAGGCACTGTTTTGTTTGCAAGGGGTGGGAATCTGGCAAAATGTATCCAAGATCCGGTCTTTTTTTGAAACCACAAACTTTTAAAACCTTTAATTCTTGCCACTTCTCCAGTTAAAGAAGAACCCAAAAGCTTCAGCTAAGTTTAGTTTTGTTTGTTTGTTTTTTCTACCAAGCAGGACACAGGAAGCCAGGAATCATTTGTGCCGTAAGCTATGAATTTACAGCGTAGCTGCTCTTTCTGTCTCGATTATGGAATTATTTAAGATTGCTAGTGCTTTTACTTCCATGGATTTTTTTTTTTAAAAGAAGGAGAGGGAGCTGCAGTTTCTTTGTAACCGTTTGCACAGTGCCCTGAGTATTACTGTTTGTCATCTTTCTTATTTGGGGCTTCGGCTGAGCTGGACCCTTCAAGCAAATCAGTTTGGGGGGCAGGAGGCACAGCTGACTTTGACAACTACCAACTCTGCCTTTCTTGGCAAGGATTCTGAGCATGGAGTTGTGATAAACATATTTCACCTTTTGTATTACAAGGTTCCTCCGAAGTCCCTTCTCCAGCACTCTCCAACTGAGGGGGCATCCTCAAATCAACCTGAATTCTCCGAGGTCCGCCTCTAGCTGGGGTGTTTATTTTCTAGTAGGGGTCCCCACTACCGCCCTTTAGGGAAGAGCAGTTCTACCGGTCTGCACAGTTTCTAGGCAGCACTGTTTTTCACTGGGAGATAGGTTGTTAAAAGCGCCTACAGAACTGCTGGGGGCGGGTAGGGAGGAGGATATGCTCTCCCACTCTCAGACAGCAGTTCCTAGAAAGACCCTGGGTAGCTCAGACTGAGGCCACTTTACTAAGCAGCAAGCGGGGTGGGGGCAGAAAATATGTTTCTTCCCTTCGCTGGTATCACTTTCCCCCTCCCGTGCTAACTTCGTGAGAAGAGGGGAGCTCAGAGGAAGAGAGGTGGGGGAAAACTCTAGTAAAGTCTAGTAGAAGTTTGCAAAATGCTGATCGCAGGCAGACAGCTTCTCGCAGAGGACCAGGAAGAAACCAACTTGGGAGAGGGAAGCATCCATTTCCCGCCTGCCAATGAAAAACACACAAAGTTGCAAATTTGAGGAAGGGGTAGGACCAGCCTTTTCTGGGGCAACCAGCTGCAGCAGCCGGCTACCGAGAGAGTGCTGGGGCAGCCCACCGGCTCTGGGCGTCGGCAGCATGGCCACCAGAGGCCAGGGGTGCATCCCGTGCCTCCTCGGCGGGCAGTGTCGCCGCGCGGCTTCCACCCCGCCCAGCCCGCAGCCACGACCTCCAGTCCTGCCCACACCTATCATTTGGAGCCATCTTCGCTCAGTCTTCCAAACATTCCGAGGGTTTTTGATTCCATTCGCTGCTCCTTCTTATTGAGTTCTCCGCGGTCTCCCTGCAACTTGTCATAGCCTGTAATAAAATGCCCTTTCTGTCGGGAGTTAAAGTACAGAGGGCAGCGGTTCTATTTGCAACTGACAGCCGAGAAAAGGAGCTGCGGCAGCCTCGCTTTTGTCTGTCTGGGGCTTTAACTCATGCAGGGCCGGCTACAGAGAACTAGCTGCTCGACAGGCAGCCCCGAGGACCCGAGAGGGCCTCAGGTAGCGGACTAGCATCCCTAGACAGCCCCAGAGCAGAGATCTCAATCCTGACCTATGCCCCGCCCTGAATAAGGAGCTCGGTTGTGAGAAAGTTCTGGACCTACAAAACTGCCTACTATACTCTGTTGAGAAGCAGTCCTCAGATAAAGGACCCCTATTTTACTCTTTGGGCTGAGTGGGCTTGAGGAAGAAAAACAGTGTGGGGTAAGGACGGAAGGAAAGAAAAATGTTAAGTGATTCCAATGTCAGTTATCCAGAGAGTTTTCACCTGGTTTAGTTACCAAACCGCTTCATCTATTTCTTCAGGGAGTCAAACTGTCCAAAAATTATTTCCATATCCCTGGGAACAAAGAAAGAAAGATTTATGCACAAGTTTTGTGGCCCACCAGGTACCTGAAAAGATGCAGTATGGACAAGCGCTCTGAATCTCATCTGCTTGGGAAGTGCCCAGCCTTTAGCCTGCATCCCCCCCCCTCCCAGTTGGCAGTGTGTTGCACAAGGTACTTGGTGCAGTCCCAGGCTGTCTTCTGTATTCCCAGACCTGACCACAACTAATCTGATGCATTTAGGAAACCAAGCCACTTCTTACCTGGCCAACCCCTTCAGAAGTCACTCTAGGATACTCTAAGGGAGGGTGTGGGTGGGTGCCAGAGTCCCCCAGACATTGTGCGTGTGTCTTCAACACCTGAAGAGTTTAGGAAGTAGATGGGAGTGATACCACCTGGTGGGGGAGGAGAATTGGGAGCTCTGGTCAGTGAGGACGGTTCACACTGGGAGAGGGGAGGCAAACAAGAGTTTCTCAAACTACTTTACCATTTTACCTTTTGGGCAAAGGATGTGCTGGCCATATGGGGAGCATGTAGCAGGTGTTGCCCTATCGTGGATTTCTTCCCAACTTCTAGGTCCTCACTCCAATCCTAGAACTCCTTTTCTGAGTTCCAAAGGGAGAGAGAGTGTGAGACTGTCTCCATCCAGGAAAATAGCCCTTCCTCCCTCTGGTTTGCTGGCTGGTCCTCATATTTTCTCATGTACAGTGTCCAAAAGTACATCCCTTACACACAGTGTGCGTCTTGCATACGATGTACATACAATGTGCATAAGTACGTCTCTTTTGGCTGTCCCCATGGGGATAAACATGCCTGTCTGGCCCCCCTGTACCTCTCTATCTTCATACCCACCGCACACTACCTTCTTCTAACTCTGTGAAGATACTAAGCACTTGAAATCAATAGTGTCAAAACCCAGGAAAGCTGAGAAATTGACCAGCTGACCTCCGCAGATGATTTTCTTCTAGAGGATGGGAAAGCCTGTGTTCTAAACTGATAAACACCAAGAAACCAAAAGGATTCTGTTGAGAGTAGAAGTTATACAATATTCCTCAACAGAGAGTCCATTGTGCTTAGCTTGAAAGAGAGAGAGAGAGAGGGAGGGAGAGGGAGAGAGAGGGAGAGGGAGAGAGAGAGGGAGAAAGAGAGAGATTTGAGCATTCCACATCAGAAGTCGCCTGTTAAGGGCAATGCAGAGCTGTAGTAGGGGAAAGTGTGCTGTCTCAGAAAACTTAAGCAGAAGTTTTTTTAATCCCCTAAAGAAGGGGGAAACAGCGGCATGGGGAAACACTGTACAGCACGCTGCCACCTTGTCAGCTACAGTCCTCAGTTCTGTGTTTATCTCTCAAGTTTGATCTCTGGATCTCTAGCAAGGCTCTTGATGCAAACCCAAAGTGGTAGTTTGACATTCTTCCGCCAGCACCACCAGCTTTGTGTAGGTGACCGAAACCGTCCTTTCCTATCCTTAGGAAAAGTTAGAATTCTCTCCCCCACCCCAGGAGGCCAACTTTTACAGGAACCATTGTTCATTTAAAGCACTGGTTGGGATACTCAGGTCATAGCTGAAGATTTGGACAATAATACCCTTATTCTCCCAGTTAGCTGGTGGCTTCTATTCCAAACGAAGCTATTTGGGGACACGTAAAAGACAGGAAATTTCCTGATGCACAATAGAAAATGACGCTGCCTGCCTTCTGCCTATTTCCACTCCAAAGTGAATGATGCCCCAGTTACCACCCGGCCTGACTTGATTTATCTTGGTTAATAGGATTAACGTGTCAGCCTTTCTCCAGAACTTCCAAGTGCATACCCGGAGTGTCACTGGCTGGCTGGTGTCTTCTCTCCTCTCTGATGGGCATAATGACATACCTACAAGCGGAGGGCCTTTGTCCACTGGGAGCAAGCAGATTATCCGTCTCCAGTGCAATAAGGCGTGCGGTAGCCTCCTTTGCCAAGACTCAGAGCCAGAAGCCAGTCACTATAAAATAATTGTGTCACTACCTCCCCAGCACACTGGCCCTGCTTCATTTGTCTTCGGACTGTAATTGAACGGTTGAAGAGCAGAAACGTAGACAAATTCCAGCTGTATTGAGATCTGTTTCTTCCTCCGCTACCTCGGCCCATCATTAGATACTTTCCCTCCCTGTGCAGGAGGTCAGAGTGTATAAATATAAATTGCATTTTGCATTACTTCGAGATGAGTGAAGCTGTCAAAGCAATAATATGAGCTTTCAGTCCTACATTCTACCACTTCTTTCCCATTTTTTGGCCAGGAGGTCATGTGCAAATTGAACGTGACAACCCAGAAGACATGTCCAACAGACTCGTATTGTTACCCGGCTCAGCTGCCTGGCTCATGACAACATTAAACCCACATTAGTCCCCAGCCTCTGCCAGGCAGGGCCTCCCAAAGGCAGGGCCCAGGCGGCTCTGAAAGTTCACTTTGGTGGTGACATGTCATCTGCGAGTCATCGGCAGCAGTGACTGAAATATTTGTCGCGTAAGATTCGGGAGGATGTCCCATTACAAAGACCAGGACGGTGCTCTGTAAGGCAGAAAGCGGAGCACAAGGTGCACAGCCAAAGGGGTCTCCAGCACTCAAATGTTAGAACACACACGTATACACATATGTGCACACACACATACATGCTGTAGAGATACCCTTGATCCTGTCTGATAATATGCATACTTTTCAGAATCCAACTGAAATGTGGTTGGACATAATTTTTGTTGCTATCTCCACAAGGAGAACATCATTTTGAAAGCCACCTGAAAACGCCCATTGACTTTAGCATCTCATTAGCAACTCTGGCGACTTTTGATAATGAGATTCAATTCCATAACAAAGATGAAGCCTCAGCCGCTTACAACACATGCCTAAAACGGTGGCGCGCCCCAAACTGCACTGTACTGAAGGGATATGAAACTATCAATTTCAAGGACATTGAAAGACTTGGAGGATCTGATCAGCAAGTATCTGTCTGCGTGACCCATTCATGTCTTGCCCATATTGCAGCGAAGGGAGAACTGTTGTTCGCAGACAGGGTGTTTGATGGTTTCTAGGAAATGAATGGCTGTTTCCATTCGTGTTCCAAATGGACAGGTGTCGACATCAGAATTGGCAACCTGGTTGGCAGACTCAGAAAGCGGCCAACGGACAAATTGTTTATGCAGAATAAACTTCCATCCCTCCCGTGATGACAGTGCATATGTGAGCACTGGCGGTAGGTGGGGCGGAGATGTGGAGATGCTGGGGCCGAAAGATTGATACAGGGTCCACTGTAGCCCTTTGATTCCAAGAGGCGCCATATGCAATGGCACTTCTGGAGCTTGCCGGGCTCTAAAGGCACGGACGGATGAGAGTCACTTCACCTTCCATAGGAAGCACATATCAATCTCAACAAGTAAAATTAATCGAGCCGCCCGTCTGTGCAGACTCTGTTAAATGAGCCGCAGTCCCACACATCCTTTCTTTCGCAAAGGAAGTGTCCTTGTTTTTAATCCCCTTGAGTGATCTGGATGTGTTTAAATATTGAGTGTGAGAACATGGCAACTGAGGCCCACGCCTGGGAATATGGAATTCAAGTGAGAAGTTCTCCTTTGTTATTGGTGGATATATACATTATATATATAATCAAATACTACCTAAGGGTGACTTCTGGATTTGTGGAAGCTTCCATGTCTCCTATCATCTGTACTCTCATAACTCTTAGGATCCAGATGTCTGTGCTGAATTTTGCTTCTGGAATTAGCACACTATACAGTATGATGGTTGTGCTTAAGGAAAACAATACTATGGCAACTCGGGATCCAAAGTCTTGTCATCCTTCATTTTTATTTTTGTTTTATTATGCTATGCTGTTTAGGAGAAGATCTCAGGTATCCCTGGCTAGTTTCAAACTCTCTGTGCAGCTGAATATGGCCTTGAAATCTTGGTCTTCCTACCTCCACCAGCTGAGTTCTAAGATTCAAGATATGCACCACCACTCCCAGTTAACCTGGTAGCCTTTTGAAATTATTTACTTGTTTTATTGTATGAGTATAATGTGTGTGCACTGCATGTGTGCAGGAGCCCATAGGGACCAGAAGAGGGCATCAGATCCCCTGGAGCAGTTGTGAGCTGCCATATGGGTAGTAGAAACCAAACTCAGGTCCTCTGCAAGAGCTAACTGCTGAGCAATCTCTCCAGTCCCCTCATATACCCTCATTATCACACTTCTCCTGTCACATAAATTAAGGCTGTTTTAACTTGAAAGGTGTTGATAACAATACTAGAAACACCTTTGATTGACTAAAGAACCAAGGTAGCCATGTGTTGACACTGAAAATATAGACTCATAACTGTGGACACTTTTTTCTGGGTGCCTACAGTCTTTTTATTACATGTATTTGTGTATGTGTGTGCGTGCACATGTTCACAGTCACATAAACACGGGCAGGCCAGAGAGCAACTTGGGGAAGTTGGTTCTCTCCTTACACCATGTAGGTTTCCAGGGATCAAACAGCTTTTCAAACTTGGTCACCAGTCTCTTAATCCACCGAACCATCTTGCCAGCACCTAACTATAGTTAAGCATGTCGAGCTTTTAATTACACCTTGAATCCCAGCACTTGGGAGGAATAGGCAGGTGGGTCTCTGTGAGTTCGAAGTCAGCCTGGTCTAAATACTGAGCTCCAGGCCAGCCAAAGTTACACAGTGAGACCTTGTACCAAAAAGCAAAGGTATAGATGTTTGAAATTTAAAGCCATTAATTTTCCAGTCACAAGTAGAATATAGGTCCACTCCTATATTAAAAGGCTTTGATAAAGCTAACCTGTATTCTTCATAAAAACTTCCCATTAGCCTTGAGTGGAAAATTGCACTCTCTAGCCTAAGAGTGCTGGTAGTTTTTAATTGATAAATTATTCAAAGATTCTTAAAGTCGTGTTTCCCAAAATCAGAGCAATTTCTCAGAGGCAAGTATAGTTATTGCTGCTACTCATGATAGTCACAACAAAGCAATGAAGCTAGGACCTCCTTAAATATCATTATCTTCCCTGTGAAATGGAATTCCTGATTCCCAAAGTCAGATAAAGTGTATAAAGTATCCAGCACGGTGAGGACACTGGGACTTGCTGGCCTAGCCCCAGATTCGGTGAGAGATCTATGTCAAAAGAATAAGGAACAGAGTAATAGAGAGAACACCCAAGACCTTCCTTTAGCTGCCACGGGCACATACCACACCCATGCACTGGGCACACATATACACATAAACTTCACATGCAATGCTGATGCAAAGATATGTCTAAAATCTGAAGAAGAATGCAGAGCATTGAAATATATTATTTACTCTCTGATATTGATGATTCATTTGTAGAAATGGGACCAAAACTTTCTAGGTGCACTTCTAAAGACAAATAGTGGCATCATCTACAGATCGGATGCTGAAAGGATGCTGAAGCCAGCAGCCTCCAGCACCTAAAGATGTTTACATCATCCGGAAAGATCTCAGCACTGCTGGTTCTTTGAGAACTTCACGTGGAACCAATAATTCAGTGGGGAAATGTCTGGGAAGTGCGGTGTACCCTACACAAAATTTCACAGTGATAATAATATTCCATATCTTAGTAAACTTCCTCTTATAACAAAGTTCACAGTTGTATTCTCCTATGGGCATTTCAAATGCTCTTGTGCTGAAGGTTTGGTGGCAGCTGATTATGAAGTAGAGAGGTGCTGGGGCCCATGAGGAACTCAGATGGTGCTGACTCTGCAGTTCTGTGTTAAAAAACAAATATCCATTAATTGCTTAGGTGAAAACCAAATTGTTCCAGTAACTACCAATTGAATCAAATGAATATGTGTGTGTGTGTGTGTGTGTGTGTGTGTGTGTGTGTGTGTGTGTGATTACTGCCCAGTAATATTTAAAACATTTGCTATAGAAGTTCAACAAGAAAGTCAAACGGAATTGACTTTGCTCCATTCTTCCTGAGCGTGTCATGTTCTGCGAGAGCAAATTGGACTCAGGGAACATTAAAATCTGCGCAAAGAGAAACAACTCCTCTTTCCACTCACGACCCAAACAGCCAAGTGTCTGGCATTGGCCTGTCAGCTGCTTTGCTGACCATAGGGAGCAGCCCGCATGACAGGAACACAGATGGACACCCTGAATGATTAATGTGTCTACCAGACCTGGTAGAGGGGAATGCAGAAAATGGTGGCCGATATGAACTAGTTTCTTTCTGTAGTGCTCCATCCAAGGCTGACATGGAGAAGATCAGGAAAAAAAGAATCCAGCTCTGTCCTTTGCTAGAAAGTCTGACTGAACCTACCTTTCTTTCTCAAGATCCGGCTTTCCACCGGAAGCTGTACCAGCTTCCTGCCTGATCCCTCATGGTTGTTTTCACCCACCCTCCCTCCTCTTTTCCTTTCTTCCTTTGTTCCTTCCCTTCTCCCTTGCTTTGTGAGATGATGTGTCTTTCATTGCTGTGCCTTTTCTCAAGCACGGTCTCAACTCAGTGACCTCTGGATGCAAACCAGACAAGCAGAACTTGCACTTCAGAGTGAGGGACAAAGGGAAATATGTTGCTCTGAAGGGAAGGGGGGAGACAGCATGAGGGGAAACCTGATGTATTTGAACACACCCTCCACTTCCTAACCAAGTGGGCCACTCCTCTGCAAGGTGTTCCTAATGTAACAGGAACACAGGACACCAAGAGTTCACCATTAAAAATGGGTCCCACATGAGACTATAGCCTCGGGGTCATCCCTCAAGTTGGGGGGTTCTCCTTTTGTAGTGGTTTTCTTTGTTTTGTTTGGGTTCTGGATATTGAACTCAGGACCTTACACATGCTAAGAGGATATTCTACCACTGAACCACGCCCCCAAGCCACATGGCTTCAATATTTTTAGTGTACTGTGAATATGTAATAGAGATACTTACTTTTCAAAATTAATGTGTTTTGAATAACAATAGAAACATAGAAAAGGTAAAAAGGAGAGGAAAATATTCTGCTGGTCCTACCTCTTCACCCCTCCCCTACCCCATACTTACCAATGCTTCATTTCAAAAAATTAACTGAAACTGAATGTGTATACTTAACATGTTAGAAATCTTAGGCCCTTAGGCATCACCACAGTGTGTGTGTGTGTGTGTGTGTGTGTGTGTGTGTGTGTGTGTAGAGTTTTAGGTAGATAGAAAGTTTGAATGGGATATATAGAGAGATCACACACATCCCCTGCCAACTTCTTTTATTATTTATGTTTTGCTTTAGTATAACACATTTTTATAATGGCAACATCATATATGTGTGTTACAAAATTTAAATATTATTTCAAAGTTGTTATAGCAAAATATACATTATAATTCAGTGTAATTATAAATCATTTTTACGTAAGTTCATTTGTAAACAATATTACTATATGCACAACTGATGTAGGAAGTCCTTCTGTATATGGGTTGCTTTTATTGGCTAATGAATAAAGAAACTGTCTTGGGCCTGTGAAAGACAGAACAGAGCTAGACGGGAAAAACTAAACTGAATGCTGGGAGAAAGAAGGCAGAGTCAGGGGAATGCCACGGAGCTGCCAGAAGAGAAAGATGCAAGCCACCAGTCGGAACCTTGCCAGTAGGCCACAGGCCTAGTGGTAAAACATCAAATAATAGAAATTAGTTAATTTAATATGTAAGAGCTTGTTAGGAATATGCTATAGTGATTGGCCAAGCAGTGATTTAATTAATATAGTTTCTGAGTAATTATTTCAGGGCTGAGCAGCTGGGAATGAACAAACGGGCTCCAACAATACATAACAATGTACAGGTATTTGAATTCCAAGTCCTAAAGTGTTAGAAATATTTACTGTGTGGCATTATATATTGTTGCTGAAAAAAACATTTTGAAGAAGGTTTTTTGTTTTGTTTTGTTTTTAGCCCTGACTGTACTGGAACTCACTTTGTAGATCAGACTGGCTTCAAACTCACAGAGATCTACTTGCCTCTGCCTCCCAAGTGCTGGGATTGAAGTGTGCACTACTACCTCCAGTGAGAAATTTCTTTCCTTATATTTGGGTTCACTGTTGGTTTGGTATGATCTATAGATTTTCACAAGGCTGCAATGACATGTCTGTGCCCTTATTACTACATGCAGAGTTGTTCAATTCTTCTCAATGTCCTGTGTTCTCTGCATGTCTACCTGTCATCCCCTCCCCCAAACCAGGGAAATAGCTGATGGTTTTCTGCCCCTGTAGTCATTGTCTTTTTGTGCCTTATTGTTGCAGCCTTCTCTAATCTGCTTCTTTCACTTGGCACCATGCCTTTAAATTTGTGCTCTGTCTACTCATGGCTTGATGACTCTTTTCTTTTGATTGATGCACATCCCTTTGATTGACACAGCTTGTTCACTCACCTGCTTAAACACATTTTAGCTGCGTCCATCTTTTGGCAATTAAGAAGAGCATTATGGTATAGTACTCATCACTGTGGCAAAGTATGTCACAGAAACTACTTGGAGGCAAGGTGTATTCTGGTTCAGGGTTTTGGAGTGCTCAGTTCATTGTGATGAGGAAAGGATGGGTCAGGCCAAGTTTGTGATCTTGTGCTGGAGGCTCGTCCCACCATAGTGGGCCAAGAAGCACAGATTTCAGAACTGAGGGTGGGTAAAACTTTTCAAGACCACCCTTTAGGGGCTGGAGAGATGGCTCAGAGGTTAAGAGAATTGCCTGCTCTTCCAAAGGTCCTGAGTTCAATTCCCAGTAACCACATGGTGGCTCACAATCGTCTCTAATGAGTTCTGGTGCCCTCTTCTGGCCAGCAGGCATACACACAGACAGAATACTGTATACATAATAAAACCTGCTTCCCCCAGTCAGACCCCACCTCTTAAAGGTTCCATTCCCCCCCAGCCCACTAACCGGGGGACAAGCATTTCAAACAGGTAGAAGCCTGTGGGAGACATTTCAGAGTAAACCATGACAGCTGCTGTAAATGGTTTGAACACAAAGCTTTTTTTGTTTGTTTGTATTTTATTTGTTTGTTTGTTTTAAGATTTATTTGTTTATTTTCTTGGAGTGTTCTATCTGCATGTATGTCTGCAGGCCAGAAAAAGTCATCAGATCTCATTACAGATGGTTGTGAACCACATGTGGTTGCCTGGAATTGAACTCAGGACCTTTGGAAGAGCAGCCAGTGCTCTTAACCTCTGAGCCATCTCTCCAGCTTATGCACCACAGGCATTTCCAAAAGGTGGAGAACCAGATCCTGATAACAAAACCCCTCACAGTCATGAACACACTGAGGCAAGAGCTGCCTGCAGGTGGAGGAACACAGGATCACTTAAGAGAGTGACTTGACTGGCCACAGGGCTTCTCTTTTCGCTTTGAAACCTACTTACTCTGTGATCTCTGGAGAGTTATAAACCTTTCCATGTTAGGTTTTCACAACTCTAATTAGGCAATAGCAATAGTATCCGAATACTAGGATCCCAAACATTACCTAAGAAGTCCCATACATACCTTAGCAAAAACACTAGGGATAAGTAAGTTCTCAATAAACATTAGTCATTTTAATGTCCTGTTACCTAATAACCTTCAAATAGCCATCACATCCCTTAGGGATAAATTTGCTTGGCAGTGCACTCAGAAACACCAAACATAGAATAATTGAATGTGCTGATGAAGTCTGATGAGGAAAATCCAAGTTACAAGGCAGGTTAAAAAGAAAAACAAGAAAGAAAAAGAAAGGAAAGCGGACCTGGGAATGGAAGTCAAGTGAAACTGCTTTCTCCTTCGAGGTTTTGGTCCATGAAATAAACTTCCTTCTTGTACTCTCAGCCCTGGTTCTTACTTGTTTCTTGGCTTGGAATCCTTTGGGGCAAAGCCTGAATTACGAAATACCCTCTCCCTGGTGGCCTGCCAAAGCCTGCTCTGCGAGCACCCAGGCTGACTGGCATTCCTACATGTGAGCAGACTCCTCACCCTCAGGGCCTGAGTAACTCTGGTGCCTTTTCTCTCCTCAGACAGCTCTGCAGGAAGGTGGGAGGGGAGCCATATTAAGCAATCCACGTGGTAATTGTTTTTAAAGTATTCTTTGAGCAGTCCTTATATGACGATAGAACAAAAGATGCCAACGCTGGAAAATAAATACACAGGGACTATGGCTTCTTGGGATTCGGTTTGTATTGGAAATTAACAAACGAAAGGCATTCTCCCCTGTGCATTCCTAATTAATAATCCATGGCTCTCTCCGCGGTGCTAATGTGCCAATGGGAGCAGAGCTGTTCCAGGGTGTACCAGCTGATTCGCCATCATGATATCGAATAACTAGTCTTCTTGCTTTAGCGACATGAGTGGAGTCTAAATGTCCTGAGGTCAGAACATATGGAATTGTTTTTAACTAAGAGTAAACAATGAAACCCAATAGCTTAGGTGGGGCAAAGGCTGCAAAGCAAGGACTCACTATCAGAATCCGCTCCACAGTACCAAAACACAAGACGATGTTCATATTTAGATCAAAATATTGTTGAGCAGCTATAAGACTAAAATATGCCAGAAGAGCTCAGAATCGTGAGTCAGAATTCTAGACAAATCGAATGTGAAAGCTAAACCGCGGGAGATGTGACTCTTCGGAAAGGATGGCGACAGCTAGGTTTCAAAACTGTCTCACCGGTGTCCTCTGTGGAAGAGAAGAGAGGGCAGGGAACTGAAATGAACTGGTTCTTCCTTGTTCATCTCCATTGCCCCATTGCTATATCCACGAGAGTTCCTGGTATATAAAGTGTTCTGAGGCTGGGCATGGAAGCCTATGCCTATCATCCCAACTCTTAGGAAACTGAGAGAGGAGATTGCATGCAAGGTTGAGGACAACCTGAGCATCGTGGTGAGTTCCGAGGCAGCCTGGGCTATGGACTGAGACCATCATTCACAAAAAGAAAAAGGAAGAAAGAGAGAGAGAAAGAAAAGAAAAAAGAAAGAAAAGCAAAAGGGGCTGGAAAAAAGAAATGAAGAACAAAAGAAAGGATGGAAAGATAAGTAAGTTTCATATTCTAAATTTGTTTTGGATGTGCAAGGACCTAGAGAAACATCTCTGTTTTTTTCTAAAACATTTTTATTCTTTCTGATCCAGCATGATGAGTTTGAACACAAAATCTGGAATCAGACTTTTGACATGAGCTCTGATCTCCATTCCTCTGCGCCACATTTTTTTTTATTTGAAATATGTCAGTGTGTAGGTTAAGAAGGATATGCCTGCCCAACAATCACATGACCTGTACAGGGAAAGTCTCCAAACAGAAGTGGCCAGTTAAACTGGCTGTACTGTGAAATGCCCTTGCAAATAAAAGACCCTCTCAGCACATAATATTAGCTTATTTTTACATCTGTCTGTTGGTTGGGGGGGGCAGTGAGAGCTGGGGTACTCCTGTACGGTAAGAGGACACTTGATGGTATTAATGTCCCTACCTTGTGAGTTCTGGGGTTCAAACTCAAGCCTCCAAGCTTGACACATGCCTTTACCCAACGAGCCATCTCACCAGCCCAGAGTAGCTTCTTAAAACATAAAAAAAATGTTCAGTTTTTCCAAAGCCTTGTGCTCCCTAAAATATATAGTGTCTTAATTTAATAAAAATAATATCAGTATCAATAGAGCTGGCGTTGATGATGTACAGAGGACCCGGATCTGAGGACCATGGATCAGGAGAACTGGATAATCCCGTCAGTAGGTAAATCTATTAGAGTGTGAACGTGAGTAGTTGAATTGATGCTGTAAGATTTAGAATGCTTAGGGAGGAGGGCGTGGCCCACACCGTGTTCTTTATGGACAGTGAGTCAGACCTCTGCCAGGCACACGGTGCCTGACTCCTCAGAGGCATTCTCCAATAGCAGTTTCCTCCTGGAGACCCAGTTGCTGTAGCTTTTAGTTCTGCAGTGTGTGTGTGTCTGTATGTGTGTGTGTATCTGTGTGTGTGTGTGTGTCTGTATGTGTGTGTGTGTCTGTATGTGTGTGTGTGTGTGTGCGCGCACACATGAGACACACACTCACAGGAGGAGGAAGAGTAGAGCTATTGCCTCCAATAGAATAGGAGCTTGAAACTAGCATTCTCAGTCAATATGAAGCCAGGCAGAGGAAATATGAGCCCAACCTTTAAATCCCTCTTACTGTCAAAAGAATGACCCTGTAGGGTGTGGGATCTCAAATTGCCTAATATTTATTTTATTTGTATGTATTGCATGACCCCACCCGCACCCCCACCCCCACCAGAAAGTGGGAAAGAAAGAAACAGAAAGGGAAGAAACGAGTTTCTTCTGAGAGCTGACATTAAAAATGTTAAGTGTCTGAGTCAGGCCCACTGTCACATGCACATGACTGTAGCCTTGGGTGTGGAGCACAGAGGGAGTGCCAGTTCAAGACCAGGCTGTGCTACAGCTGAGACCAGGAGCTAGAGATCTAATCTCTGTAGTTCAGCTCTTGCTTTGCATGCACAAGGCGCTGGGCTCGACTCCCACTACTAAAACCAAGAATGTTGCGTATCTGGAATGTGCTTTCTGTAGTGTCTCAAAGTTATGAATGTTGATGCTGGAGAGAAGGTGCCTTGGTGAGCAATTCCTGCATGCCGCTGGGGTAGGCTCTGCCCGTCCCCAGGCTCAGTGGCCTCTGCTGCACACAGCCCCAGCTTTCAGTGGCTGCCTTTCCACATCTTTAGGTCCTTGTTGAGGAAGGAAGAGACAGATGGAGATATTTCAAATCATTCTGAGTCAATTAATTATCGAAACAGGGTCATATATAGCCCAAGATTACCTCAAACTTATTTAGTAACAAAGGATGACCTTCAGCTCCTCAACTTCAGCCTCTACCTCCCAAGTGCTGACTTTAAAGGTGTGGAATCCCATGCCTGGATTTTTCCTCTTCCTTCTTTCCTTTTTTCCTTCCTTTCTTTTTTTCTTGGAAAAGGGGTTTCTCTGTGTAACAGTTCTGGCTGTCCTAGAACTCACTTTGTAGACCAGGTTGGCCTGAACTCATGAGATCCACCAGCCTCTGATTCCCAAGGGATTAAAGGTGTGCACCATCACTGACCATCCCATGCCTATGCTTTGTAGCCTCGGTGACAGAACTCAGGGCTCTGTAGAGACTACAGAAGAACTCTAGCAACTGAACCCATGCCCCAGCTTACTTCCTGAATTTTAAACATGCTTTTTGAGGTTCTATTCGAAAGCTACTTCAAAGAGAGTTTTTAAAAAAATAATTTCCACTCTCACTAATCACTATATATTAGGAACAAATACACTTTCTTTGTCTCCGCCTCCTCATTTCCTGTGCTGGGGATCAAACCTCACACATGTGGGGCAAATACTCTGCCATAATCAAGCACCTCAGCCCTTCACTGCTTTCTGAGTGCTGGCATTTTCTTCTCTTTTCTTGAAGCATAAACTGGTTCTCCTTGTAGAGGAACTCTCCCCCTTCAACCATGCCATCCAGACCTCCTGGTCTTCCTTCAGCTCCTCTGCAAGGATTCCTTTTGCTGTTTTTCTTCTCCTGGTGGCCCTGGCTCATTTCCACACACCCCCTACATTATTTCTTAGGGGAACCCTTCTCTGTTCCTCCCCTTTTTCTAGGTCAACACCGTACAATTACTTGCTGTTTGCCTGGTCCTATACTTCAAGCCTCTTTGCCTTGTCTGTGTGTCCCGGTGCCTAACCCAATGCATATACATAGGATCTGCTGTATCATAGTTCATGGAAGAAGAAGAGAAAGCAATGAGATGGAAAAAAAAAAAAGGAAAGGGAAATAAAGGAGGAAAAGAGGAAGAGCCACTACGGAGTTCTTCCCTAGCTGTCAGTCCCCTAAACACAGCGTCTTCCTTCTCTTTCGTGCCCATCTTCTTCACAGAAACTCCAAAATTAGCAAAGCTAAAAATCAACCCTGCCTTAGCGGACACCCTCAGTTTCAGCCACATTTCTGTTCTTGTTGATGGTGTGAATCAGATGTGTGTGTGTGTGTGTGTGTCTGTGTGTGGATTGTGTTTCTCCACCTGACTCCACCATCCCAGGGACTTCCAAGTCCAATTGTCTCAACGAGAAAAGAAAAAGGAATCAGGATTCTATCACACACATCTCAAATAAGTGGCGACATAGACTTGGTCAAAACCTAATTTTTATTTAAGGCTTAAAATATTACAAAAGCATATTTTCTGTAGTAAACAATGAGTTCATCTTGATACATTGTAACACGAATGAAAGACAGTAGAAAGTATACCATTCCAGGGTGAAGAGAGAAAAAGCTTATTTGGGGAAAGACTGCAGAAAATGTGGTCTTCGGATGACGACATGTTTTATTTGTCCGTTGCTTCATTAGTAGCAACGCCCGAGGCATCTATTTCGTAAGACAGAAAAACATTCCATTTAATTAAAAAGAAGGTTTATTACTCTCCTCACGGAATGCAGAAATTAAAACTAAGATAATCCCAAGATCCCTGGGCGTATTTCCCACACGCATTTCCTGGAAGAAGTAGCAAATTCAGCTCACCCTTAGAGCCCTTGACAGGGTCCAATCCTTGGCTTACGTACTCACAACACACGCACATCCAAACTCATAAGCATGCAGTACTACAGTGAGCCGCATCACACTGCACACGAGGATGAAGTAGATTTAGTTTCTGTTTGGTTTTGTTTTGTTTGGTTTTTGAGATAGGGTTTCTCTGTGTAATCCTGACTGTCCTGGAATGTAGACCAGAGTGACCTCGAATCCAGGGATCTCCCTGCCTCCACCTCCAGAGTGCCAGGATTGAAGATGTGTGCCATCACACCTGGCTGAGGATGAAATGAAATTTTTAAAAATACTTTTAAAGAAATTTTCCTTTGCATTCAATGAATTTCCTCATTTTTGTAAACAGATGTTTTCCTTCGTTTCAATGAAAAGAATAAAAATAAGAAATAGCATTAGCACACCAGTGTTCTGAGGGAGAAACAATGCTTGTTCATTCGGATGGCTGTCTTGATTCTTCAGATCCTTCCCTTAGAGAACGCTGCTTGGGATGGCCCACAGAAATAGCTGTGCAGGTAAAAGTTCCTGCTATGCAAACAAAATGGCCTGAATTCAAACACCAGAACCCAGATAAATGCAGAAGGCCAGAAGTGACTGTGTCAAGTTGTCCCCCCGACCAAAACATACAGATCATGCACACACAGACATGATAATAACAATAAGTAAAATTGTAAAATTAAAAGGAAAAAAACCCAATGAAGTGCAGGGATGGCTTGTTTCAGAACAGGACAAGGACATGAATGGTACAGGACTTTTCAAAAGTTAGAATGACTAAGTCCAGATGAGACCATAGCAGAGAGTTAGTTAGGTATTTAAGATTTGTACTAGGCAATAAAACTGGCAGATCCTTGTTCTGTTTTCCCATAAGAGACCAGGCCACTCGGAGACACCACTACTAAGGAAATTTAAAGCAAGCTAAAGGAAATATCTCTTCACCTGCTGGAATCCACGCTGAGGAATTTTCAGGCCTGGCAGCTGTAAAATCAATCACTACATCGGATTTTTCAGTCGGGGTAGGATAATGTAGGATCCACTCCTGTGGCTAATTGGAGAGGAGAGAGTCCATCAATTTGCTTGCCTCTAGGAGATCACAGTTGATTATAAATAGGTCAGGAAAGGATATACCCCATACTTGATCAGGATAATTAAAGACTGGTGATCCATGCTTACAAGTCCTAAAAGCACAGAGGATATGAAGACCAAATGACTAGATCCGAGATTCCAAATATTAATTGACAGAAACAAAAAAAATTAAACAATACCAAAAAAAAAATCCTAGGAATTAACAATCTTCTTAAAGTCATTTTTGTAGCATAAACATCCTCTGGTAATTTAGATAAAATGTGATATTTTGCTGTGTTTCACGTTTTGCCATGCGGTGTTGGAGTTTAGGATGGAGCCTGGGGTCTTGTGCATACAAGACAAGCCCTCTCCCGCTGAGCCTCATCCCAAGCCCTGATTTGCATTTCTCAAATCTGATTCTCTGGCCAGCATTCTTGAAGTATTCCTGACAAACATGAAAACAGTTAATATGTATGACATTTTTTTCTCCTGAGGGAGAGTAGAGTCTGGCTGAAGCTCCAAGTGCAATGCAGATGTTATTAGTAAGGTGACGTTAATTTTGAGGCTGTCATGTTGAGCGTCAGTAAGAATGCCCTTCGATAAAGTTATCAAGGTTTGGATACAGTCTGTTTTGAAAAGCTGTTATCTTCTCTTCTCTCTCTCTCTCTCTCTCTCTCTCTCTCTCTCTCTCTCTCTCTCTTTCTCTCTCTCTCTCAATGTTCCCTTTCTTGAAAACAGGACCAGTCTTGTAGAGCTTCACTGCCTAGGATTACAGCCGGCGAAAGCAGTATTTTGTCTCAGGCATGCTTCCAAAGAACTTCTGAGAGAACTCATGCCTATGAGGCAGAAGCAAAGCCTGCACTTCCATTCGAGGTAAAACACGGTGTATAGTATACCAAGGAGAAAAAATTTGCTCTAAGAATGACAATGCAATAAAATAAAGTCCTGAATATGTCATGGCAAAATCTAGTCTTTGAATAAAATCCAAAAAGCATGATAGTTCTGAAAAGGCAAAGTTGTCAGCTCTTAAGACTCAGAAAGTGCTGCTGACTGTAAGGGACAATGACATGTTCAGTCTTATTATGGATGCTAAAGAGAACGTCAAAGAAAAGTTAGACGGTCTCTGAAATCGCCTAAAAGCAAACTGGACTAGTAATGTTAAAATTTGGAGCTTACGAACATTTTTTTTCCTCTGGACTTATGGCATATTCCTGTAATCTCATCACTCAGAAGGGTGAGGCAAGAGGATTGTCACAAGTTTGAAGCCAGCCTGTGTTCCATTGCCAAATACCAGATAAGCCAGGGCTACTAAACAAGACTGTTTCAAAACTCAATTAAATAAATTCTTGTCTTGTAAACCTTATTTAAACATTGTCTCAGTCATCTCCACTAAAAAAATAATTGATACTGATAGATGTGTGTGTGTGAGATGTGTGTGTGATGTGTGTATCTGTGTGTATATTGTGTATATGTGTATGGTGTGTGTGTGTGTGTATGTGTGTGTGGTGTATGTGTGTGTATGGTGTGAAGGTGTGTGTATGGTGCATGTATGTATGGTGTGTGTCGTGTGTGGTGTGTATGTGTATGAGTGTGTGGTATGTGTATGTATCATATGAATGTGTGTGTATGGTGTGTGTATGTGGTGTGGTGTAAGTGTGTGTGTCTGTGCCTGTGTGTGTATGGTGTGTGTATGGTATGTATATGTGTGTGGTATGTATATGTGTGTGGTATGTATATGTGTGTGGTATGTATATGTGTGTGGTATGTATATGTGTGTGGTATGTATATGTGTGTGGTATGTATATGTGTGTGGTATGTATATGTGTGTGGTATGTATATGTGTGTGGTATGGCGTCTGTCTGTTGTGCGTGGTATAGGGTGCATGTGTGGTGTGTACTGGTGTGTGCTAAATAGCTTGTTCTAGCAGGCATGTCTACAAACCAGAGACCAGTATTAGATGCCTTTCTTGGCTATTTCTCCACCTTATTCTGTCACTAACTTTGGAGCCCACCATTGCAGCTTGACTGGATTGCAGGTGAACCCCTGAAATCCACCTCCCAGGCACTGGGTTTACAGACGTTTGCTACCACCCTTGGTTTTCACGTGGGGACTGAAGATCAATATAAAGTCTTCCTGCTCACACAGCACGTGCTTTCCTCGCTGAGCCATCTCTCTGGCCCTAAGAATGTCAGATCTCTTAACGCTACCAGGAGAGATTTTACATTCGGCATAGCACTGTGTAGAGAGTTCTAGAGGGCATTCCAGCACCAATAGACTCCTAGCTGCTGAAGACCTTTGGGGCGAGGGCAAGTGGAGCCAGAACATCAGGATGGAGCTCTAGCCCCGCCTCTCACTAATTTGGTTTTCCTGGGGAGTGGAGAAGGAGGACAGATGAAATCATTTGGCTCATCTAACATCTATCAGTTCATCTCTACCACAAACAGAGCCGGGCCTCCCACATCATAGGATCGGTGGAAGTTTAAATATCTATAAGGCATCTGCCACTGTGTCTTCATCATTGCTATTTGTATTCAGTCTCCAGAAATCATGGCTGTTCCGGAGAGAAAAGGACAGGAAAGGGGCACCAACTTTTATGGACTGGAGCCTAGGAGCCAGATGTTTCCATTGTATCTATGCCTCTTTATCCAGCTCCAACCACTTCTTACATCTCCTGTCTGACTGGTTTGCCGCTGAAGACTCCACTCCACGAGCCAGATAACTGCAATCCCTGCATCTGTTCTAGAATCCTCTTTAGACCTGAGGTAATTGCCTCCTTCCTTTCTCCACTAGCCCTGACCTGGATAGAGTCATCCCTCTGCTTGAACATCAGCATCTTGAAGGGTAACCCCCGCAAACCCGGGCTAGATGTTTTTCCAGCATTCACTAATAGCCTTCCAACTTTCATCAACCAGCTCCGGCTTGTCGTTTCTGCATCTGCACTAGACTGGAAGCTGCCCTTGGAAGCTGGCCTGGCTCTTGCATTGAGTTCTACTTCTGTACTCTTCAGTGGTTCTGCATAGATGGAACAAACAGCCAAGGTCACCAGAACAGGTGTTGCCACTTTGGAACATGCTTTGCCTCTCCATATGCTGTTACTCTGCAAGACTTCCTACTGATCAGAGTCTGGCCCAAGGAAACTGATATCTTGACCATTACATGCAAAGCCAGCATTTCAAGAGCACCCAGACTGGAGCTTTGCGGGAACAACTAGTCTGAAATTAAAACTGAGGAAATATAAATCGCGGTCTGAATTAGGAACGTTCAAAACAAGGCAAAAACAAGGGAAACACTTTCCATGAAGTGTTTAGGATATAAAGAAGGTTTCCGATAAACTCATGTGGGCTTTTAGATGTGCAAATTCCACTCATTGAGTTGCAGCCTTTCTGTTCGTCTTGCAGAATGAGCAAAATGATCTTGATCCTATCATCAGGAAAGTCTGTATGGTATATCCTTGGCTCTGTGATGGGTGCTCAGAATGAGGCAAAAACACAATTAGAAGGTGAGGTAACGAAGTAAGCAGCACCTTGAGGTGATCTGTCCTCCTATGGTACCCGTACTTGAAAGATGTGAGGATCAGAAACAGAAGCATAGTGCAATCCACATCAGGGATCCAGATCTTGATTTCTCTATGTCAGTGCAAGTTGAGTCTGTGTTTCCAGACACGTGATGATAGCAACAGCAATAACTGGCCTATGTAAAGCAAGAGCAGTGTTTAGAGCCCCTGATGAGGGCTAGCCCAGCATTATTTCATTTAACCGAGCTAGAATTTGATGAGCTACGAAAGGCTCTAACAGTCCACAGCAGTAATTTGAGGTTAAAGGATTAAGAAACCCGGCCAAGGTTGCATAGCTAACAATTAACAGTGCCTGGCTCCAAACCCTGTCTTGGTCATTTGATTGCAAAGTCTTTTTGTCAGCTTCTAATCACCACACTGCCCTCAGCCAAAGTCAGACACAGATGAGCATTGAGGAAGATTCGAGATCTGAATCTAGAGACCCACTTTGATTGTTGCTCACACCAGTTTGAGTAAGTCGCCTCCTCTCCGAATCTCTACTCCGTCATCCGTCATATGAGAAGATAATATTACCCAGCCTTCCAAAGTCTCCGAGATAATCAAGCAGATAGCTCACACGCGAGAAGTTAGGAAATAGGAATGTGCTGTACTTATAACAGCTGATAAGATTTGTTTTAGAAGAACAGCTTCTTGGTGGAATTGTATGAATTTAGTTGTTATTTACAGAGCACTTTCGTATGACAATTTAAGATTAGTTCCAAACCAACATGACTGGGACATATAAGTGGTGGATCTTTGTCCACAGAGGCGAATGGGCCTGCTGTGGAGGACATGGCTGGCTGTCCCATAACCATGCAGTCTTGCCATGGGCCGCGACACAGAAATGTGACACATTCTAAAGTTTCCTTCCCAAACCTAATTGTCATTACAGTCATTTCTGCTTGCAGATTAGGCCAGAAGAAGTGTCAGATATTTTCTGAATATGAAAAAAATGTCATCTCCCATACCATAGCACACACCTGTAATCCTAGCACTTGAGACACAGAGGCTAGAGTATCTAGACTCCAGTGTCTTCCTCTGCTACTAGACAAATTCAAGACCAAAACAATAAAAATAAGGAAATAAATAAATAAAAGGCAAACAAGAACACAGGGAGAAAAGTATTTTCATCTAAAGAATGAGCCAACAGCTGAATGTTGGCTTGTTTAAAAATTCTGCTCACGCCAGGCAGTGGTGGTGCATGCCTTTAATCCCAGCACTTCAGAGGCAGAGACAGGAGGATCCCTGTGAGTTCAAAGCCAGCCTGTTTTACAAAGTGAGTTCCAGAACAGCCAGGGCTGTTTCATAGAGAAACCCTGTCTTGGAAAACAAAAATAAAATAAAATAAAATAAAACAAAGACAGATTACTTACAATTCTACAAACTTAAGCTTTACAGTCTATAGTCTATACACTTATTTTTTCTATTTAAAATTAAAGCACAAAAAGATTTTACCTACTGTTATTACATTTTCAAGGCTCTAGGGAAATGTAGTGCTATAAGGTAATTTGAAGAAATGTCAATTATCAGATTTTTCTACGTGTCTACAGCATCCAAACTCTCACTTCTTTAAAGGAGAGCTTCTGGTACAAGAATTTGCTTTCATTCGTAATCTTTCTATGTCCAGCATCTGCCCCTCCCTCATCTGTAATAATATCACCTTGGTTTTCCCTTAAGCTTTTTCCCCCTTCCCTATTCTCAATCCTTAAGGCTTAAAAGAATTCAACTCTACTGTCCCCAGCTGTTGGCAGGTCTCCTGAGCTCAACAAGTCAAAATGATAGTTGTTGTTTCTCTCCCCAAGTCTTGGCATGTGTTGCAATCAAGAGCCACAGATACAAACAGTGGAGTGTCCGAAGCAGCTACTGAGAAAGATATTAGACAAGGAGGGCAGAATGCTTGGGATACTGGTAGACATCTCCACTGCAGCCGAAAAGGACCTATTTGACAGCACATAAGCTCAGCAGAGACAGGTGACTAGGAAAGGGACTTCCTAGAGGCGTTGATTGCCCATTCAACCCTTCCCCTAGTCCTGGCCCATTGTATTGCATAAGTCCTCTTCTTCTCTTCTCTTCTCTTCTCTTCTCTTCTCTTCTCTTCTCTTCTCTTCTCTCTCGCTCTCTCTCCTTCTCTCCCCTACTCACTTCTTCCCTCTCTTTCCCTCTTCCTCTCTCTCTCTCTCTCTCTCTCTCTCTCTCTCTCTCTCTCTCCCAGTGGCTTCCTGGGAGCAGGAAGTAAAACAAGCAAATTTTTGAGACATGTTCCCTTTTCCATCTCTACTTAGTTATGTTCGAAATTAGTGGCAGAAGTCACCAACGAGCACTCAGGATATGACAGGAACTCTTCTAGTGACTCGTTTTGGGTATTGACGTTAGCTACATCACATCAAAAACATGTTTACTATATTTCCAAGAGAATCCAAACACTGGAGAGATTAGTTGTGCCTCAATTAACACCTTCCAGATATTAGCATGGATTATACTCTTATTGACATAAGAACAGAGAGAGGCTAGAAAGATGGGTCGGGTGCCTGCTGCATAAGCATGGGGACCTCTGTTTAGATGCCCACCCATGTGGTATCGAGCTGCTGGACAGAGATGGGAAGATGCTAAAGATTTGCTGGCCCGCCAATCTAGCCCAAGTAGTGAGTAAGCTGGATGGAGACTGACAAAGACAGACAATCTGACCTCAGACTCTGGGTTCTGCATACACTGGCCCAGGCAAACACACTTGAACACACTAAGAAGTAAATCAACCAGAAACATTAACATCGTTTTGAGAATGTAAAGAAGAAGAAGAAGAAGAAGAAGAAGAAGAAGAAGAAGAAGAAGAAGAAGAAGAAGAAGAAGAAGAAGAAGAAGAAGAAGAAGAAGGAAGAAGAAGAAGGAGGAGGGGGAGGAGGAGGAGGAGGAGGAGGAGGAGGAGGAGGAAGAAGAAGAAGAAGAAGAAGAAGAAGAAGAAGAAGAAGAAGAAGAAGAAGAAGAAGAAGAAGAAGAAGAAGAAGCCGCCACTGGGTTGACACTCGGAAGCTAAACATGATAATGCACTCTGGTAATCCTTGAATGTACTTGGGAGGCCTGAGGGTGACTACAGTTTTATCTATATTTGTAGTACCAGGTCTGCTGGTACTACATTGTGAGACTCCTCCCCAACTCAAATGAACAATAAAAGAGATGCTTTAGAGCCAAAGACCCAGATTCTACCCCTGGTTCTGCCCCAGGTTTGCTTCACGTCCTGTGGTTTCATTTAGGCCTCAGTTTCTTTATCTGTAACGGCGTAAACGAATGCAGACAGATTGTAAATATACATATATATATATATATATAGCTTTAATGGAGAAATAGACTTACAGAACCACCTTTCCCGCAGAGACCAGGAAAGCAGAAGCAAGCGCTGCCAGCATGCTCGCCAGATTTATAGGTAAACATTAGCTCGAGGCGAACATGCCCCCTAAGGGGCGGGACTTATCCCTACATTTATCTGCCCAATGCTGATCACATAATGTGCTGTGGAACACAGTAGCCCTCCCTGATGCTTGTCAACATGCAGCTGGCCTACCTTTCTAGAAGTAACACTGACTCTCTTTCATGGGCCATTCAAGTTTATGATTGACCAAACAGCAGTTGAGTCAATAGGACACGCTCATGTGGTGTGGCCTAAGAGAGACCCTCCAGTGCTTTCTTTCCCTTGCTAGGACCCCAGGGAACATTGCTAATATGAAACGGCCCACTCACTAAAGGCTGAGCCTCCTTCACCTCAGCACCCCCGAGCTGGTTTGTGGGTCAGAATCACCCAGCACAACCAAAATAAACATGTGTTCTGCATGAGAACAGTCTTATGCTGTGATAAGCCATGGCTAGTCTAGGGTTTCATTCCTAAGAATATCTTGGGCATGTCAGCTATAAAAATAATATTCCCTTTGCTTTCTTTGGTCAGCTATATTTACTGAATGCAACATCTGGGTTTTAACCTCCATAGTCTGGGAGGCTTCTAGTGAGAGACTCGTAAATATTCCTTCACAAAAGCATGGCAGATGCTCAATTAGGCTCCCAAGTATTTCATAGCTGAAGAGACTGATTCATTGACAGATAGAAGCAACAATAAATATGTGTCGGCTGACTTAACTTTTAATAATTAAAGACATCCTGCCCCCAAAAAACTCTTTTGTGAATCTACTTTAAAAGCGGCTCTCAAAATCCACAAAAATTATGGAAGGACGTAAATCAAACCTTGCCCTCGTTCATCTTAACTCATACCTTCAGCAAACGTTTAGTAAATGCATTTGTAATCAGTACCAGGTACCCTATTGGTTCCTTCCTAAGGGTTTACTGGTTAGCCGTTTCTGCCGCAAATTAACCAAAGACACCACAAGTTCAAACAACGGACATTTTGGTTTCTCATCATTTCGAAGGGTCAAAAAAGGGAAGTTGGTTTTCCTGAATGGTTTCTATTTAAGATCTCTAGTGAGGCTGTCATGAAGCCGGTGGGTAGAGCTGGCATGATTTGAAGACTCAACTAAAATGTAAGGATCCGCTTTAAAGTTTACTCTCATGGTCGGTGGGCCCTTGGTTCCTCGGTAACTACAGATGATGCTCAAGTTGCTCTCTACCTAGACCTCCCCTGGGATGAAAGAGAGAGACACACAGAGACAGAGACAGACAGACAGACAGACAGAAAGAATCTACAGGCCAGAGTTGGCCTTTTATCACCTAGTCTTCAGAGTAGGGCCACGCCACCCTCAGAAACTGGCGGTCGGCACTTAAGGGGTGGATTATCAGAAAATCAGCAGAAACAACTTTAAAACTATGAAGGAAGATTGAATATAAAGATAAAAGGTTAACATTTTCTTCATTTATGCTCCATATTTTTGCTAATTATAATCAGCGTGTGTTGTTTTGAAACTCAATTTTCTGTCCATAGACAATATACATCGTTCTATGTTTGGCACGGGAAATACTTAGACTTGTGTCAAAGGCAAACTTGACCTCTCTCAATCCTTCTAGAAAAAAAAACTGGAAAGCATCAGTCCCTCTTGAAGATGCTGACGATCTTTCCCCCAAAAGATGCTATTTTCTGTTCATATGGCAGCCTACTGCATGTATGCAGAATGCTAGGAGGTTTGGGTACTTGAGTGGCTCAAAGACAATAGGGAAAAATTAAGATGGCATTTATTTCTTCTGGAGATGCAGTGTGCACAGCACCCATATAAGTCAGAAGGCAATTAATGGAAGTTGGTTCTTTCCTTCTACTACGCGGGTTCCAGGGATTGAGCTCGGCTTGTCAAGCAAATGCTTTATCCTCTGAGCTATCTCAGCAGCCCACAGAAATTTAATAGCATTGGAGAATCTAGGAACTTCCACAAAAATACACTTCCCAATGAATTTTAATTCTCCAATGTATTCAACTTTGGGTGGTTTGACTCTATTTTTGATCTGCTGAACTGTCTAGTAGATTCAAATTTTTCACCATTGTCCTTCACCTTCTATAATGAATTCTGAAGCAGAAATTCCATCTGTCACTTTAGAGGATACAGCGTCTCATCTCCGAACTGAAATCAAGTTCAACAAGCGAAGCACCACTTCATCACCAGCAACGTGGAAAGCTGCAAATCAGTTAAACTCCCCTTGCATTCAGAAGAACCTGGGAATTGCACCTACAATGGGTTTACAAAAGGGGTTGGTGGTTTGTGGTTCTCAGAAGCGCACAGGGGTCAGCGACACTGACTCTTTTGGTCTTCTCTGTGACTCAGAGCCCCCCCCCCACTCTTCATCTGTCCCTGCTCACTGCTGCTCCGCTGTCACACCAACACCGCAGTATCCCTCGTTGCGTTATTTTTTAAACGGCAGAAGAAAACCACCCACATGCAGGTTTCTGAAGAGCTGCATGTGGCTAAGGAAGCTGCGGGTTGGAATGTGGCCCTGTAATCCTCTCATAGGGGTGGCGAGGAAACAAATCCAGAGAGGGCTCCAAATGCCACCGATGCCCCTTCCAGCTAAATTTTGCATTTCGTTTTCTCCCTTTAAAATCTCTACTGGCTACACATCTGAGAAGGCTTAAGAGCATAATTTATTCCATATAAGGTTCCCAGTAATTTATGCTCGGTAAATTGGCAACATAGGAAGAGTTTTTTTTTTCATTGACTACCCCGGAAGATTATTAAAGGCGGCCTTGCGCAAGTAAAGACTGCCCGAACGGCCATACTATTCACATAAGGAAATTGCCTGGCTCCTTGGATTTTAAATGGAAACCATTTTTAACTTTAGAATTCATAAGTTGATAATGCCATTTTTTAACAATTGTCACTTCATGTGCAAGCCTTCTCTATGTCGTCTAGCTCAGGGATGGACTTCATCTTACCCAGACAGAGTAAATACAAGAAAATCTTCTCTCTATAGCTCACTCTATTTCTGTATTTTTTTTCAATTTCAGATTTATACCAAGATAATAGCTCAGTGCCCTGCGATGCTTGCTTTCTGACAGGTAAATATTAACTATTTGTTCTCAGCTCTGCCTTTCCCAGCAAGAGATGGAATTAGTACCAGCGACTTCGCTGTTTTGCCTTTGGATGAAAACCAGATTGGATCTATATGTACAAGGTCAACCCTATGCTGGCAAAGCAGGAACTAGGCTCCATTATTTAAACAAAAGATCCCAAGCGTTTAGATATTCATAGTTTATACCCAATGATTAATGCATCTTTTGAATTTCCTTCCCGAGTTTTTTGCATCCAGGAAATATAATCAAAGATCGAAGAGTATTATTTGCAATTATTCAATAACAAGGTCATGGCACTTCCTTCCCTGATGTTTATTATGTTAGGACTCCTTGCACTGAGAATACCAGACAGACAAATTTATTGAAAAAAAATTGTTTGGATTCTTAGTAGTAGGAATTTGCGTGAGAGCAGATTTCTGCAAGTTGGTAGGGGGGAAATAAGCTGTTCTGGCTACCGTGTTTACCAGCTTTGCATGACTATAATAAATACCTGAGATAATCAGCTTATAAAGAGAAAAGGTTAATTGTGTTCACAGTTTTGAAGGTTCTGGTCTATCAATGGAAGGCAGTACCCCAGCGCGGGAGCATAGCAGCAGCAGAGCATATTCCAAGGCTGGGAAGGAACGTACCTGGGAGGAGGATTGAGGCCAGCATTCCCCTAGTGGGTACGCCACAGTGATGTCAGGCTTCCTACTAAATCTCATCTCTTAAAGATTCTACTATTGCAACAGGACGTGAGGGACTTTGGAACAAAGTTAAGATACAACAACAGGAAGCTCACATCAGAATCCTAAAAGTAAAACCAGCCTACGTTATATAGCTTGTGCGGAGCAGTCAGAACACGAGAGAGTTGAAACAGGATCTTCCGGGTGCATATCTGTGTCATCTACTTCCACTTGAATCTCCTGAAACGGGCTGTAGAGGCCCACAGTGTAATGTTGACGCCAAAGTTCGATTCTGTCCGGTGAGGGGTTGGAAGTCTCACAATTTTGCCTGTCTTTGAGTCATGTGACAGTTGCTAGGTATTTGTACATTTCCTCAATTGTCCAGATACCAAGACACAGGCAAATATCCCAGAGATGATGATTAGGGCTAGTACAGCCTTCTCAACTCAAAGCAAACAAAAGCCAGAAACTTCTTTACTGAAAACTTCAACAGTTCCCTAGAGCTGTGAACACCAAAAGGCATATGATCCAAAAATGTGTTTTTCTTCACTCATGAAGCCCTTTGAGATCTGAATTCTTAAAAGATAATTCCCATGAGTGATGGGGCAGAATCCAGAATTTTTAAAGGAAGAATAAGTCTAGAAAAGAATAAGACGATGTCTTGCCACTAAGCCAGTGGGAATTTGAAATTACTCCAAGCCAGATAGGAGAGTGGCTAAAACATAAGGTAGAATTCAGAAGGAGCTGATCATGTTTTGATTAAATTTAATGCTTTTCTCCATGCTTGGTTATCAGCTCTAATTGATGTGTTGAAACATGTTAACATAGGGCAGTGGTATAGAAGGAAGGCATTAAAGTCTCACAGGTGTGTGGATCTTCCCCTGTATAAATCTTGCCCTCTGCCCAAGACACTGGCCATAAGACATTCTTAGCTTTTAAGAGTCCGGGTTATTGCCATTTTCTAGGCCACTCCAAGTTATAAGGAAGCTAGGTGTGGGGGGAGGAGAGAGAGAGAGAGAGAGAGTTCGCCTTCACTCATTCTTTAGCTGAACTCAAAAAGTATCTTCAGAGTTGCCAATACTATACATGATGTAATAAATATATATGCAAAGGTCAGGTTTTAGTTCTGTGAGATTTTACAATGGCTCTGAGATATAGAGATACCCGTGTGGGGAACACGGTTGAGCACTAACATCAAGCTGTGACTCAAGCAACAAATAATAAAGCATTGATTGGAAGACTCCTGAACGGTGTTTTTTACACTTAAGTTTCTTGAAAGTGAGTATCCAAGGTCAAGGTTGAGTGCCCAGTTCAATGTCTACACCCAGACTCTTCCATTTCCCCATGCCGGCCCCGCCATAAATAATAAACCATTTGACAATGACTATTTTATGCAATCATAATTAAACATCCCAAATGGCAAACATAAAAAGATGTTCAGATGCTCCCACCATCATTACATAAATTAAAAACCTATATTCTTCAACATGCATCATTCATTCATTCAGAATATACTGAGCTTTAATTACGAGCCTGGCACAATGCCAGGAGCTGGAAACATAAGTGAAGTCAGCCAGCCTCCCAGCCTCCAAGGAGCTTCCAGCCCTAAGGGAAAGACCCATTGAGAAGGAACCAAAACAGTGTGTTCCATCTGTTCTGATGGAGGCACAGGCTCTGAAGAGGAAGCCAAAGGTACCAACATTTTTGGCACCTGCGCAAAGTTAGCAAACCATTCTGGCAGGGTTGTTTTGGGACGCCGTTCCTTCTGTACTAACCTCCTCTGCTGCTTCGACAACCGTACCTAGTTGGAAGTGTTCTCTCTGCCTTAATCTCATATATGAATGTCCAGGACACAAGGTACTGAATCGATCCCACCTAAATTTGACTAGAATAGAAACTTCATCTTCTAGGTTATGATTTTAATTCCCCCTGCCCACTCATAAAACGACACAGAGAGAGCACACTGTGATTCAGAACTGTGTGAAAATTTGTAGATGCTTTATGCAAATTCTAGTGATCTAAAGAACAATGATCTTGACCCTCCCCCAGCGGAAGTAGAACCTGGCTGGCCCCTGCTTTTGCTCTGTGCTTCCCAGCATCAGGGCTCTTTCTGGCACCCTTGTCTCCATCCACAACTTCTGAGTCTCATGTCAAAGCCATTTCTATTTGCGGCTTGTCTACAGAGAGTTGTCCTTCTAAAGTTCTTGTCATTAGTTACCCGAGTGCATGTTTTCTTGCGTCACGATGGACATCTCTTGCCTATTCAAGAAATACATAAATGTGTAAGTGAGCATGTTCGCATGAAAAGCACTAAAGTAATTATTCTCTCTGTGCTACTAGATTCTCACCCGTTGACCTTAAGCGTGTCACTTGATTCTTTGGAACTTTTCTGTTCATGCTTAAGGTCTTGATCATAAAGGCTGTGGAATATAGCTAAAAATCAAGCTCTTGAACATTTTGGACCTCCTGAAATTACTATGAACAGATAATGGAAGCAGATTTAAGAGCAAGATGTGGAGCGACGCCCTTTGGTACTTGTTCCTTCACCAGCACACAGGAACTGGTAACAAAAATGGAGATTTCTGTGCACCACTCTTAGAGCACATGTGTGGCTCTGTGCAGAATGTGACAGTTACTTAGGAGACATATTATTCTCGTTGTATTACCTTCAGCATTGTGCCCGCCATCACTGAGCACGTGCTATGGTAGACCGGATGTTCTGGTGTTGTGGATAACATTGCTTTCCTGTCTTTCAGCCTGTAGTAATTGGCCACTGCATCGTTGCCCATATCACAGGTTTTCTTTCTTCCCCATTCTCTTACGAATGTAAGGTCCTTCTGATGTGCTCTCGCAAAGGAATCACTCATAGGCTCCTTGAAAAGCATCACAGCCCCTAGTTCATCTCTAAAATATGAAAAAGACTGGAATCACAGTGGCCAAGCCCTGGGGCCATTTTGGCTTTGTCATGGAGGGGTCTCCACTGGCCACCTGTCTGCTACTTTACAGTTGAGCAGTCAAGATGCTGACGACCTTGCTAGGCTCCCTGCAGCATAGCACAGATCTCTAGATATGGGTACTGCTCTGCCCCCAGAGAGATTCCCATAGCATCTAAGAGGACTTAATTATCTCCTGAACCAATCTGAGAGTAAAGTTGGCTGCTGGCAGGGTCAGCATGGCTGTATCTGAAATAAGCTTCGTTCTGTTTGGTGTAGCTTGATATAGGATTGGTTAGCTCCCTATGCCCATTTTCCTAATAATAATGAGAGAGAGAGAGAGAGACAGAGACAGAGAGACAGAGACAGAGAGACAGAGCAGAGAGACAGAGAGAATAGACAATTTTGGGTGTAGTGGGGCTGTGAATAAATAGTGCATTTGGGCTGGAAATATAGCATAATGGTAGAGCGCTTGGCTTGCGCACATCAAACTCTGAGTTCGATTCCTAGTACTGGGAGGGTGGAGAAAACATCATTTGGGGCTGTGGGTATAGCTCAGGTGACAGAGTGCTTGTCTAGCAACTGTAAAGCCTTGGGTCTGAGTCCCCTCTATGCCGATGCACGGTGAACAATCAGGCTTAGTGCTTCATGCTGGTAATCCCAGGAGTCAAGATGTAGCGGCAAAGAAGATTAGAAATTCAAGGTTATCACCAGTTTGCATAGCAAGTTTCAAACCAGTCTGGGCAACTTGAGACACTATCTCACACAAAACAGAAAGGGGAGGGGATAGAAAGGAAAGGAAGGAGAAGGAGAAAGAGAGAGATTTGGAGAGAAGGTGCTTAGTTGCATGGGACACAGAACTCTTAGAACTCTTTTCAGCTCTCCTCCTTTCTGTTTTCTTGCTTGTCTTTCCAGAAACCCGTTTGGGGCACCATGGTTTTTTATCACGAAGGTTTCACTGTGAGTAATAACGTGAGACCTGCCGCAGCCAAGTCTGGAGATGCGGATGTCTAAATTGCGTGGATATGGCTTCTATCAGGATCAGTGGCCAGGCAGACATAGACCAGGGCAGGGAAACCAGAGCCAGCGGCAAAACCTCCCTCCTATCCTTGAACCTGGTATCTTGGAGCCCTGCCAAGAGGATTTTCTCTGGGTCCTTGGGTGCTCTGGAGCCCGTTCTCCCTTGAGTGCCCCACTCCCTGCTCTTGCAAGGAAACCTAGAAAGGCAGGCGCAGCCCTGCCAGCTCTTGAGGATGCTGAGGAAGGTCAAATAAATATTCTTGGACCACCTGCTGAAGGAAGGTAGGACACCTGTGCTGTTTCCTGGTGGTTCATCATCAAAATTCATCCTTACCCCTGCTCCCAGGTCAACTCCAAGTCAAAGCCCTCATTTTCCAGTCTTCCAGGCAACCCATCCATTTCATCCAGTTCTCCTCCTCTGGAGCCTGAAGCCCTGGTGACAATTCACCCACCCTGCCTCCAGGACACACAGGAAGATATGGAGGAAGACAGATACAAATGAGGCTAGCACCTGGGTGGATGGGAGGAGGGATGGGGTGCACATCATACTTCTCCCCCATGGCAGCTCCAATCCGGCCTCCCCCACCCCAAGTACTTCCAAGACAGAGGCCCTTCTCCCACACCTAACCAGGTGTTTGGGAACGGGTAAAGCAAAGATGACTGAGCCGGTTTGTACCCTACTAGGTTCTTTGGTTAACCCCAACCACAGTCCGAACGCTCTCCCAGGAAGCCTTGCAGGACCCACTTTGTAGCCTTTACCTTGGAGCCTATCAAAATTGGCAGTAAAGTGGACAGATAGATGTATGTGCAGCTATGAAGCCAGTGACCCAAAGACTACACTAAAGGCTGGAGGATTCTGACCGTTCGCAAAAAGGGGAAAAAAAAAACTAAGATGTACTTTGTACCCCAAAAACTACACTGCGGGGGTGGGGGGATGGGTCACAAAGAGTGAGAGTGGCGGAGGGGGAGGGGAGTTGGTCCTTCCCACCAGAGGGCAGACAGAGAGGGCCGGTATGAGGAAGAGTGTGGAAGATGAGGGATGGCAAAGTAGGAGGCGGAGTCTGGGAGGTGGTTCTAGCAAGGGAATTAAGTGGTGGAGGGCACTGGATGAAGCAAATAATTCAACTCTGGGGGGGGGGGGGGGCAGGGGTGAAGTGTGTGTGGGTCTCTAGCCCCTAACCATGTGGCAGCCAACCTGATTTCCTGGGGTCACCAGGAAATCACCAGGGCAGGATGGTGGAGCGCTTTGCAGCAGATACCTCCGGAGTTCTAATTAAACGGAGATGCGAAGGCAAAAGCCTAAGCGATGTGGAACCCCTATCAAAATAATAATTCTTCTCGATGTCTGCCATTTTACATCTCACGTCTGCCACTTCTGGAGTGTAGCTTTGGACCCTAGTTCGAGAGGGCCTCCCACATTCCGGGAAGCTCCTGGAGTATCAACAAGAGCAGGGACACTCGCGGCTCAGCAGGAATTCTCCTGGGATCAGCTTCCGGATTTTCCTTGCTGGGTCGGCCAAGCGGTGCCCCAGCCAGGTGGGGAAGCTCTGCCTGGAGTGTGGCCTGCGACACAGGCAGGGACACAGCAGCCTCAGGCCGCAAGCACAACTTTTTTGAAAAGCATTGCTGTCCCCCTGATAGGTGTTATAACAGCAATTCAATTACAGTAAATGGCGCGCATCGTCCGCACAGCTGGGAAGTCAGTAACTAACTGCGACTAAATCCAGCTAGACACCACACACACACACACACACACACACACACACACACACGCACGCACGCACGCACGCACGCACCAACCCTTCTGATTCCTCCGGTTCTGTCCTTTTATTTTCCACTCGATTGCAAACGCAGCTAGGCCATAGGTTAATAAACCCCAAAGCGCTTAGTCTATCTGGACAAGACGTGCTGAGAAATTAGCGCCAAGTCCTAAAAATTGAACCCTGGAAATAGAAAGATTTCCAAAAGTTTCCCCCCATTTTCTTCCTTGCCTCCGAGGGGCAGAAGAACTTTTAGTCTCCTCTGTGACAGAGTTGCCCATGGTGATCCCTCCCGGGGAGCTGCTCCGAATGCATTCACCTGGCTGTTTGAGAACTTAAGTAATGGAGTCTCCTATCGGGAAACGGTGTCCTCTACCCAGCCAGCGTGGTCTGCAGGCGGCTATGTTCCCAGATCTAGATTACACACACTGCAAATTACAGACACCCTGGACACTTTCAAGAGTCAAGGCTCATGCTGCCCTTGCTAAATTTTCAGCAGCCTCCATGAAATGAGTATCAGCAAAAAAGAAGCAGAGGAAGAGGGGGCTGAGGCTGGAGAAGAAAGAGACCTGCTCCGGTCAGCCACAGCAAACTTTTAAGTAAAATGTAAAATTGATGTTTTTTCCTTTAAAGTTGAAATGATGATAGTTTGAAAGAAGATTTTTTTTGTGGGCATCATACCCACTTACCCAGCCACCAATAAATAAATAAATAAAATGAATTAATTAATAAAAGAACAAGAAGAAAGGGGTTGCCTGGAGTTTTGGTTTCTTTATACTTTTTTAAAAATATAAGGTTTTAGTAATGTCAACATGATCCCTCAGGGGGTTCTAGCATGTTGTCCCCCACTTGTCGGGACATTCCACTGCCTGCGGTGGCAGAAGCTTTCCTGAGCGAGGCATAGTGGAGCTTCAAATGGTTTGGGAATATTTTCTTCTCAAGCAACACGCTGTTGCAGCGGGCCAAAGATTTCAGTGTTTGCCTTTCGGGAGGGCACCTGTTTGAGTGAGACCAGGCCGCAAAGTGTTACTTAGTTCTCCACTTGGGCCAACTCCGGTTCTGCTGTGGGCTGCGCCCTTCTCTGGCAGGCAGCTTACTGAGAGGGTGAGCAGGATCTGATCCGGGTCTCTTGATCTGAAGCCACTGGGCATAGCAATGTCAAGGAAAAGTCTTCGAGTTTGAGTCTGTAAAGGGCCTAGAGTTCGAAGCTCTCTCTGTTCCGCCTTCGTTCTGCCCCAGAGACAACAAGGGAACCCAGGTCTGCGCACTACGAAAGACGTTTGAGCTGCTTTTGGCTTTGTTTGCTTTAAAATCTAGCTATAGTGTTTCACCCTAATCTCAGAGAAGCCTCTGACCTACACTGTTTATGATCCTTCTCTAAACTCCTGTTTGTTTGTTTGTTCAATTTTTTTTTAAGAGAGAGAGAAACGGTGGGGAAAGGGTTACCCCCGAGCTGGAGGTGGTTAAAAAAAAAAAAAAGAATTGTTAACTATCGGAAGAGGTCGCGGGCTGCCTGTGATCTGGGGTTGCTGCCCTCCAGGGTCTTTGCCCCTGGAGAGCTTGGTTATGAAGTTGCCGAAGGGACGTTCTGCGCCAGTCCTTGGCAGGTCCAGGTCGCCAAGGATCTCATCCCTGGCCCCCTAGCCGTCCTCTTTTGTAAATAAAGTTAGTAGTCTACCAGAGCTCTACATTGATGTATTTTGTTGTTGCTTTTAAGAAGAGTCAGGCTAGCTTTAAACACTGCAGAAGTTGCCTCCAAGACCTCCACATTCTGCCTGGAATCTCTCCGGCATCTTTCTGGAGACCTCTGGGGCTCTGAGCCAGCTTGTGACTGCGGAACCCGATGCGAATCCCAGCTGGAACTGTCTCTTCCCTAGCTAGGGAGCTACACCGGCCAGGATCGCTCAGGAGTCCTTTTTCCTGCTCTCCCCATTCCCTCCAGTTCTTGCTTCAGCTCCATTTTTTCTCTCTAGCACTCAGTCAAAAGTCCCTTCCAATTCAAGGCGCAAAATCCTTCTTTCCCAGCGGGAGAGGGACGGAGGGAAGGGCTGGGAGCCTCAGAGGTAGCCAGCCCTTCTCAGCACTACATCTCTCCTGTTCTTTGCGTCTCCCTTCAAGTGTTTTACCGAAGTGCTTCAGCTTCTCTCAATCCTTCTACTGTGGATTTGATGATCCGAGGAGTAGCAGCAGCTCCCACTGTTATTCCACCTCTGCCTTCAAATTTTCCAAAATAGGAAGTTCCCTGCTTCAAATGGACAACTTGAGTGCCTCTGGTGGGCCCTGGATGTGGGTTGCAGCCAGGGGCCAAGTTCTCTTCTGCTTAGTACACGGGGACGGGGAGAGGGTGAGAGGAGTTGGGTTGCCCAGCTTGTCAATCACCTCTATAGTTTAACCTCTGCACCCCAACCCTGAAGTGTCTACCTTGACCAGGACAAGACTCTTCAAAGTTAATCTAGAAAGCCAATCAGAACAATTCCTACACTTTTCTTCCTTTGCCTACCTATGAAACAATTACATTATTAATGGCTTTAGTCCAAAGCTGAGGAACAAGAAACCTTTATTAAAATTCTATTCGCTTGTTAGGTTGTTCTCGTCCACACTTCTCAACACTTAATATATGCACTGCAGGTGCACCCTTAGAAATCTCACTTCTGATGGTCTTGGTTTGGGGTTTTAAAAGACAAACTCACACCATTTTCAAAAATACCCTGTTTGTTTCCCTGAGATAGCCAGGGAAAGTTACAACAATCAAAGCAATGTTGAATTGGCCGCTTTTTTTTTTCTGCTCCGAAAGTTTGCTCAATTGTATACAATTCTTTCTTCTGGTTCTCATTTTTGCTTCTCTGCAGTTGCTTTTGTTCCCAAGGCAATGTCTTGCTGCTCCCCTGACTGTCTACCCTACCCTTTTGCTTCTTATTTCAGAGTTTCTTGGATTATTCTATTCTCGTCAGATTCTTCTCCTGTTTTCTCTCTGGTGGACCAATCACAGGGACAACTGATAGAGCTGATAGCTTGGGGAGAGGGGATAAAATTCAAGTGAGCATTTACCCCCTGGGAAAAAAAAATCAGGTAGTCAAGCCAACCTTTTAGGGATTGAAGGTGCATGGTGTGTGTGTGTGTGTGTTTAAGTGTATATCTCTGCAATAATGCTCACAGATGTGACTATGTATGGAGTTGACAATGTTGATAAGCTGTCTGGTATCAACATGAATATTAGTCTTAGAGTGTAAACTGAATGAGAAATCATCCCAGTGTGGGCGAATGAGAAGCAACCCTAAGCATTTAGGAGTTAGTCGTCAATTATTACAAACAAAGTTCTTTTGAGCTCCCTTCACTTGCTAGAAATGAACCATCAGCTCTCTCTCTCTCTCTCTCTCTCTCTCTCTCTCTCTCTCTCTCTCTCTCTCTCTCGGAAATAAGAACCTAAATTCTTTTTGGTTAAAAAGACTGAGACTAGGATGCAGTTTTGTCTTTCTTTTCTGACTACTCTTTCATCCACACAGAATCACAATCATGTCAGGATATCTGTCTAGAAAGAGGAGAGGAAGAGGGAGAGAGAGAGAGAGAGAGAGAGAGAGAGAGAGAGAGAGAGAGAGAGAGAGAAAGGGATGGAGGGAGGGAGAGAGGGAGAGAGGGAGGATGCTAGTGAGAAAAACCCTACAGCCATGGCCATCTTTGCATCAAAATTTTCCAGACCTCTATTTTTTACTGTGATCCCGCTGATCTGAGTTTGAAATGCGAGCACAGTGAAGCCCCTAAGCCTTCAATCCTGTGAAATTTTCAAAAGATCTCTAGAAGCAATCTCAGGCTGCCTGACCCCTGACAGGCACCGATCTCTTTATTCCTCCGGCTGCCAGCACTTCATTTGTTGGAATATCTTTCAGATTTGCACCTCCAGATGACAAACCTGAGTGTTTATTATGTGAACATGAATCGGAAATCTCCAAGCCCGTACAAAAGCACCATCTTAAACATAATATTTAATTTCTCAGCCTAAGTGCCAGCTTCTTTATTTGCTTTTCATTAGCTTAAATATTTTTCCAGGTCTCCCCATGTGTCACTTTGATATTTAGATGATTCTCTTTTTTAATCATCATTTTCCCCTTGGAAAAAAAAATCTTCTGTCTCCAGTGTCTGCCTTGCTTGTACAACATCACAGTGCTGCGGTCAGCCAGGATGCACGGCCTGACATCTAGCCCTGGGAAGGGAGCTGCATCTCCAAATAGGGTGGGGGCCACTTCCACACCAGGGGGGGGGGAGCTTGTTTCTTAACCAACACTCAGTGCTGGCAGTGAACCTCCAGTTCATTCCACTTTATCTTCCTCCTGGCCTTTTAGATTCCTTTTATTATTATTTAAAACAAAACAAAACCTCAGGTGGCTTGAGAAAGTGCAGGGGAAACCTTCCTTGCTCCCCAAGCACGCCCAGCTTGGTGCCAATGCCTCCTTGAGTATGTTGCCTTAAAATTTTCTGTCTAAAATTCCCAACTCCTGCCTTGGGCATTCATTTCTGCCCTGCTATTCTTTGGGGTTAGAGGACACTGCGGGTTGGGAGGGGTCAGGGGAGGTGATGGACATATTTCCCGAGATAGAAGAGTTATATTTAAATGCCCTCTGCCAAATAGATATTCCACCCACAAAGCATTGAGGTGGAGACATTGGCCACCCGTGTCCTAGTTTCGGAGATCAACAGGTCACCCTGGTGAATGAATGAGTTGAGATCTAGGTGAGACCCTGGTGAGATTGCAGGGGTGCATACCCTAGGGATGAGTCACCAATATGAAGCAGTCCCAGGTCCAGCGAAGGTGGGCTGACACCCTTTCTACGTGTTTAGATGCCGTGTTGCTATGATTAACTTATTAAACCTCCTCGTAATTATTTTAATTTGACTGGAAAAAAAATACTTTGGGCTGAGACAGGACGTGTTTGTATTTATCTACCCCCCCACACCACACACACACCCATAAAACCTGTGTTAAAACAAATGTTACTTTCCTCTCTCTGTACATAGGCCCTCCCTTTTTGAAATAGACCAGAGGAACTGCCATTAGATCGAATGGCAAGTCTTTATGGAAAGTGTTTTGCATAATTACATACCAAAGCCAGAACAGTCACCTCCACATTTTATGGGTCACAAACCATCAACAATTGCCACATTATTGTCCACGAAACCTTCGTCCCTTCATTGATGGAGCAGACTCCACTGCCTAATCTAGAACGGGAGAGGATGGAAATTTCTTCTAATAAGAACCCAAGAAGATTATGTCTTCAGTGACGCCGTGTTTACACAAAGTTATAAAGTTCAGAGAACCGAAGGGGAGAGGAAAGGCCTGATTAAGTACGGGCATCCATCTAATATAGATAGTGCATCCAAAGAAGAGTCTGGGTACCTCTCCCTTTCAGTTTCGACCCCTTTTCTACCTTTGTGATGCTGTAATTAAGATATTCTTATGTAGACAGACAGCTTCGCCGGTAACTGAATAATATTAGCCCCTTTGATGTCAAACTTTTGACAGTTATCACACCAGCACTGGGCAATTTAGCACAAATGCCCTCCTTAAAAAAAGACAGAAAGAAAAAGAAAAGAAAGAAACCCCCAATGTCTTTGAAGAAATCTAATAAGTGTGATCTTTATCACCAAATGATTGAAATCGCCACCGACAGGCCGCCCAGCTATGAATTACATTTGGTCATACATAATAAAGCTGAATTTGGGTTTTAGTTCATTGGTGCAGCACTCGTGGGGAAGGCTCCCAAAAACGTTTTCCCCTCGTCTGAATCCCGAAGTAGTTGCTCAGAGCAAGAGAAAGCACCCAAGATTTACCAGGCCAGGGTACGGAAACAGCTGGGATGGAAGCTAGTGAGGGCAGAGCCCCAGTGCCCTTTCCTCAGCTCCGGGGAGTCGGGCAGGGGGCAGGACCAGACACCCAGTCTCGGGATGAAATGTCGTTTTTGCTTTCCTAGCTTGGTCGTCAAATTTGGGACTTGCCAGATGGCGAGATTATCTTCGCGTCTGTTGTGTGTGTGTGTACGGATGCGGGGTATTGAACAGAGAGTGAAGACAAGAAAGTCCAGAGACTACTCTGGCTCCTTTAAAATGCTCGCTTGTTAGCTCTTAACCGACTCTGGGTTCTGCCACCGCTTGGACCTTCGTCAGAGCCTTGGCATCTTGGAGCGGCCTCGCCGCAGGCACAAACAACACCAGCGCCACCCGGGTCCCTCGGTATCGACTCCCTGGTCGAGTCTCGGGACCTGGAGCCCAGTGCCCAGATGCAAAGAGCAACAACGCGTTGTGGGGTGGAAGAGAGGAGTAGGGTGGCTGTTAGGAAAGGTGGCAAAGAGGACGGGTTGGGAGGGGTGAGATAGGGACGTTGACACCTGGAAGGCTTTGTCCTTGCGAGAGACACCTGTCAATCTCCGCTGAGGGGTCCTGGGACCAGGGGCGGCGGAGGCCGCCTTTCTCCTTGGTGATGTCATCTCGGAGTCTCTTCCCTGAGGAGGGTGGGAATAGCTCCGAGGGGCACAGAGCCCAGAGGTCTTAGAAAAGCGTGGGGGAGGAAAAGAGAAAATAAACAGAAGTAGCTCTTGCGGCTGGCAATTTACATGGAAATCAATAATCCAACTTTAATGTTATTTTTAATCTTGCCTGACCGTCTCGCCTTTTCACTGGGGGAGGAGGGACAGGGTTACAGCAGCCCATCTTTCAACCCACACAATCGCTGGGGAAGTCTTGTTATCTCAAATCCCGACGTTACCGACCCTTCCCCCAGATCCAGCCCCCCTCTTTTTCTGCCGGTTGTTCCGAACGCAGCCTTCAGGCTTGAGAAGGAAACACTTGGGGATGAGTTTTGAAAGTCTTCCGATACTGCACAGGGTGAAGGGGGAGTTAATTAACGCCAGGCTTGCTCAGCGAGTGGGAGAGGGAGCCTCGGCGTGGGTGGGCGGGCCAGGTCGAACGCAGAGGTGCGCGCCGTGAGGGAGGCGCGGGATCTGGAGGCCCAGGCTTGCAGGCCCTTGCTAGCAGGAGGTGATCGGAGGTGGCTCGGGCAGGGGACGCTGAGATGCCCCCAAGGAGTCTCTTGGTTAATCCTGGGGAATTCTGATCTCCCACCTACTGAGCCCCCACTCCCAACCCACCGTGTGCTACAGAACTCTCATTCTTTTCGGCCGGAGCTAATTAGCAGTCTGCCAGCGGCCTGATTTATGGAAACGCTCGGGCGGGCGGAGACGCACCGCTAGCGGAGCTCTGGCTGCCTCCAGGCGGAGCGGAGGAGGAGTCTCCACCGACCTCCTCCGACAACGAATTCCCCTCCTCCCTGCAGGGGGGAAAAATGGAAGTTGCAGTTTCACTGCTTCGACCAGGCTAGTTCGGGAGCCTCCCCTAGCACTGGCCACCTTAGCCTCGGGCGCAGGGACGTCTAGGCTTCTGCGGGAAAGACCGAGGTTGTGGCCCAGCAGTAGTTTTTTTTTTAAGTGTTGCGACCGCCAGGCTTCAGTTCCAAGCTACCTGGGAGGGTAGGCTGGAAGCAGATAGAGCCTGAGCCTTCCAAGCCTGGGTTGAACCTCTGTCTGATGTCCCCAATGAAGGGACGTCAGGTGTGAAGGCTCTGGCGTTGTGGCAGGAGGCTCAAATCAGATCTCTAGGAGGTCAGGGTAAATGGATGCCCGCAGAGGGCCAGACCCAAAAGCTCAGGTGTCTGGATCTTCCTGAAGGGCTTGATCCTTTCCACTTTCTAGTTGTTTCTTTTAGGTCCTCCAATGAGATCCTCTCTTCAGTCCAAGCGAGTGTCCAGAGTGTCCAGAGAAAGGCCACTACTAGAACCACTTAGCCAGGCATTTACCCTTAGGCACAGCACAGTCTGACGGCTGCCCTTTCAGGGATGTTGCCGGTGACCAAGGAGAAAGTGGGCACGCAGTTCTCCCCTTTCGCCTTGCACCCCAATAATGAAGATGGAGAGGAAAGTGACCGAGAAGGTCAGAAAGGAATCTCAGCATGGACCTGTTGCTAGCGTTCGGGCCGCCCTTCTGTTCTTTTGGTTGCCAGTGTTTCTCCAAGAAGCACCGGAGGTACAAGACCGTGAGAATAAATATCCGTGCCCCGGAAGTATTTGGAGGGGAAAAGACAAGCAAACCCAGAGGCCAGAAGCTAAGGCAGACTTTCTGACTCGGGGATGAACCCGAATCCGGGGCAGCACGGTGGAAAGCGTGGACAGGGTAGAAGTCCCTGGCAAGAAGACCAGACCGACTCCCTTAAGCTCAATTCTCTCTCAACCCAACACCCCAGGCCTTCAGTGGCTGAAATGGAAGTTGTGGAGAACTGCTACCTTTAAAAGCTCACGCAAACTTGATTGTAAAACATCACATCGTTTTGTTTTGCCTTTTACAGAAGTCAGAATAAGGAACCTTCATGGTTCTCCTCAAACCTGCAGACACCTGTCATCTCCTACCTGTTGTACTTTCACAGGTTCCCCCCCCCCTTTTCTTGTGAAGACCAGCCAGTGTCATAGAGAACACTACGTCCCCTCTCAGGCCAAGAAAATTTAGTTGTAAGCGGCGCATGTGGGCACACACACACACACACACACACACACACACACACACACACAGAGAGAGAGAGAGAGAGAGAGAGAGAGAGAGAGAGAGAGAGAGAGAGAGAGAGAAAAGCTAAAACAACAACCCACAACCACCATTTCCAAAGGGAGTCTTCCAAACCCTGACAGACAGAGCTGGACGGGAGGTCCCCTCTATACTGTGACATCCAGTCCCTAGAGTGATGGCCTCTCTGAATTCCCCGCAGTCCTAAAGCTTACCATCTGCCTGGCCTGGGCACATTACAGTAGCCAAATCCACTACTGGTATGCAAGTATGAGAGGAGGAGACACAGGCTGACCAACAAGTCCCCCTTTGGATCTTTCTGATGCTTAACCCCCCCCCACACACACACACACACTCCCCACTGTCATTTTTCAGACCTCACTAAGCCCAGTTGCTGACAAGCCAACCCGGGCACAGCAAATGCTGGGAGGTAGGTGCCCAAATAACATTCCCCATTTGTCTTTTTCAAAGTTGATTTATAGCGATCGACAGGTTAAAGGCTCATCTGACTTCATTATTTTTAAAAGCTGTCTATTTCACAACTGTCCCCTTTCATCACTTAAGCACAAATAAATACTTGAAGAAATGAATTGGAAGAGACTTTCCCATCATGCTTATAATTCTTGGTCGCCAGTTAACATTCCTAATGGCCTGACCCTCTGAGCTTCTGTAGACTCCTAAACTTGGTTTCAACATCCCACCATTTCTACTTTAAAAACTTCAAGGGAAACGGGTGAGATGGGGGGGATTAGCCGGAGCATAGCTAGGCTACAAGCAAGCAACCGGGTAAGCAGAGAGCAAAGTTTCCCCGGCAGCCTGAAGGCTACGGTACTGGAAGGGCAGGGAAGAAGGGATGCCTCGCGAGTCAGGGGACCCAGTAGAACCAGAAGCTAAAAAGAGGGCCTCAGACCAAGAGAACAAATTCTGCACGTGCGTTGGTCCTGTTGCAAAACCACGGCGACGCTCCCATAGTACAGAACTGTTTGCCCAGAAAGATTACCGCCACTATTATTTCCAGCATAGTTTCCAAAAGGGGTCTAGGAGACTACAGGACATTTTCTCTCCCTCGTCTTTAACTTGGAGCTTATGAGCCTGAGCCCCCGGGAAATGCAAAGGCGACGTGGAAACGAACGGCGTGGATTGAAATCCATGCAATAAACCGAAATTGTTTCTTCAATTTTACTGTTATTTATTCGGCATTCAGTCTCTCTCTCTCTCTCTCTCTCTCTCTCTCTCTCTCTCTCTCTCTCTCTCCCTCCCTCCCTCCCTCCAATGAGGGTGCAAAAATAACGAAAGTAGAAGGAAAGAAAATACACAAAACTAAAACAAAACAAAACAAAAAGGAGCAAGAGAGAAGGTAAGAAAATGGCAATAAAGAGAAAAAGGGAAACCAGAAGAAAAAAAAAAGACCTAGTTTGGGAAACAAAACTTGGGTGCATCAGATTCCCCCCCCCCCTTTTATTCTTATTCCTCCTCCTGCTGCTGTTTCTTCGACTTCTTCTTTTGACTGGGGTCGGGGCTGAGGCCAAAGAATTAACTAAAGCGGGATATGTGAAACTTCTGTGAGTTTTAGGCAGCCAGCCTCAGTTGGGAAGGGTGGCAGGGCGAGACCGGGCCGAGGTCCCTCTGCAGCATCTCTGACCCACTAGACCAGGGAAGACCCAACGCTGAGCAAGCCCTGGCGGGGTTGGCCACACTGTTGCCACCACCTTGTCCCGAGACCTCGGGTCTTTTTTTTTTTTTTTTTTTTTTTACCCTTGTAGGCCACTAGGCCTAGAAAGGTCTGAGGACCCTTGGACTCTGCATCGAAGGTTAAGGAACTCTGCGTTTACAGCGCTCGGGTACTGAGGCTTTTCAGAGCGAAGGCTGCGCTGCTTGGCTGCGGAAACCAGGGCGCTGTGCAGTGCCCTGGAGCGCCACCTCGCTTCGGAAACTGGAATAACGCGGCTAAGCCTTCCACTCTCCCGCAACCTAACTTGATCTTCACCGGTTCTATTTCCTTTATTAACATCTCCAAAGAAGCCTAAATGCCTAGGCCTCCTTCCCCACTGGCATAAATAAATAATAATAAAAAAATCATCCGTGACCCACATAGCTCAAAGTAACTGCACAATGGAAGAAAACTACAGAAGCACAATTTCACTAAACAAGGGTAGTCACCTAAGCTGTAAAACTGTTTTCGGAGGAAAGAGAAAATGAATTAGACACGTTGTCAGGAGGCCACCAGTTCGGGCTGCGCTGTGTTTTGAGTCATTCGGCTGTGGCCAATGCAAATGTCTCCCACGAAGCGGGTGCCTATGAAGTTAGAACCTCCCAGTTATGATTTTCACAGAAATCCATTCATTGTGACCCGTGGAGTATCAGAGAGGGGGGGGGGCTTTGCCAGACCACTGGCTGCCCCATTGAAGCCTGGCTCCTCAGCCTTACAAAAAACAAGGGGGGGGGGGGCTCTAAATGCAATCCTCAGCGTGTCCACCTTTCAACCAACGAAAGCAGCAGCTGCCAGAAATTATGAGTTACAAAACATTGCTCCTCCAACGTGCAACTTGCTATTTGCCTCCTTTTCAACCAGTTGGTCAATTAAGATCTTTATCCGCCCTTAAATAGATCCACTGGACTAGACTATAAAATATATAAAAAAAATAAACTCACTGATACACTATGGTCAGTCTTTGTTCCATTTTTCTTCCCATGCCAGAGCCAAGTGAGATAAAAAAACAATCTATTTTCCACTTTGAACATAGTTTTGGATGTGGAGCATCTTGCTTATGGCCCAGTGAAGAGCTGTGTGGTTCGTTTCATTTGTTTTGAAAAGGACATGGAAGTTGCATTTAACGTAGTTTTTACTTATTTGTTTAACCTCTCTCTCTCTCTCTCTCTCTCTCTCTCTCTCTCTCTCTCTGTGTGTGTGTGTCTCTCTCTTTCTCTCTGTGTGTGTGTGTGTGTGTGTCTCTCTCTCTTTGTGTGTGTGTGTATGTGTGTGTCACTCTCTCACACACTCTGTGTGTGTGTTCAGGACATTCAATAGATTAACTGGGTAAAATGATGGCTACCCTGGGGACAGTGGATAGAGGAAAAGCATGGGGAAAAAGAAGGTGGTGGCATCTACGCCCCTGTAGTTTTCTGCTTGAACAAAGCAAACTTAGAGACCCTTTTAGGAAACTTTGGAGTTGGTAGGGAGGTCCCTGGGCAGTCAGGCAGGAGATGGAGAGAGCGCTGTGCCTCTCTGCTCCACAAGACAGATTAGAAGGCTCTTAGGGCTCCCACTCAGAAATTATAGGGCTGAGCCAGGAAAATAGCCAGTTTAGTTTTCTGGCCGGCTTGTCCCTTTTTCACTAGGTTACGGCAGGTTCCTGAGAGACCACACTAGAGAGAGGTCTCAGATTCCTAGCAGGCCTTAAGGAGCAGTCCCTCAAGTGGCCAGCTGTAGAGGGGTGGCCAGGTTCTTGGGAGTTCCAGCCTCTGAGGTGAGAATGCCAACTTGTGGAGAAGATGGCTGCTGACAGATTCTGGGAGCTAAGTGACAACTCCAGAGAGGACCCTAGCTTCCCCTGAGGGGTGGCAGTAAGGAGCAGAGACAAAACAGAAGGAAGTCACGGAGCAGACCGCACTTCAAGCTTCAGGCCTTCGGTTTGCAGGAGGTTCTAAACTGGAAGACTTTTCTCCCTCTTTCTCTCCGTTTCTTTCTCTTCCACCCCCATTCCTATTTTCTAAGATTCCCCCCCCCACCCCGCCACACACACAGAATAGAGCCTGAGGATGAAAAATGACTTTCTTGCTATTACCCTTCCTACCACAAGATGCGGTGCAAGAGTTAGTGTTACAACTATGGCACAATGTTTCACCGACGCAAAACATGCAGCCAGAGGGGGTTGCTAATGACTCCTGGACTAGAGCGAGCCAGCGACTGGGAGAAGGGGAGGGAGAGCCAGAACTACGCAGGAGAGGGACATTTTTCATTAAAACCCCGGGTAAGGGCGAATCAGGACTAATAATCCCATCCGTATTTCCGATTTCAAGGTTCTTTCTGCTTAAACGTGTGAGCTAGAGAGAATCCAGCATCCTTTTAAGCACCACTTTTTGCCATATTAATAACAATCATGTTTACAGTTACGTTGCGTGAAGAGCTCTCCTTTGGGAAGGATCAAACACTAGAAATCGCTTAATACTAGATTCAAAGCTACTCCGATACGCAGGCCCTTTGAAGGCTGTGGGGGCCTGGTCATCGTTAGCCGAGGGGTCTATGCAACACAGGGCGGCCAAAGAAACTCAAGCCTCGCTCCCCTATTAGGGCACACAAATGGACAAACGCTTGTGTTGAAGTGGTGGGAACCAGAATGACCCAACCAGGCTATGGAGCCTGCAGGTGCAGCGGCCAGCGGTGGCCTGCCCGGCCTGTGCTAGATCTTGACAAAATGTCCCCACCGGCCTCGGAACTCCCCTGTGCCCTCCCTTGGGACCAGCTATTTGGGGGTGCATGAGGTTTCGAGGTTCCTACCGTGGCCCAGGCTGGTCCCACCGCCCTGCAGTCTGCTTCTGCACCCCAGGGCACACGAGGAGGGCATCCCCTTGGGCTGCGGGCCCTTTGAACCAGGGAGCCCTTGGCTCCCTCCCGGACCCGGACGCGCGGAGCTCGCTGGAGGCCCGGCAGCGGAGCGGAGTGTGGGTGGCGGGTGGGGTTGAAGGGGAGTGGGGGAGGCGGGAGGGGACAGAGGGGCGGAGGCAGGAGCGGGGCGTTAAGCCTGGAAGCTTGGCTGTTTACCCAAACGATTTTCTTTTCAGGCCGGAGACGCCAATGAGACAAGATCAAACTGCCCTCCAAGCAGTGCGTGTGGGGCGGCGTGAGTGTGTGTGTGTCCCCTTTGCAAGAGGGGCTTTGTGAATGGGGCCGCCAGCACTCTGGCTTGGAGGGATGAGAGGCGACCCGGCCACCAGCGCCTCCTCCCGGGGGCTGGGAAAAGCCTGGTGTGTAGCGTGCCTCAGTACAGGGAAGGGCAGCCCGGGCAAGCGGTAGTCCAAAGAGACTGGGCAAAGAACTGCAGCGGCACGCTCTTGAGAGCTAAGGCCTTAAAGATCTAGAGCATCATACAAATTCCATCCTTCTTCCGACCCGTTGATTTTCGATCCGTCTAAAGCCTACATCCAGCTCTTTGGGCCATTGGTTTGTTTCTTCCTGACTGACTGACTCCAAATCTATTGCCTAAAAATTAGGGCAAGGTTTTAACGATTAAGTTACAAGGCAGGCTGGGAAGTGCACTGCCAGCCCTAAGCCTGGGTTCTTTGCACCACAAAATAAAGATCGATGGGGCAAAGATGGTCTGTATTAACAAAATTTGTGATTTTTTTTAAAGGAACCTAACCCCAAGGATATTCATTAACCGGGCAAAAAGTAAGAGAGAGAGGCAAGAGGGGAGGAGGGGGTGAACTTGGTTAAGTTCGAGCTACAGCGCAGATGGTGACTGTCCTCCTGGATGTCGCTCCTGCAGCTGCCCCAGGAGCCACAGGAGTTGAAAGGTCGTTTGAAATAATAATGGCATTCTATGTGTGACAATAAAAAGAATGGTCAGCCAGGGCTTTTTTTGTTTGTTTCTTGAGGTCGAACTATAATTAAAATGTGAGAACATAGACGTTGTGCCTGTATCTTCTATTTCCCGTAGTTTACTCTCCAGTAGGGCCCACTGTAAGCTTACCTAAGGAATCTGAAAGAAAACAACTTCATCCCAATGTTCCTAGGGTCTTGGTCTCTATTACTCCTCAATGACCCCATCCTTGTCCCTCCCATTCTTTGCCACTTGTCCTTTGGATGAGGGAGATTAGACTGGGACCTAGGTTCGGGTTCTTCTCACACAGGCATTTCTACTCCTACTCCCATTGGAGCGGACATTTCATTGTCCCATTTCCAAGAGTTCTTATTTACCTAAAACTCTCCTTCCCTGGGGCTGTCCCAAGGAGGGCACCTTGAGGACCTGCTGAGACTTGCTGCAGGCTCCTGTGACCTCCACTGTGGTGGCCCAGGTTGGCACCAACATACTGAGAAGAGCCTAAAGGCCTCCACTTTCTTGCCAGAACCTCACTGGTGGAGTTTGCAAGTTTAGGACTGAAGGACCAGGGACACCGAATGCCTCCTTCCCTAAGACAGATTAAAGACAGGCCTGAGGACTTGCCTGAATGCTGGCTGGTCTGCCATGGGTGTAGGCCAGTGGTGGCAGATGTGCCTAATTTGAGAATGATGAACAGTTACTTTAATGAGAGAGTGGACTACTCTCTTAATGTGCCCATCACTGCCCTCATCCAGGGTGGTTTCTAGACTTGACAACAAATGGTCCCAACCAAGAAAAAAATCAATAAAAAATAAAAATAAAAAAGCCTTGAAGCAAGGCAGCCAGAAAGGCAAAGCTGCTTGGCTAAGGGGGGGAGGGAGTCAAGGTTCCTGGGCTCGACACAGTGCCCATCAGAGGGTAGCAGAGTGTTGTTGAGGCATCCAAGAAGATCCAGACCCAAAGGATGTCCACCTGGAACCCCAATTCCTTACTGACAATGTGGCTCCTGGGCCTCCAGGCCTCCGATCTGAGAGTTGGAAAGGCAGAGCTGTATTCTTGTTTCTTCACGCTGGAATCCTAAGAGGAAAGACTGGTGATGGCTGTGGTGTTTATGTGTGGGAAGGTGGCAACCGCTAATAACCCAAAGGCCAGATCCACATCCTGGGTTCCTACCACTGCGCTGCTCCAAGCTAGATAAGCTTACCTTGAGTATCAGGGGGCACATGACTGAGTACCAGGACCCTCCAGAGAGGGGCCTCCTAGTCGGTGCCCATGCGAGGACCCAGAAACAAGGGGCTAGGACAAGTCACGGGGCACTGTCCGGACTGCCCCTGGCAACATACACAGTTCTTTCCAGGCCCCCTCCTGCTGGGCTTCTCTAGCCTCCAGCCACAGGAGACGGGGAGAGTTTTCCTTTACTCTCCCTGTTTCTCCCATCCCCCCCCCCCCACACACACACACACTAAAGCTGAGGGCCGAGACTAGCTGGTAACCAGGGGCCGGTGGCTTGCCCCCTGAGTGTGAGTGCGGAAAACACCAGGCGCTGCGCTGTCTGCAGACAAAAGACCCGAGATGGCTGGCTCCAGCAGGCCCAGACACTGCGTCGTTCGCACCCGCCTCCACCTTTGCCTAGGCAGCAGGCGCAGGTGGAAGCAGGGGCGCTAAGGAGCAGAGAACTTTTATTGATTCCCTAAATTGAACACCTCCGAGTCCGCGGGCATAGGCAGGGCCAGGCATCTGTTTCAGAAAAAAAATAAAATAAAATAAAATCTGCCCCCGGCACTCAGCCATCCATCCTCCATAAAGGGCTGCTCTTTGCTGGTTTTTTCCCCCCTACGTGTCTCATAGCAAGTCACCTGGCAGCTAGGAAAAGCTATCCTCCTCCCACATCGACCTGCAGGCGTTACCCCCCCCCCCCAAAAAAAAAGGCTCTTGTCTTCTCTTCCTCTACTAGCCCCAGGGAGAATTCACTGGCTTAGGCATTAAGGAGTGGGGGAAAAAAAATCTTTACATTCTCCCTAGGTGTAAGATGCTGTAAGAATTGAGAAAGGCTGCTGGCGCTCCACACCTCTCTCTCTCCCTGCTGCACCTGGAAAGCCAGCTCTGAGAAGAAGAAATAGTCTTTTCCTGCAGTCTGTCATTCTGCCCCCACAAATAACCGGTGTGAGAAATACCCCAGGCTTGAGAATATTGATAGATGATAGTAGCGATATTCACAATCGATCCTTTAATAGGCAGACGTCATAAATCATGTTCAATGCCCTGACAGAATGGTACTTCACTTAATAATATAATTAAGATTAAAACTCCAGAGGTATTGAGACAGCAGCTATTGATAACTGCAACAACAACAACAAAAAATGCATTCTGCAGTGGGATGCAATAGGATTTGGGGAAAATACAACCTCCTTTCCAAGGCTGGAGTTTTACCAGGGTTCCCATCTTTGAGTTCCTTTGGCCTTGATTTCCAGCCCCACCTCCAACCCCTCTTTCTTTACCAGTCATATTGTCTAAGGACAGCTCTCACAAAGTTGCTTTGTTTTCTAGCCTTCAATATGAAGTTTTAAAAATTATCACGAGACCTAAGAAACGTTTGTTCGTTTGTTTCAATACACTTAAATCCCTCAGTAAAGTTTTCCAAATTGCACATACAGGAGAGCACATACATATACATCAGGCAACTCCAGCCCTGCACCCTAGCCTCTGCCCTTTGCAGACTGCTCCACAGTCCAAAGCATGGGCCTCAGCATAGGTAACAAGGTCCTGAAAAGGATCGTGAAGTGGCAGGCTCCTATCCCAGGGTGATAGTCTGCCATCTGCATCGCGCGCGTGGCTAGAGTTGATAGGAAGTGCAGCTTGGGAGAAGTCTAAAGAGTGGAATATTAATCAGATCAATGGAAGCTGACAAATGAGAAATATCTGATAGTTAGTAGCAATTTACAACTTTGTTATTAGTTAAGAATCACCTGCCTTGTAAGAGGAATTCATAATGCAGAGAGGAGCCCTTTGGAAATCCCCCTCCTATTCTTCTCCTTTCCCTCCGTCTCTTAAGGAAGGAAAGGGAAAGAAAGAAAGTGAGTGATCAGCAGAAGCAGGAAAACAAACCAAACAAGCAAACAAACCCAAAAAAAAATGGCTGCATTTGTGGGGAGAACAGAACTGGGGAATATAAAAAAAAGGGGGGATTAATTCCCTGGGAAGCTATCAGGAAAGAAAGAAAATATGCAAGGGAGGGCTGATAAATGGGAAAATAAATTCTGTAACCATACACCATGAACTGGCTAAAGGTTGAGTTTCAAATGACCCAGAAATGCCATCAAAACGGACAGTGTAACTTCACAGCCTAACTCAGCCCTGAATTCCAGGCAGAGCTCAAGGCATTGTCTGTGCTGTTGTCCTTAACAATGTATTTCTTTACAGCCCAGGAGCAGACAGACGTGTGCAGGCTCTTTCCCAAATTCCATCCCTGGAGACCCAAGCCTGCTTTCATGTGCCTAGCATCAGCTCTCTTCTAGGTCCTAGACAATCCTCCCTGACCCCAACACACACACACACACACACACACACACACACACACACACACACACACTCATTTTACATTGATTATTGGATGGTTTCAGCCTCACCAAAACCACATTCCAAAATAAAGACTTGTTGAAAAACTGTAAATCTTTTCAGCACTGTAGTTTGAGAAACCATTTCCATCAACAGACTGGCTGTAAAAAATAAATAAATAAATAAGAAATCTCCAGCTTTCTGCCCACAGAAGGAGAAATTGCTGTTTTGTTGAATCTTTTATTTGTTAAGTGGACTAATTTTTTTTTCAGATTTGGTTTTTTTTGTTTTTGTTTGTTTCTGGCTTTGTTTATTTGTTTAGACAAGAGGAAAGAAAAATAATCTCAACTTTAGAAAACTTTTTCTGGTCATGATTATAAACTCTGGTTTTGCCTCACTAAGTCCAGCCTGGATGGACAAAAGGTAGCTAGAAATTGAGACTGATTGGCCTCTGAATGAAAAGATTCATTTGCTAGAAGACGTTAACTCTGAGTTCCTTCGCTGTGACCGGGCTCGGCAAATGCTTCAGAGGCGTGAGCATTGAAGCAGCTCAGAGAAGCTTTCAAAGGACACAAGGCAGACACACAAACACATGCATACTCCAACCAGATGCGTCTCCTCTTTGTCGTCTCCACTGTCACTGTGAATCTCCAGATTCTCTCCAGGTAGCTAGGATCATCTCCGCCCCACCACTTTGTATCTTTTGCTTTTCCTAGAAATTATTGAAAGAATAAAGGCAGGCAGAGAAAGCAGAAAAGAAGGAGGGAAAAGAACTAATTCAGATAAACCAGAATATGTTTGTAAACAATGTACAGGGAGAAGAAGGATAGGATGGAGGAAGGGGTTCCAGGATAAAAATAGGCAAATTGGTTAGTAACCATGAAATGACTTTCAGGAAATGGGGTTGATGTGGGAGGAGGGAGAGAGAGAGGGAGGAAAGGGGAGATGAGAGAGAGAGAGAGAATATGAATATGAATCTATCAGTAATACTAAGCTTAGAGAAAACAGCAAACAGCAGCCTGAATCCGAGCAGACTATGGAGATGCTAATGAGAGGAAATTAACCTTCGGGTTGGGTCCCTGACATGGGCCCTCCACTGAATGTCTGACCCAGGGGCTGCCAGCAGCTTCTCTCTGCACCAGGGAAATGAGATAATCACTCTGAAACCCACCAGCCTTGGTACAAACTCGCTCTGAGCTACTGATACCGACAGCAGAGAGGAACTCGCAGCTCCTTGCAAAGGAGAGGAAAACAAACACAGGGCCACCAGTTCTGCAGTCAGGAGTGGAGAGCAAACCAGGCTAGGTTCTAGCTCAGAGCGTCGCCAGGATGGAAGGGGGTGCAAAGGCAAGGAAATGAGAAGTCACTTCATGCTTTTTGCTCTAGTCTACCACCAAAGAATCCAGAGAACTGGGCCTCAGGAAGGACATATAAAAGAGAAGTGGATTTTATGTCTAGGAGCATTGCCACTGGGCCAGAGAATTTCTGCCTAGCCAGAAGGAACATAATGGGTCTGGGCTGTGTTGGTAAAAAGAGGCCGTGAAGAAAAGGGACACAGAAACAAACTGAAATTCTTAAAAGTGGTTCCCTGTTTTGCACACATATATATACACACACACACAGACACACACACACACAGAGGGGGTTATTAGACAAATAAGCCAGCAACTAAACACATTTCTACTTCTGTAATAGACCAAAGGGGGTTGGAATCCTGGGCCTCTGCCTTTCTTTACCACCCTGCTCAGTGCATTCTCTCCTTTCCTCCCTCCCTCCACTTCTCCCTCCCCCTTTCTCTGCAGTGTCACCGTGTCCCAGAAGTTCCTGATGGAGAAGAGGTGGCTGGCTAAAGCAGGGACGACTCCTTATTGGAGGCAAAGAGGTCGTGTTTCCAAGTAGAGACATCAGCAAACCGCAATCTTAGTGACAATGACAGCGCAAAATTATGTTTAATGTTGGAAGGGGGAAAGGGGAAATATAAAATTAGCGCAGAGAAAATGTTTCCCAGACCTTCTAGCAATTAGGGCAGAAGCGTTGCCTGGCCAGAGTAGTGGGGAGTCTACTGGAGGGAAAGAGCTGTAGCCTGCCAGGCCAGCGCCCTAGGTCCAAGCTAAGGCCCCACCTACCATAGAGTCTTCACTCCCTGGGAAGGAAAGGAACACTTCTAAAGGCGATTAGGGACACTCCACTCTGCCTTTACTTGGCTCTGAAACTTTTTGGAGAAGAAGGGATGTTCTAGACACCTCACCCTGGAGGAGGTGACAGTTCAGCCACTGGCTGGCTTGTCCCGAAGCCAAGGGGCTTTTTAATTAGTGGTGAGGCTTGTGAAGGGGGCAGTGCTTTTCAAGCCTCAGGGAGCAATAGGGAGAAGATGCTGAGCGGAAAGGAAATTATATGTATGAATATATATATATATATATATATATATATATATATATATATATATATATAACCTTTCTTTTCAGAATTTGCTATCTGCCCGCCTCTGCAGCCTTCTAGGGATCGCGGAGACATCATAACCTCCCTGTCTTTGTCCTCTGGGCTAAACAGGCATACCTCAAGGGCAAAGAGACTACCAATAGCCAAAAGGACTGCCCCAGAGACAGCCAGGGCAATGGAAGGGGTGGCACTTGGACAGAAACAGCAGTTTCTGCTCAGGGTAGGTGATTAGCTATGAACTGCTTTCATAAGAGAGAGAAGGAGAGGAAGAGAAAGAGCCAATAAAGAGACCCTCCCTTTGCAATGGTTGTAAAGAATAAATTTTGTCTTTGTTAGGAAGCCAGTGTCCTATGGTAGATATTAAACAGTTTCCCTCCTTGGTGTTAGGCTGGGTGTAGGGGGTGGGGAGAAAGCAATAAATGAAAAATTCATTTGCAAATGATACACATTAACAAGTAAATTTATTAAGAGAAACCTAAAACAGGCAGGTAAAAACAGGAGACAAGTCCTGCTGTGAAGACAGGCTGGGGTGGGGGTGGGTCTGAGAACTGCAAAAGAATTCCGAGGAAAATCTGGGGGACAGAGAAATTGTCGTTCTTTATGCAGCATGAGCTAGCCCGTCTTCTTTTTATAAAGGAGGGGAGCAGCTAGCCCGGGAGGTGGTAGTTTTATATTTGTATTTTAGCAACAAGTATCAAAAGATCTAAACTAATTGATTGCCGAGTTCCTTGGCCCTCCTCCAAACAGCAATATAGATTTAATTGTATGTTGCTTAAAACTCCATTTCTGGAACAGTGTGAAACATGTAATAAAAGCCACAAGCCGTATCGAAGATTCTCCCCCCCCCCAACACACACAGAAAAGCATAAATACCCAACTGACACTTGAAAAAAAAAATCTTAGCTGAAGCTCCTAATGGGTTAAAAAAAAGGAGGGGGCATCTGAAAGGGGTAACTACATAATAAAATTTAAACTGTTAATCCATTTTAACTCATTCAAAATAACCTGCGGTTGTGGGTGGTGTTTTATTCCAGAGGGGTCATGGTGAGGAGACCCCACACCACACACCTGACTTGTTCAGATGCATTCCGTCTAAACCGCATTCCACTTAAAGAATGAAGTTCTGCTTTTTCGAACAGGACAGGCACAAATCTGAAAGTTGCATCCTAACTACCGGGCCAGGAGTTCTCCGGCCAAGAGCCACCGAAGCCACTGAACCGCCCTTGCTCTCTCTCCTCCAGCCTCAGCCTTTCTCCCGTGCAGCGACTGGGTTGCAGACGCGGCAGGGAGCTTCTAAATCGTGCAAGGAGCGGCGACGTCCTTCTTTTGCCCCTCCCGGGCAGCCCCTGTCCTCCCCATTGTCCTCTGTTATCGGTGACCCAGAGTGGCTGTTTCAGTCTAAAGTCAGCCCAGGTGCCCCCTCGGGCAGCTGCATCGTGAAGAAGGGAAGAGCCCCAGCGCCACGCCTGCGATTTGGTCCAGGATCAAGCGCTGCAGCCAAGTTCCTGGCCGCCATCAAACAAGAGGTTCTACGCGTCGCGGCCGTGCCCTGTCGCGGCCACGAGGGCCGGCTGCAGGCGGAGAGCTGTAAAAATCCACGTGAACTGCCCCTCCTCCTGCTGCCCGCAGCGGCCCCTGACACTGCAGCATTGAAGCCGGTCCGGAGGTCCCCAAGGTCTCCGAGTGTGACAGTACTCAGCATAGCGGGTAGATGGCACAATTTTCTAACATTTAGAGAGAGGAACCCACGCTGGGAGCAATAAGTCCATTTAAAAGCCCTTTATTTAAGAGGAACAAAGATAACTGACAAGCGAAGTACAGAGACATCTCAATGAAATTTCCAATGAAGAAAGAAATCAGAGGCCAAAGCAAATGCGAACTGCTCTGGAAGGAACAGGCCAGCACTTTCCTCCGCCTCAGAAAAAAAGGAGAAAGAGAAAAGACAAAGACAGAGAGAGAGAGAGAGAGAGAGAGAGAGAGAGAGAGAGAGAGAGAGAGAGAGAGAGTAGTCCATGGGGCTGTGGGTGTTAACGACCACAACCCAAACCGAATTCTCAAAATCCATGGTCCTGAGAAATTTAAAATGGCCAGGTGAACAAGACAGGGTCCAGTGGGATAGAAACAAGGCCAGTTTAGGGGAAGAGGGCTAGAAGTATTGCCCAACTCCTGAAGGCCGCCTCTGGTTGGTTTTGGTGGGATCAGAGGGTCCGAGGTGAGGTGAATGGGACCTGAAGATCAGACTCATCTTAGAAGTGTGGCTTTCTAGAATGGTGCCCACAGTGTCCAACCAGGATCCCAGGCCTGTAAAATCTGGTCAAAGCCAGGACATTTAAGCTCCACCAATTGCAGACTCGGGAATAATTGTGATCTCTAGAAAAAACAAGAAGGATGCTGGGCAAAGTCAAGACACTTTGTCCTGCCTGTGGAATCTCTCCTCCCCACTTCCCACCTGCAGGTCTGTAAGCCAGGCACCCTCATACTCTCCAAGAGAGAAAGATCAAAGGTCTTTGGCAGAGGATGGAGGGGAAAGACACCAGGAGATGGATGAGACCCCCCACTTCTGGTCCTCCCAGTTGGGAGTTAGCCCCGACCTGCCTGCCTAGCTTGTGAAGGGGGCACAGCAGCTAACGCCCGCAGGGGGTCAAATGATTGTATTTGGGTGGGTGCTCGCCGACATATTTGCTGAGTAAACCTCCCTCGCTGTGCTGAAGGCGAATCCCCGTTGATAAATCCATCATTACCGTTTGGATTCAGGGAGGCAGCCGCGCCACTAAATTCATCTTACATTTGTAGCGCTTTAATAGACATTTATTAAATGCTTTTAGAGAGAGGCATGGGGCGCCTGATTACATCCTAGTTATAGACAGAACATAAAGACCCACGTTAACACCCATTTGCAGGAAGGAAGGAAGAGGTGGGGAGGGGTGGTAAGGCAGAGGGATGAAGCGTGGAGAGATGGGGAGGGCAGGGGGGGGCATCGAGTCTGGGTGTTATTAACAAGGCTTGCCTGCCGAGGCGAGGCACAAGGCGAGAGCCACAGGAAGTCTCAGGATGTGGAGGGAAGCATCCGCTCCTCTAGCAGCTCGGGGCTTCCCTTCCCTTGTCCCCATCAATTCCTGCATGGGGGTCTCTTGTTCTCTCTGTCAGAGCATAAGGGGCGCCTGCGATATCTCTGCGCCCCTCTTCACTTTATTTCAGGTCTCTCCAGCTAATCTAGAAAGAAATAGAAGGGCTATTCTGAACTTCAGAGTCCTAGGAACCCCTTTAGGGCATCTTCTGTCTCACACTAAGCCAGACCTTCAGCAATATAATGTTTCTGCCACCTAGCAGGGTATCCTCGCTGGCTTAGAGGGCTCTTTGGCCTGGCAATTTGTGCAGTAGGATCTCTCCTCTGGCCAGCGCCAGAAAGGACTCCGATGCCCACTTTGAGCACTGGACCATCTCTTAATTGGAAACTTGTCCTGGGCTAGCTCTTCAACCTACAAACACACACACACACACACACACACACACACACACACACACACACACTGAAAGTTGAGCCTGAAGGGATGCCTAGGTCATTAAAGGGCCTCATGCTACCCAGAGAGCCCCAAAGGCCTTGCCCTAATGGCTCAGTGCCTCTATTCGGACATCCTTGCGATGGCTCTCAGCTTGTCCTTAGTCCTTGGGGACACAGCTGCCGACCCCATCCTGGATAGCAGCGCACCGATCTCTTGGCCCTCTCTGGCTCCTGGTAAGGAGCACTTCCGCTATCTCAAAGTTGCCATAAGAAAATAAATACAAGTGACATTGTACTGGGCCAAAGCTCATTAGTTCGTTGTCCAGGCCTAATAAAGGAACAGAAGCGCAAATTATAGAGTTCAGCTTCAACACACGCTCTGTCACCCGAGATCAACGTACCGCGAGCCTGATTCCAATTGCTCCGAACTTGCTGTGCAGTTCGCCCCCCACCCCCTCCTCATGAGCAGGAGGTTGGGTGGAAAAATATAGTTCCAAAGGGAGTAATGATCAAGCTTTTCCTCTCGGAAGCCTGCGCCACCTCATTTCCCATCAGTAATCCCAATAAAATTAACGTCGTGGCTGCAATTGAAAAGAGGAGAACCCGCGACACTCCTGAAATAACACATTCTTCCTAGCAAAAGGTAAAAAGCAAAACGGCCCTTTGTTCGGCTAATTAACGAAGGAAGGCCCAACTCCGAAAGCACATGTGTTTGCCTAACTAATCACAAGCATGTTTCTTTCAAGGAATGTCATTTTCAGGAGCTACTGGGGTGGGGGCTGGAGGGAGGGATACCACCCCTATAAGTCCTTTTTTTTTTGCTTGGGGGGTCTCTCACTCAGGCCTAATCCAAGCAGCCCATCTTTCACACCTTTCTTCTCATTTGCCCAACCCCAGAGGCCCAGTAGTAAAGGACCTCCACCTACCCCAAAGCCAGACCAGCAAGTCACCAGGAGAGGGGGAAAAAGTTTTAATGACACAGATGCCATATTAAATGAGGCAGTTTTACAATTCACGTTGAATAGGACGCTAACTTATTACAAGTGTGTTATCAGAAGGACGATAAGATTTATAACTCGGAGAGTCAGCTTTGTGCCTTAATGACAATGGATGCTGGGGGAGGAAATCTGTTCTGGATTAGAGGAGCTAGGAGTTCCTTCCCGGGGTTTCCAAGAGGACCCATACCAGCCTGGCCCTTTGTGTGTCCAGAGGGGAAGATTCTACCTTTCCTCTTTTACCAGGAAACTGGCTCTGCTTGTGGGCTTAGCACCTCGCTCAGCTTTTTTAACCCGAAGCATGAAAGATTAAACAAGAGAGAAAGGAGACTGAATGGGACCTTGGGATGAGGGGTACGGTGGCACACAGTCCTGAGCCCTCTCCTTCCGAGCAGGCGAACTCTTCTCCACTTTCTATACCATACAAAAGATACCTTTCCCCTAAACCAATACAGTCAACAAACTTTAAAAAACCGGGGTCCTATTACAAACCAACGCCCAGCACTAACTACTTTAAAATTACTGCATAATTAGATTTAGTTGAATTTCACCATTAATTAGGCCGTCGCACTGCAGGGGGCCTTTGAAATCTGAGAAAATGGGAAAAATCATCTGAAGCACGTTTTTGAAAACCCAACTTCAATACATCTTGACGGGGCCTGGAATCCAGAAGACCTCCCTTCCCTCCCAGGTAGTTGATAGGGTTCCCCAGGCTCAGGCTAGGTTTGGAACTGGACCGAGAAGACAACTTCCCCCATCGTTCCCCCAGAAGGGATGGGTTCCAACTTAGGGTCTCTGAAGAGGACTGGAAAGACTTGCTGGGAGGCCCGTCTGTCCCCTGGCCGCCCTTGCCTGCTCTTAAAACCTACTAGAGGAAGACATTCTTCCCCTGAAGATGAGCATCAGCCAGTGGTTGCAGTCCACGAGGGTTCTCACATGACTGGGCCTTGCGACCACCCTCCTGGAAGCGGCCCTCGGCCCTACTCCGTTCTACTCCCCAGCTAAATCTCTGTCCGCAAAGCCACCTTTCCCTGAACTTTGATGAGCAAGCAGCAAGTTGTACCAAGCAGATAGGGTTCGCAGCTCTCCCCCCATCCCTGCCCTTAGCATGTCCCAGGCCCGCTGCAAGCCCAGAGCTAGCTCCGCTTTAATGAGCGCAGGGAACTGACCCAGGTCTGTAAATACTGGCTTCTCCCCCTCCCCCTATACCATTCAAACACTTAAGATCGTTTGTGGATACCAAATTTTATTCTTCTCGTTTGGTTCTGGGAGGAGAGGGGGACATGAAGTCAACTCTCCTGAATATATGTGTGGGGGGGTGCTAAAAACAGAGGTTTGGTTCCTGGGTTACCAACATTTTCCCTAGAAACGCTATTGCTTTAATTACAGAATAATCGAGGACTGCTTTCACTTGCCAGCCAGAGTTTAAAAGAGGGATTTCTGCCTGTAGACCGAATGGCCCTTAGTCCTCTCCCCCCCCCCCCCCACACACCCCTTTTTTCTTCCTTCTTTTTGGTAACCAATGTGTTTTCTATTACCCGGCCGTGCGGTGCCTGGCAGCCGGCGCTCGCGGTGCAATGGGAGACGCCATGTTGGCTCAGCTCATAGGACCAAGTCAAAAGCGAGCTTGCAGGCAGAGTTTTCACACGCTCGAGCTCCCCCTGACCGTCCCCCGCCCCCGCCCCCCGCCCCGTCGCTTCTCGGTGCACGTCCCGGGAGAGCAGCTGGGCGATCTCGGCACCCCGGACTTTCCCGGGCTCGGGCCGAACACTGCGGTACTGGCGGTGGGGGCGGGGGCGGGGGGCCAAGCACTTTCCCGCAGCCGCTGCCAACTCCGACCCGGTCCCAGCCGCCTGCCGACGCTACCACCAGGCCGTCGCCAGGGACCCAGCCCCGGACGCCGCCCGCTAACTTTGAGCCCCAGGCCCTGAGACCCGCTACCAACACCCCCCTCTTCCCCAGCCGTCCGGGCCAAGCTCTAAGTGAAAGGCCGAGGCAGGGCGACCGCGAGCCGAGCGAACTGGCTAGAACCAACCCCCCCCTCCTCCCCCGAAGCTCAATCTTCTCCCAGGTTTGTTTGAAAGTGGCAAGAAGGAGCGATCGCCCCTCTCTCTCTCCTCGAACCTTTGTTGCATTTCGCCTCTAACTGGGTTCTCTCACACCACCGAGCGCCAGGAGGAGGGGGAGTGGGGTTGGGAAAAGAAATAAAGCGAGCTCAGATCAGATGGAGGAGGAGAAAAAAAAAAAAAACAGCAAGGAAAAAGAGACACTTAAAGGGAAAGAGTCGCCATGTTTAGCAGCCTTTTTTTTTTTGCTTTTTTTTTTTTTTTAAAGATCTCGTCAATTTCACACAGAACGCACTCGCTGGGTCCCAGCCCTCGTCTTTTGTCTAATTCAGGCGCAGCAAAGATCTTTTGTTCTAACTCAGCGTGAAAAGAAAAACTTTCTTTAAATGCAATAAACTTAAACCGAACTCAAGACTCTAAACAGATCCTCCTCCAGCCACTCCAAAACGTATACAAGGGGTTTTGTTTTAACCCGTTGAAATTTTCTGAGTCCTGTTTTTCCTGCCTCGAAGACCCCCAAGCTCATTGCTGAAACTTAGAGAGAGCAAGAGAGAGATTTAAAAAAAAAAAACCGCCTAGAACACATACTTAAAAGCATAATAAAACAGGGACTGTCTTTGCTTTGAAAATCATAAATTATAATTTAATGCCAATAATAATTTACAACAAATGGCTGTTTACAATAAACTAAGACAAAACAAACAAGGAAAAGGGCCTATGTTTTACTTAGTAGAGAAAACTTCACACACTCACATGGATAGCACTTGCAAGGGGGAGGGGGAATAAACCACCAACAAAACCTCCTTCTAAAGGTCAGATGCTGTGCTGTAAAACATACTTCATATTTATAGATATGTACAGAGAGAAGAAGGTGAGGGTCAGAGGGAGAGCTCTGCCTAAATGAGGCAGAGTTTTTCAGGTCTGTGTGTATGAACCAGAACTGAGCATCAAAGTTTCATGCACTTTGCAAAATGATCCCTTTCCTTCCACCTCTTTCATTGAGCCCCCTCCCTCATTTTCAGATTAAACCACAACATGGTAAAAAAGCATTGTCAGGGAGGGGAGCTAGGAAAGTCTAAATAAGAACAAATTGTAGGCTCCCAGCACTGAGTTTTTCCAAACCAGGAAAGGAGAATAAGGGACTGAAGGAACTGAAACAAATAGTAGACTTTCCAGATCAGTCAGCACACCCTGTAAAGTTTTTTTAAATATTCTCTCTCTCTCTCTTTCTCTCTCTCTCTCTCTCTCTCTCTCTCTCTCTCTCTCTCTCTCTCTCTCTCCTTTAAAAAATTGGCTTCCAAGAATGAAGGATCCCAAGAGCAGTGCAGATTGTACTTATACAATCTGATATGTCCAAATGTCCATGGGTTTTTATGTACAGAACTCCAATGGAAAAGATTCCCTTGACCTGTGGTCATGCTCTCACCGACTGAAGAGGGAGGGGGAGGGGGAAGGCAGGCCAACTGCAAGTTATCATATATACATGAAAAACAGACCCTTCATCCCTAGCAGCTACATCACTGTATTCAAAATCCTCTCAACAGCCACGCTAGATGAGAACCACAGAATATTTTTTTTTTAAAAAAAATAAAACAAAATCACACTTAAGGAAAAACTCATTGAGAACAACTGCCCTCTATTTACAGTGCTGTGATTAGCTTGCTTGAACAATCCTCTGCATAACTGTCAGAAATGTACAAAAGAGCATTTTTTTTCTGATCATAAAATAGATACTGATCTCAAGCTTTCTAATACTTCTCACAATACCTTCCCTAAGCAGGCACTTAAGTGTGACAAATATAAGGGCCTCTTTTTTTTTTTCCTGGAAAATCCATTTTTAATTAAAAGGAGGATTAGGTGAATGGGGGTGGCTTACTATATCAGTGTGGCACTTCCTAAACCATAGATAAACCATTAACTTCAGCTCCCCCCACACACACCCAAATTAAACAGGCAAATACACTAGTCTACCTTTGAACAAACTGATTGAGGGGAGTCAACAAATGGGGCCCCCGCTGGCTCAGCGAGGACTCACAGGGGCTCAACCTGATGGAAAGACAGTGAGTGGGGACAGCCAAGCAGGTTTCAGATATCAAATAATATTTTAATTTCTGAATACTTTCAATTTTCCTTGGAATATAACACACAAAGACTCGACCAAACAGTTCAGTTATTATAACTTTTACAGTATACAGAAATGTTGCACTTTAAAAAAAAAACCTTCAGTTTTTTTAAAAACACAAACTGTAAACTCTAAGATACTGAATCAATCACGTTACCTATAAGTGCCAACAGTGTTATTTTGTCATGCTGATTTCAATGGTATTTTTTAAAAAGGGGGAAATATCAACAATTATAATACAAAGGGCTTGCAAATATACAAACAGATATAGGATTCATAACAATTCAAGAACTAAGGGGGGGGACCCAATTCAAATTACAAAAGTTCACTTTTTATTCAAAACCTCAGGTTGTGTCTTGGACACATTCCTTGGCTGCCAATAAATTCCACAGTTCCTTCTCTTTCTTAAAATATGTTTAAAAAGCTAGGTTTGTCTTGGTCTGGGGAGGGGGTAGGGGAAGCTGTGTTGCATGTGATTCCCTCCAGCTCGCTAATTGGAGTGCTCAACTTCACCTAAAAAAATTTGGCCACCACTTGTAAGTGCATTTCCGTCATCTCTGAGTTGCCTTCTAAAGTTTTATGTCTTCCTATGATATTTTCATGGACTCAGTTTTAATTCTTGCAGAACATATATTTTAATGATACACAGTTTTTTTTAAGAAGCCAAGATTATATCAAAACTTATTATAGAACCACAGAAAAACTGGTTTGGAACCAGAAAAGTACAAAAAAAAAAAAACCAACTAGAGGTACACAGACATAGGACAATTAATAATTTGGAAAAAAAAAAGACTTACTTTGTCCATTCTGCTAATTTTCTCCCAATCGCCTTAAATGCACTTTTAGCAACATTTTTTCAAAAATTTACCAAAAAGAAAAAAAGACTAATTTCCTTTTTATACAAAAAAAATGATAAGTAGCAAGTTGTTCTGCCCAACACAGGAGTTTTTCTTTTTTAATGCATTCTGTAAAAGTTCGTTTGACAGTCTCTCTCTCTCTGAAATTCACAGTCCATTAAATTCTTCCCCTCTTCTTTTAGCAAACTTGTAACATCCTTTCTTAACAGAAGGAAATTAAGCAAACAAAACCAGTCTTTTGCCTTTTCTTTCTCTGCTTCTCTCCCCCTTCTTATTTTGATTGATTTATTTATTGAATTGCCATATACGGCCAGTTAAAACTGCTGCCGGACAGTAACATATCCCGGATGAGGGTTTCGATGGGGGTTTTACCTACCAAACGGACGAAAAACAATTGCTCTATGACTGAGGAGGAGACCGTGCGGAGGGAAGGGAGGCGAAGCAAAAGCTTTCCGAACCGCGTTGGCTGGTTGGGGTACTGGCTCCTGACGTACTCTTCCAAAGCGCACTGGGACTTTTCCTGCAGGCTTTCCACATGGGCTACATCAGACAGACCACAGGCATCTGGAAGAAAGTTAAAAAAAAAAAAAGTGGGGAAAGAGGAAGAGAGAGAATCCATCAGATTAAGAGGCCTGAAATGGGTCACCTGAGGTGCGCACACAGTGCTCTGTCAAAGTGCCCCATCCAGACTTGGAGCAAATGCCTAGACACTGAAAACTTCAAGGGGGAGAAGCGAGGTGACAAAGCTTGAGCTGGTCCTGGAGTGTTTACTTTAAAATAAAACACGCTTGGGGTGCTACAGGCTTTCATTGCCCAGGTCCTCAGGCTGGGTCACTGGGAGGCCCAAGAAAAAAGTACATTGGTGTATCTGGCCCTATTTAGTACACAGACAGACAAAACCAGAACCACCAATGCTTCTTCCCCCATCCCCTGAATTTGGCTTATTATATAGTGTGTATAGGGAGGAGGGGTGACAACCTGGCCCAGCTTGCAGTAATGGCGTCCAAGACCCAGCCTCAGATTCTCCCCAAAGAGAGGGACTCATTTTTCTCCAGTCTTTGAAACTGATTTAAGTGGCCCTTTAAAACTGATCTTGTCAGTTTAGCCTATTGAAGGGCAGCCATGCAAACTGTGATCTCTCTGTTCATTTGAGCTGTTTCTTTCCCCTCCTTTTCTTCTCTCTCCCTTTTCTCCCACCCCCTTTTATTTATTTTTTTTTAAAGCCCAGGTCTCTCCAAGAAGCATCCCCCCTCCCTGTTATCTTCAGGAAAACACTTTTCTTTTCTTTCTTTTTTTTTTTCTGATACGTGAAATTACAATAAGTGCCTTTGAAATGAGAGGCTTCTTGGTGAAGGCGGTTCAGGTTGTGACCTGACCTTTCAGGGCTCCCCAGACAAGACTGGGGTTAACACATGCATATTGTGAATCATTAAAACAGTTTTCACCACCACCTCCACTCCTACCACCAGAACACACATGCGCCCTCCTCCACTCTGTCCAGGACTCTGTGTGTCTACAGATGCCTAGGTGTCTGTGGTCAGGAATGAAAAGATCTGTTTGTCTAGGACTCCTTCCTCTCCCTCTGCATCAGATAACAGGAACCTTTATCTCTTTGTGAGGCCTTCTGCATTCTCCATACAGGCCTCCACATCTTCAAACAGTGATAAATTAAACTGTTTCGACAGTACCAGGCATTTCTCTTCTTGAAAGACCAGGAGGTAAAGGCAAAGAACCAACAATGGCATCAAGAAATTAACAGCCACCTCCATCATCTGAGGTTATGAGAGGGGGGGCGAGGGGCAGCTATGGGGCAGGACTAGGGTGCCATGACACTTGTGCCAGGCAAAGTAGACATGAGAAGCCCATGAGGAGAAGAAACCCCCTCTATACAGCTCTGGTCTGGCCAGAATGCTGTCCTCTGATTGATTATCTAAGGACTTTGGAAGGTAGGGTTTAGAGTGACTGGGGTGGTGTTCTATGTGAGAAACAGTAACTCATCCCAGACAGCACAGTGAGAATGAGCCTGCAAGGGGCTCAGCTAATGAGCTGGTTCCCAGATTTCTTTGAACAACAAAGAAGAAACTGTGGTCCTCTCATCTGCCTGTCCTCGAAACTTACACATCTCTTCTAGCTTCCTCACTTAAAGATCTGGAGTAGGCTGACTAGGTCCCAGGACCCTGCCCACATCCAAACGGGTTTGTTATTCTTAGTCAGGAACCCCAGTCCCTTCTCAGCCATGACAAAGGAATCAGCTGACAACTTAGTGCAAGAATGTGAAGGGTGGGGGTGATTTCCACCCACCTGGGCTAGGGCTGAACTGAGTGAGCCTGGAGGCAGCCAAAAGGCTCAGGTGTGGCCCGAAAATGGAAAGCCAGACACTTTCAAAAATCATTTGGCCTCAAGAGTTAATGAATATCAGATCTATTACTCACACAGGTTAAACTACATGCAAACTAATTAGATTTCCTAATGCAGTCAATGACGGTTTCCTATCTCCAGCCACATTCATATCCAGCCCAAGTTGGCACACACTACACTGTGGGTTGATTGAAAATTGCCTTAAGTGTTTGCCTGAACAGGAGAAGCCAGAGGCCAGCCTTCAGCCCCCTGCAGACATTCTTGGAATTATGGTAGTCCTTCCGCCCCTCCTGCCCTTCCTGACAGCACAGCCCTTCTCCTGGCAGTCTGCATTATTTTCATGAGAAGGCAATTTTGAAAGCTGCTGCTCTCAGGTTAGGGTTGCCGGGAGCCCCAACTCCTACTGAGTTCACAAGCAAACTTTCCCCCCTGCAGGGACAAACTTTCTCCTACAGGGATGATGCCAGGGCTGCGATGTGCCCAGGGGCATCTCCTTGAGGTCTCAGACAGGGTGCCAAAAAAGAAAAGAAGAAGAAGAAGAAGAAGAAGCAGGAGCTTGAGATTCCCTGGGGGCCAACTAGGCCCAAAGGGCCTGGACTTAGGGAGGAAGCAGGAGAGAGCCTACCAGGTTGGGTACTAAAAGAGAGAGGAAGGGGCCTGAGAGACCTAAGGTCCCTCTGGGAGTCAGTGTGTGGAGCATCCTTCTGCACACCAGGACCAGCCAGCAGTTATAATAAGTTCCCACTTCAACATACACTCTGCAGTTTGACCTTTGAAAGGGGAAATAGGGCTGGCCACTTTTCCAGGCCCTAACTCTGTCCTGGGAGTTCTTGGGTACCTGGGAACAAGTCTCTATCCTACCTGAGGTGAACAGGACTATGGCCTTGAGGCAGCTGTACTCGGCTGAATCGACGTGCAGTGCCTTGAGCTTCTCCACTTGCTCTTGGAAGATCCGTATGTGGTCCATAAAGGCGACCACCCGGTCGGCCGACATGGGTGAAGCGTGCAGGCCAGCAGCGGCAAGGAGCGGGGCGACATGGAGGGGCATGGAGCACTGCGCCGCATTCAACACGAACAGCTCGCTCCAGGTGAGGCGAAGAAGGGCCACCTGGTCCGTGATCTGCAGGTCAGGGAAGAAGGGGATGTTCCGGGCCCACTCCACGGCGCTGAAGAGCATCCGCGCGGCCAGTTCGCAAATGTTCTCGATGCCCATGATGTTGTTAGGCTGCATGCACTGGCTGCCGAAGCGAGACGTGGGGTAGGGTTCCGCACGCAGCAGCAGGGAAATATATCCGGACAGGTACGAGTGGCAGTTGAGGGGGTCCCCGTTGGTCAGCGCGAACTGCCCGTGGGTAGGCTGGGTGGGCGGCATCCTGCCCCTCTGTACAGCTGCAGGGAGGAAAGAGGACACTCCACAGTTAATGATCAGCCTTGGTCCTGTATCTTTATACAAGACCCCAACCGGTCCCAGGCCTTAGAACAGCGCCAAGAACCAGGCAGGCCTGCTATAGCCAGGCACCAGGCTACCACTCCTCACAAATCACCTCCCAGGCCGGCTCTGACCGCCAGAGCTCAACACTTGCCTGCGAGGCCCTTCTGGGAGCTGGTCTGCCGCGAGGACCCAGAATTGGTCACTTTGCCTCGGGGTCCCCGGAGCGTGATGTAGCATTCTGGGGGCACCTTTCTTTCTTCTCCCCCCCTTTTCCCCCAGCTAAACAGCTGATATTTCTTATTGATTGGAGAAGGAACGGGAGCGGAGCGTAGGGGGAGGGCGAGAAGCTTTTTGCACAAGACATCAAGGTTTTACCCCAGATGACCAGTGGCCAACCCCCGAACGACTGTCCCCAAATCATGTAACCTCCACCCCAGTCCAGGAGAAAAACCCCCGGCGAGAAACAGAGTCTAAGACCCGCGTTTTTGCCTGATCAGTGAGCTCGGAGGAGGGGAGACAAGGGAGAAGAGGGCGGAGAGAGAAAGAGAGGCCGGCAGAGACAAGAGGAAGCCGGAGAGAGGCAGGGAGCCGGCGGCGAGCGCTGGCGGAGCCCGGGCAAGGCCCGTGAGGGCCCGGGAAAGCCAGAGAGGCTGAGGCTCCTGCTGTTATCTGACTCTGAACCGAGAGAGTCGCTCTCGCAGAAACACAAAGAAACCCCGGCTTTGGCTCGCCCCAACCCGGAGCCCGCGCCCCGCGCGGAGCGCGCCATTGGTAGAGCAATGTTCCCGGCTCTGGGCGAATTTTATGTCACAAAGACCCAGCTGGTGCAGAGCGAAAGCAGCGACCCAAGGCCCCTTGTCCACACTTTCCTACTCCCTACAGTGCTCTCTCTTCGTTTCAAAAGTGAAAGGAAAAAAAAGAAAAGCAAGAGGCATTTTTTTTAAAAGCAGAATGTTAATCCATAGAAGGGTCACATGAGTGCTGCCCAGGAGGCAGCGTTAATACGGCGAAGTGCATAAAATTGCCATTTGTAATTTGAACCTTCTGTACAAAAGTACAATCTCAGGTTGGTTTTTTTTTTGAGAAGGTGGGGGTTGGGGAGAGGGGTAAGGAGGAGGGACATATGTTGAACATGCAGGAAAAGCAAGGAAAGAGAGAGAGAGAGAGAGAGAGAGAGAGAGAGAGAGAGAGAGAGAGAGAGGACTTTAAAACAACAACAAACAACAATCCATCCCTTGCAGAAAGGTGAACTCAATGAACTCTCAATCAATGCATAGGAAAGGAAATACAGCCTGAAGAGAGAGTGGAGAAGGAAAGTCTGCTAAAGCGTGCGGACTGGAGGATGGGGGCTGGGGGTGGTCAGGGTTGCTGTGCAGACCCTGCTCCTAGTACCAAACCCCCTCTGGCTGCAACACGGAGGGCTTGGGGCTTCTGTGTCCTTACCCAGAGCAGGCTAGCCAAACGCACCCAGGGCCCCGGGACCGCGGGCGAAGGGGGGAGAAATGAGAGGCCGATACCTTCCCGTCTCATGCCCACTTTGAGGCACTTTTTGAGGCGGCAGTACTGGCACTGGTTGCGGTGGTGCTGGTCGATGGGACAGTTCCGGTTGGCGCGGCACGTGTAGCTCAGGTTCCTCCGCACGCTGCGCTTGAAGAAGCTCTTGCAGCCCTCGCACGTGAACTGGCCGTAGTGCTTGCCGCTCGACTTGTCCCCGCACACCACACATTCGATGTGCTGCTGCTGCTGCTGCTTGTCGCTGCCGGGGCCGCCAGGGCCGCCCTGGCCGCCAGCCGCTGTCTGGGCCGGCGTGCTGGCTGGGCCCCCTTGGCCCGGCGTCTGTGGCGTGTGCGGGGCGCCAGGCGGCGGGCCCGGCACGGGCGGCGCCTGCGAGGCCTGGCTGCCCTGAGAGCCGGGCACCTCGTCCTGGGGGTCGCGCCACGTGCTGACTACCATTGCCATATCTATGGGGGCCGCGTCCGGACTTCTGCTCCCCTGGCTGCGGGCGGCGGCGGGGTGGCGGCGGCTCCCGGGTCTCGGGCTCCTGCGCGCCGCCTTTTGTGTGTGCGAGGGTGCGAGAGGGCGCGGGAGGGCGCCCCGGGTGGCTCAGGGCTAGTTGATTGAGGTTGGTTAGTTTTTCCTTTTTTGTTTTTGCTTTTGCAAAGTTTTGTCGATTGCTTGTCTGGCCCGGTGTGTTTGTTTTGTTTGTTTCCCTCGGCTCAGCTTTGTTGGTTTCGGGGGGCTTTCCGTCAAGAGGGGAGGGCAAGAGGACAGGGGAGAGCGAGTGGGAGCAGAACGTGGAGAGAGGGAGGGGAGGGAGAGCTGCAAGTCGATTGTCTGGCTTCAAGACAGAAGTAGGAGGCCAAAAAAAAAAAAATCTCTCCAAAGATCTCGCTCGCTCTCACTCTCCCTCCCTCTCTCCCTCTCTGGTTCACTCTCTCGCTCTCAGATCTAGTGTGCAGCGGAGGAGTTGGAGGAGGAGGAAGAGGAGGAGGAGGAAGAGGAGAAGGAGAGGCGACTGTCCGGGGGCCAAGTCCAGGGCAGCCCACAGTCAGCCATTCAGGAAAGCCATCGAAATCAGAAGGACTGGGAGAGCAGAGGCGCCGGGCGCGGGCGCGCCCTGGGGGCCAGGCAGGCCGGGGCGGAGACCGGCGGCCCGCGAAGTGGCCGGAGCTCTGCCCGGGTCCGGGGGAATCAGCATGAAAGTGGTCCGCGTCCGGCGCTGCGCGGCGTCGTCCTGGCGCTGGGCCGCCGCCGCCTCCTGCCCCGGGCGCCTGGCGCGCGCCGCGCTCGCTCCGGACGCCGCCGCCGCCGCCGCTCTTGGAGGCCGCTCGCTGCTCCCCGTGGGCCGCCCGGGCCGCCGCCGCCGCCGCCGAAGCCTCCGGGTCGGGCCCGGAGCCGCCGCGTCTAGCGCCGCCGCCGCCGGTGGAGTCGCTGCTGCCGCTGCTGCTGCCGCCGGAGCTGCTGCTGCTGCTGCCGCCGCCGCCTCACACACATAGGGAAAGAGTCAACTCGCCGGCGGCGGGGGAGAGATGATAAGAGAGAAAGGAGGGCAGATCAGCACCTAGAAGCGCATCCTTCGTGCGCAGAGGGGGGAGAAACGGAGAGAAAGAATGAAAGAGGGAAGAGCTGCGCGGCACCCGGAGAAAGGAGGCAACTCCGGCAGAGGAGGAGGAGAAGAAAACACACACGCGCGCACGCACGCACACACCGCGGAGAGAAAAGAGCAGAATCAAAGTGATCAAATATGCTAAAAAGGGGGGCGCGGGAGGGAATGCGATTTATAGGCGCCGGGGCTGGCAGAAGTGGCTTCTCCGCGATCAGCTCACTGAGCTCTCTATATAGTGAACTTTGACACGACTGCTGCAACTTAGCGCACGTTACCATGGCGACGGCGCGCCTTATAAGGCAGCCGCCGGGGTTGGCCTGGCCCGGCGCGCGCGCGCCGCCCCCTCGCCGTCATTGGCCGGACCGCGGCGGCCCCGCCATGGCGGCAGCGGGAGCAGCTCGGTCCTAGTGCGAGCGGCGTCGCCAGTGCCGCGCGGGGCGCGCGGGGACGGAGGGGGGCGGGGACGGGTGGCCGCGCCGCCCCAGCCACCGAGCGGGGGGATGGGCCCGGGCGGGCCCTGGGAGCGCGGACCCCGCTCGCCCCGCACCCGGCACCCGAGGTTACCGCCCCGGCGGCTAGGCGAGCGTGCAGCGCACACACTACGCCTCTTAAAGGCTCCGCGAGAGGTTGAGGATGGAGCCGAAGACTTAGTCTGTCGCAACTTGGCTTTGCAACTAAATGCGCGGCTCGCTCTCCACCCGGGACTCCCGGCGCATTATGTAGAACCCACGATACCAAAGACGGAGAGCGCTTCCTTCTTCTTTGTAGAGGGGTACGCAACGGAGGTGGCAAGGTGCCGGGATCTGAGCTTGCTAAAGAAATATTTGGCTAGATCCGTGTGGTGGCAGATCCTTTGCTTAATGAACTCTCATCACTTGCTCAGTTAAGGAGCTCCTTTTTGTTTGTTTGTTTTATAGGGGAAAGAAGCCGTTCAATATCTGCCTTTTTCTTTGGAGGGTTAATATTTTATAGATTTGTGGCCTGACATTTTAATTGCTCAAATGGAGCATCTCGGATGCTGAGAAGCACAAGTAGACTTCACTTCATTGTCATGACGCAATTAAAATAAATTCCCCTCAACTTGATCCTCTCTCGTTGGTTTTAGCTAACTGGCCAGCCAGTGACCTGTCACACACCCGGTCATGAAAAGAGAGCAAAAGACCTTTCTGTCCGCTGATGGACAGGCACAGGCAGCCGCTCAGCTTCGCCTGTGCACACCCTCCGTACACACATGTAAACGCACATGTATCAGATGCACATTTGTCAATGTACACAGACAAAGACGTCCAAGACGATGCTTCTAGGTCACAGAACAGTTGAATACGGACTTCATTGTTCAAATTCTCTTTAGACATCCATATAGTCATCAAAATACACCGAGAGAGCCTGCTCCCAGTTGGAAATATCACCAAGAGAACTCACAAGAACCACACACAAACCGCAGTCTTCCTCCAGAGAGTCACGGTAGAAAAACCAGTACCCCAACCTATCTCACCCTGCTCAGGATGCTCAAGCCATTGATATCGCTGTGTCTTTGAAAGTGTGCCTGAGTTTTAGACATCAAATATATAGAACCACCCCCAGGACACATTTGATTCCACTGACTAAACTTGCTGTCTGATTGGGACCAGTTAGTTGATTGTGAGGATTCCACATTTGTATGAGAAATTTGTGTTTAATAGGGAGTCCCTTGCACCAAGCCTAAACTTAATCCATAAGTCAAAATGGTTTATCAGCAATGAAATTATTTTCTCACAAAACATGCTGAGTTACTGGGGTGGGGGGGGAGGACACCACAAAGAGAGAACTTCACAAGAGCATCCTTGACAGCATGAAAATTTGGCAATATAAAGTTACTTCAATAAAAATAAACCTGTCGTGTAATTGCCATTTCGGGCAGTTTCTTTTACACACACAGGCAGGGTGTGAGATGAGGAGCACATGAAGATGTGGGCAGACAGAAGTTGGCTTTTCGGCAAGGAAAAAAAAAATCTTATTTTTTTTTAAAAAGTCCTTCTTAGCCTTCTCTCTTTTTTTTCTACTGAAATCACATATTGCATTTAAGTGGCAGGTGCTGTAATAATTTGAATGTTTTAAGAAATAACAAGCTATAGCAGGTACTAGACTATCATAAACCTGGTGTGTTCAATAAGGTGGCCACACAGTAAGGCCAGGCTGAGCGTTTCTGGCTGGTTAGAGATACTACATAACTCTCCTACAGAGAACAAGAAAGGAAGAAGGAAAAAAAATCAGAGAAGTCTGGTTTTTTTTCTTTTAATTTTTCTGATTTGGGGAATTATCTGATGCTAAAAAAATATCAGATTATAGAGGCGAGCTCAGCATATAGTGAGCCTGAGGTTGACACAGGAAATCTAATAGGTATTCCCATCTCGACTTAATAGATGAGCATAATTGATTATAGAGAAATGTTAATCTTGCCTTTCCAGTACAGCCATTTTCATAGCAAGATTACTTTTTCCACACACACGGAGATGATTTTTGAGGAGGAGAAATTTCATACATGTATTTATATATATGCATGTATATATGTATATATGTACATATATTGAAGGCTATAATTTCATTAGATAGAAAAATCAAGATTTTTTCCCTCTTTTACAGAACTGTAGTCAGCTAGACACACGGCCACACAGCTAACATCAAGTCAGGGGTGCTTCACTTTGTATTTTTGAACTCATTTAGCTATAGAAATGCTATTTAAAAGGGGAAGAAAAAAATCACCATATGAATTGTAGTTAATTTAATGAGTGGACGAAGAGACAGGACAGCCAGACTGAGGAATTTTTTTTAAGAAAAAAAGCAAAAATATTTTTAAATGCCCTTTTTAAAGATGCTCAGTTGTCTTAACTCTAAGATTTAAAGATCCTGACTAAAAGATACCTATCTACATATTATTATTTTTAAAAAACTTAACCAAGCCTTTTACTACGAATGTAAATTTATTTTAATGAGAATTGTGGCAAGCTTTATTTGACTGGTCAAAGTTAGGGAAAAAACCATTTGTCTTAATCTGAAAAAAAAAAAAAGTCCCTAACTCCCAGGAATATGGTTTCCTTGCAGAAAGTGGTTGGCTGGTCTGTAATTCTTTACAGATTAAATCACAATATGAATACAGACCCCAGCAATGCCGAGTTTAACTCTGAGCTCAGTAGAATCCAGGATCCATTGAATTTCTCCTTTCCCTCAATCTAGTCGTGTGTGTTTTTCTCTTCCACCACACTGGAGCTCCGTGAATAGGGAAGGGGCTTCCATTGTGTCCCTCTGAACTTCCAAGTCAATGCAATTTTTAACCACTGGCTTGTGGTACTTTGAAAATCACCAGGGGCTGTCAGAGTTGGGTCCTCTGAAAAATTTACAGTGCTAAATCAGAGCATATGCTGGGAGGGAAAAATTGCTTAAGATTGGAGCAAGTACAGTATCTGTCTGCCCCCTAGTGTAAGAGTCCTCGCTGCCTAAAACCCAACTTTATAAGAAAAGGAGCCCTTAAAGGGAAACGACTTGGGGCTCATGTAGGCATAGGAGAATGAAACTTCTGTACATTTTAATCTGAATAATTCTTCAGGATTTAAAATTATTTGTCTGTGGCTTGGTTGGACTGCACTCGGATCTCGCCGGTTCTACGTTTCTCGAGTCACTGGTGAAGGGATGATTTTTTTTTTTTGAACTGGGTTTATGTGCGTCCCCCTCACCCCTCCTCTCTTTTTCTCTCTGCCTCTGTCGTCTCCCTCGCTGGCTTTTTAAAAATGAAGAACCGTTCCATGATCATTTTGCACACAGCACAGAATTGCTTCTTAAGTCAGCCCGGCGCGGTTGCAATAGACAGCAAAAAGGTAAACCATTTGCCTGAATTCAGCACGCCAGCACCACCACCCCGCCCGATGGTGAGTACCCTTCTCCTTGCGATTCTCCTAGCTTAACAGAGCTCGCCTTCAGGAACCGCAGCCGAGGGCGCCGGGCAAGGGCTTTGGTCCCTGCCCGCCCGCCCGCCTGCCTGCCTGCCTGCCTGGCTGCATGTCAGCTGCACAAGGTTGCAAAATGAAGCGCAGAGGCAATTCAAACAGGAAATTCTGTTACCTAAAGCCAGCATAGCAGCAGCCCCTGTGCTAACAAACCCAGTCATTTGCTGCTTGGACAACCAGGCTTCTAGGACTGGTTTTCGGTCAATTCTATGGAAGGAAATGAGTTTGAGAAGACAGGATGAGGAGATGGGAGGCAACCGCAGTCTTTATGCTTCGGTTTAATCATATTTTGGCAGCTTTGCAATTGTATTTCCCCCCCTCTCCCACCTCTGCTACCACACACATGTAATAAAATATGGCAACGCACTGAATTGACTGCCCCCCCACCCCTTCAACCACAGTCCAAGGCAATGCATACACGTTAGCAAACCGATTTTCTGGAAAGCCCCAAGTCATCCCCAAACCCACATAGCATAAGGAGAAAAGTGAGAAAGAGGAGAAAGATAAAGAGAAATACAGTAAGCAAACATACCAAAACCATATTTGCCTTGTTCAAGGTCCCAAACGGCTTGCATCTTCCTTCTAAACTGGAATAACTCTCCTTTAGTTTGGCGGGTGAAATAAACGCTTTGTTGGCCCCCTGAAAAGATGTGTCTTTGATAATTAAAGAGACTCTCCTCCACGGTGTTTATCTAAGCGATTGTGCAAACTGATAAAAAAGTAGGCATTAGTCTGCAGGGAAAAAAGGAAAGGTGAAGGCAGAGCTATTCCACCTCAAGGAAGTGCTTCCCTGTGTACCAGGCGCTCTCAGCCTTTGGAAAAGCCTGCACACTAACTTTAGAGAGAGACGCGGCTTCAGGGAGCTTTGTACATAGCTGCTGAGGAATGCAAGCCTCGCCTTTAAGAAAAAAAAACCCCAAACCGTAGGTAGGAGATGTCTGGAGTGATCCTTGTCTCTCATCTGATGCCTTAGAAGGAAGAGTGCGTTGTTACACCTTGTTTGGGGCTGGAAAGAGGAGACTTTAAAAACACCCTTCCAATTGGAAAAAAAAAATCTCCCAACTTAATGAGTTTAGTCGGAGGCTGGAGCAAACGGCTCAGCCTTAGCAGAAAACCGCAAACAACTATAAGCAATATTGCAAAGCAAGACAACTGGAGGCACAGCCAAATTCCACTGTTTGGGGTCGAGAAGGATGGAGGCTAATCCTAAAGCAAGTTGGAAAAAAAAAACAGAGGTGGGAGAGGAGGGGGAAAAGCTGCAGCCTAGTAGACTGGCAGACAGGGTTCTCTCACCCTGGATCAAAGATAGAACTTGAAACAGGAGGCCAACATTTTTTCTTAGGAATCAGTTGGAATCTTCATTTTCTACTTTTAACTCAAATCGCCCCCACCCAAATGATTTTTCTTCCTCTCCCCTGTGGGTTAGTGCCTCCCTCCCCTTTCTACTGTCCATTCTAGAACTTTCCTGAAGAGGAAATCTATTTCTTTTGGGGGAGGGGTTCCCTATTTCATGCCTTCAAATAATGAATACTTAATTCATTCCCTCCCTTTATCAGTTCCCCCCCCCAAAGACTAAAGGAAGCAGAGATACAATAACTAGCAAAAATTGAGAATAGACCGAGCTCCTTCTTGCAGTTTAGTACAGTTTTAACTAATGGATTTTTGTTGTTGTTGTTGTTGTTTTGTTTTAAGAGAAGAATAATGGGGAAACATGGATCTTTTATTTTAGGAAACTGTTATGGTAAGATGAATGTCAGACTTGACAAATGGAACTAGCGCTCTTCACTGCTTCTTGTCCTTGTCTTAAACAGGAATTAAGTTAAACACAGTGCTGAATGTTAATTGCATGTTTACTGGCTAATGGAAATTACAAATGGTTTTGCCACCTCAAACAATGATGAAAACTCTGAAGACACTGTAATTATATACTTTGAGGGAAATAACTCAGAATATTGATCATAAGAAGTGTAAATCTTTTTTTAACTATTCATTAATACCATAAATATGGGCTACAGAAGTTTTTCCTTGCGGTTTGTCTCATCAGTTACACTGAGTGGATGGCTGGAGGGACTCCTCCCGAGAGGAGGTGAACTCTGTCTCTCAGAAGGAGGCCACGTGTGTGACTCAGGAGTGCCCCCTCCCTTCCGCCCCGCCCCCTTCATCCTAGCGGAAGGTCCAGTGATCTCCAAGAGGGAGGCCCGGCTCAGGGCAGGTGAAGGTGATCTCAGTCGGGCCTCTCTAGTCTCCTTCTCTTGCCCTCTTCTCTCCTTCTCTTCCCCCCCCCCTCCTTTTTCTTTTTATGCCAGGTCTGATCGATGACCACGTTACCCAGCCTGGGCGCCTCGGATAACCTAATGAACGACCAATTAGACCTGGCAACTCATTGCCACCCAGAGATGCAGTCCTGACCACTCTAGCTCCCTCCTTCAGAGGTGGCTAGGGCACTTCATTGCCAGAGAAGGGGGAACAAATTAGGGATTGAGGTGGCCGTTGGATAAGGTGACTTAGGCACTGAACCAGAACTGGATTTTGGAGTAATTATTTTGTGGTCGTTTTCTTTCAACTTTAGCCAAATTTAGAACACTGGCAGCCACTCCAATCTTGGGGGTCAAAGGTGAGAGATACACTAACCCTAAAAGGCAGGCCCGCCGTGTCCGAGAGGCCAATCAGGCAGTGGCATGGGGGTGGTGATGAAAAACCTGCGTGGCTCTTAAGGGGGTGGGGGCGAGAAACACACATGCAGGAGCCCAGCCCCAAGTGCACGTTTAAAGTGAAGTATTGAAGATTTTAAAAGAAGTGTTCAAGGCTTGTGGGACTGGAGTCCTCCTTTTCCCTGAGAATTCCCAAGGCTCTGGTCTTTGTCTTAGAAGGAATGGAGTTTCTGAATGGTGTGAAAGGGACAGAGAGGGTCGCTTCCAATCGATTTTACTTGTCCTTTCTGCCTTTTCGGATCAACGCCCTTCAATGGACACAGAGGTGCTCTTTCAACCAAAAACTTGTGCTACATTTTCTGCCTGTATTGGTGCTAAATACAATAAGCATCGGGTAGATTTTCTTCTCTTTGCTCTCCAAAGCTAAAAAAGAAAAAAAAAACCCACCCTAATTAAATTGTTTTTTTTTTCTGGACAGTCAAGACTGACCAATTAAGTATGCATTAGTATAAAGATAGACTGTGCAGATATAGCGTTTTAGAAAGCCATGGTGATGACAAAGGCGAGGGCATTGGGGTGTGGGGAGGAGTGCCTGGATCCAGCCTGGTCGCACCTTCTTCTCTGGGCCCCAGGGGAAATTGCAAAGGCCCAGGCCTCAGGTGAGAGGAAATCAGGCCAGTTAACAACAGGTGGCCGGGGGTTGTGGTGGAAGACTTGAAGACCCGAAAGCACAGGTCTCAGAGAAGAGGAGCCTCCCGAGGAGGATTATTCCTCACAGACGACAGCTCCCGCAATTTAGCAATCCCAGGTGGCAGGAATCACAGTACAAGACGAGGCCGTGCAGTGTCCACTCTGCATCAGGCCCACTTCCTGGGGTCCCCGGGCCAAAGTGAGGCTATGTAATCCTGAAGTTGTGTGGGTACGCCCGGGGTAGGCGCTGACACCGCAGCCACCTGGACCACAGCCCTCTGGCTGCCAAGAGTAGCCCCCCTCCCCTCAACACTTCACAGCTAAGCGCCTTTTTTGCTTCTACGGATAGGGACATCTACGGAAAGTTCCCACCAGACGACCTGCGCGGTCCGACTGGCGACAAGGACAAGATGTTGGAGGAGTAGAAAGGCCAGGGGGTCACAGAAACGGTGGCGGAGAAGCAGGTCTCTAACTGTCGCTGCAGCACTGAGCTCCTCCACCTCTTTTCCGCCCTAGGAGGCATGGGCCGGCGAAGAGCCTCGTGTCCCAAAGGGGACGACTGTCAAAGCAGGGGGCTGGGGCCTCCCTGCGTGGCTACGCAGTTCTCTGATAGGTGGTCCTGGGCCACGGGGACGCTAGCGCGTCTCACGATCTCCGGAAGGGCTCTCGGGGTGCAAGGAGCGCCCTGAGAAGGGAAGGGGGGAGTGGAGGAGACAGTGGCAGCCGGCGGGAAGGGGCTGAATGTCAAAAGTAAAAAGGTTGAAAAGGCAATTTTCCAGATGCGCTTTGTCCCCCCACTTCTCTCTTACTTGGGCCTCCCGCCCGGGCTGTAAATCTACGGCCGGAGGCCAGGACACCAGGAGTTCCCTCGGCTGCGGGCCCGACGCGGCCCCGCCCGCAGAGCGCACACCTCCCGGTGGGCCCCGCATCGATCCAAAGCCTAGCTGAGGATGTCACCGCACTAAATATTTACTGATCACACACGAATAGCCAGGGCTCGAACGATTTTCCTCTGTGAGGAGAGCGCAGAGAGCAGGGTAAATCATTTTATTAGTGTGGATAAAGCCCAGAGCACACTCCGGGCTGGAGTGTTTTAAGATGTGTCTTCAACGGGATGAAAAGAGTTAGGGAAATCGATACGGAGTGATTAGAAGCCCCCGGGGTGAAGAAGGGGGACCTGACTTGCGGGGATTTGGCGGGGTGGAGAGGGAGGAAGCAGCCCCGAGGGGAATCGGCGGGACCACCGCCTAGGAGCTCCAGCGCAGGCCTTGGTCCCTCTGTCCTCGACGGAAAAGGTGACAGCGCATCAACGGTAAGAGTAGGGCAGCCCGGCTTCACAGATAGGGCTGAGCGGGCCACTGCGGGGGCCAAGGGCTTGGGAGTCACGGGCTCTACACTGGGAGTGGCAGAGACCAGGTGGCCACCGGAGTTGACGACTCGCGTGGAGCGTGGACCACGGACACGTTTCGTCGCTTGTAGTGTCTTCAGGAAGCCTGGGTAGCCAAGGTGTGGCCCCAGTTGATTGTATTCTTATCCTGGCATTTTGGGGACGCCTTTTAGATAGCACGCCAAGCTTCCCCAACTTTCTCCTTGATCAGTCTCCCTCTTTCATCTTTTTTAGCATCCCTAAAGTAGCTCAGTCTCACTGACTGCTTTCTCTGCTACTCACCCAGTGGCCGGGAGGGCCACCGGGTGGCGAGACACCCCCTCCCCTCTCTGCCGCTAGGAATTTGCCAGACCAGCGGATTCCAGGTTCGCTTCTGGGCAGGTGAGGGGAAGAGTAAAGCCAGCGAGGATTAAGGCAGGAGCTCCGAGAGAAGCAGCAGGACCGTGGGCTCTTGCTCTGGGTCACAGGGAAGTCAGTTTTTGCAGGATCAGGCCCCACCCCAGCCGTTGGGGACCTGTCTGGGGTCCCCAGATTGGATTCTGGGAGCTAAACTGGTCGAGGTATAAAGTCTTGGGGTTCATGAGGTGTTGGGTAAATTTTACTGGTAGGGAGCAGAAAACCTTCTCCGCAAAGCCACCAGCAATGTCTGGCTCGAAAATGGATTTTTCACTTCTTGAACGCGAGTCTCGCTACTGTGAACAAGCGTAGACCTTCGAGACAGCTGTAAACAACCTAGAAGGCGCTTATTTCTGGAGGTGAAGGGTTGGGGCAGAAGGTGAGGAAAGAGAACAATTCTTTGCCTTTTTCCTCCTTCTGGCCTTTTCCTCAAAAGGCAAGAAAAAAAAATCTTTCAAAAGAAACCGATAGCTGCCTACTGTGTGTATGCCTGCACACACGTTTTCATGTGCATATGTGTAGAAAGGCGGTCTTTCCCTTTGCTCGATTTGCTTAGCAGCTTGGACTATTCATGTCAGGCTACCCTGCGTGTGCTTCGGTGCAACAGGAAGCAAGCTGAAAACTCAATTCACCACTTTCCAGAAGGGAGATTTTTTTTTTTAAATATGAATCCCAGTGGATTAGAATGCTGTGTTCAGGTGTGAGGCAATCAGCCTCCCGCTCCCTCCTTGGTAATCCTGATTCCTGCTTTGGAAGCTTGTGGCCCCGCTGACCTAGAGGAGAGTCAGCTTGGTCTCCATTAACCCTTATTGGTCCTGACTAGAGAATCAGGGTTAACAACACTATCTGCCCAGAGATTGATTTTAAAAGGGATGTAAGGAAAGACATAAAGAAAAAAAAGAAGGGAGAGGAGGGAAGAAGGGAGAGAAAGAGAGGAGTGGGAACACTTTATGCACTTTGGCTGGAAGGATTTTAGAACACTTTGCTTTTCCCTTACGCCCCACCCTATCTTCACCCCACCCTACTCCCCTGCAAGCAGGGGTTTCATTCAGAGACAACAATCCCATCCATCAAGGCAAGCATACTCCAGGGGGATGGACTTTAGGAAATAAGAAAATAGGACGTAGTGAATTCCCCCTCCCCTCTTTAACTGACCACCCAAATCACCAAATCACTTTAAACCTCTCTCTCTCTCTCTCTCTCTCTCTCTCTCTCTCTCTCTCTCTCTCTCTCTCTCTCGATCACACACACACACACACACACACACGATTATCCTGCAAGAGATTAAAAAAAACAAATCTCAAGACACGGTTTACCTTCTCTCATTGAAGTAAAAGAGAATTTAAAATCGTGTCAGCAGCCGAATTATAGCCATAAAATCTGAATGAGATTAGAAACTTCCATTCAGCTGGCTTCAAATGTGGTGGCATTTCTATGGGTCCAAGGATGATGGGCTTGTCCAGGAGGGTGCAAGCCCATGGTAGAGGTTCTCTCTTCATTTTAGAAGTACCTTGATGGATTAAAGGTTCATATACTCAAACATTAGATAGAGGCTGCCACTTATGTGTACAGTCCTGGAGGCTGGCAGAAGGCAGTGCAGAAAGACTTCTGAATGAGCCCACTGGAACCATCAGTGCTAGGAGACAAGCTGGAGCAGCCCAGCAAGGGTACTACTACCTTTATGACTTGCAAAACCACAAAGAGGCACCTCAAAGCGCCAGCTTCAGACTTTCAGTTGGTAGCTTTGGCAGGGTATTTAAGCACACAGTGAATATCTTTTGCCTGATATATTTATTCAAAAATTTAAGACTCTCTCTCTCTCTCTCTCTCTCTCTCTCTCTCTCTCTCTCTCTCTCTCTCTGTGTGTGTGTGTGTGTGTGTGTGCATCACCAGCAACTGGTGATTTAAATCTTAAATACTGGACTATAGATGGTGGCATCAGGAAACTTTCTGCCCCTTTTTACCAAGCCTAGTATGGGCTATCCATGATTTCAGTATTAACGTTGCATTTCAAGTTACCTCCTGTTGAGGAAGTCCCAAGGTCATCTGAAACCATGTGAACGGCAGTTCCCACTTAGACTTGGACAAAGTCAAGGATGATGGTTGGTCTCCACATATTTTCATTATCAATCGCCTGTAATGAAATCTTTAAAAAAATGACAGTTAATTTTTTACAATGTAAGAAAAGAGGAAAAAAATATTAACTGATAGGATCTAGTGCTACATGTGAAGGTATTAGGAAGGAAAATATCCGGGAAAATTAATATTGTTAATTAGCTGCATGAACGAACTTCAGGCAAACACCAGCAGCACAGCAAATGAGGGTTCATTTGATTTAAATTCCTTAAACCGCGCACTCAAGTAAACTTCAGAGGGAGCAATAGAATTTAAGGATTCACTTTTTCCTTTAGGACATTTACCAAGCTCCAGTTTCAATATAAAGATAAAAGTTGAGAATAAGTTGATGACCAGAAATAGATATACTGCCACATAGAGGGACAACTCTATAGTAATCTAGAGAACATTTAGATACTTATATCACCAGCTTTGCTTCTCTTCTTCAAAGGCGGCTTTTTGGAAATGTGCGGGTACTTATTACAACTAAACAAATTCCATACAGAATGTAGGAAGGATTTTTAATATCACGTTTCATTTCTTGGTAATAGAAAATATTATCTTGAAGGTATTCAAGCCATACATTTGAGAACAAATGACATTGACCCTGTTATTTTGAGGATAAGATAGAAAACAGTAAATTTCCTATCCGTCTATTAGAATTCATTATACATTGATAAATTTTATCGAGGAGATTTCTTTTTTTTAAAATATTCATTTATTTATTTATTATGTATACAATATTCTGTCTGTGTGTATGTCTGCACACCAGAAGCGGGCACCAGACCTCACTACAGATGGTTTGTGAGCCACCATGTGGTTGCCGGGAATTGAACTCAGGACCTTTGGAAGAGCAGGCAATGCTCTTAACCACTGAGCCATCTCTCCAACCCCCTCTAGGAGATTTCTACAGAAACGACTATGGTGAATTGACTGAGACGGGGCCCTTTCAACATTCAAAGTAAAACTGAAACCATGAAAGGAAAGAAATATTGATTTCAGTGACAGATGTCACACTGGCTATTTCTTGACAGGACCACATCACATCATATGTCAAATGTCAAAGACAAGAAGTTAAAAATCGAGGAAGACTATGTCTTTGCTTATTGTGCGTTAGCCTGTTTAGTCCCAAACATGCACAGTTTTCTGTTGCATATTTTCTCGTTGTCGTTGGTTATGTTTTCAAACACTAAAAAGAATTCAGTGTCATGAGATTTCAGGGCTAAGGTGTCTTAAAAGTTTTTTTTTTCCTTGATAGACTTGTCTGAGTGTTAAAGACTCAGCTTATTTACCCATTGATTTTTTTCCCAAGTGATTTTGGTTAATTTAATGGCTTTCAAAATCATGTATTATCTTGCAAAAATCTATTTTTTCCTATATACATTAGAGTCAAATAAAAGATGTCTAATCTTTTTAAGGATGTATAGTTCAGTGTTCTTCAATTACTGAAGAACTACTATTTCAACCTCCAGGGTTTTATTTAAAAAAAGAACTCCAAAATCTGTACTTTTTTTTGTATTTATGTGTATATGCCTGTAGGTACCTGCTGAGGCTATAAGAGGGGTCTGGTCCCCTGGAACTAGAATTACAGGAAGTCGTAAGCAACCCAACATTGGTGCTGGGAATCAAACTCTGGTCCTCGGCAGGAGCAGCAAGTGCTTTTAAGGACGGAGAGATCTCTCTCTCCACACACACACACACACACACACACACACACACACACAAACACACACACACACACACATCCCACTTTTTAACAAGTCTTAAAGTTGACACTGTTATAGTGTGATATAACATGTACAAGAAAAGACTTTGACTCTCCCTCTTTATTCTGGAAATTTCTGTTATACTTAAGTACTTGGATGATCTTGGGTCAGAATTACCCATCCCCTTTAAAGATCAGTGAATCAGATTTCTAGACAAGCACTGTGATGTTTACTTTGAAGTTTCAGTTACACAAAAGTTTGCCTAATAACTTAGAAGCAGTTCTATCCTAAACAAATTAAAATGGGGCATCTTTTAGCCACCATTTGAGTTTATGTTTTTCTGCCCTAGAGTCTCTGATTGTCAAGTAGGCGGCCTCGGTCTTCAGTTACTGTCTCGGTACTAACAGGGTAAGTGTTTAAAATTAAAAATGTTTCCAACAGTCCTGCTTATAGAGCTAGAAACATTATTAAATATCATTTAGATTTCTGTTTAGATTTGTATGTCCAGTCAGGAATGAGCAGTGTATAGTACCCCCCGCACCATCTCCTTCCTTTAAACAAACAAATAAAACAATACCACATATGTTAGCTAAAGAGAAGCCCTCCCTAGACAAACAAATAATAACCCTTCGAATGCAATGTCTCGGAAATACAGGCACATTGCTTTCATAATTGAATTCTTAATAAGGTTTTATTTCTTCTCGTCTACCTACTAATTCTTCTTCTGTGTTATACAATTTATGACTTTAAAATCAAACGTTAACAACATGCCATCATGGGCCTTTCTAAAGTGGGGAGAACTTTGGAAGCTAAATCCCTCTCTAAAAAAGGTGACAAGTGGCGGAGCAGGGTGGCATGCCCCTCTTTTTGGTGATGTCAGAAAAGTTTTCTTTTTAAAATTACTATTTTCATCGTTTTCACCAAGGGCAAAAGGGCAATGACAGGGGGAGGCAAACAAAAGCATTCTCTTCCATTCTCTGCCTCTTCAAACCCCACACGATAAACAAAGCAAAATCCACTTCCCACCTACCTCCCAAAGCAGCCCCTAGCACTGGGGAAGAGTTTCTGCAGAACTCACTGGGAAGCTTTCAGCACTCTGAGTTACCTAGCTTCTCAAGGGGGCCAGGCAATGGCCAGCCTGGTAGAGCGGGAAGCAAGAACCCATCACTGAGAGGCAAACTTAGGAAAGTAACTGTTGAAAGTCTCCAAAGGAGATTTGAAGAGGCAGGACAGTAGAAGCTGATAGAACCAGTTGTATTTTTTTTCCAAGGCATTTCTAATTTTTACGATTATCTCCCCCCCCACACTTCTTTTACTATCTGTCTTTGTGCCTCCAGGGCCAGGGAGAGAGTGGGGGCAGATCTGAGATTGCTTTCAGAGTTTCCTTCCTCTGATGATGGATTACCATGTCAATTTAAACGGCATAGGATTAATTTGTTTCAATGATTTCTCTTTAGGCTGAATGCCAGGCATTTTCTATCTCTCCCCCTTGCTCTTCAGAACAACAACAACGAGAGAGAGAGAGAGAGAGAGAGAGAGAGAGAGAGAGAGAGAGAGAAGAGAGATTTTCCATATTTTAAGTTGAGAGACAGTAATGGAAATAGACAAGTTGGGTGTACTGTGGCAACACAGTTACAGGTTTGAGTCTTTTTATCTCTGAAACATACAGTCAGTCACATTAAAATGAAATTGGTCCCAACGTTTATTCAATAAGTACTTGTCTTGTAGATAATCCAGTGTAGAGTGCTTCTGACATATAAGGATTTAATTTCTCTTGGACAAGTTATTAGTACAACACGTTTAAACTCACCAATACCAAGAGGTGATTGAGATCTCTAACAATCTTAAATGCTCACTGTGCAAAGAGAGTTTGTATGAGGGAGGACCCTTGGGAGAATGCACGTTTTACACATGCATCCATGCACACACGCGAGCAAGACAGGCACCCGTGCATGTCTGTGCCTGTATTCACACATCTCCTGAGTTCCCATGTCCACATTCTGCAGTGACGCTAAAAACAATTCCATCCATTATGCAGGTGTATCTAACCTTTCCAGAAATGAAAATATCCGGTTTTAATTTTTTGAAGGATTTCTAAAGTACACAAGAAAAAAAAATGCTTTTCAAATTCTCTTCCTCTGCAAGAACAGACCTATTATGAGGTAGAACGTGGTACGAGAAAGCACTTAGGTGCTATCCAAAATCAAGCACCGCCCTCCCCATCGCCTACCCCCCCCCCCACTCTTCTCACTTATACTAAACTTACAGCTAGCTAGGGGATGCTGCTGAGAGAAAAAGGGCAATTTAAGTGAAATGGTGTATCCTAAAGTGATTCTTTTATTTCCCAGTTTAAAGGGCATTCCTTCAGCAGTCTCAGAAAGATAGGAGAGGGATTCCAATCTAAGTACTGATCATCTCGGGAAAACATGATGGTTTCCACTCTTTTTTCCTAATGATCTCTCGTTATTCCAGGACCGCGCCCCAATGAAAATTTAGCATCATAGTTCAGAATAACAAATTGCATTCGAAATCTGAATACAAATAGTTTGCAGAGCCTTCTCCCTTTCTCTCAGCCCTCCGAATGCTCGGACGCTCTTTATTCTTGTAGCTTCCAGTTTGTAAGGACAGACACAATCAGAGGCCAATCAATGGCTGTCAGAATTGAATCTATGCAATTTTAATTTGCTAAAAAAAATAGTTGTTGTTTGCTAACCTTGGGGAGGAGCACTGTGTATCTCTGAGAAAACGGAATCTTGGAGAGCTCTCCCTGGGAAATGGTATTACATGTGAGCAGAAAATCCAGGCAAGAAAGGCTAATTGAATGGAAAGAGAGAATTAGGTTAAAAAATAGAGTACAATCTAATATCACATTTTCGCTAGTGTAACTTGAAATGAAGGTGTCTTCGAGTCGCCAGTGATGCCAGAGCGTTTAGATGTTGGCCACAGATGGGAACACCTATTGAAATGTGTCTGAAGAAGATTAATAGGGCTTGTCACTGTTGGGAAAGCACGGCTTGGCTGTAACTTTCCACCAGCCCAAGATGAATTACCGATGAATGCTCACTTATCAACCCCATCGCTATCGTTCGACACTAAATCAAATTGAGAAGTTATCTGCAATCAGAAAATTTCTTTTTAAAATAGACATATACCTTTAGGCCCCAACTCCTTAATAATCCCACTCACAAAACAATCCCCAGCCCTAGATGCTTCTTCGGTGCAAGCCGAATTATAGCTCAGTAATGAATATATTTTTAAAGTTCACACGCAAACGGACAGCTGGTCAGGCTGAGGAGTTTGACAGTATTTTAATGAGTATGAAGGCTTCTTGGAAGTCACCGTTTAATATTTCAGCAAATGCATTCATTTTTTTTCCCCGTTTAGATCCACTACTTCCTTAATGGAAAAGCAAAACGAGAGAGTGGATTTGCTGTCCTAACTTTGGGACCTCACAGTTTTCTAATGCTCTGGTGATATAAAATTATGAGGATTTTTAGTTCAGGTAGAGAACAGAAGAACAAAGTTAAATGGATGATTGAGAAAGGTACCCATGTGGAGTTTTTAATGGTTTAACGATGCTGCATATGTCTCATTTTGGGAATGTGTTGAGACTTCTATTGGACTAGGCGTTTAGTCGATGACTGAAGTAGACTCAGCCCCCCCCCCCAGCGCCAGTTTCCTCTTTTTAAAATTTTATTTATATTTATCTATTTATTTATTTTTGAGACAGGATTTCTCAGGAGTTATGGAGCCAGTCCTGGAACTCACACTGTAGACCAAGGCTGGCCTCGAACTCACAGAGATCCACCTGCCTCTGCCTCCCGAGTGCTGTGTTCTCTCTCTCTTTTTTTTTTTTAAAAAATAGCACCTCACTATGGAGCCTTGACTCACCTGGAACTTTGAGAGTCTCTGTTCTCTGTCCCTCCAATGCCATGTTTAAGGGCCTGAACTACCATGCCCAGCCTTCATATCTCATTTTGAAGGTGATTTATTTGAGAAGCAAGACAAGTCTTTATCTCCTTTTATTATTTATTAACCAACTCTGGGCAGCTAGTATCTTTCCAAACTTCGGTTCATTTTGTTTCAATAAAACCACCAAGTGCTGTATTTTGCAGTGCCCTTCCTACTTATGGAGTCCTTTCGCATGCAGGAGTCATTTGACTTCTACTGAAATTCTGTTCAGGCAGATTTTTGTTTTGAATTTCCATTTTGCTGATGAATAAACTGAGGCTGGGATGTCTGAAGTCAGGGAGTCAATAGAGACATAGACAGAACTGGAAACTGTGTTCCTACGTCTCGTCGTTTCCATGGGGAATTTTTTTTCTTACACCCCGAGTCATGACACAAATCGAGACCAAAAGACTATGGCAATGCTGATTATGACTAGCGTCTAACACGTGCTAGAATGTGAACACTAACATGCTACTTAACCTCTCTTCATTTCTTCAGTAGATCAGACAACAAAACCAGGTTTCTAGATGTTAGGGACTTGTCTAAAACACACATTGCTGGGCAACTGGGGACACTCAGGAAGTTTGAATCAAAAGCCAGTGATGATGGTAGCTGATTCTAGGTCCCAGATGTAATTGCAAGAAGTTTTGAATTGCACTGAGTGGGCGCAAGACATCTCTCTTATTTTCTGAATATGAAAAATTTTCAGATTCGGAGGTAGCGTGGAATAGCTCATGGCTCAGTTTCTTTGTATTTACTTATTATTTATGTATCTAATTTGCAGTGCTTGTGACCAAACCCTAGGGTCTCACACCTGCAGAGAAAGTCATGTACCACTGAGATGCATTGCCCAGCCCTGTACCCTGACTGTAAATTCCAGCTTTGCCAGTTACCAAGTATATGACCTCCATTCCACTGGCCTTTATTTTCCTCTTCTCAAAAAATGGGATGATTAGATTCAGTGTACTGAACTAGGATGTTTGGAGATGCTTTTCTCACTTCTGAAAATGAGGAGCGGAACCAAGAAGCAATTGCCATGTCCGAGTCGAGGGTCTATAGGACTCATTCACAGGTAAGAGGGATAGCTCCCCCCTTCTAGAGGCTGTCAATAAGAATGCTCAGCACTATGAGAAATTATTTTATTTGCTTTGCCTCTAGAGAATCTGGAACTGTCATCTCTAATGGGCCTGGACCAAGACCCACGCAGGCTCAGGTCTCTTCTCCCAAGTAGCATCTTATTTGTCTTCAATTTATACGCAGCATTTGATGATTTGAGATCAGCACCAAAGTCCTCATGATGCTTAATACAACTCAAATGCTCTGTAGATAGTTTTATTACATATAGTTACACTATATATAGTATAGAAAATATGTATGTATATATATACACATATATTAGATATATATACTTTTCTAAACTATATATATATATATAGTTTAGAAAATAAACAAGAAGCTGTAGCCGTTTGGTAAAGGGACAATGTCCTTCCTTCCTCCCTCCCTCCCTCCCTCCCTCCCTTCCTTCCTTCTTTCCTTCCTCCCTCCTTTCCTTCCCTCTCATTCCTCTCTTCCTGCTTGTCTATCTTGATTTTCATGTTCAGACTGGCTTCAAATTCATGACCCTTCGCTCTGGGCCTTCTGAAGATACTAGGTCTAATATGGTAAAATTACATATTGAACTTCAGTTGTTTGAACTCTCTGCTAGAGTGGGCTGACTGGACTTGAAGCAGGGAAGGTTGCTTAGAGCATCATATAATTTAAAATTCTGGCTGTTTTCCAGGCGAATTAAGAGGACTCGAGGTCTGTAGCAGCATGGGAGACTGGTACTACTGAGATGGAACACCTTTTCTCTTGGTCCCCACACTGTGAATCAATACCGCTTTGACAACATGGTATTGTTGTCCTGCCATGCTTCTCGTTCAACCAGTATATTTATTTGGTCCTCTGGCTATTTCTGCATTATAACTTTTTTTGTTTGAATGGTGGTGGGATTTGAGACAGGGTTTCTCTGTGAAGTCCTGGCTGTCCTGGAACTCACTCTGTAGACCAGGCTGACCTTGAAATCACAGAGATCCTCCTGCCTCTGCCTCTGCCTCCCGAGTGCTGGGATTTTGTTTTTGTGATATGATAGTTTGTGTGAGTTGTTAACTGATTGTAATGTGGAAATTTTTCTAAGTCTCTATCACAATTATTTCTTGCGATACTTATAAAGCTAATCAGTTAGATAGCCAGAACTAATAATCAATCCTACAGTAAGAATGTATTTGGTACTACACACCTGCAATCCCAGTCCTCAGAAGGCGAAGACGGACAGATCAGCAGTTCAAGGTCATGCTCAGCTGCATAGCAAGCTTCAAGTTAGCCAGGGCTACAGGAGACCCTGTGTGCAAAAATAAACAAGTAAAAATGAATCTTTAATTTCTATTAGATCGCAGCAGTACTCTGCCGAATTGCTATTTATTTCAGCTCTCCTCTGATGGTTTCCAGCAAGAAAAGTCTGTCTCTTAAACCTTCCCTTTCCTTCCCGTCCCAAATTGTCTTTGCTTGGTCACTGCCTGCTTGGGGAAGGCTCGTCTGGGTTTAATCAGAAGTTACAAGACAAAATGTGCATTATTAAGAAATATAAATATTTTCAGAAGCAATTAAAGGGATGAAAGATTGATTCATCGTGTAGATTAGATGTAATTTGAAGCGGCTTGTTCTAATGAGAGCTACTGGGACCTAAAGTCAGGAGCTGGCTTGGCCACCAGTTAGAAATCCCAAGCATTCACAGTAGTAACCTGTAAGCGGTTCTCATTTCTGATATGCCCAGACACTTTTTTTTTCTTGCCAATGTCTGGGCTAAAACTCCTTCCTTACTCTGCTTCGGGACTTAATAACAGTCACCTTTGAGAAATCGTGAGTAATTCTTTCTTCTCTTTAGTGCTTGTATAGAAGGGAGATCCTTCCATTTTACAACCCCGGAAGTTGGCTGAGCACTCACTTTCATAAAAACATTTTGGCTTGGAGGCGTCTGTATTACAATTTCTTTCCTTGGCTTAATAAAAGGTATCACATTATCTACCTGGCCAATCTCTATTGGCTTTTAAAATTGAGACATGGAAAAACCTAATAAGCCTCATTAGGATATCTGCTTTAAAACAAAACAAAAAAACCCACAACACACACATATGCACACACACACACTCACTCACTTACATACATAAAACCACCACCACCAACAACAACAACAACAAAAAAACCCAGGCTGCCTCATTGAGCATATTACTTTGAAACATCCCAGCAGAGCTGGGTGGCCGGGACTTGAATACAGGTATCCTAATTTGAAATCTTTGTTTGTCTGGTAGTTCTGGGGGAAAAAAAAAGAGGGTCTCTGCCTAATATGTAGGTGGAATTTTAATACACAGGGGATCAAAACCTGATTGTTGTATTTTGTTTTTATTTTCTTTCTTTCTTCCCTTTAATCCCACCTTTTGTCCCCATGGCTGCGTGTGAGAGATGGCTTGATTTTTCTAGAGAGGCTTCACCCAACCACAGCTGGAAGTCCAAAGAGGACCGAAAATGTCTTTAAATCAACACAAGTCCAGGAGCCTGAGAGAACAAGTTTTCCTTTGTTATGGGGGATAGTATTATTTGCTGTAGGTTTTTTTTTGATATACATTCTAAATTAGGCCTGCAAAGGCATGCTTCATCTTTAATTCATCACTCTCAGCTGAAAGAGATTAGCAATGTCTAGCACGCACCCCTCGTATGGTGCTGACCTCATCAAGTATGGCCTAAAATTAATTAGCCTCATTCATTCCAAATGGACAAGGATAATGGAGCAGCAGCGTCTTAGCGATGACCATCACACATTGTATGCGGCATGTTTAAAAGGCCTTGAGTTTCATGTAGATTAAAATTCTTTCCAGAGCTCACAACATGCCTGAGTTATCAAGGACCTAGAGCAGAGCCCTGTCGCTTTTAGACATGCGTGGTAGCGCATGTGGCTTGTATGTGCCACGGGTCTTTTGCCCGTGTCTGTTAGCTATGTCTCCTTTCAGCTGGTTGGCCCTCCAGAATCACACCTGGAGTACTTGCCCAGCAAAAAACCTGACGCTCCATCCTGTGTGAACAGATCCGGTAGCCCTGTTAGCATGCTGAGTGCATGTTTTTGATTGCTACACAGAAGACAAGGACAGAGGAAAGGCTGCAGCTATTTTCCACCAAAATCCTTGTCGGTCTCTAATGTGGACACAGAACAGTTCCTTAAAGGAAGACTCAACTTTTCTATTTTGAGTTATTTTTTTAAACTTCCAATGTCATTTCCCAGTCTTCACTGTTTTGATCATATTTTAAAACATGACCGAGGATCAAGTTAGAAGAGCAAGTCCCTTCAATTTACCATCTTACTAAGATTAGCTTATTTTTTTTCCTCTACTGGGGATTGACTAAGAGAGGCCAAATTTTTGAATATCAAAACGGCTTTCTTTTTGAGCCAAAAAAATCTTGACTTGAGTTCTTTGGGATCCTCAAAGACATCGTAAAATTTATTTTTATGAACAGTACTTTGGGACTATAGTTCAGAAGAAAGAACCCATGACTTCTGTGTTTTTAGGTTTTAATTTTTAAATGGTAAGAAATATAGTCAGTTTCGGAAAAAGGTACCAGAAGCATTTTGGTAGCCAGGATCTTTATATAGTGTACGCTTCTTAAGAAAAGAATTATCCCAGAATAACTTTGTCTGGTGAAATAAAGAAATAGATTTTCAGTGTAATTTAACAGCAAAGCTTTCATTTAATCAAGCTTACAGTTTTAGGGAAGTAATCTTTTCAGAGATCGTTGATGTACTAAGCTGCACGTGTGTTATTTAAGATCATTTTGTCTTATGATACAACAAAAATTGGAAGTATGCGTTCACTCTTCCTATAGACAGAAAAGGTACCCTTTTCTCGAAACTCGCTCTTGCTCATTGTTTATGGCAGAAGCCATTTCTTTCTAATGGCCAGTAATCACCTATGTGCAGAAGCTTATCAATTAGTAACGGCGAACCTATCATTTGGATGTCAAAGATTTGCCTTTAGATCTTCCCAAACCTCTGGCATATGATTGGAGGAAATTAGCTTAAAGTCTGGGCTTCTGCTCTCTAGAGGAATAAGAAGTGAAAGAGGAAGAAAGATTAACTTATACAAGTTTGATTTTACAGTCACAGTTTAGCAGACCCTGGGATAAGCAATGACATACTGAAGACCTTCAAAGGTCGAGAGAAATAGGTAAATTGCAAATTATCATCTAGTCAACTTGGAATGTCTTGACAAATAAATGAAACTGTAAATAATGAGAGATATTTGGCAGCAGTCCTCACTGAAACACGTGCTATGAAACATATTTTGCTAATAGTAAAAATGAAATTATATTTACTATTGAGACAAGGGGACGCAAGCATTCTGCACACTGTAGTTTGTTTAAATAAAACGCCTCTCACATTTTACTTAAGCTATTATATTTTTTTAATCAACAGAGGTGAAGATAGCAGACATGCTCTAAACGCAAGGGTTAGCGTTATGAAATGTGAGTTCATTCGAATGACAAACTCAAAGCAAGATTCAGATTAACTTACCAGATCTCAATTGGTGCCCAGGAAAACCACAAATCTTTAAACTTCCAGCATTTGAAAGTGGAAAAGGGAGGCATTAAACTTTAAACAAGCGTGGGAATACCCGTACCTCAACTCACTGCCATTGGGGTAAGCTGCAGTTCCTGTTTGGGTTCACAAGGAAACCTTGAGCCAAAGATGAATAGAAGTTAGCTTAGGCTAGACGGAACTGAAAGGTGTTTTTGGAATGTCTTTGTCTTAGTTTTCTTTTTTGAAATTCATCTGGAGATGAAGAGAAGGACGGTATATGAAGAGAACTTGCAGTGATGTGTATGAAAACAGCCAAAGGGGAAGAACAGGAGAGAAAGTCCTAGCCTTTGAGTTGGTAAATAATCTTGTCTTTTTTTGTTGTTGTTGTTGTTTCTGAGATACAAGGACTGGAACCCAGGACTTTGCACACCTCAGGTGATCTTTCTGCCATAGAGCAAAACCTCCAGTCCACAGAGCGGTTTTCAGCAAAGAGACGGTGAATGGAAAATTGTCAGCTAACATCTCAAGGACACTTCATGACCCCAGGCCCTGTGCTAAGGTAACTTGGTTTTTTACCTCAGATGTCAGGAAAGTGTTACGACTTCCACTCTTCAGGTGACGATGATAAAGCTCGGGGATGCTATACAAGCTGCTCAAGGTCACACTGTTTATAAAAATGACCTGATCCAGCATGTCCCATTCTGTTCTGTCTAGTGCTAGACTGCTTGTCAAGAGAAAATGCAATCATATTTGTTGGATAAATGAATGGCTGTAGACTATGCATGGGAGTGAACTTCCAATTTCTGGACAACGAAAGCCAATAGGAAGTACCGATAGCATTTTCTGGGGGGAAAAAAAAACCGAAGAGAGGAGAGTGTGTCCTGTCTCATATTCTGGTCTCTCAGGTCAGAAGGTAGGGGTTTCCCAGTCCTCCCACAAATCTCTGGTCTTCTATCTGACAAGTTGAATTAGATATAGGGAGAGAGAGAGAGAGAGAGAGAGAGAGAGAGAGAGAGAGAGAGAGAGAGAGAGAGAGAGAGAGAGAGGATTGAGAAATAGAATGGAATTTAAAGAAAAAGTCTTGGCAAGACATTGACTTGGAATCAAAGATGAAGAGAAGAGAAAGAGCAGTCTCCTCCTAAGCAATGATTAGCAGAGACTTTGACTACATGTTCTGGAGATAATTAACAGAAAAATGTGACAAGGGAAGTTTTGAAGAAGCAAAAAGGAAGGCGTGAGAGGAAAAGAAAAAGAAACTAAGAAAGAAAAAAAGAAAAAGAAAAATTAAAGGCACTCTGAGATTTTGTTACTGACTTGAAAGATACAAAGAAAGCTATGCTGTTTATTTCGTTTATTTATTTATTTAATCATTTATTTATTTATTGCTTTTTCCTTTTGAATTCTAAGCTAAAGATTTCCCAGCATAAAGAAAATTTCATTTCTTGTGTTGCATAGGTAGCTGCACTACCAAATCTGCTATGCAAATGCTTTGTATCATATGGTAATATATGAAGTGTCCTTATATCTCTTATGGCCCATAACTTTTATCTCTTTTAATGTTACACTGAATGGGCAAGGTATATGTATTTGTCTCTGCTTTGTAGAGGCCTCCTCTGTGAGGTTCTGTAGCCTGCCCTCTACAAGACAGCTTAAATCACTAAAGAGACCATCCCAATCTTTTGCCAGAACTGCTTTCCTCACAGAGCATGAGAGGCATAATTTTAGCCTGAAAATGATGTCAGGGAACAGCTGGTTTAGGCTAGCATCATGACGGCGCACACTGGTAACAATATATTATTCTTGGTTGAAGTTCTGTCTTGCTCGGAAACCTGCCTGTTGTCTTGCAGGTGGTGTTCACTCTGCGAGACTCAGCCAAAACTGTTCATGTAGATTAAACACGCTTCCTTCCACTCTTGAGGATGGGGGACCAAAGAGAGAGGGGATGAACGTAAGAAAATACGGTGGAACTCTGCACAGAGGCTTCTGTGTTTCCTGTGTATTTACCTGGCTGTTTCCAGGGACCTTAGAGTTGAGGAACAGACTGAATTCACACTCCAAACTGTTCTCTGTCAATTGAGAAAAGTTCCAGATTTTTTTTAAAACAGCATGCCAAGCTTCTATCTGGAAAGGGGTAACAGCATTTGGGACCAATTACCTAGATTAGGAGGCCACAGAAATCTGTTTACACTTTGTAGCCCAGGGCCCTCTGGCTCTGGTCCACAAGCTGGAGCGTATAACTGGCAGGAACTCCAGACTGACGTTGTCTTCCCCCTTGACCTCTGTGTCTGACCAGAGAAAGGCAGGTAGAAAAAAGCCCTCTCTCTTGTCCCTTGCCTGAGATATCCAGTAAGTAGGTCACAAACTATTATCTTCCAGGTAAAGGAGATGATACAGAGGTTCCCTGCAGTGATGACATGGGTTCATCGCTCAGCACAGTGAGTATTGTGTCAGGGTGTGGATTTTTGGCTTGATGCTCCTCAAAACTGACCATTGGCAAGAGAAATTAGGTATAGCAGTCTCCTGCCATCTTTTGTTAAATGGCCACAACACTTTGATTTAACTTTGCTTTTGAATACGTTACAGATTAGTCAGTGGCCAAGGGTAGATAGTAGATAGTAGATAGTAATATTATCACCATGAAGACTGTGCCAAACAGAGTGTGCCTAGAAATAAATGGTAGCAAATTGGAGATATTATTATTATTATTTTTGAGACAAGGTCTCATATGTGGCATTGGCTGGCCTGGAAATTGCTATGCAGACCAGGTAGACTTTGAACTCACAGAGATCTGACTGCCTTTGCCTCCCAAGTGCTCAGAACATGATCACCACTGTGCTTAGCAAATATAGATATCTTGACCAAAATAGAATCTTCTAGAACATTCGGTCTAACCTCTTCAGAGTACAAAATGTACTTGTTTTTCAGAACTCTGGTAGTTTCAAAATCCTTTGAAGTTACTTATCTTTCCTTGACATAATCCTGAGGCTAGTGGCTTGCCCTTGCCTGTAGAAATGTCCCCAGAGGTGAAGAAGGCGTGAAGAATGAGGGGTACCCATCCCACAAGAGCCAGCCTGCCAACTGGAGCAGGGCTGAGGAGACAGGTACAGTTTCACCTGTGGTCAGAATGCCTGTGTGCATCGCTTAAGCCAGACCACACTAAATCCTACTGGTAGTCTGGTAAATTGGAAATAACCACAGGTAGGGACTGGGCTCTTTTTTCTAAAGTTCTCTCTCTCTCTCTCTCTCTCTCTCTCTCTCTCTCTCTCTCTCTCTCTCTCTCTCTGCCAGCAATTTTGTGTTCCAGGCATGGTGGCACACAGCTTCAATCCCAGCATTCGGGGGCAGAGGCAGGCACATCTCAGTGATTTCACAGCCTGTCTTGTCTACCCAGCAAGTTCCAGGCTAGCCATTGTTACATAGTGTGACTCTGTCTCAGATATTGTGTGGGTGAGGGGGGGGAAGATAAGAGAGAGAGAAAGAGAGAGAGAGAGAGAGAGAGAGAGAGAGAGAGAGAGAGAGAGAGAGAGAGAGAAGAGAGAGAGAGAGAGAGAGAGAGAGAGAGAGAGAGAGAGAGAGAGGAAAAACTTTTGGGATAGATTCTCATTTTCTACCTCATTGATACAGGGTCTCTCTTATACATGGTGTACTTCTGGCTAGATGTTTGGGTGATTCTTCTGCCCATCTTCCTGTAAGAGTGCACCCACCTTTTCACATGGGAATTAGTCAAGTGTGCTATCTGCTGAGCCACCTCCCAGTCCTCTGAAATCGTTTAGAAGGACTTAGACGAGGACCTGGAGGGATGGGTTATAGCCAGGAAGAGAGCTTTTTGCTCCGTGAGGGAACCCAGCACCCATGTGGGATAGTAGCTCACAACTGCCTGTAAATCCAGCTCCGGGAGTCATCTCCAAAGCCTTTGCCCTCTGCAGGCACGTGCACACAGGTGCACATACCCTCTTACAGACGCACGTGCACATACATAATTAAATCTAATAAAAATAAATTCTGATATAAAGAACTTAGATTGACCCTGCGGCGTGAACTCTTGGAGGCATTCTGGTCCCATCATCCAGTGGCCCTGAAGGCAACTAAGAGACAGCGCCACTCCACCCCTTCACACCTTAACACGAAACTGGCTACAAGACCCCATCTTCTTCTATGTTGAATTTCCCTGATCCTGGCTTATCTCAACCATTTACCATTTTCGACAATGTCAGAGCCTCTGACACTCACAATTAGATCCCAAATTAGCTTAGAAATGATAGTAAGCGCTCAGCTAAATGATAGGGTGGCCCCTGGGGACCAGACCAATTTCCTAGAATACGGTTAGGACCAAGTTGCTGTGGAGCGATGCTAAGGTGGACCCTGGCGACGTGCCTGCTCTGATGGCAGCAGGGATTTCGTCTGACACTAGAGATAACATCTATAGCTCTACATGGTTAGTTGGCATGCTGATATTCCCTTACCTGGAGGACAGACAATCTTGAAGTAATGTTTTTGTTTGGATTTAAGGTTCTATAACAGAATGAAGAAGGTGCGGACACATACCCATGGGCGGAGGCTTGGAGGACATTGTTCATGTTCCTGCTGAAGCCAGAGTTCTAGAGATAGACGGCTGGTCAAGGAAATGAAGGTAGAGTTTGTGAATTTCAGATTCCAAGAAGGTGACATACATGCATGAAGGCCTGGACCACAGCCACTAGGAAAGACAGAGGGGGAAAGTTTCCTGTCCTACAGTCCCCATTCTTCCAATCGCTTGTGTTTTGAAGGCTTTGGTTGTATATGGGAGCAGCAGTCACACTGGGTTGGATTCTATCCTCAGAGCCATCAGAGTTGCTTCTGCCTAGGAGAAAATTTCCAGTATTTAAGAATAACAGACACACCCCTCACCCCACTACTTCTGTTTCACTGGGTCCACTCCCTAACTGCCCTAGAGCCAGACCTCCGCTTTCCCTGAGTTGGCCTGGATCACCAGAGTACCTTAAGAGGGCTCGTGAAAAAGACAGAATACTCAGAACTTCTGTGACTGTCACAGACAGTGTGCCATTACTGGCTTTAAACAGAGCCTCTCATGGGGAAGAACTCCCGCATCCTGGAGTCAGATGCCAATCAACTTGGGCATGTACAAGGGATTTAATGCTTTTAAGGATGTTTCATGTTTATCCCCATTAAATTTCGGTTTGCTTTGGCCTTTTGAGAGCTTCTAGAATCTATCACTCTCATCTTCTGCTGCTTTACAGACTGGCTAACACTAATTTCCCCCCATAGTTTTGCTCAATTACTGAACTAAATTTGGAGCCTATCGGGGTTTCTGGCATTTCCAGTGCTTTTATGGTAAAAAAAAAAAAAAGTACACATTGATTCTGTTTGCTTTTAAGTGGTGCTTACCAGAATATTTTCCAAAGTGAGATTTGCTTGGATCTAAATCCTGGCCTTGCCAATACACCATGTGTGTGAGCATCTTAATTTATGTGGGACTCAGTTTCTTCGTTTGTAAAATGGAGATACTGGTAGAAGTAGTGTCTACAGTTGTTTTAATAATCAAATGAATTAACACAACATATAAAGCATGCACATTAGAACCTGGGTCATGATGGGCATTATTTATTATAAAGGTAAGATGAATTGAGACTGGATCTTAAGAGTGAGGTCACCGTCTTGTTTACAGCTATCTTCTGAAAGCTGAAGAAATGTATTTGCCGTCAATAGGCTGAGCTTTTGAACAAATAATTTCCATAATGATAGCAGCAGGTAATCTACTCAGCACAGTAGTTTCTAATGCTAACAGATATTCAATGTGTTAATACACAAACAAATAAACCAACCAACCAACCAATCAATCAATGAATCCATCACTCTTGGGCCAGAGAGACAACTCAGAAGGTAACGGTGTTTACTGCCAGCTCAGCTTGGGACCAGCATGGTGCAAGGAGCGAACAGACTCCCATGGGTTATTTTTGGATGTCCACACACGCACTATGGCTCATGTGCATGGACACACACACGCACACTCACACACATACACACACACGAAAGAAAATTTTTAAAAAGTAATAACTAATAGTTAATCTTGGCCATGGAAAGAGCAGTGTATATATTAAATATTGGGCCACCTCCATGGTAATTTTTTTTTCCCTGTGAGATAGCACCAGTAGGGCCTGTACTAGCTAGACAAGTACGCTACCGTTGAGCTATGTTCCTAGCCCCAAACCGAGGATCTTCATCAAGGCTAAAATATTGTGTTTCTGTTCGGCTAACAAAACCAGAAAAGTCCTGCTTGCAAGTCCAGTCTGACTGAATTGAGAGGGGGAGAAAAGCATTCCGCTCAGTCTGTGCCCGTAGCAGGCTGAGCAAAAATGCTAGGTATTTTTAACATGAAAAAGACCTGAATGAGAACGCTAGTCTTTTGCAGATCTTCATTTTGCTTAAAAAACGTTGTACATTTCTAGGCCATAGGAAGACTCACTTAAAAAACAAAATTCTTGGAAGAAAACTGTTCAAAGTGTCATCTACCTCGTGGGCGGCTCTGCTCTGTCCTCTCCATAAACACCACCAGCGAAGCGGCGACACTGGGAGTTCCTGAGTAAGTCCATGGCACTACAATGCTCCCTTGCGTCACAGCTGCGAGCTAAATCAAGTTCTCCTCCGGCTAGACATTTCGATCTGTAGGAGACAGCCTTCCCAGGCGGATCTCGTTGAACTCCAGTCCTTGCTAATTTAGGTACAGGTTGGGCATTTCTCTATTAATACAGCGGAGCTCAAAGAACGAGACCCCCTTGTATGTGTTTAGTAGGTCCCCCCCACCCCCATGTTCTCACCTGCTGTGCGGCCTGGGAGGAGTTTTGCTGTGGAAGCAGAGGCCAGAGGGAACACGATACACAGTTGTTGTGTGTGGAACGCGCTAATGCTTTTGACAGCAGCCACCTGAAAGGGGTGTAGCAAGTCATTTGAAATTTGTACACAGACTGCCCTATCCATTACACTCTCCCATATCATACCCATAATCTCCAAGGGCAGAGATGCTATTACACTCGGCAGGCCAAGATCTTCTGAGCTTACACACACCCAGCTCCCACCAACTCCGCCGTGGAGGGGCTTCCGTGGGAATTTTCGGCAGAATGTATTCAGTCCAGTTCAGTCGCGACCACAGCAGGCCAGGCTAAAGAGAGAGACCTGGCTGCGTGTTAAAAAGGCTGAAGGAGAACAAAAAAGCTGCCAGTTTTCACAAGCAACCTTGTCCCTGGAGCGTTAAGAACTGTAGCTGGATACTCACCACCCTCTTTCTCCTTGTCCCGCCACCTGTGGACCCCAGGCCTTGACCGGAAATAGCTGAAACAGTCACATTTTTAAAAAAAACGCTGGGTTCTTGACTCTAAAATGGACAATGAGTTAATTTGAAAAAAAAATAAATGAATAATCCAACATAGAACCATAGGCATTTTGCACAGTTTCCTTTAGCAAAGTTCTGCTTGATCATTGCTAAGGGAATCCGGCACAAGCAACTCCTGGAGAGTTCTCTTCACAGATGCAACCATGTATTTCTTTCTTTTTTTTTTTTCCCCTGTGGATCAGGTTTATTTTTTTAAATAAACAGATTTTAAGACAATCTCACAAAGCGACTAAAGTGAAACATTTGCTTCAGTTATCACAGGGAATCGATAGAGCTGTACTTTAGTACCCGGGACTCCATCATTGATAGAGATCATCTGGACTCGTATACCACACTCCAGTGGCAATTCAAACTATTTTCAAGAGGCTGCAGAGATGCCTCCGAGGTTAGAGTACCTGCTGCTCTTGCAGAGGACCCAGGTTTGGTTCCCAGCACCCACGTGGCAGCTCACAACCATCTTTTACTCCAGTTCCAGGGGTTCCAATGCCCTTTCCTGACCTCCATGGGCACTGCACATACATAGTACATATACATTTATCCCACACCCATACAAATAAAATAGAAACAAATCTTTAAAGCATTATCTCAGAATGAAAAGAGTTATCAAATATACGATTATATTTTGGTATTAGATATACAAATATCTAATCACAGTTTATCTGAAATTTTGACAAAGGTGCTTTACATTTCTAAATGCTAAAGATGTTATGTGTTTGTCTAAAACAAAAGTCATATGCATTTTACTTTGCAGGTTCACAATATCATTCTGAGAAGGGCCCATAAAGTTCAATAGAATCCTACAGGGCTCTGTGAGACTAGGAAAGTTAAGCTTCTCCACTTAAGAATATACAGTTTCCACGTACACATTCATCGACTATTTTATTTCATAGCCTCCACCACCAATGGTTGATTTAGGATGCTGGTTCTACAGGTAACGGTATGTCTGAAAAGACTGGGGGTGGATACTGTAGCTCTTGACAACAAAATTGGCTACACCGTTCGTCCTTTAGTTGGTCAGTGAACAGCCATGCCCACATGCATTTCTTTTAAAGACAAAAGTAATCACTCAAACTAGTATGTTTGCAGAAGACACTTTCAGTGTATGTGTGTGTGTGTGTGTGTGTGTGTGTGTGTGTGTGAGAGAGAGAGAGAGAGAGAGAGAGAGAGATAGAAAGAGAGAGACACACAGAGAGAGATATAGAAAGATTGGTGATCGTAATGTAGCCATTTCTATTTATATAATAAAGCCAGCAGGAATAGAACTCATGGACCAGCATGATGGTTCAGCAAGTAAAGCCGCCAAACCTATTGACAGGATCCCAATCCCCAGGATCCACAAAACGGAAATAGAGAACTGACTTCTGCACATTGTCCCTTAGCCTTCCGGTGCATGTGCTTGTCATGAGTGCCCCTCACAATCCCACTCACAATCTAAATAAATAAAATGTACTTAATATTTTTTTAAAAACGAAAAAGCAGGTTTACTGTGACCATAAATTCAGGAGATCAACTTCTAAATGAGAGGTAAAGTTGACGAACCTCTCTGAGACTATCTATGCAATGCTAACAACGCCAAGTTCACAAGTGATGCTAAGTTCATTAGTTATATCTTATCAACCAAGCAGAAAAATATTAAAGAAGAAATCTGTACTCCGCTTCTCACCTCACATCCATACATGTTTACGTAGACTCTCAAGTTCTGCCTGATTTTTTGTGCATCTAGCCTAAGAGAAATCCTTGAGAAAAACAAGGTACCCTCCTGCTTTTTGTTCATGTTTTGCCCCATTTTCTGGTGTCCCTTCATTCTCTCCGGCTTGTAATATCACAGGAATGTACTAGCTGCTGCAAATTGATTTAGGACATGAAGCATTTTCTTAAAAATTAAGTTCTTCCTGAAAACGTAGCAGGACAGGCAGCATCCACAAAGCATGATGGGAAAAAATGCCTAAGGTTGAGCTAAAATAAAAAATGCCGAATGCTTTATGTCAAGGAGGAGGGGAAAGGGATCAGACAAGAGAAACGAAAGGAAAAGCGGGACAGCAGGGGAAGCATGGCGGAGAGGAGGGACCAAAATTAGAACAAGAGGCACTGTTTATTAATAACCTTACTGACCCACAGGCCCCTGACACAAAATACATTAAGGATTCTTGGGACACTCTGGCCTGTCACTCACAGGAGGAGCCAATAAAATAGCACTGGAGACTGCAAACATTCTGATAAGAGATGAGGAAGGACAAGGTAATCAGAGTAAGGAGCAGCATAGACTCAGAGCATTTAAATGCCCTGTGGTCCATTTTCTTCCTTTCCAGCACCCTACCAGGATGTTACCTACTATTGATAACTGAAGACAAGCCAGGAGGAGAAAGTACTATGCTCTGGGTTGCTCGAAGAATATGCATTTAGGGAAGAATGTTTAGAAATGATAGACACCATGATGAAATAGCCCCAAGTCACCTCTGATTCTGCCTCTTTGGTGTAGTTATTGCTAACACGTTGGTATATACAGCCTGACCTTTCCCATCTGCTTTTTTCTTTCTTTTTATTTTTTCTTAAGACCAGGTCTCAAGTAAGCCAGGATAGCCTTGAACTCACTATATAGCTGGAAGTGACCTTGAACTTCCCGATCCTCCAACCTCCACTTCCCAAATGCTAGGAGTATCAGTGTGCACCACCAACATCTAGTTTTCTTTTTATAAAAGTAAAACATAAGATCATTGAGGCTCTACTAAATAGTCCATTGATCTATAAATGCTTTTTTCTTTTTGGAAGCTGTAATAAATATTTGCCCATATTGTTAAAAACGATTTTAAACATGTTTTATGCTGCTATTATATCCTTACAGGTAGGTCCTGGAATTCTCTGGGCAGTTATGCCATTTGACTGTGATGCTGGGACTGGATCTGGACAGGGACTTATGGATGTTAGGAAAGCATTCTGTCACTAGGCTACATCCCAGCCCTATCATGACATTTGTAATTGTGCCTTTTGTAAAATATCGTGTCTCCAGTTTTTTTCTGGATACATTGTTGCAAGTGAGACTCTTGGGTGAAAGTTTATCTTCCTTCCTTCCTTCCTTCCTTCCTTCCTTCCTTCCTTCCTTCCTCCCTCCCTCCCTCTCTCCTTCCCTCCCTCCCTCCCTCCCTCCCTCCCTCCCTCCCTCTGTTTCTTTCTTCCTTTCTTAATATTTGCAGAGTTTCCCTCTGAAGTCGTATGCCTTATTATCGTTTCACAGTTATTAACGGGGATGTGGAATTCTCCAGATAGTGGTGGTAACCCAGGTTGGCTGGAAATCAGTAGGTAGCTGAGGCTGGCCTTGAACTTTCAGCACCCCTCCTACGTCAGACTTGCATTGCTGGAGTTATAATTGTGGACTGCCAGGCCCAGCTTTTTTTTTATATTTCTTGGTTATCTTGTTTTTTATATGTACGTAGTGATTTTTATGCTCTAAAACATTATTATTTACTTAACTTTTGTTTGCCAGTTCTATGGAGTGGTATGCTGATTTTAAACTGCACATTTAAAAAAATGCAATATTGCATTTATTACTAATATCTGACATTAATATGTAATCTCAGTGCTCTGAAGGCTGAGGTAGGAAGGTTGCTCAGGGTTCAAGGCTAGCCTGGCAGACAGTCAGCTCCAGGTCTCAAAAAACTAACCAACCGATCATTTCAACCACTCAATCTTAAATTTATTAACCCCTTCACTATCCAATATTTGGGACACTGTTCTGTCTAAGCTTTTTAGCTGTTGACTTGTCTATGTGCATTTGTGAATGCAGATGTCAACTGCTCTTCTCTCGTCTTTGCTGTTGGGGCTGACTAGGCTCTGTGTGTCGCAGGGTGAGATTGTGCAGACCCCCTATTTCTTTTTTTTTCCTTTTCTTCTTTTTTGTAACCTTGGAGATCATTTATGTATCTCAGTTCTCCTGTAGTCTGTTTTGGTCCTTGCAGTGAGAATTCACTTAATAAAACTATTTCTCAATTCCGATCAAAGAGCTTTATGATACTGACCTTCTTTCTGTTTCTCTGTATTTTATTTCTTTATCTTTTCTTCTTCACTTTGCCCCAATCCTTCCCTTTTCATCATTTTAAGTATCTTCCATATCCGGTAAGCTTTCCCTCAACGAGCAGTAACTCTTACACCTCACTGAGTTCTCCAGGTGATGGAGGTGCATTCCTTCAATCCCATCACTTAGGAGGCAGATGCAGGTGGACCTCTTGAGTTCGAGGCCAACCTGGTCTGCAGAGTTGGTTCCAAGACAGCCAGGGCTACACAGAGAAACCCTGTCTCAAAAAAAAAAAAACCAAACAAACAAAACAAACATTCCTAAATTTAAAACATGAGAGATACACACTTGTATTAATTAATGTTGGGAATCTAAAGTTTCTAATTTTGAGTTACCTCATGCGTTCTCATTTATCTTTTTATATGATTCATTACATTTGGAGCTGCTTCTTCTTCTTCTTCTTCTTCTTCTTCTTCTTCTTCTTCTTCTTCTTCTTCTTCTTCTTCTTCTTCTTCTTCTTCTTCTTCTCTTCTTCTCCTTCTCCTCCTCCTCCCTCTTCCTCTTCTTTTTTCCTCTTCTTCCTCTCCTCCTTATCCTTCTACTTCTTCCTCTTCCTCTCTTTCTCCCTCTCCTTCCTCTTCCTCTTCCTTTTCTTCTTCTATAGCCTCACATTCAGTGCTTTTCTGCATGTAATTTTTCTAAGATATTTTCTTACTGTTTTCTGGAAAAAGTTATTTGTTTATACATTCTTTTCTGTCATATTTGCAGTTTGACTGGTTTCTTACTCAAATAATTAGCTAATTTTGGTTCTTTTTGAGTTATCTAGATGGATGATATCATGACTCATAGACAAGAATTTTTCTGTGCCCCAGACTGCCTGAAAATGTAATTTCTATATCTGCTCTTGTGTTTGGGTCCCCTCCTGCCCTCCACTTCCCTGTAAATCTCCCTTCCTGAGCCTTCTGTTTGTTGGCTGTCACATCAGATGCCTCCTGGGCCATTTTTCCAAATATTGAATAAGTGTGACCCTTTCTATGCTTGAGCGTTCTCTGTGGATGCAGACACCTCCTGCACGTAGCATTGATTCTTCTTTTCATGCCCAACTACCCATTGTTCCCTGGCAGTAGAGCTCCCCTTTAATTCCCAGGCAGTAAAGATCTGAGCTGCCCTTGTTTTATTTTATGTGAAACCACCAGGCTATTTTCTGCCAGCTGAAAAGTTAGTGTCTTGCATAAGATTTTTATATTTTTCACATTTTTAAGGAAATGCTAAACTATTTTCTCACATAGAAATTATCATTTCATTTGAATTTGCTGACTTTTTGCCAGTGGGAAGTAAAAATAACGCAAAGCTCTGCATATGCCATGCGAAAAGAATTGGTTCCATGGGTTTAGCCTGGTTAAAACAATACGTGAGAAGAGACTGAGGGGGAACAGTAAAAGACTCCTACACCAACAATCTCTGATGAAGTTTGGGGTACCTATGTTGGGGCAGACTGGCAGATGCCTCTGGAGTAGGCTAGGGCTAATGATGGTGGAGCCTTGAGCATGTCACATTGTCACCTTCTGCCTGCATGTCTTCACCTACAAATTGGGAGATAGTGCAAGAATTAGCGACAACTCGCATTAAGCGTTTAGTTTGACACATGTCACCCAGCACACCCGTAGTGTAGTTGCTGTTGCGACTATCAGATTGGAAGGCGGTACGTGGATACTATGTAAGAAAACAAATGGAAAATAAAGACCCTTCTCTCCCTAGAGCCAATCCCACATATATACTTAAGAGTTTTAGGACTTAGGCAACAGAAAGAGACGTAGTAGGGATGGACTTAAACTTCTGCCCAGCACAGGGGAAACTGTTAGTTTTCTTTCCCCTCTTCTGACTATCGGGTTTTCTTTGGACCTGACTTGCTGTCACACACTGTTGGGGCAAGCCTTTTGCGTGCGGAGACCCTGCTTTTCTCCGGAAATGCTAGATATTAAACCACTGAGCTCATGTGCCTGTCATTTAAGAAACTTGTCAAGACTCCTTAATCTCGCCAATTTGCTAGCCCAGGAAAACATCCGTATTAGTACGAAACTTGGATATTAAAGAGAAAGGATACTCACAACTTTCTTCTTCTATCTTTCCCCACACAGATTGAAATCTGTATATTTTTAAAAACATGACAGGAGGTAACCGCATTATGATTGTTTAAAATCAATTATCCTTTACTTATATGTATTTGACCTTGTTTATTTTATCTGTCCTCCTTTCCCACAGGGGTAGACTGGAGGCCCCCATTTGGTTTTTATTAGTGTAATCAGTTAATAGCTGTTGTATAATGCTTTACTTATTGTGTTAATTTTCTGTATTTATGTCCAGAGGCAGCTTCCTGGAAGACCACATTAAAAAAAAAAACCCTCCCCGCCCCCCACCAAAAAAGCCTAACCTCTTCTTTAACGGGTTTGGTTACCACTGATAGCTTCAGCTCAGATTATTGAACACCATTGGTCTACGAGGGTATTGAAAATACAGATAGACTGTAGCTATTATTCTAAATATATATCTGTAGTAAACCTAAATGTTCTAGTCGCATGACAGAGCTCAAATGCAAACCCTAATGGCTGCAGTGACATCAGTGCATCAGTTCCTTGAAGTCACTCAATCACATGCACATGTGTCTTAGTTCTGAGGCTCAGGACACCAGTGTCCACTGCTGTTAGAAGTCTTCATGGGAAGGTACCCTGGGTGATTTTTGGTATTTACAGGGCTAGTCCTCAATTGTAAACGGGGCATCAAAGAAGACCACAGTGACAATGAACTTGTCTGAAGGAGAGCTCAGGAAATATTTGTGCAGTAAGCAGCAGATCAGGCCCTCCCATTACTTGAATCTTGAATTAAATAAGTCATCTCTGAAGTTAATGCCATGGGTTCTAGGTCTACCCGATGTGGGAGCTAGCTGGACTGACTCTCCCGATGACACGGAGCTCAAATGAGTACGTCTGGCTGTGATTGTTTTGCGTAGTGGTCCATGGAAAAGAACCTTTGACAGGTGATGGGATCTATATCAGATGCTACTTGATCATTGTTTAGTCCCTGGAGATGGTTAGGCATTCACACAAAACAAGCTTTCATTAAGTCTTCAGAGTGGTTGAGCAGTCTTTATGTGATCTGCTGGGTTCTAAAACTGTTGCATGTTTTATTTTTATTTTAGAACATTTGTGCACACATAATGAGCTGCTTTGGGGCTGGGACTCAAGTCTAAAGGGGAGTTTTGTTTTCTGTATACTTTGCGATAAATATTTACTGCAGCTGCATTTTGTTTGTGACTTGTCACATGAAATTAAGCGTAGCATTTTCCACTTGTGGCATCATGTCAGCGCTCAGAAAGGTTTGAGCTTTGGAGCAGTACAGACTCTAGATTTTGAGTTATAGTAATCTATCATGAAGTAAACCTGTGTTGAAGATAAAGCCGAAGTAAAGTTTTAATTGAAAAACCGATTACATATTTGTTAACTTGACACGAACTAGGGTCAATGTGTGAAGAATGAACTTTAATTGGAAAAATGCTTCCATCACATGGCCTTGTAGACAAGTCTGTAGAGCATTTTCTGGATTAATGATTGATGTGAGAGGGCCCAGCTCAACTGTCAGAATTGCCACCTCCAGGCAAATGGTCCCAGGCTGTATAAAAATGGAAGCTGAGGGTCTGGAGAGATGTTCTATCTGTTTAGTGAATTGTTGCCCTTGCAGAAGACCCAGGTTCAACTTCTGTCACTCACATGGTGCCTCAGTTGTCTTTAACTGCAATCTCAGGGCAATCAGTGTGCTCTAATGACCTTCAGAGATACCAGACACATCCTTGGTGTACGCCCAAACCTGCTGGTAAAGCAGCAAGTCATTAAACAGTACTCCTCAATGACCTCTGCTTCAGTTCCTGCCTCTAGGTTCCTGCCCAGAGTTCCTGTTTAGATTTCTCTCAGTGATGGGTTGTGACTAGGACCTGAGAAACAAGTAAAAGTTTTCATCCCCAGGTTGCTTTTGGTCATGGTGTTTTATCATAGCAATAAAAAGCAAACCAAGATAAGAACTGTTGTAAGCAATGTCTACGAGAGCAAAAGAGGGACCAGGGTATGGCAAATCACAGGGAAGAGCTGTAGACCTTGGCAAGTTAGTCCTCTCTCAATCTTTTTTTTTTTCTTCTTTATTCACATGAAGGCCCTGGAGAAGATTTGCCGAAGAAACTTACTTCTAAGGAGGCCCATGATCTCATGAAAATGATCAGCAGATAAATCAACTCAAGAGATTCAAATGCTCTATAGTCCCCAGCATCCAGAGCAGGTAGAGCACGTAACTGGCGCCTGAATGAATGTCCCTGGGGGAAAGTTCCCAAGGTTGCTATGGGGATGGGTAGCAGGAAGAGGAAGGATGAGGAGATACATGGCAAGGTGTGGCTGGAATGTTATGTAAGGAGGGAAATGAGACCTTTGGCCATTGACTGACTGTTGTTAAGGGAGACTGTGAATGAAAGTTTGTGTTCAAATGTGCCCAGCAGAGTATGCCACCCAGAGTGGCTCTTTCCAACTTCTGTACGTGGTGGTGATGTTTGAGAGATGCTTTGCCTTTAGGTAATACCCTCAGAGGAGGTAAAGAAATATTTGTAAGGGAGAAAACGGAGCACATACGAAATGAAAATGAAGTCCTTTCAAATATTCCAAGGAAGAGTTGGAGAAACAATCCAAGTTCAACAAGAGGGAATCTTAACTGTGATATATTTTCTTTCAAGAAGCAATTTTGGATACATTACTTCAAGCACTAAGCTAAAAACTCAGTGGATAGACCTTGAATGCTTGTATTTGTGTCTTGGGATTTCTCTTCCTTCAGTTGAAAAAAAAATATTAAAATGATTTCCCAGCCAGGTGGTGGTGGCACACACCTTTAACCCCAGCACTTGGGAGGCAGAGGCAGGTGGATCTCTGTGAGTTTGAGGCCAGCCTGGTCTACAAGAGCTAGTTTCAGGACAGGCACCAAAGCTACAGAGAAACCTTGTCTTAAAAAAAATGATTTTCTAGAAAAATTAATGGGTACAGCATTGGCTGGACAGCTCTCATAAAAACTATTGCAGCATAGAATCACTGAGATTAAGAACTAGGCTTAAAACATGGGGACACCTAGTAATATCAGTACCTAATTAAGAAATCTGTAGCATTGATTTAATGAAGAATAGCTATCATGGTCAGACTGGAATTTTACTTCCCAATTGTTGCTGGAGACATTAGTGGAAGCGTATCCTACACAGACTTTGAAGTCACAGGACCAGTTCTCAAATTAAAATGGAGTTTCAAATCAGAGCATAGGAACAAACTAATTTACTTGAAGGGTGACAAAGGAGGTTCTTACCTAAAAATAAATGTGATCGAGTGGGCTTCAATGTTAGGTGGCATTTCTTTCTAATTTTTTGAATCCTGAAATTGTTCATAATTCATATAGATATGAATGCCAGCCCCTTGAAGGTGAAAAATGGGTTTCATATTTTATTTTACATGCTCAATGTCTAACACCTGTTTCCTGGTGGGTAACAGATCCTTAACTGTTTTTTAAACAGCAGACTAAGTATACTTTGTTAGAGTGCGTCTGCGTGTGTGTGTGTGTGTGTGTGTGTGTGTGTATGTGTGGTGTATGTGTACATGCGTGTGCAGGAGAAAAGACCAAAGGAGGACACTGGACTCATGGTTTATCCTTTGAGACAGGGTCTCTCACTTGACAGTCATCAAGCCCCATCCAATCTCTCTCTGTCCCCCACAGCCCTGGGGCTACAGGTCTTTATGCTTGGGGAGCAGGTCTCATCCTTACTGAGCTCTTGCTCCAGCTTCAAGTTGTCCGTTTTTGATAGAGTTAGAACAAGGTGTGATGTCTTGCTATGCACATCCTTCCAAAAACTGGATGGTCTGGCCATTTGCACACCAATAAGGAAGCCCTCCAGGGCCAGGCTGCATTTGGCCAATGTGAGGCTAAGGCTGAGAAACAGAGAACCTTTAACTTGACATCACACTGTGAATTTCTTGTTCTGTTCTAGCTGTGTAAAGATGTGGCCCTGTGATTCACAGATACGAGTGATAACAATGGCCAGGGACACAGGAGTAGCTGCTCTTAGCAGACATGATGTTTCTTCACTGGTTGACACCTTTAGAAAGAGTGAAAGGAGAGCTAGGAATAATGGTGCATGCCTGGAATGGTGCATGCACAAGGAAGCCTGAGGCAGGAGGATTGGGAGGTTGAGGACAGCCTGGGTTAATAGTTTGAGGCTAGTCTGGGCTACACAGTGAGAATCTTTCTTTAAAAAATATTTTTATTTCAGGGCTTAAGGTCAGATCCCAGGTCCTAGAAACCCTAACAAACCAAGACCAACTATTTGTCCTCAATAGGCCGATCAGAGAGAGAATCAATTTAGTAGTTAGATGCAGTAAAAGCAGATTTGCTCCTTGTCACACACTGAACAAATGTGTGGAGAATAACAAAGGGATGATCTCCCCAACTCCATCTTTGAGGTCCTTCCAGCCCTGGGGTTTAGGCTTAGATAGAAGGCAGAAGGTGTTTATGACTGGTCCTGGACAAGATGTGGCCTCTGCCTGTGATCACCACTTTGGCTCCAGGTTCTATAAGGCGGTCTACAAAATAATCCAAAACACGTGAAACCTCGTAGCTCCAGGCTGGCGTCAGGGTCTTACTTACCTGCCTCGTCTATGGGAACACGCCGTGCTACTGTTTGAATCTGGCCCGTGTTGCAGAGGGTTTGTCCTTCAGCTGATACAGTTTTCGTGACATCGTGGGGCAGTTAAGAGGTGGAATGTACCAGAAGGAAGGTAGGTCATTTAGAGGCTTGCCTTGAAAGGGAATACTCGGACCCTGTATCTCTCTGTTTTGGGTGCCGTATGTGAGTTTTTCCTCTGCCACATCTTCCCACCATGATGTTCTCTGGCATCAAAAGCCCAGAACAACAAGATTCCATCCCGATGGGCAGAAGCCACTGTCACTGTAAGCCAGAAGAAACCAGTCTTTCTCCAAAGTTAATTTTTCAATATTTAAAATATTAATCTATTAAATTATTTTTTTTAGAGTACGGAAACACTAAGTAATGGGGGCCCTCAGGATTAGAAAACAGCGTCGGGTGTGTTCCTTTGATCTCAACAAGCTAAAAATCTAAACACGAGCTTAAGCACCTCTTCCAGCCCAGCATAAAGAGAAAGCACGACCCTAGACGTGGCGGGAACGGAGTGTGCTCATTCCTCCAAGTTCCCTGTGGCTCCAGTGGGGATTGAGCAGGCTCCGAGCACTAAATAACCCTAATGATATCAGGTAGGGGCTCACCGGGGAGCTGTTGGAGAGTTTGTCAGAGCATATTAAAATACAATACATCCCCATAATCCAAAATGGAACATCAGTCCATCTGCCCGTACACTCCTTTCTGATATTAAATTAGTCTGGTGGCTTTTCAAAATTCCATCATCTATTCAGGGCCCCACTTCTTTAGTGACGAGAACTGAGGTGGGAATGGAGAGAAAAATCAGCATAGTGCACACTGGTGGAAGTTCCCTAATTGAAATCATTATTGCTTCAGACACCATTGCTTTAATCAGCAGAATCATAAATCAATGCTTCTCACATGTGAAGGTTGAAAAAATAAAGTGATGTTAAACAAATTGGTCCTCTTAAAAGGCATGATGCCATTGGAAACCACTGGAAATGGATAAAAAAAAAAGTGCCTTCTGAAGGGAAACCTCACTCTACCATTTTATCTCCCACTTAATTAAAAAAATATATTACCTGCTTCTTTCTTAGAAATTACATATTGGAGGTCTATAATGGTCGAGCCCTTTAACCCATTAAAAAAAATTCACTCCCAGGAACAGTTAATATTTGACGTCTAATTGCTTTTACTTGTTGGAGAGGAAAATATGTATCTTTCCTTCCTTTCTTGATGGACTTTTTTCAAAAATCGCCTTGTGAGCTATGAAGATGGAGAGGAGAAATCGATCTCAAGAAAGGCGCAGTACAGATAAATATGTAAATGCATACACATATAGATAGATACAGCTTCTCCTGCAAGAGGACCTTGGGTTTTTCTCAGCACAAATGTGGTAGGTAGGTGCTGCTATCTCTAGCTAATGGATCGGGTTCAGAGGGATAGAGAGCCTGGGCACTTGTACAGGGTTACCTAGGTAGCAAATCATGGGCATCCTTTTTCCTTCCACCATGACCAAGTTCAATGCTTCCAGACATACTTTTTGGTAGGTGTAAAGAGATCAGTGGAGCCAGGACAGAATGCCATGCCGGAGCACCTAATTCTCACAAGCTCTTAGCCAGCCTCCTGATTCTGGGACTTTACCACGTCATCTACAAAAACCTAATTAGGACTTAGGACCTTTCTGCAAGACCTTCATGGTGATGGACCTAAAGGAGCCACCGAATGAACTATGTCACCCATATCAACCTGGAAGAGCCTCTAATCAGAGTTGTCCATCCATGAGCAGGAAGGTTGGGCTTCATCTAAACAACCCCGTGCACCAACTTTGTGTGAGCGTTCAGGTCTCACGGTAGTGGGGTAGTGGTGGACAGAGGAGAGAGACACCATTTATTTGATTTTCAGATGTCGGAAGATTTCAGCTTCTGCACGCTCCAGCTTTCCTTTTTTTCCAGGCAATAAATTCAGCACCAAAGACCAAAGTGCTTTTGCTTTCTCTTCTTTCTCTGACGCCTTCCCGCAAAGCCGGGTATTAATGATGGCCCTTGAAAAGCTGCACAAAGCAACCGCTTCTCCAGATTATCCCTTCGGAGCTCAGGTGATAGGCCTCATCGGGTTTCACCCTCTGCGGCTTGTGGTCACATAAGGGCTGTGCCTCTTACACCTCCCAGGAAAATATTTGTGAGTTGGTCTCACCAGGTTCCATTTCTCCTAGGACCGGCGCTGCTTGCTCCACCTTCACGTTGTTGGCTAACAGTGGACTTAACGGACTTACCAGGGGAAGACTGCTCTTCTGATTGGAGGCTAGGAGGCTCCCCTTCCCTTCTCTGACATTCTGCCAGAATGGATAAGGTTAGCAACTTTATGGAAAGGGGGAAGGAGGGAAGGAGATGGAAAGAAACAAAGAGACGGTGGAGGGAGTGGGAGGGAGGGAAAAGGAAAGAAGGGGGAGGAGGAGAGAAAGGGGAGGATAGAATACCCTTCAGCCAGAGGCCAGGGAAAGTGGTTGTCAGGTTTTCCTTCTAAAGCTGCAGACATCTTTCTGCCCCTTCCACCCCCAGCCCTGGGCAAGGATCACAGGCTGCACAAGCCATACCTGGGATCCGAACTAAGGACCTCCTGCTTACTCAGCTGGCATTCTTAGTCACTGAGCCAACCTCCCCACAACTCCCGAGCTGTTTCTGAGAGGGGTATTGTGAGAAAGCTCCAGGAAGGAACATGGCTTAGGGAGTGAGAAGAGAAATCTGAGCAATGTACATGCTCGTTGCCATAGACGGAAAACACACAGAAGCCAACATGCACTTAAAAAAAAAAAGTAGATGTTTTTGCTTTCTTCTTCCTTTTATTCTTTGGCATTTTTATCCCCCTCTTGCTTATTAATTTTAATTCTCACTGCTTACTGAAGAGTAGTGACAGGGATGTGCCCATATTGCTGTTGTAGGGACCATTGGCAAAACCCAAGAACAGCACTAACAGACAAATACATCCCTTCCTCCTCTCTGTCTCTCAGTGTCTTGTGCTCTCTCTCTCTCTCTCTCTCTCTCTCTCTCTCTCTCTCTCTCTCTCTTCTCTCTCTTTCTCTGTGTCTCTCTCTCCAGGGTTTCTTCTGTCTTAGTCTGGCCTCAAACAGTATGTAGCCAAGGACTACCTAACCTTTGGATTCTCACGCCTCCACCACTGAGTACCAGGGTTGCACGAGCGTACTGCCATGTTTAATCTACGCAAGGGTGGCGAATGAACCCAGGAGTTTACGCATGCTAGACAAGCAATTCATAAACTTGAGCTACACCCCCCAGCTCTTGAATCTTTAAAAACTGGTTTTGAGGCTGCCTATAATCTTATAACAGTAAGATTATGTAATAATCTCATGAAAAAGTAAACAGGAAAGCTCATATCCAGGGAAAACAAGCCAACTTGTAAGGGCTTATCTGTAACTAATTAACAAAACGTCCAGCAGCTTTGAGCAGCAAGGCTTCAGTGTTGAAAGCCTTTCCTCTGGGTGAGATGTAGGCACTACGTGAACACTCTTCAGCTCGCAGAATCTAATTGATAATCGGCCCGTTAAAGGGGGGCCCAAAGAAACAAGTCTTACGTGGCAGGTTCGAAGGTCTCCGTAGAGACAGCATCTAGATCCGTTTGAGACTTTTCTATTGGACGGAGGCCTAGAACAGTGGTTTTTCAAACTGACTCTGTGTGAGAACATATCTGAAAACATGAATGGAATTTGTGGCCCTGTTCCCCAGAGAAACACATACATCAACAACATCTTTGGTGTATATATTTACTTTAAGATTCATTGATGGTTTGGGGGTTTTTCAGTTGAAATTCCCTTTCAGTTTTGCCAGCAGCGAGTTTCTGGTGCGTGTGTGTGTGTGTGTGTGTGTGTGTGTGTGTGTGTGTGTGTGAGAGAGAGAGAGAGAGAGAGAGAGAGAGAGAGAGAGAGAGAGAGGCAGAAAAAGACAGAGACAGTTTAGTGGGGCCCTTTTCCTAATGCTTTAAGCATAGACAGTTCCGACAGAATGCTTTTTAGTCTTTGAAGACTGAAGGCTGTAAAGAAACAAATGATACAGTTTCAGTATTTTTAAATACAGCATGCTTTTAAACTTTAAGCCCTATTTATTTATGTGTCACACTCCCGCACACTCTCCCGCACACACGCACGCGCGCACACGCGCACACACACACACACACACACACACACACACACACGCACGCACACGCGCGCGCGCGCACGCGCGCACACACACACACACACACACACACACACGCGTGCTATAGTGTCACGCGGTAGTCAAAGGACAACTTTCAGGAGTCAGTTCCATCTCGTGGGTCCACGGGGTCAAACTCGGATCATCAGGTCTGTGGCAAACACCTGTACCTGGCGAGCTACCTCGCTGGCCCGTCAGTATTTTGTTTAGTACAGTGCGGTGTTTAGGCGGACCCTCGGATTCCGATGGGTTGTGAAATCCTGCCGTCAGGTTTTCAGTGGGAGAGTGACAGAACACACAGCACCCGGTGGCTGACGATCAGAGGTTGCGCCTGGCGGCGGAACCGAACACTGACAGACAAACGTTTGTCAGGGTGAGTGGACGGTATTAAGACTTGCTTTTCTTGGCACACCATCAGAAAAGTAGCTTTACCCAGTGCCTATGTCATAGGTGCACATGGGTAAGACATAGAAGTTTTAAATGAGATAAAAATGGGGCAGATGCCCACGTGTGAGGCTGTCTGAGGGTTTTGAGGCACAAGGTTTTGGAAGCACGCTGCCAGCCTCCTGGCTTTCTTCTCCCTGCCACTAATGAGATTATAGCCACCCCATGACTTCATCTCGTGAAATAGTTTCATCATCTGGAAGTCGGAAATTATTTTTACTATTTCCACTTTCTGAAATTGAAAAAAAAAAACCAACTCAGGTGCAGATCCCTAAGGACTCCGAGTGTTCTTTCTATGTCATGTTTAGAGGTCACAGGGCTGTCATCGTCTACCCCAGAACCCTCCCCCTCAGCAGGGCTCTCTGCCTCTATTACAGAAGACGGCAAAAATATGAGCATTCATGCATCTGGCCAATTACCCAATGCTGCACCAACAGGGGAAATTCCTTCCCCACTTCAGCTGGTGCACAGTTATGCCCCGGAGCCCAGGACGGACATGCCTTGTAACTTTTTAACCTAGTTAGTGTAACTGCCAATATTATTCCCGTTCATATAAACGTCTAATCCTTTCTTGACTCTTGCTAGACTATTTTCCTCAATGATATCCTGCGGCAGTGAATTCCGAAGGTGCATTATACGCTGCTTTAAAAATATTTCCTTCACTCGTTTTAAATTTGTTGCCTTTTAACATCGCAACGTGGCCGGAGCTCTTGCCTTAAGTGGCACAGGACAAAGACAAAGCTTTACTTCTCCCCAAGAACTTTCATAATTATTAGCAAAACCTTGTCTCCTCTCACTATTTTCTTTTTTTTTCTACTTATAATAGTAAGTGAGGTGATTTGACTAAGTGGTTTTATGCTACTCGGGACACATAGCAGGCACTGGCCCAAAAGCTCTCCTTGATACGCGATGTGATTTATTAGATAAATATTTACCCAGTACCTATTTGTGTAGGAACTGTTTCAGTTTTGGAGAGCAGCTTGGAATAAGACTAGGCCATTGTTCAGAAGGACCTGATTTTTCTCAAAAGGGAATGAACGGTAAAATAGAGAGGAAGCTTATATGATGTATTTTCAGGGTAAAAGAACTATCCACCCTTCACATCCCCTCAACCAGCCTGGATTTCTTGCTGTGTCTTTCTCTAAAATCTGTAGCACCCTAATTATTTACAGAGCATTTACATTGTATTAAGTATCACAAGTGATCTACAAATGATTAACGTGCATGCAAGCATATGCATAAATTATATCACGTTCCTCACCATGCAGTAGAAGGGACTTGAGCATCAGGAGATCACAGGGTACCTGGGTGAGGAAGTGTTTCTCTGCAAAAGGGGGTAGCTGGGCACAACCGCCTGTGAGTCCTTTGTGTGGCATCTCGTGAAGAGGAGTTAGTGCCCAGAGGTAGTTGTGGCTCTGTCTTTATTATTCATTGAGTATGTGCATGAATCAAGGGTAAGAAAGGTCATCTTAGTGACAAAGATCTCCTAGGGAGGGACTCACTAGCCCTGGGAAGAACAATTCTCCAATGTTGGCGTTGGGGTAGATGAAGTAGGAGATTTAGCCAGTGAGAGTCCAGCGATACTTGGTGGTGCTTTGTCTAGGCAGCAGGATGACCTTGGGCAGGTCACCTGACTGCTCTCACCCAAAGGATTCTTCATCAAAAATAGAAAGAAAGTTTTCTCCTTCCTTAGGTGCTATTATCCGGAAGTTCTTAATATACTGCCAAGTGGTACAAATTCTGTAGAACTTTGTTTTTTTTGTTTTTTGTTTTTTTCATTTTAAATTTTGTTTCTTGATACTGTCTTGTATGGTCCATACTGGCCTCAGATTTCGCTAAAATAGCAGGGGATGACCTTGAACTTCTGATCCCTAGGAATCTGCTTCTCACACGTACTGGGATTATAGGTGTGTACCACCACGTTTATTTATGCAGTGATGGGGCTTGAACCCAGGACTTGGTGCCTTCTGGGCATACACATTCCCAACTTTTCCCAACTAAGCTATATCCTGTAACTCCAGGATCTGGTTATTGTCACAATTGGCGGTTCTTACTCAGAACTGACTGCAGGCGTGTGCCATTAGCCACACCCACAGCAGCAGCAACTATGGGGTCTTTCGTTCTTCCTTTTCTCCCTTCCTTGTTTCGTCAGTTTCCTATTTTATTCCTGCCTCTACTGAAAATCCACCATCCTGGCCATTGCCTCCCTTAGAACCAGCTTACAGCCGGGTGGACTCATCTTCCTGAGATCCTTTCCTACTCCCTAAGGGTTTCTTACTTGTTGATATAGCGGACTGGAGGGAGATTTCAAATAGGGATTGTTTACTGCTTAATCTTCCGGGGTCAAGTTATCCAAACTTATACATATAAAGGCAGAATCCTTGCCTGGATTTCCAAGCAAATACTTCCCTAGAAACCAGACTTTGACCCAATTACCTGTTTTCACCTTGTCCGCCACTGCATTCCAGTATGGGAGCACATACCATTTTCTTACGTAGCCTCTCGGATTATTTTTAATTGATCCTTACTATAACACCCCCCCACACATACACACACTGAGACAATTTGAAGTAGAGTCATGCGCATCCCTGCATAACCATGTATTTTAAAAAGCATCTCAATAAATTATTAGGATTATTTACACGCATGGTTCGAATTTACTGGCAAATGGCTTGGGCCTTCGTTTTAGGATGTAGCTGCCGGCCAGGCTCCTTCTGGGTGAAAATCTGAAATAGGAGACGTTGCCTTTGCTGTCCCTCACTGGCACTTCCTCTGCCTGGTTCCTGGTCTTTCAACACTTCCCTCCTTTCCCGGGCCCTGAATAACTCGGAGGGGCTGTCAAGCCCTTTGCACCTTCATGTGAGGACGTTTCATGGGTCCCTTCCCAGATCTGCCCCCAACCAAGGTGAGGTGTGCAAAGAAATAAATCTTCAATGGTATAATTTTAGATGCTCTGGCAGCTGGAGAGGGCAGCTATTTTGGGCTGCAGGGCTTTCTCCTTGACCTGAAGTGACACAGTTTTTGCCTGTTGCTAGAGTAGCTGGCCAACTTTGCAGAGTGTCCTTTTAGCATCATGGTTGCAGTCCCCGAGGTGGCTGCTTCGTTCCTCTACCGAGGTCCGTGTTCATCCACCATTCTGTGTTCTTGTATGTGAGTCCGTTGGCAGGGGCCACGGAGGTTCATGGGAGTGCAGCACCCTAGTACACCCTCTGGAGGAAGTATTGATGGCGCAGACTCCCCTCCACACAGAAGATGGAGGAAAATTGATGGTCCAGTTTCTGGGTGTCCTTTAGTCTCCAGCCTTTATCAACAGCTTGGCCGCCATTGTGTGAGTCACTCCCACTCGGAGCCAGGCAGGTCTCCAGACCACAGTGTCTGCGCCTCGCCACCTACGCTGCCTGGCGGGAAGCTGTGTTTTCATGACGGCTCTTCTGACCACCCTGCTTGCGCTCTTCCTTAGGTTCCTGACGCAGCTGCTATCTGTAGACCTCCTGGACTGCGCAAGGAAGGGAGTGGGAGCTCCTGCGGCAGATGGGCGGAACAGTGACAAGGAGGACCGAAGGTGGCCAAAAATAACAGGGCCTTCCAGATGAGGCGACCTCAGAGCCAAGAGCATCATGGGGTAGAGTATCTTGTTCCTAGTTTTATGGCCTAAAAAGTACACAGAAGATTCAAAGATATGACAGAGGGGAGGAATAAAGTCTGCAGAGAACAAGGAAATGTGATTAGCTGTCATGCTTTTTTAAAACTGAGTTTCTCTGTGCACACATATACACAAGAAAACACAGGCCTTTTATACATATATGAAGAGAGACCTAGATCCCTAGAAAGATGGATGGATGGATAGATAGAAAGATTACAGATAGACAGAACAGAAGACCAAAAGGGAGAAAAAAGATAAAGGTAATGTTGCCTTCCTTTGTTTGCCGTTGAAATAAATTTAATAAATCTGCATTGAGAACCAAGTATGTCTGGTCCCATTACCTTTCTGCACAGTTCTTCATCCTAAAACTCACCACTGTAAAAACACGGCCATCGCCGTGTCCTGATAGGTCATGGTTCTGAGCATCAATGGAGATGAGCTGGGTGCTCTCAAAGGCTTTTGTGAGCTTGAGGCTGGCAGGTAGCAGAGGCTGATTTTTATAAGGCTTATTGTCGCACTTCCGGAACTTGATGCTGTCTGGGAGCGGGGATGTCTGAGCCAGGTCATTCCGTGCAGCCTGAGCCTCATCACCATCTCCTCCCTTGGTTTCTTGCAGCTGATCAGTGCTCTAAAGCTGGCTGTCCCGAGATGCAATCGCGCCTTTGGTGCAGCTGAGTCACGTGTTCTGTTGGTTCAGCAGTCACAAGGTCAGCTCAGGGTCAGGAGGTGGACTCAGGGACGTTTCTCTGGAGTTTCAAAGTGTTACTGCACTTGTTAACATCTTAATACTTTAAGATATCTCGCCGCGATGTCAGCTGCTTCCAACTCTAAAGAGTAAATATCTAGCTGGGGCTATAAAAGACCAGTAAAGGACTGGGAAGGTACCTCAGTAGTACAGCGAGCACTTGCCCAACGTGAGAGACCCTAGCACTGCAAAGAAAAAAAAAGTAATCAAGTGTGTGTTCAATGGAAACAAATAAAATATCCACTGGCCAGGGCTGCGAGGCAACAGATGAGCGTATACAAGGTAGAAGACGATTCCTGGAGGAGCTGTGTATTGTGGGGCACACCTATAATCCCAGTGTGGTGTGTGTGTGTCTAAGGCAGGTAAAGCTCTGAGTCTGAGGCCAGCCTGGGCCATAGATAGCAGGACTCTGACTCAGCAAACAAAAGCAACAAACAGAAACCCACAAACTTTGCATACATAGAGGTCACAGGCAGAAAGCCAAAAAGTGAAGCCTGTGGCCACCTACTGCCTTTGGAGAGACTTGAAGGCCAGCTGAAGGGCACAGGGCCATAGTGGCTAGCATCTTTAAGGTCTACAGTGGGTGTTCTTGCTCAGGCCTGCGTGCTTGCTTGCGGTAACGCTCCTGTTTGCTACCTGCTTTCTCCTGCCCTGCTTACCTGGGTCTCACCAGCTCTGCTCGCTGTTGACTGCATTATTGTGCTCTGGGTGTAAACCTCGCCCCCCTCCCTGAGTGTCCTGAAGAGGAGACTCTGTCCTTTATGTGGAGGAAGGACTAGCCTTCTGTCACATTCTCTACATAGTGAGCATCGCCCTGCCCTTTCAAGTCTCATTCCTCAAGCTCATCGCTTGCAATACCTGTTTGGATTTGCTTCCCCTCCCCCCCTTAATGGCCCCTGTCTCTTATCCTCTAGAATCCTGTCTTGTTTTGCACATCTCACGCTTCTCCTCTCTGCTCTGGTCTGTCTTAACCTAGCAGCTAGTGGCCTGCCAATCACAGGACGTCATGCCCCGGTTTGCAGTGCCCAGAATCTCCTCCAGGTTCAGCTTTGACATCCTCCTGCAGAGGGCTTACTCCAGTCTCAGGACTTTCAGGTGAGGCTCGCTGTTCTGTCTTTGGTGTGCATTTCCTCCATCCCGTCATCACTAAAAGCATTTTCCATTTGGACCTTTAGTCTCTAAATACTAACCGGGAGGGGATTCATCTTTAATCCTAACAGAGGCCGTGTTTCTTTTCTCTTAGTACAAAGCCACGTCTATCAACTGTGGAAAATTTAGGACACACAGAAAAGCAAATATGATATTTATATATACCGTTACTATCCTTTGATGTGAGGCCCTTTCAACAATCCCCTCTCCTTATGATGATTTTTATAGACAAAACCCAGCACCTCTTAGATGGGAAATACTTTCTCCTGTGCCACTTGCTGGCTTGCAGAACCAGTTCTATGGAACGTCAGTGCCAGGCCCCAGCTGATTGGAATAGGGCTGGTTATCTGGCCCTGGCTGGGTGTGTGCCTGCTCTTTCCTTGAGATTAAATCAGCTAGTATCTGAGACTGGACCTGTAATAGCTCATGGAGGAAGGATTAGTCACTGTGCCTGGAAACTTAAGGCTTTGCTGGGGAAGGTGGTTTGCAGGAGAGAATGCAGGAGACAGAGAGACACTGGGGAAAAGGAGCAAGGACTCCTTACACCTGGAACCAATGTTCGCAGTGACTTTTCTCAAATGGCCTTGTGTCCTTATCTTGCCTCTGTCCTTGAGCAGTCTTCGGGATTCTGGTATTTCCACCTAACAATGCCTGCTCAAGACTGTTGCTTTTTGTAAACGGCCTTTGTAATGAATAGAATGCTAGAATTATCATATATCATCCAGATTATAATTTTCAGTGTGGAAGGACAAGTGCTGTGAATTCCTGATATTTCTGGGGGGGACGTGCATCTAATATGAGCATCTTGAGCTCTGGTGTGGAGTCGTGCTGAGTTCACATGTCCCTCCTCATCTCCTTTGCTCTGTGATTTGGATGTATTACATTCTGTTTGTCTTAGTATTTTCATCTGTAAAATGGCAAAGCACAAGGCTAAATTATACACGCACTCTTAAAGTTCATAGACTTAAACTTGATAACAACATAGCAGAGGATGATCCTAAACTGAGTCTCCTGGTTCCATCACTCACATGCTGGGTGATCCGGTTCCTCTACCATTATTCCTAAAAGTGGACCAGTTCTCTATCAACAATCCTCATATTTGTACCATGATAAACCCAACTGTAATACTGGACCATGAGTGTGAAAAGTGCATATCCGTGGGCCACAGTAGTGGTTCGAATAGGAATGGCCCCAGAGACTCATGCCTCTGAATACTTGGCTCATGGGCAGAGGCACTATTTGGAGGTGTGTCCTTGTTGGAGGAAGTGTGTCACTAGGGGGCAGGCTTTGAGGTCTTAAATAGTCAAACCAAGTCTAGTGTGACATCCACTTCCTGCTTCCTGCCAGTCGGATGTACAACTCTCAGCTCCTTCTCCAGCACCACGTCTGTTTATGTGCCACCATGCTTCCTGCTGTGATGACAATGGTCTAAACATCTGAAACTGTAAGCTAGCCCCCATTAAGTGTTTTCCTTTATAAGAGTTGCCATGGTCATGGTATTTCTTCACAGTAATAAAAAAAACAAAACCCTGACTAAGACAGCCACCGTCAATCATGCGGCCTGTGGCCTTCTTGAAGCGCCCCCACCCCAATTCTTTGCTATCCTTATATTTACCCTTCTTGTGACTTTAGAGACAGTGTATTTCCTTCCCTGTCTGTGGTGTGATCTATATTCAACTTCCAACAAAATAAAAATACTGTCACATCTGACTCTTTCAAAAGAAATTTAAAACTAGTGAGAACACTTCCATGGCAGGAATGGAGTAGGCTTAGAGATAAACAAGGTCTATGGATTAGCTTTCCATTTGGAGGTAACTCCCAGGTGACTAACCGCAGAGGGGGCTTTGCAGCCTCTGTGTGAAAAATTCCCAATGGTTCTAAGGATGTCCGATATTGGCTGTGTTTTGATGATCTCTATAAACTTTTTAGATTTTATAAATGTTCTGAGTAATAGGACCACTGAGAACACAAACATTTTTGTCCTTTGTTATGTCTTTGCTGTGCCTTCGTTGTGTGCTGTGGACCCTGGGAGAACATGGTTATGGGACTGAGTGAGCTCCTTTGATGTCTTTTGTTTGTTTATGCTTTTTTTTTTTAAAAAAAAAAAACACACTATTTCATTGTGCAGCCTGGAACTCGCTGCATACTCCCAGACTCTCAGACATCTGTCAGTGCTGGGATTAAAGGTGTGCACCACCATTCCTTGTCTTGGGGCTGATTCTTGAAGCCCACACTGCATTGGGCACTCAGGGGGAGGAAAAGACTTCCTGCATGGTTCTGATCTTCAAGGAAGAGAGTGGATTGGGGAAGCAGAGGTACAAACAACGATAGGCACAGGAATCATACCAGGATGGGGCCGTGTATCTTTTTAAATTTTTGTTATTCATTTTACATACCAACCACAGTTCTCTCCTCCCCTCCTCCCACTCTTCTTCTCCCTTTCCCCCCCACCCCACCCCTGTTAACTCCCAGAAAGGGTAAGGTCTCCCATGGGATGTCAATGAAGCCTGGCACATCAAGTTGCGACAGGACCAAGCCCCTCCCCTCTGCATCAAGACTGAGCAAGGCATCCTACCATAGGGAATGGACTACACAAAGCCAGGTCATGCACCAGGGATAGATTCTGGTCCCAGTGTCAGGGGACCATGCATCTTTAAGGAAGCCTAGAATTAAATATTTCAAGAGCCAAGGTCTACATATTTAGTCATCCAGTCCCTGAGTTTTGTATTTGTTTTCAAGTGATAGAATCTGAGATTTTTTTGTTTGCTTAATATAGTTTCCACCAATGGACAACAGGAAATTTTTAGGCGAAAACTTCTGTCTTTGGAAACATGGAAGAATTGGCAATCTTGAGAACCAGGTAGCATTCAGGTAGTGTCAGTAGTGAAGAGGGGTTGACTTTTTAGGCAATAAAGAGATTTTTCTTCATTATGTCAAAACATTGTCCCTACTACCCTCTTTTGTCTTACCTCATACTGCCTTACCAGTTTCTGCTAGTTCTATGTGAGCAGCAACCACACAGCTTAGGGGAGAAGCCTCTGTTCTTGGACAAGGTGTCTGAGAAAGCTCAGTAGGTTCTTCCAGAAAGGAGGCATGTAGGGTAAGGGGGAATTGGAAAGGTATGGAGTTAAACACAGAGGGACCCTTGAACAGCAGGAAGGAGACGAAGAAAGCATGGACGTTTACTGGATGATGGATAGGATAACAGCTACGAATCTTTCACAAGACTCATGTTATACACACCGTATGGATGTGTGCAGGACCACATCACAGGTGACGTAGAAGAGACGATGCAGGCGGGAGAAATGGGTCCAGAGACCGCCGGCAACCATTACATGAGAAAGCTGAAAGGGAATACCAGGTTTTGTAACTACAGAGCTTACAGCCTCGCCATTAGGAAGCTGTGCATACGGGGCTTCAGGGCAGTTCCCAAGGCACGTTTGGAGCAGCACTGGGAGCCATGAGAGGGATGATGGAATAGCAGATACCTTGGCGGCAACTGTCATGGCCATGCCAGAGAACAGGTGGTCTTCCCCAAGGTAGCCTCAGTGCTCATTTGGAGGAGGGGCTTGCAGTGGGAAACCCTGGTGTCATGGACCAGTGACTTTCCATGGAGCTTTCTAGCCACAGGGTTTTCTCCTCTTTCCTTGAATTCCTGGATACTTTGTGCTTCTTTTCCAGAGACTGCTGTGCTATGCACCTTAACAGCTGCTTGCAATGTCTTGTATCTAGCATATTTTCAGTTACTTAGGGGCAGGAGGCCTTATGCTTTATTCACTCAAGTGTATGTGTATATATACATATATGTTATATATATGTTTATATATGTATGTATATATGTTATGAATGGCATTGTTGAATCTAGTCTTTGGTAAATGAACACATTTCAAAATTATTCTTTTCCAGATCATTCCTCCATGAAGTTTGGGAGTTCCTGGCAAGTTAGATACCTTTTCTTTCAAACTATGAAAATAATTTCCTTAAATAATCTACTTGAAACTACTTTGACATGTAAAGAAAAGAAAGACCGGGAAGTTGTTTTGAAACGGCAAAGCTTTTAAGAGTCAATGTCACATTTATTGCTATAAAATATTTTTCTCTCTCTGTTAGACATCTGGATCCCATTACATACAGTATTGGGTACTTGAGTTCGCCAGCCATTTTGCATACTAAGCAGGGTGCACACAAAATCCCCACAGACATCCACCCCTACGCATTTGCACCGTGTAATTCTTGCTTCACGTTTACAGATGACTCTTCTGTCACCGACTCAGTCCTTCCGGTTACACTTTTGAAGTTCCCTTCTCCTCACTTACCTTTTAAGGACCAAGCAGTGTGTGTACACGGCCAAGGACAAAGCACTTTCCAAAACACGATCCTTTTACTTTCGGTCTTGTACGGTCCGGCTATCTATAATCTCGTACTGAAGTCAAGGAAACAGCAAAAATCTTAAGTCTGTATTTACCAGTAACATTGACCCAGAAATTAGAAACACAATAAGGAATGTTGGCTAATGAGTCCTGAATTTCCTTCTAATTGTTTCCACATTCAGGATAGTTCCCTTAAACCGTGTAATCTGGACATATCCTGAAACAATCCCATGTGTTGTAAATGATTTTGTTTTATTTCTTGGGTTACTGTTAAGGGCTTATTTTCTGGTTCATTTCATTTTCTTAAAGAAAACCACACACTCATTGCGCATATGAACATGCAACAAGGGGAACATGCATGCTCCCGTGATTTTTTTTTTTTTTTGCCCCAGACTCTGTATTTTCAAGAGGGAAAGAGAAGAGGCTTCATCATTTGGTCTGGAAATCAAAATAATCACACGAGTGAGGACTATTTTAGGGTTCCTATTCGTGTCTGTGAGAATGAAAGTCAGCATGGAGCAATGTATCAACCGGCAGGCCGTCTGTCCCCTCGCTAGGCTTGAGAATCCGTAATGGGAGAGACAGATACAACCAGCATTCAGTACAGTAATAATGGAAAATTAAATACGACTTTTAAAAACTGCTCACATTATAAAGTGATCTATTAGCATGATGTGACTGGAGCACTTAACGTGACTGATTCTAATTGCAAGACTTGGCCCATAGCAAGCGTTAAAGAGCTGCACACGCGAAGGCATTTTATCTCTTTGGAGATATTTTAAAGTGGGTTTCCTTTGGAGCACAGCTATAGCCTTGCTGCATGAAAGGTTGTGTGGATGGACTCTCTCCATTCAGATAGAACTGTTCAGAGGTAATTAGAGTTTCTGCTTTGATTCAGCCAATCAATAAGCCAAGAGCAGAAGCATCTATGCCTGCGTCCTACTTTTCGTTCACAGCTCATGGATGTTGTGCAGAGGATGTAAGGGCAGATGCCTGCCCTGGAGGTGCTTTTCCAGGGAGCAGACAGGTTCTGCTGTCATTCTCTATCCTTCAGAGTGTCTTTGGGCCACACCGGTGGGTCTGGGAGATGAGGATACCTAGTTTTGCCTTTGTGATGAGACTAATTTATATAGATTACCACTACAGTGGAGACTCTGAGCACACACACACACACACACACACACACACACACACACACACCAAAGAGTTTACAAGATTCAGGAAAGTTACAAAAGCGAAGGAGAGCCATTCAGCTTTGAATGTAACTTTATGTTTATGATGGTCAAGGTCTTTGTTTTTCATTTTTTTTCCTGTCCTAGCTTTTGCTTTTATCCTGCTGAAGACAGAAGGTTTGCTAACTGAGTAGCATTGGAAACTTTATGACTTTACACCAAGGGCATCCTTGGTGAATGTCTATCTGTAAAAAGGTTAACTATGCTGAAATGTTTTCGTGATCCCATGATCTACATGCATAGAGATTTCTGGCTGGTGGTTTTCAGATACCCCAAATAATAGAAAAAAAATTGCCAACCTAGTTAGACTTCCCAAATTAAAGCAGTAACCCACATAGGTATCCAAGTAGCCAACAGCTAGCTTTTGCATATGACCAGAAACACTAGTGAAATTTATTATTCTTACCATTGTCCTGAGTGGTAAACCCAAGGCCTTAGACATACTAGGCAGATGCTCAACCACTGAGCTACAGTCCCAAACATAGATCTTGTTTATTTATAAGGTCTACTTTTAAAAATTAACATGAATTGGACGGACAACACTTGGCAGAACAAAATTTAAAGACAGCCTGACTTACTGAAAATTGTTGTCATATACACACACATACATATATACATACACATATATGTGTATATGAAGGGGATTTATTTGGATGGTTTATGGGCTGTGATCTAGCTAGTTAAACCACGGTGTCTACTAATGGAAAATCCAGTAGTTGTACAGTCCACACAAGGCTCAGGTGGCCTTCAGTATATGTCAGAATCCTGAAGAAATAGACTCCAATGCCAGCGAATGAATGAACACGTCAGCAAGAGTGAGGGGAAGCAGGCAATGAAAGAAAGCCGCCGTCTTCCATAGTCTTCATATAGGCTGCCGTGAGAAGGTGTGGCCTAGATTTAAGGTGCTTCTTTCTACCTCAGAATATGCAGATTTATGGTAAGTCCTTCCACCTTAAATGATCAATCAGGAAAGGCCTCCCACAGGTGTACCCAGCCACTTGGGTTCTAGCTATTGCATTTGAAGTCTCCATCACAGTAGATAATTCACAACACACTGTTCAGTGAATGAATGAAAAGTCTAAAGAAACATGCCTTATTATTGCTGTAAGATACAGAACGGTTCAAGGTGAGCTCAGAAAGTAATTTTTTTTTGCTTTTCTTTTTTTTTGTTTTTCCTTTTTTGCTCTTTGAGACAGAGTTTTTGTGTGTAGCCTTGGCAGTTAAGGAACTCGATCATAGACCAAACTCAATCCAGAGATCTCACAGAGATCCAGGAGCTCACAGAGATCCGCCTGCCTCTACCTCCCAGTGCTGGGATTAAAGGTGTGTATCACCACTGCCTGGGTCAGGAAGGATTTATATACTATCCTGGGCTCATTTGTTTCCTGCTTATCTCTGCAGTATTCCCCCGCTTGTTCAGGCAGCTGTAGCTTCTCACAGGGAATCACGGTACTATTGACTTGCTCACTCCAGTGACGTCTGCGTTGGATGTATCATTCGATAGCATTATCATCTCAAGACCCTTTTAAATTGGAACTAACCTTTAATTGAGTGTCCAACTCTGATTGAAGCTGTGGCCATTCCTTTGCCAGGGACACCCATAGCTTTGCTCTCTGGCTCACTGGCAGCCCTTAACGTGACAGGGCCATGAAAGCAGGAAGGTCCACACATCTTTGAAAATAATATATGTGTTTCAGATTTCAGATATAAATCGTGCCTTCATGACTTCACAAGGGGAAAGGCCAGTGATGAAATGAAGGAGGCTTCTTCATGGAGATAAAACCAAACAGGTCTTTGGGACAAGGATAAGGAGACCTCTCTGAACACAAGTGATCTTTGAGCTGACTTCTTTGGTGACCAGAATTGAGTCACGTAGAAAGGGATTTGGGACATAGGGTGAGGCTGTGAGAATATATATGCAAACGCAGGCAGAGATGTTTGGTGGCAGGACTCAGTCAGGTTTCTGCCCATACTGATCCCCATCACAATTCTTGAATTCCCATCACTTGGAACATCCAGTTCTTGAACTGTGAAGAGTGACCACCTCCATGACTCTCAAATACAAATTATCTGAATAATGGATTCAGTTCTGTGGCTGAGGTAAAACCCTTTTACCTGTCTGTTTAGAATGCACCATAGATTATCCATGTGACATGTAAGTAGGTGGGTAACAGCGTAGTGTGACTTGTGACTTTCTAGTTTTTATTGAAGCATCTGTGTGTGCATGTGTGTGTTTGTGTTTGCATGTACACTATGTACGTCTTAACTTCATCTGTTAATCTTGGCCACATATAAATCAGGATCACTAGGCTTATTAGCATTGAGAGCTGTATAGTCCTGTAGCTGGGTAGCAGCTTGCTATGGACGGGGCCGCAGAGCCCACCAGTGAGTGCTAAGATCTGGGATTTGACAGCCTGAGGACAAGGTTTGCATTTCCATTGACCAGTGTGTGGGTTTCGGTGAGTCATGTCACCTATCTGAATTTCAGTTTGCTACTCTTACCTTTGGAGTAATAACAAAATTGTCAGTCAGGCTTGGTCATGGAGACCTATAATCCCAGCTACATAAGATACTGATGCAGGAAAATCAGATTTTGCCTAATAATACTCTGTGTAAACAAACAAATTAGGCTGACCCAAGAAGGTTGCATCAAATCCAAGGCTAGTTCAAGCTAAATAGAATGTACCTGAACATCTGGGCTCTGTGCATAGCCAGGTTCTTCATATAGTCAGACCCTGCCTAAAAAATGCATATAAAAAGTTTAAAAAAAAAACCAAACAATTGCCCTGAGAAGATAGCAAATCGAAGAATGTGCACCAGTTCCAACATTAAAATTATTGAGGTCATTCTGCTGTGAAAATAATTTCCTAGAAGTTCAAATAAGATTCATATTGTGAAGAGAAAGATTAGATTTTTTTTCCTCATATAACATCAGTCCAGTAAGTAACCAAACTGGGTCACTGCTGACTGACAGGGAACTGAAATGCATGTTTGAAGTACAGACTCACCATAAATCTAAATTACTGAGACCAAGACAGATCTTTTTTGTTGTTGTCGTTTTGAGAAAGAATTTCTCTGTGTAGCCCTGGCTGTTCTGGAAGTCACTCTGTAGACCAGGCTGGCTCCAAACTCACAGAGATCCACCTGCCTCTGCCCCCAAGTGCTAGAATTGAAGGAATATGCCACCACCGCCTGGCACACTTTCTTTTCCCCTTTATTTATTATTTTTTCTTTCATTTTTTCTATCTTGCTCTTGCTCTTCGAGACATATTTATTTCATTTCCATGTTTTTAAACAGTATCTGTGGAGTGGTTATATAGATCAAGCTGGCCTTGAACTCACAATAATCCCCCTACTTCTGAAGTCACAGTGCTAGAACCGGAAGTGTGCTACATCACACCCAGCAAAGGGTTGCTTTCCCCCCCTATTTATAATCTTTATAATCTCCTCCAAAGTAAAAAGAATCAGGAAATTATTATACACAAAGAAGACTCCAAAGGTCTTGGGCATACTTGATGTAAGGAACTGATTGGTTGACTATCTCCTTGGAAACTCTACCTTCAAATATCTGCATGTAGGAAGCTACATGATGCTGTTTTTGCTATGAAAAGCATGGAGAATAGTTCGGGAGTCTGAAAAAGCAAGACTTCTTTTGAAGGAGGGGAGGTATAATCCTCTTTAAAAAAAAACACAAATCCAACTACTTATCTATTGCATAGCAAATGCTCTACCCATTCAAGATTAGAGACTGAGGCAGTGTCCCACAGCTGAGCGGGGAGACGATGGTCACAGCGCAGTGTACCGGGAACTTGCTCAACAAGTCATGCCTTGATGTCTGGTTCCCTCACTAGTCCTGAGAGCTGGCATGTCTGCTCTCTGGTCTGCATTCACTCCTAGTACCCCTAGTGTCTGGGTGCCTCTTCCATATCACAATCTTATTCTCCACACCACCCGGGGAGTCTGCTTGAATGGTACCATGGTTACTCTTAAAAGTCAGCTTGCCACAATTTGGAATCACCTGAACGGAGAGCCAAGTTGAGTTGAGGAATTAGCTTAATTATATTAGGCTGTGGGCGTGGCTGAGAGGCACTGTCTTGATTGTTAGTTAGCATGAGAAGATTTACTCCATTGTGGGTGGCATCATTCCCTAGGTAGAAGGGTCCTGAGCTACACGCACAGGACAGGAAAAAGCCAGAGGAAAGCAAACAAGCAAGAAGGCAGCATGGGCGTCTTTACTTTGCTCTTGGAGGCAGATGCTATGTGACTGTAGGAGCTTTGCATGCCTGTCTTGACTTCCTCTCAGTGATGCACTGAAACCTGCAACGGCAAGCCCCCACAGACCCTTTCCACCCCAAAGTTACTTTTTCGTCAATGTATTTGTCAATGCAACAGAAATGAAACTAGATCAAGTCCTTTGCATAGATGTTAACCCACAAGGGTTGCTTAACGCGGGCTCAGAAAGTACACACTGTATCTTTAAGAAATAGTTTACTTGTGAATCAGTAAATGTACTAGACAAAGCAGCCATTACTTATGCATTCTTGCATACCCGGCAAGGTGAAAATAATAGAATAAACATCATATACTTCATTATGATATCGGTTTACACTTCCAGGGTATACAAAAAGAGGCCATTTCATCAAGCTAATTGCCTGAAAGTAAAAGAGAGAGAACTTTGGCTATTAGTCTATTATGGAGCCTTTTTCTTAATCACAAATAGGGGCCGTGTGTCCCTGGGGGGATGTGTATTCTAATTTACAATTGAACTACAGATCAGAGCAATCAATCTTGGGCAGCACTTTCACTGTGTAATTGCTGCAACATAACAAATAAAAAAAAAGCCAAAGAAAGAAAAGAAGAAGGAGGAGAAGAAGGCTGAAGCTCAGCTTCTGCTTGAGGTAGAGACATTTCCAGGCACTAGTTCAGGGTGGGAGGGGGGAGAGCGGCCATGTCCATGAATATGCAATGAGGGCTCATTAGCGGCCTAGTGTTGCCATGACGAATGGCATTATCCCCGGCCTGGTGCTGCCTAAACATGAATTTTATAAGGACCCATTTATCATGACTTGTCATGGGCTTCTGTACAGTGCTTTCTCCAGTGCACACACCTTTCCCTATTATGGCATTAGAAATCTTTCCTTATTATTATTCTTTCCTTTTGTATTGATTCCTGGTACTTTGAAGCAAGTGTTCAAATATAGTAACATACTAATGAGAGATTTGTGACTTCAAAGTTGCAGAGCTAAAACTTGATGATTCCATCTTTGTTGTAGTTGTAGCATAGAGAAAAAACTTGGGCTAAACTTTGAAAGAAATTTCCCAATGTATAAGCTTTTCTGTAAAAAAACAAAACAAAACCAAATCCCACAAAAACAAAACAAAATGAAAAAAGAACCCCAAATGTTTTTACTGCAACAGTTTCACACAACAGACTTTTAAATTTTAAAATGACCTCAGTTGTATCACTTTTGTTTATTTCTTTTTCTGCCGCTCAAGAACCTTTCATATCTTAAAGGTATGACTCAAGAGTTTTGAAAACTTTACCAAAAATTTTGGAACAAAAATTATGATAACAAAGTTTAAGGTTAAAAATGTATGGCAGAGTTCATAGCTCTTAGCATTTAAGCTTCTTTCTCACACGGAGACATTTTTCTATAGTGGAGAGAAAGGCCGGCCAAAACCTTGGTCACTGATAACTTAGTAATAGCAAAATAAAAACACAAATGTGGTTTCCCATGGCAAACCCTAAGAGGTTGAGTGGGCTGCCCTGAGGTCACACAACTGCTACATACAATGACTTGAGTTTTTACCTAAGGAGGAAAGCTGGGAGGGAGAAGACTGTGTGAGGCCATCAAGTTGAAGGCCACCGGTTGACCAAGAACATGGTCCCAGGCTGGCAGAATGCCCTCCTGTGATCAGAGACAGACTGAGTCTTGCAGTCAGTCTATTTGGTCAACAGAGATGAGAAAGATGTAAGAATTATCTCCTGGGGTCATCAAGGATGGAGAGACTCAGGTGAGCTCAAGTCTGGCACTGTTTTGCCCAGCCTGTGATTGTAGCCATTGTTCTATCCAATTTATGTGCACGAAATAGTTGTGCAGGTCTTTTCAGTGTGACTTTCTCTCTCCTGTGCTGCCTTAGAGTCTGTATTATTAGCAAATAATCTTTTATGCCATGATAATATTCGTGTAATTATGCAAGACCTACAATAAACCATTTTATCCATGTAATTTCTTATTGATAAGGTATCTTGGCCATTCAGCACTCTTTCATAAGATTCTTGAGTCAGCTGGAAGCAGGCCCATTATCCTTCTCCCTTGGGGTGGGGTGCTGCGAATCAAACCTGCATTTTCAAGTGTGTTAGGCAAGTATTCCACCACTCTGTTTGATCACTTGATTTCCGTTGCACAGATGAGAAACAGCCAAATTTAGATGTAAAATGAATAAGTCAAGGTCACCGAGGAAATGTAAATGGGGGGTCCATCACCAAATCTGTAGATTGTTAAGTGGGCACGTTTTTGTACCCAGAAGTTCAGAGCAGAAATCATTCTTTATGTGTCAAGAGCAGCTGTCCCTTATAATCTTTACCTACAGGGGACTGTTTCTAGCCACTTCGCCACCCCCTCCCTGATATTAAAATCTGTGAATTCCTGTTTCTTCTATAAAAGTTTGGTATTTGCATATAACGTGTACTTTATACAATCACTTATCATATTCACTACAATGTGAATGCTAGATAAATTGTTGTTATACTCTATTGTTTAGGGACAAATGACAAGAAGAAACATTCATTATACTTTCAATACAGAGGTTTTCTTTTCAGATATTTTTCTAACCATACTTTGACGAATCTGCAGATATAGGACACATAAATATGGAGGGCCAAGGGAAAGTATGTTGGGATCTTATAACTAGTAAGTTGGAAAAGGAGCTCATTAAAAAGATGACCATAATCTGTACTTAAGATCTTTTTGGTTCTTCAAAGCTACTTATTAGAGTACAAATTAGCCCAGGTATTCCAATTAAAATTAATTTATCATTCCTCTCATGTACACCAAATTACCTTTTAAAAAGGCCAATATAGGGGCTGGAGAGCTGACTCAGTAGTTAAGAGTGCTTTTTGCTCTTACAGAGGACATGTTTGGTTCTCAGCACCATGTGGTCATTCACAACCATCTGTAATTCCATTTCCCGGGAATCTGATACCCGTTTCTGACCTCCATGGGCACTAGGCATGCATTCAGTACATGTACATACAATCAGGTAAAACACTCACATACACAAAATAAAGCAAATGAAAATACAAATAAATATGCAATGTTTCAATGTGGAGACTGGTGCTTTCTGGTTGGTCCCTTTATGCTGTAAGTCTACTAAATATTGCATTATTGTTTCTAAAGAAGATAGCCCTGCCCCATTAGGTGGGGCCTTAGTGGGCAAGATGCTTGCCTTGCAAGGGTGAGGACTTGAATTTGGATCCCTAGAACCCATGTGAAGCTGGCTATATTATATGGTATTGCACGTCTGTAATTCTAGGGCTTTTACTGTGAGACAGGAGGCTGAGATATGGAACCCACAGAAGCTCAACGGCTAGCTGACCTGGCACCCAGAGAGATAAACAGGAGACTGTTTTCAATAAGGAGGCTCTCTGACCTCTCTACACATGACATGGCACATACATAACCAACCACATTTACACACATAAACATCCACACACATGAGAGATGGAGAAAAAAGACAGCCTTGGGTTTTCTACGCGAATGAATTCAAGAGAGTGTTTGGATATAATTTTGTGAAGAAGGAATTCAAATATTAACAAATGATATTTTTTTAAAGATTTGGTTATGACAGAACAGATTAAGACCATGTCTAATTGACACCAAACATCTGGATAAAAAAAGAAAAAAAAATAGTTTAAAACAACCTTGCTGTTTTGTTTACTGGACATTTTACATCTGGATCTGACAAACATCTGGATTTTAACTCTTTTCCTCCCCACAAGGAGAATGCAGTATGTGAACTGAAAGGTGAAAGATCAGGTTTTCTATCAATATTAGTGAATTTAATGATGACGTTATCAAATTCAATTAATCTACTACTACTTCATCTACTTAACATAACATGCAATGAATAGAATCCTCTCACAAGCAAATAAATACAGCAATTTTCAGTCACTCAATTTAAGATTAAAATTTGGCCAGATGTGGTGGTGTACACAATTAACCCCATGGGCCACGAGGCAGAGGCAGGTGGATCTCTGTGAGTTTGAAGCCAGCCTGGTCTGCAGAGTGAGTTCCAGGATATCTAGAGCTACACAGTCAGAACATGTCTCAAAATAATAATAACAAAGAATAAAATTAGACTTAACACATATTTAAATCTTGATCATAGCTTACTGACTTCAGCTTCTGTGGGCGAAATCTTTGAAGTAGGTCAGCCATTGTTTTTCTTCCAGGGAATGCTTCTTTGTGTATCACAAGGTTCCGTTAATTCACAATGTGTTTTGACCAAAGTGAAATTTAGTAAACACTTTAGTAACATATGACATACATCTAGTCATAGATGTCTCCGTTGCCAAATGAATTATCTAAGCTGATAAAATCAGTGGAAGCCCACTCTCTGAGCTACCTTTTGACAAGCCTGAGGCTGAACCCGGAAGAGGAATCAACTCCAATTGAACTTCAAAGAGTCGGAATCTATGAACAGTACCCTATGGAACTGCCGATAGTTTTCTGGGCGCGAGTGTGCAATGGAACAAGCCGACGTGTAAAAGTTATCCGAACTATTGGACATTCCTCTCTTGCTGTTCTCAAGCTAATCAGTTATAATGAAAATAGGCTGCCTGCTTTTTATAGTCTCAACTTCTCAAAATGATTAGTGCTTCCTCGAGATATTCCACTAATTGGTCACACAGTCCAGACTGAGAAGGCTGAAATTCAAGAGTATAGGAAAAAACATAAGGTTGTTGCAATTTAAATGCCTTCAAAAGATCCAATTTGATTTCTAAAAGTGATCCCTGCAGATGTGAAAATTAAAGGCATGCAGAAACAAGAACTGGCTTAATGACAGTGTAGGTTAAGAAGCATTTAAAGGTTTTAGGAGCCTTGCGCTGAATTCTCTTTCCATTTAGCTGCTAGTTTCATACCATTGGGACCACAACTGGAGAGAATTGCATGCTGGATTTTATGGGCAGTTATTTCCTTGATCAAATTGCCCCATTCTTCCCCAACATATTTCTGAAGTGAGTTGCTATTTCTCTCTGTGGATTTTTCAATCCCAGCAATCATCAGTGAGATCTCAGATTTTTTAGGAAAATAAGTCTTTCCACTTGGTTTGTCTTAACCATTTCATTATTGAGCTGACTCGCAAATGGTGCCCGCAAATGGTACATTGATCTCACTTAGAAAAGAAAAACTTCCCGTTGATTCTAATGACTTCTTCAGTCATTAATGAGTTAATAAAGAAAAAAAAATCTGAAAATCATCTGGGCTAGATAAGGGGGAGAAAAGAAAGTATTGTTCAGCGCCAGGCTTTTGGGGCCGCCCTCCCAGATGTCATGGGTCAGTCACGTCAAGAATGTGTGCGTCCAATCATCTGCTGATTTTTATCAGCGGGGCTTCTAGCAGGAGCTGACAAGGGCCAGTTTGGAAGTCCTGATGAATAAACAATGACTTTTTGGATTGTTGAGGGCTGCGTGATAGAGCGAGGGGTTTATGTATACTCAACCACGATGACACTAGCAATCAATATGCCAATTACCAGACAAGTTATTGGAGGAAACGCTCACGAGTCTTTTGCCTCCCAAGGCTTTGAAGGGGCCCCTAGAAGGGAGAATCCCTATTCCCCGAGACAGGCAGGGATCCAGGCCTTGGAGTCCAGACCTGGATGATCTTAGTCATTCCAGGAGTTGATTGAAAAGCCATGTGATTGCATGACCTTCTTAGAGATTCTGTCTGGGTATGTGTGGGTTCTGGGGGTTGGGCTAGGTGTTTATTTTATTTTGTGTGTAGTGTATATATTTGCGTGGGCACTTATGCTTGTGTTCGGTAGCCAGTGGTTGATGCTACATGTCTTCCTCTATGGCCTTCCACCTTATTTTCTGAGACAGAGTTCTCATGCAATCTGGAATCATGGATCTACCTTTACGGCTAGACTGACTAGCTAGCACTCTCTGGGGATCCACCCCTTCCTGCCTTCCACTCCTTCCTCCAAGTGCTAGGGTTCTAGATGTATAATACCATACCAGGCTTTTGTGTGGGTTCTGAACATCAAAACTCGGGTCCTCATGTATTTGAAGCAAGAAATTTATCAATTGAGCCATTTCCCCAGTCCTGGGATTAGGTGTCACAGTGACCCAGAGGGTAATGAACTGTTGTTACCTAGTTCATTTTCTCAGGGTTGTCCCCTGACCAGGAATGAGAGTATCACTTGAGAACTTAGAGGAAATACAGGTTCTCAACTAGTGAAACAGCCATTTTGATATACTTGAGATCTTGAGATCGTAGGCTCTGGAATACATGGCTGCATCCTCTACATAGCTCTGTCATCAGTCATTCCCGAGCCCCCCCCCCAAAGATGGGCAGTTTGTCACTTGTGCTAATTAGTATGCTGAAATTTGCAAACGATTTACTTCAAAAATTTAGAGCAGATCCAAGATTACCCTCAAAATCACTAATGCCGTTCTCTGTATACGGCTAGAAGTTTTTTGTTCTTTCAGAGGGGAGCTGAGATATCGCAGGTGGACCTGCACCTCCCTGCTATGGTGTTAATGATGCCCTTGAACTTCTGACCCTTCTACTTTTACCTTTTAACTACTGGGGTTGATAGATGTGTTCTACCACATCCATTTTATGGTGATCTAGGGATGACACCCAGGGTCTCAGACCTCAGAAGCAAGCATTCTACCAACCTAACTACATCCCCAGCAGGCTTTCCTTGAACAAGCTTGATGTTTGAATGACCTCGATTGCAGAAAGCCAAGAATAGATTTTTGTCTATTATTTAAAGAAGAGAAAGTGAGTGATTTTGTAAATCACTTTTTAAACATCTGTTTAGTGTGTGTGTATGTATGTGTGTGTGTGTGTGTGTGTGTGTGTGTGTATGCGTGTGTGTGTGTGTGGTTTGCATGCTGTGTGCTATGCTGTACTTGCGGAGGTCAGAGGATACCCTTTGGGAATCAGCTCTCCTCTTCTAAGAGGTAGGCTCCAGGGATTGAACTGTCGGTCTTGGTGGTAACTGCCTTTACCTGCTGAGCCATTTCGCTGACCTCATTAATAACCTTAATGAAAAAAAAAAGTAGTAGGGAAAAAATTCAACAGCTGTGGAGTATTTACTTGATGTAAATTTAATGTTCATTTGGGCACTCGGTGCTGTATTTGAAGGGTGCAGGCTTTTGTGTAGTGGAATACAGTTTACTGTTTCCATTTTAGTAGCTACAGAACACACAGACTGCCTTAGCCAGGAGCTCAGAGTCAGCCTGTCCTCAGCAGAAGGGGGTGACAATCACCAACTTGTTGACTCTTTGTATTTTGATCAAGAATCTTTATGAACAGGAGCTCAGAGTGTTCTAAACGGTCACAAGAAGTGGACAAGTGTCTCTCATGTGCCATAGGCATCAATGTCCCACAGAGGACATTTCAAAGCACTGATAGTTTGGGCACAAGCGTCATTACAAAAATTAAAAAATGTCTGGGTCAAAGCGACTTAAACAGGGTTGTTTCCACACAGCGGGCTTTTCCAAGCCTTTAACACATTACTATGTACTTTTACTGAGGATGTGGCAGCCTCTGGATTTGGTCATCAAAACCCCCTTTAAAAAAGAGAAGCCTGTAAGATTAATATGCCAGGATCAACTTTCCAGAGTCATGGGTTCAAATCCTTAAGATGGTAAATGTCCGTGAGCAGAAGCTCGGCCTGTGTGCTGTACAGAAAGGAACATCAGTATGACAATTCACTAAACCCTCTGCTTATGACATCAGGATTACTTAGGTGGTGGCTTTATGCCAACAAGAAGGGTCATGTAACCATCAACAAAGAGTTAAATAAGTTGTCCAGCTGTTGATGGTCTGCTTAAATTATCCCTGAACTGTTGGCATGTTTCCCAGAAGAGGTGTTTGTTTAAAAAGGAAGGAGTACAGAGAAGAGAGAGAGAGAGAGAGAGAGAGAGAGAGAGAAAGAAAGAGGGAGAGAGGGAAGAAAAAAAGGAAGAAACAAAGAAAGGAAGGGAGGAAGAAAGGAAGGAAGGAAGGAAGGAAGAAGAAGAAAGAAAGAAAGAAAGAAAGAAAGAAAGAAAGAAAGAAAGAAAGAAAACTGTGGGGTGTTTTCTCCCATTTGTGGATCTGAGATTGAATATAATACATAAAATCATATATACATATACGGTATAAGAGTGAAATGAGGGGTTGAAGAAGCAGCTCAGGTAGTTAATATCCTTTCCTTGACAGCGGGAGGACATGAGTTCAATCCCCAGAAGCTACATGAACAGAAAGTTGGGTATGTGGCAGATGCTTTCCTCCCAACCCTGGGAAGGTGGAGACAGAAGGATCCCTGGACTGGCTCAGCAGCCAGTCTTGTCTACTTGACAAATTCCAGCTAAGTGAGATACTGTCTCAGATACAAGCAACGAACTAAACACATTCCCTAGGAAGGAGCCTGAGCAGTGACACCTGAGGTTGTTCTACGATTACCCCCTCCACACATGCACGTCTACATGTACATCACTGCAGACACATGTGCAAGTACACACACACACATCATATGAAGGAGAATTGCAATTGTCTAGGGTGATAAACAGAATGAATGGAAAGGGGATAGGAGGGGAAAATAGACTCAAAGTACTGTATACTTGAAATTAGCCTTCTCTGTAGTAGCACGTGCAATGAGTAGACGCTAAAGACAAGAAATAAACAAATGGGAATTACTAGAACATTACTACACGGGAGATCATTGAATGTGTCTAGAAACCTCAGGCGAAGCAGGCTTGTCTCAGGCTGGGCCTGGTGATGGAAAGCTTCTGCCTGTTTGTTCTACCGGCGATTCCCGCCTCACTGGGCTCTGACCTGGCCTAGCTATGGCGGCCATCTTTGCCCTTGTTCTGACTGTTTCTGAATGGGGTAGGAGTTGGGCTTTCCCCACAGACACCAGACCGGTAGGGGTTTTACCCACATCACGGGTTGTAAACCTCCTTGTCTTGAAATTACTGCCAGAGCTGTGCATTAATGCCAAATGTTAATTCTTGCTTGGGACATGACGTCCTATAAATGTTATGAAAGAATATCATTTTTCCTGTAGAAGCGAAGGTATTTTCCAGGCCGTGTTACAAAAGGTTAGCTCTCCAAGCCACATCTGCAGGTCACCTGCTTGCCTGTAAACTGTTTCTAGGCTAACCCCCTGCCCCCAGTGTTATATAATCCCTAGAAGGAATTCTCACGTGGAAGAAAGAAGGGAACAGAATTGACATTTGAAAGATGTGTAAAGATTAAAACCAAAACAAAACCTCCAAATAAAACAATCCCACCCACCCCTGCTAATACTTGTCATCTTCTCTACATGGTCCTCCAAGTGTGTTCAGGACGCCTACGCCCTAGGATGCTCCCTTCTGAACTAAAAATAATGGAGCAGACCGAGCTTTTGGGAGGTCTCAACGGCTTTGTTTCATCTCCTTTGTAAATATATCCCTGTTGACGCCACATGTGCTTCCCAGCTTTCGAAGCGCAGGCATTTGTACGGGGAGTATTGCTCTACCCTAAGCGAAAAACAAGAAGTTGAACAGCCCGAGCTGAAGTCTACCCAGCTAGGCTGGTTTGTTATGTTGTTGAATATTTCTCCCCTTTATAGTCTTTGAAATGTTTTGAATTAAAATAGCTTACTCAAGGTCACTGAAGGCATATGGTCCTGCTCAAAACTTTAAACAAAACATTAGTTTTTACAACCTTTTGTAATTTGGAATTGTATACAACATGGTCATATGCGGAGTTTCTGTAATCTTTTCAGTGGGTGATAGAAATATGAGAAGCAAATTTATAAGCCATTTAGTGAAGCATTTAATCAATTTCATGCATAGGAAACAACTCTGATGCCTTGGCTTTATCAATCTTTCTCTCCAGCAGAACAGCTAGCTAGCCCCCGCCATCTCCAAACACTGCCTGGGCTGGGCAGGGGGGATGGGGGGAGACCAAGGAGGAACCTTTTCCTGTGGCAGAATGGAAATGTCAGGGCTTCTGAAGCTGGCCTGACACACTTAGCAGCGTCTCAAAGCCTTCTGGAGGCTCTTAGTGTATTTTTGACGGGGAGCTGGGATCTGGTGTTCCTAGGAAGTTTTCAAGGCCTTTTACTGCAAAGTTATTCATTAAACACCCTTTCGCAGAGTGACTCTCACATGCTCAGCTATATAGCTTGGACTCAGATCTGAGTTCCAAGAAATATTTTTACAAACCCATTTCTGTAGTTATTGCTTTCAAATGCATGGGGAGAAAAAAAAAAGGACCCTGACTTAAAATGTAGCTTCTGAATCGAGGAGTCAAAACTCTAGTTCCAGAGTAGCCGAAACCTCCCCAGGTGCTGGGCTCCTGCAAGGTCACCTTAGCGCTCTGCAGAACTTTCTATCATTTGGGGTTTGTGCTCTAGAGGCACGCACCTCTGACTGGCTTAAAGAACGAATTCTACTTTTGGACAACATAATGGGTTAGTATTTTGCTTGCTGTGCTGTGCTGGATCCCCCTTATGATGCTTTACATCAAACACTAGCACGTTCTCCAGTGACGACGTCCTCAGGGAGCAGAAGGTGATTTCGCTGTTTACTGTTATCTACTGAACTCTATTGAAATTGCCTTAGAGCCACCTTGCCCTCGAAAACTGGATCTAATAGACAGGTGTATCGTTTCCCCCCTCCTTTCTTTTTTCCTCTCTTCCTCCACCTCTCCTCACCCTCTTTCTTTCCTTCCTTCTTTTCTTTCTCCCTTCCTTCTTTCCTTCCTTCCTTCCTTCCTTCCTTCCTTCCTTCCTTCCTTCCTTCCTTCCTTCCTTTCTTTCTTTCTTTCTTTCTTTCTTTCTTTCTTTCTTTCTTTCTTTCTTTCTTTCTTCCTTTCTTAGATAGGGTCTTTATCTAATCCTGGTTGTCCTGCAACTCTCTGTGAAGACCAAACTGACTTCAAACTCACAGAAGTCAACCTGCATCTGTCTCCCGAGTGCTGGGATTAAAGGTGTGCATCACCATGCCTGGCCATCATTTGTAAGGTAGAAAATGATTGATTTTCTGCTACTGATTCTGAAGCTTTAAAAAAGACTTCTGTGAATAATTTCAATCAAGATGCCTTTGCTATGGTTTGAAGTGAGCTCCATTCTTGGGTCTCCTGTAGCCTGTTAATGTCTCATACTCCTGGAAACTGACATTTTCAAGATTTCTCAACCTTGGCAATTCAGTAACATGCAAGCATGCGCGCGCGTGCGCGCGTGTGTGCACGCACACGCGCACAAACACACACACACACACACACACACACACACACACACACACACAGAATCTCCATGCCATTTGAGTTGCAGATGTCCCATGATTATAATAAACTGAGTTGCCTTAGCAATCTTGTGTAAAGATGGTATCTTTCATGGGGACTGGAGGACATGGGGATTAGAGCTCTCTTTGGCCAATCTGCTGTCTTTCTATCTATCTATCTATCTATCTATCTATCTATCTATCTATCTATCTATCTATCTATCTATCTATCTATCATCTATCTACCTATCATCTATCACCTATTATCTATCTATCTATCTATCTATCTATCTATCTATCTATCTATCTATCTATCTATCTATCTATCTATCATCTCTCTATCTCCTATTACCTACCTACTTATCTATCATTTACTATCTATAAAACTGTCTATCATGTCTATCATCTATCAGTCACTTATCTGTCTATTAATCAATTATCTACTATCTATTGTCATTCAACCTTTAACTTCTGGTCTAAAGTAACATCTTATTGATATTTTTTTCTAATTAATCATTTTGGAGGAAAGTTTTCTATGGTATAAAATCTTAGAAGTAAAGAGATAATAATCAACATTTTTTATTTAAAAGTTTGTTTTTTTTTCAATTTATATACCAACCACAGTTCCCCCTCCCCTCCTTTTGTTTCCTCTCCTACTCAACTCCCCATCCACTCCTCAGAAAGGGTAAGGTCTCCATGGGGAGTCAACAAAATCTGGCATGTCAAGCTGAGACAGGACCAAGCTCCTCCACCTGTATGGAGGCTAAGCAAGGTATCCCTCCACAGGGAATACACTCCAAAAAGCCAGTTCATACACTAGGGATAAATCCTGGTCCCATAGACTGCCCAAGCCACAGGACTGTCACATGTATTCAAAGGGCCTAGTTCAGGTCTATGGAGGTTCCCCAGCTGTCAGTCCAGAGTCAGTGAGCTGCTACTAGCTTGGGTCAGCTGTCTCTGTGGGTTTCCCTATCATGATCTCAACTCTTTTGGTCATGGTCATATAATCCCTCCTCCCTTTCTTTGATTGGACTCTGGGAGCTAGGTCCAGTGCTTAGCTGTGGATCTCCACATCTGCTTCCATCAGTTACTGGATGAAGGGTCTATGACAATTAGGGTAATCACCAAGCTGATTGCAGGGGAGGGCCAGTTCAGTTGTCTTCTCTATTATTGCTTAGAGTCTTAGCTGGAGAAATTCTTGTGGATTACCAGAAATTTCCCTAACACCAGGTTTCTCCCTAACCCTTACCCTATAAAGGCTCCCTCTATCAAGATATCTCTTTCCTTGCTCTCCCTATCCATCCTTCCCCGTACTAAATCATCCCATTCCTTCATGATCTCCTCCCCACTCCCCTTCATCTGTCCCCTCCTCCTACTCTCAATTTACTCAGGAGATCTTATCTATTTCTCCTTCCCAGAGGCATTCACACATGTCTCTCCTAGAGTCCTCCTTGTTACCTAGCTTCTCAGGGGTTGTGTATTTTAGTCTCTTTATCCTTTTCTTTAATTCTAATATCCTCTTCTGAATGAGTACATGTTATGTTTGTCTCTCTGGGTCTGGATTACCTCAATCAGAATTTTTTTTTTTTAGTTCCATCCATTTACTTGCAAATTTCAAGATGTGTAAATGTACCACATTTTCTTTACCTGTTCTTTAGTTGAGGGATCTCTAGGTTGTTTCCAAGTTTTGGTTATTACAAATAAAGCTACTATGAATATAACTGAGCAAATGTCCTTGTGGGGTATGAAAGTGCATCCTTTGGGTATATGCCCAAGAGTATTATTGCTGGGTCTTGAGATAGGTGGATTCACAATTTTCTAAGAAGCCACCATACTGATTTCCAAAGTGGTTGTACAAGTTTACGCTCCCACCAGCAGTGGAGCAGTGTTCCCTTTACTCCACATTCTTTCCAACATAAGCTGTCATTAGTGTCTTTGATCTTAGCCATTCTGACTAAGATGGTATCTCAGAGTCATTTTGATTTGTATTTCCCTGATGACTAAGAATGTTGAACAATTCTTTTAAATATATTTTCAGCCATTTGAGATTTTTCTGTTTATTTAGGTCTGTACCCCATTTTAAAATTGGATTATTTGGTATTTTGATGTCTAATTTCTTGAGTTCTTTATAAATTTGGAGATCAGCCCTCTGTCAGATGTGGGGTTGGTGAAGATCTTTTCCCATTCTGTAGATTGCTGTTTTGTCTTGTTGATCATGTCCTTTGATTTATAGAAGCTTCTCAGTTTCAGGAGGTTCCATTTAGTAATTGTTACTCTCAGTGTCTGTGCTACTGGTGTTATATTCAGGAAGTGGTCTTGTGTGCCAATGAGTTAAAGGCTACTTCACACTTTTTCTTCTGTCAGGTTTAGTGCACCTGGATTTATGCTGAGGTCTTGGACTCAAGTTTTGTACATGGCAATAGGCATGGATCTATTTGCATTCTTCTACAGATCGATATCCAATTATGCCAGCACCATTCATTGAAGATGCTTTCTTTTTTCCATTGTACAATTTTTGGCTTCTTTGTCAAAAATAATAATCAACATTTTAGAACTAAGGAATTTTATTCTCAAATTATATTTGAAGGGCAAAACAATTGTCTTATCTTTATTCACCCCTTTACATAAAGGTGATAGAAGATAGAGCTGAGGTCTTTGGCATTATTTCCAATTCCAGTGGTCTTTCCTACCCAAGGATATGACCCATCTACAGTGTGTATCTGACAGTCCTTTATCCCTCCAGGGGAATTTAGAGAACAAGTGTTATATCATATCACTGTGCAGTTGATACTTCCTTCACTGATGTCTTGGCAATCTCACCTTGTTAGTAGAAGCAGATGTGTTAGTCTCTACCTACTTCATGTTAGGCTGGGTCAGTGGTTCTCATACTGTGTGTTCCAAAGTTTCCCCCACCTTTGGGCTATTACAACAGCACACTCATGAACATCTGTTTAGGGACATTCGTTGAGTTTTCGCATACACACTTGCCCATTCATTATGAGTACATCAATTGAAGTTACTTGGTTGTAAGTACACACATGTTACATCTTACAACTTTTCAACTACTCGGAAGTTGTCTTTTTAAATGCGTACTCTCACACACATTTTTAGCTCCATTCAACTAACAAGTTGGTTTAGCCTCTCATCCTCTGTTGGCAGCCTTTCTGAGAAGGTAGAGACAATAGTCAGAACCTTCTGGGTTTTACATCTTCTTGGACAAGCTGGGGATAGGAACGTAACTAATCACAGGGATGCAGTCGGATGCTCAAAAATTGGGTTGTCTTAGACCACATTCTGAGATTAGAGGCAAGGTTTAGTAAAAGCAAACAAGCAAAATATAGTCATCTTTTTAGCATGTACTGTTGGCATTATTGGCCCATGTCTCATCCAATCGTGCCATAGGTTCCAGAATTGAAATGAACTGATGTTCTTCATATTGAGTGAGGTAACCTAGACCCAGAAAGACAAATATCACATGTACTCATTCCTAAGTGACTTTTAGACATAAAGCAAAGAATAACCAGCCTACAATTCACAATCCCAGAGAACCTAGACATCAATGAAGACCATAAGAGAGACATATATGGATCTAAACTACATGGGAAGTAGAAAAAGAAAGGATCTCCTGAGTAAATTGAGAACATGGGGACCATGGGAAAGGGTAGAAGGGGAGGGAAGAGGAAGGGAGGGGAACAGAGAAAAATGTAGAGCTCAATAAAAATAATATAGAGGAACTGATGTTCCCTCTAGTTTATACCTAGACCTAGGTATTCATATTTACCTCTCGTCTCTCTTTTAAACAGGACACACTTTGTCAGCCACACTGGCCTCAAGCTCATATTGATCATCCTGTCTCCATCTGACAAATGCTAGAAATGTCTTTGCTCCTCTCCTCTTCTCTCCTCTCCCATTCCCTTTCCTACCCTCTCTGTCTATCTCTTTCTTTTCCTTTTCATGCTAAGAATTGAACCCAGGGTCTCAAGCATACTACCATTTAGCTTTGCTTTAGTTTCTTTTCTATTTTGATGACGAGAGTCTAGTGATAACATGTGATTTGGTAAGGATTTAGGGACCAGGAAGAAGATTTTCCTGGGAACTACTGTGAAGAACAACATTGTGTCTCAGTCACCTTGTGCAAAACTTCTGTCTCCCCACCCCCACTCTCTCTTCAGAGCCATCATAGCTACTGTTCTGGAAGGTTCTGTATTTACCTTGTTACTCCAGGCTCTCTCTTCCATCATCGTCACCTGCCAAGCCTTCAATGGACCCAACACTCATTTGGATTTGCTATTGTTTAAGATTTCTGTTTCTTATCCTGACTATTTGAACTGCCATTTAGGATCCTCTAGGATTTCTTCCCAAATTCAACTTTTACAACTTATTTTCTCCCTTTCACCCTGTTTTTATTTTCCTTTAGCAACATTAGACGGTTTTGTTTCTCTCTTTGTCAATCCAGAACAACTCGTAACCTTCTAAGTCTGGCTACCCCATGAGGCTTCTATCTTTCTCATGCTTTGCAAAATCAATGAGACCTTTACTGGGCTGGTAGTAGCATGAGCCAGAACAGGGTGGAGGCTACAGAAGATAGCTGTTGAGGTGATCATAATCGAAACGGTTGGCGTACGTACCGTCTAGGGAAAGGTTCCGCAGATTCTAACTGCTGGGTGTGTTTTCACATCTACAGGCTGAAACAGAATGCATGAGTGCAATCCACCAACTGCTGTACTAACGTGTTAGGCGGTGGTTACGTCCTGTTCTGCTCCAGGGAGGTCACTCGGTCAGGAAGTGGCCTAACGCATGAGCCAGGCTTTGTGACTCATCGCCTGCGAGGCTGACCGCATCCATGACCTCTGGAGAACAGGCTAAGTCTCAGTTCAGAGCTGAAGGTGACACTTCCAGCCTATTGCTAGATCGTACACTGTCAGTTGATTTTTCAGATAGGAAAAAATGTTTTTTTTTTTTTTTTTTTTTACCTAATTTCCTTTGCACATTTTTGTCTGCTCCCCCTTGTGACTCATGGGATACTTTTACAAGCACCTTAGGGGAAGGCAGCCACATCATCCTGCCACGACTTTGTTGAAGGTCACTGTCGAGTATTGGAAACAGATCTCTAGACCCTCAGATTCAGCTTTTAGAGTTTCTTTCTAGCGATGAAGATCAGAAGTCAACTACACGCCCAAGAGTCGTAGGTTGATCGCGCACATTTAACCAGGTAGTACTGAAACATTATATGGACATTAGCATATGAAGGCTGTGATCATATTGAGAAACAGTTTTCTTTCAATTCTTTCTTTAATATTAAACCCATGAACACATGGTAACCGCACAGATGAATGGGTTTCATGGTGATAATTCCGCACGTGTATATATCACTCACTCATCACAGTTCCCCTTCCTTCTCTTTGCCACTTCCCCCCTTCTTTTCCCCTTCCCCATATGCTAATTAATTTAAAAAGGGGAGGGGAGAGACTGATAAAACTCTGATTCAGAAGCAAAGCCGGGCGGTGGTGGCGCACGCCTTTAATCCCAGCACTCGGGAGGCAGAGGCAGGCGGATCTCTGGGAGTTCGAGGCCAGCCTGGTCCACAAGAGCTAGTTCCTGGACGGGCACCAAAGCTACAGAGAAACCCTGTCTGGAAAAAAAAAACAACAAAACAAACAAACAAACAAACAAAACAGAAGCAAACTTGCATGTGAATTTGCTATTAGGCGCAGAGACCATGAGCTTGTGAGCTCTTTAGTTTCTGAGGTTTCTTTAATCTCTGACTCTCGAATGAAGGGTGGAGTCTATGCATTAACTGCCTGGATTGCTCCTGATTGCACAGTGGGAGCTGAGCAGAAGATTTCCTTTGTTAATCTGGAGAAGGTGAAAAGACTTCCACCCACTAAGACAGACCACACACAGCTCTCATAGACAAGAAGTCCAGGATGAGAAAACTTAGAAATGACCCCCATTCCACTTAAGAAGATGGAGTTAAGGAAGCATGAGAATGCTTGTATCTCCTTCCCTCTCTCATTCTCTTCCTTCCTTCTTTCCTTCCTTCTTTCCTTCTTTCTTTCCTTCCTTCCTCCCTCCCTCCCTCCCTCCCTCCCTCCCTCCCTCCCTCCCTCCCTCCCTTCTTTTCTTCCTTTTCTTCTAGATATTATTTTGTTACTTTGTGTGAATGATTGTTCTGCCTGCATATCTGTCTGTGTACTCTATGTATGCCCGGTGCTTGAGGAGGTGATGAGCCTCCATGCAGGTGCTGGGAATTGATTTGGTATCCTTTGCAAGAACAACAAATACTCTTAACCGCTGAGCAAGCTCTCTAGCCCCAAGAATATGCTTCTTATTCCTTTTATGAATGGACTTGAATCCTGACTTGTTCTGGATTCCTGACCTTTAGAGTCTCATCTCATCTGTGGACACGAGACTACCTCTGTCTCATTTAATAGAATAGGAAAGAGTTTGAAAAAGTGTCAGGTACTGGCCTCATCATGAAGTCACCCTGGAGTTTTGACTGTTCTTTGTCAAATTTGATCTGCCCTCAGATGAGCTATCTGAAGTCTCTGACTCTCAAAACCAAAGAGTTTCTCAAGATTAAAAACAAACAAAGAAACAAATAAAACCAGTGTGTGTGTATGTGCGTGTCTGTTTGTCTGCCTACTCATGCACATGCGCCTTGGTGCAAATGTTGGGGTCAGAAGACCCCTTTTAGGAGTCTGTTCCCTTACAATCATGGGTCCTCAGGATCAAATTTATGTGTTCAGACTTGGTGGCACGCAGCTTTTCCTGCTGGGTTGTTTCAATGACCCCCCAAAACACCTTTAAAAGTGTAAAGTGCTCAACATAAAACATTTTGTTGTTATGGAGCAGCTCTATAAATAACCCTAACTAAGCTTTTTAATTCAGTAAAACTAATACCATAAATTACCTGTGTATTATTCCATTAATCAATAGGTCATGAATCCAACCACGGACTTTCCCTATTAGGAGAGTGTCTTATAAATTCTTCCAGAGGGTATGATACAGAAGCCTTGGTTTCTGGCAATCACTCGCTCTTAACATACAGACTGTATATTCACTTTTTTTTTGGCATGGTTCTGGTTGGAGAGTGATCACCTTTCTGCAGCTCTAGTTGTCCCTGCAGTCAGTGGGACTTCTTCACTTCCAAGTTGTGCAAGCCCATTGCCAAGTATAGCACTTTCTGTGTGTGCCTTGTTGGGGACTGGAACTTCTCATACTTTCTTTAGTTTGGTCAGAGAAACCAGCCTCTGACTGCATGTGGACATTGCCTACTGCTTGCAGGCCACTCCATCCCTTTGGGCTGAGAAAGCAGCATGATGCCTATCTAGTTTGAGCCTTCCTTTGCTAGAAGATTCATTCCTATAGTAAATTTCAGGGAGGAGAAATAGAACTAGTCTTTTGTTTAGAAGTTGACCTATCTAGATGAGGACTTCTATGGAAAAATAGTCAGGCTGCTTGGATGTGGTAGAACACCCCTGTGCAGCTGGTACTCTGGAGGAATTGGAGGCCAGCCTGGGTCATATCCAGAGACCCTGTCTCTAAACAAACAAACAAACAAACAAACAAGCGAAGGGAAAGTTCAGTGTCGTGTGTTTGCATATAAATGCTTTCTGTTTTTATTTATCTTATGTGTATGAGTGTTTTGCCAGCGCATAGGCATGTGCAACACATGTGTGTATGCCTGGTGCCTACAGAGCCTAGGAGACGGTGTTAAATGCCCTGGCACAGGACTTACAGATGGTTGTGAACTACCATGTGGGTTCTAAGACCCAAAACTAGGTGGTCTGCAGTAGAGATCACCAAGTCTCTTAGTGATCAAAACACCCAGCTGATTAAATATAAACTCGTAAGGACCCAGATTAATAGACGTGAGTCAGAAGAAATCAAGTTAGATAGAAATGGTGAAGACAATTGAAATACAGTGACTTAAGACCATGGAATCTGGATCAAGAGGGCTAGGGCATGTATCTGGCTTTCTTGCCTTCTCCGGGAAACCACAAGTCAATGCTCTTACCATGGAGCCCTGGTCTCCTCCCCTCTGCCAAGGGGATTAATGGAGTCATTTTGCTAGAATCTATACTTGGCCGGAACAGAGATCTTTGTAGATCTTTCTACAAAGATCTACAGAAAGTACTACAGAAGCCTAAGACAGCTCCTGGCACGTAGTAGGTACTAGTTTTGTGTTTAAGTAAACAGCTCCCCTTCAGAATGACAGAAATGCTCAAGCCTTTCTCTGATGCCTGTACACGGTTTCTCTGCACTTTATGGAAGGTATGGTTTCACTAGGAAGTTCCCATTGTTCTTTAACATTAATAGTTAATGGACCCTGCCAGGAAAACAACTCCAACCATTAACAACAACAAAAAACTAGCGGTGTGCTTAAATAGCTCAATTCTGCCGGCTGTCATTTATCAGGTACTTATGGGCTTGAACTGGAGCAGATGCAACCATCTGAAGCATCAGCCAGGTCTAGCATCTTTTTAATTGTTTGCAAAACAAGATAGCTTCTGGATATCCCTCATCTATTGAACAGAAGAAGACTGTTCCCAATATTACCTTCACCTTCGTTTCTACTAGCAAAGGATGCCAGTAATCCAAGTTTACTGTGATTGTTTTCATTTGTGTGTGTGTGTGAAAGTGTGTATGTGTGAGAGAGAGTGTGAGTGTGTATGAGAGAGTGTTGTGAGACAGTGTGTGTGTGTGTGCGAGTGAGTGTGTATGTGTGTGTGTGTGTGTGTGTGTGTGAGAGAGAGAGAGAGAGAGAGAGAGAGAGAGAGAGAGAGAGAGAGAGAGAGAGAGCGCACACATGTACTATAGTAAGGTTATAGCGGCTGGATGACAACTTGCAGGAGCTGTTTTCTCCTTCTACCATCTGAGTCCTGGGGATTGAACTCAGGTCTTCTGGATTGCTGGCAAACATGTTTACAACCTGAGTCATCTCTCCTACCCCTTATTGGGCTTAGCCAGAGTTTATGCTTTGGATGCCATGCTAATGTGGTACTGACTTCCAAGAATAGAGGCCAAGACCTGTGTAGCTTGCTTTGTTACATAGAAAAAGAAAAACATACTACTGAATTTGTAGTTTTTTTTGCAGTCAAGAAATGAATTCTCATAAACGGAATTGCTTAGGCCAGCTTCTAATCAGAAAGTTGAAATTATCTGTGGCAACGTGACCACTAAAACCTTGTATACTGTGAAAGCATTTCAATAATTAATGCATGCTTCATCGAGAGTAATTGACAGGAAGGTTAGAAATGTTATGGCCATCTGTATTTGGTTTGTACACAAGACTGCTTAAAGGGACAGGCAGGTAACTCTTGCTTTTGGGGTAAGCATGATTTTCTTCCAACTTCTCTAAGTAGCATAACAATTTATTAGAGTTTTTTTCTTCTCATTGCCTCTCATTCTTATGCTACAATCCTCTTTGTAGTGTAATATATATATATATGCGCACGCATACACATAACACACATATATACAAATATATGTGTGTTATATGTTATATACTTTATATATTGTATTATATGTATTATGTATAATTATATAATATGCTTCTCTGTGTGTATGCATATAGAGATACAGTTTAAATTCTTCCCCAAATGATGAACTCTAACATCCTAAGCAATTCAATGGTATCTTAAGGGCCACATATCTAATGACGTATAAGAGAAATTTCCTCCCGTGTTGTGAACTTATTCGTTCTACTCAGCCCCACCACTTTGAAGATTTATTCTGGCAGTTTTTACTCTTCTGTGAATCAGTCTACCTTGCTTGCATTTGCTAACAAACACCAATAATAGCACTAGGATCTTAATGAGATTGTTATAATTGTACCTATTTGGTTGTGAAATAGAATATTCATATTTATAGATATAACATGGTCATGAGAATACTGAAGGATATCCAAGACGTTCTGAGCACTAAAACCTAAAGGGCATGACATAGTTGTCTAGAACACAGTCCTCACTTAGACCAATAAACTCATCTAAAAACGCCTTCATCCAGAATCCACTGAGTATTTATCATTGGTTAGGACACTAAAAACTGCCTAGGTCTCTGGCTACCTGACTCTTGCAGTCTAATAAGGAAAGCCTCCTCCTAGGCATCTTATACATAGCACAAACCTTAACAAAATATAAAACTGAATGGCTGTACAGGGGTCACACATGACCTCCTCCCTCACCTATATCTCTTGGACTTCCTGTTTTAGGAAAGGGTGCTGCTGTCGATCCAGTCATCAAGGCGAGGACCTAAAGTTAGCCAAGCTGATTCCTGCCCTCTTTCCTCTTCATCACAGCCATTCCTACGCTCTGCAGTGCGAAGTGCTTACTACTGACCAGCTCTGCTTTCCTTCCTTCATCCCTATGATGACAGCCTATTTCCTAGGAATTTCAGGGAGGGAAGCTAGAACATTGGACAGTACCGACCATCATCTCTTTACTAGATATATGCTCAAGACTGTTCCCAGAACGATGGTTTAACCATCAACATGCCACTAAGATGGTCCCAGTTCTTTGTAGACATTCTCCCTGGGATATTGCAATAATTGCCTTGCAGGCAAAACTTCCATCATGCAATACAAGGTAGAGCTTTGCTAGTATGGGCTGAACCTGGCATTGCAATGACAATTCTTGCCCTGTACCTCACTCTCGAGTTACAAGAACATAAGAATGACATCTACCCAAGCCCAGTAACCAGCATTTTTCACTTCCCATATCATTAAACATATCTTTATTGCCAGACCTATTTAGATTTATGTGATTGAGCACAAAGCTGCTATGTGTCAAGAAGACTTGTGGCATGCTAAAAGCAAGTTTGCACACTGTATTTTGATTTTAAATCCAGCATGTTTATAGCTGAGAATAACATATTAATACATAAGCTATATAAATATTTTAAATGTTGGGCGATAGGCCTTTGCAAACAAGTCAGCTCAGTGTTTATGAGAGATGGATAAAAGATTTTTTGAATGGTGAGGTGCATATTTTACAAGGTTTGGTATAAGAAATAAATGTTGACTTTGGAGATGAGTGGATAGATATTTTAAGGTCAACCATTTGGTTGGGCCTGGTCCTGATCTCCAAGGCCTGAGGTGAGGCAAAGACGGGAGTGTCTGGCAATGGCCTTGGAACACTGTGTGCCTGAGGAGGGTTGGTACCCAGTAAATTGGCTGGAAGAGACAATGACACAGTTACAGAGAACAGGAAGAGGGTAAAGAGAGGTACTGGGAAGGGCAAACATGTTAGATGTGCCAAGATGACTGTGCCTGAGAAATGGAAGAATGTTACCTGATGGAACAAGCAGAGAAAAGATGTCACAGAGTGCCACAATACAAGGGAACACATAAAGATGAAGCTGAGGATGAAGAGGATGGTAATAGCACCTAACCCATGGCATTTGCAAGAATAATGCTTAACTCCAGACCACAGATGCATAGCATTAACGATAAGGCAAGAAGGAGCTTCTAAGCACCTTCATGTATTAACCATTTGGTCTTAACTATGCTCCACCTGACCTACCTCTTATGGCTGTACAAATGTGTTAGATAAATGTTTCTTAATAAAAATCCTCTTTTAAAAAATAAAATAGCAATTAATAATAGAAGTAACCAAATCTATAACTCTTAATAATAGCCCCAGAGCATGCTTGAGGCCCCACAGTTTGTCATAGGCAGAACTGAGGTTAGAGCTTGGTTATCTGGGGCTCACACTCCCTCTGAGAGAGCTGTTGTCAAGATGGAAAGGGATGGAGCTGAGGCTCCTCCTGGCAGGATTGTACCTGCAAAAGCGTGTCCTAGAGTTGGCAAATGCCCCTCAGAGCAGAAGAGTTCTGATCAAAGACACTAGAGAACCAGATTGAGGCTGTGTCACCGTCTGACCATTACTGCCCCCAATACATGGAAGTCACCTCTTTAGCCCTGTCTGCCCTGACTGGATGGGGAAGTTAATTTCCAAAGAGGTTGGGTGTAACGCTTCTTAGCAAAGGAAGAACATTTAAAAACCGGGCCAGTGGAAATGGAATTACTGTGGAAGGATTTAAAATAAATTTTAGCTGGGCAGTGGTGGTGTATAATGTTAATTTCAGCAGTAGTGAATCAAAGGCCGGAGGATCTCTGTGAGTTTGAGGCCAGCCTGGTCTACAGAGCGAGTTCTAGGACATCCAAGGCTGTTACACAGAGAAGCCCTGTCTTGAAACATAGATAGATAGGTAGATAGATAGACAGACAGATAGATAGATAGATAGATAGATAGATAGATAGATAGATAGATGATAGATAGATAGGTAGATAGATAGATAGATAGATAGATAGATAGATACATACATACATACATACATACATACATACAAAGGGGTTAAGATTCAGAAGTGAGGTCTCACTTCCTTGACATTTTTCCGGGTTCCTTCCTTTTCCCTCTTTCCTTTCTTCTGCTTTGCTGTGAGTTCTTTATATCTTTGAAATACCAAGAATACTTGTGAATAGATGAGAAGATGAAAAGATGCCAAACATACAAAATGATATATTTTAGGAGAGGAAGTTTGTTCCCTAATTTTCTGAGAAATTGCCATTCTGATATCCAAAGGGGCTGTATTAGTTTGCACTCACACCAGCAATGCAGGAGTGTTCCCTTTATCCCACAACCTCTCCAGCACAAGTTATCATCAGTGTTTTTGATCTTGGCCATTCTTAGAGGTGTAAGATGGAATCTCAACGTTGTTTTGATTTGAATTTCTCTGATGACAAAGGATGTAGAACATTTCCTTAAGTGTCTTTCAGCCATTCTAAAATTCCTCTGTTGAGAGTCCTCTGTTAGGTCTGTACACCATTTTTTAAAATGTGTTATTTCTTCTTTTAATGACCAATTTCTTGAGTTCTTTATTTATTTTGGAGATCTGACATCTGACTGATATGGGGTTGGTGAAGATATTCCCATTCTGTAGGCTGTTGTTTTGTCTTGTTGACCCTGTCCTTTGCTTTACAGAAGCTTTTCAGTTTCAGGAGGTTCCATTTATTAATTGTTTCTCTTAGTGTCTGCATCACAACCTCTTTAATGTGATTCTGTCACCAAAGGCAATGACAAATGTCTTGTCATTGAGGTAGAGCACACAGAAGAGATGGAGAGGTGAAGGAAAAGATAATAGGTGTTCTCAATGTTGTACCATTAAAACATCATGAATATCTTTGGGTCCTTAAATCACAATTTCTAAATTAATATATTCATCAGGTGAATCAGAAGAAAAGATGTAATTCACGCCGGCAAATGGTTTAGAGATCCAGAAGAAGAAATAAATGGAAATATGTCATACTGCGACCACCAGGACCCAGGAACAGAAGGTGAGTGGTTGGGAGGAAATTGAACAAGCCCACAATAGGCTCAGAGGAAAAGAGGAGAAGCAGCAGAAGCAGTCACCAAAGCCTAAGTGGAAGCCCAGATCTCTGAACCAAGACAACACATACAAACATGTGAGTACACATTTCTACACAGAACATTTAGAATCTCACCTTGGGCTCATAAAGCATTTGTACAAGTTAACGGGTAGTCTGAACCTGATCATGCCTTATGTGTATGCCACAGTATCTGAGTTCCTATGTGAATCATTCCTGTTGTATCTAGAAGAAACAGTGTCTCCTTGGAGCCTTCTACTACCCGTGGCTCTTACAATCTTTCCATTGTCTCTTAGATCTCTGAGCCTTAAGTGGAGGAGTTTGATGAAGACATCCCATATAGGACTGAGTACTCCAATGTCTCACACTCTCTCAGTATTGCTCAGTTGTAGGTCTCTGTGTTAATCCTCAGGAAGCTTCTGCAAGAAGAAGCTTCTCTTATGTGGGCTGAGTAAGGCATTGATCTACAGGTATAGAAAAATGTCATTAGGGGCTATTTAATTGCTGTGTTCTTTAGCAGAATAATAGTATTGGGTTTTCCTCTAGGCCCATAAGCTATCTAGTCTCAGGTTCTTGGCTGCCCAAACAGTGTCAGGGATGGGTTCCACATCATGGGGTGGGTCTTAAATCTAGTCAGAAAGTGGTTGGTTACATTTGTGCCACTATTGCGCCAGTTTATCTTGCTGGCAAGCCACTGTGATAGATTGCAGGATTTGTAACTGTGAGATATTGGTGATTATCTTTCTCCTCTGGTATCATACTGATTACCTTTTAGTACTATAAACATTAGTCGGTAGGGAGGAAGCTTCTAGTTAGGCACCAGTTCAACTTCTCTACTAACAACATACATTCTTTAAATTTTTTTCAAGACAGAGTTTCTCTGCGGACCAGTCCTGGTTGTCCTGGAACTCACTTTGTAAACCAGGCTGGTCTTGAACTCACAGATATCAGCCTGCCTCTGCCTCCTGAGTATTGGGGTTAAAGGCATGTGCCATCACCACCCGGCTAACAACACACTTTTAAGGACATGTTCTATAATTAAGCAATAAATGTCCATATTAGCAAACTAAACCATCAATATATGTAGCATGTAAGCATGGAACAGGAATAGTAGATAAAGTTTATTACTGCTAAGCATGAGTATATTCTAATCACTACAGTTGTAATAACTTTGCTAATCCTAATGTGTAAAAGCAATGGGCAAGGGTTCTGACCAGTTATAATATGGGTGATGGTGGTTCGTGGGTGCTGAAACTCAAGTTTCGGGTGGCTTGGATATTGCAGTAGTTGGAAAGAGGCAAGGATAGACATGGAGCAAGGGGATGAGATAATCTAGCATTAGGCCAAGACGGTAGTCCCTTCTACTTTTTGATCGAAAGCTTGATTTTTCTGCTTTTTAGAATGTTTTTGTTCAAACATGTTTTGAGAATTTCATTCAACGGATTTTGAATATATTTGTGTTTCACTTCCTCTAAGATACACTCCTGTTTCCATACCCACATTGCAAAACACACACACACACACACACACACACACACACACACACACAGAAAAAAATTCCAACACTGAGTTCAATTTTTTCTGCCTATATATTCTTCCACATATGTCCATCCACAGGAGCATCATTGCCCTACTAGAAAGCACACCTTTAAAGAAAACTCGCTCTCCCTTTCCTAGCTTTTAGTTGCCAGCAACTCCTCAGCTAGAGGTGAGATGGTGTGCTCACCTCCCTTCTTCAATCTGGGCTTTGGTACATGTGCATGCTGACAAATGGCTGGGGAATATTCTTTACAAATGTTTACCCTTATATTTCTTCACTTTGTAGGATGCAACTGAAGCAAGGAGCATTAAATAAGAAGCAATTGGCAGGACCTTCACTAGGTTCCGTGAGTACCATGCAATTTAAGGATTTTTGATCAGGGAGTTAATATAGGGACACACATTTGTACATCTGTCTATAGAATGTCTTCCCTTCCATCACTGACCAAAGAGTAGAAACCAACATATTTAAAGGGAATTTTGTAAGCTCACTTAGAGAACCTTCTTGTTTAAATTGGTTGCAAATATCCACTTCAGACAAGACGACTTGGCAATTTTAAGCCACCTCATGAGCCTACAGCTGCAGACATTGCTTCAACAGTCATTAGATTGGTTGTACTGTGGTGATTGCAGAGGCACACGCACAGTTGCTGGGAAGCTATCTGTAACGCCTGATTTTTTTTAGCTGTTTTAGCTGGACCCTTGTCTGCTGGGTGTTCCATCTCTGAGTGAAGTGTCTTCTCATCTCACCCACACGGACATTTTTTTTTTCCAAGTCAGCACAGCTCTAATTGAGTCCCTAGGAATCCTACGGGAAGTAGGACACAGGACATGGTGTCAGAACAGGGAGGAGCCCTTTGGCTAGGCTTTGTCACAAATAGTCTTCTTCCCTTGCCCAAGGATGCTTCCTGCTTCCTCTGTGGCTGGCACAGTCTGAGACTTACTTTTGAGGATTTCTCTTCGGTTTACCTTGAGAGAGTGATTTCTCCAGTCCACGTCTGGAGCCTCCAGAACTGGACACTTTTTTCTAATCAGGAGAGTCGTCTCTGACGACAAGCGAGCCGTAGTGCAGGGTTCTGTCTAAAAGATTCCATGAAGGAAATTTAAACAAAGCAAATCAGGGCCACCTCAGATGCAGGACTCTGTTACTTAACAAGTTGGAATGATCGCTATTAGGTCAGTGACTGTAAGTCTATCCTATAAACACAGATTACAAGATTTAAACAGGAGCTTTGCCTCACACTAAAGTGATGTCAGCAGCCAGGGTGGGAGCTGCCTTGCCATTTCTGTTTCATCATTTAAAGAGACAGTATCCAGCCTTCGAGCCTACATCTATCACATGGACATATTGATTTCCTTTCTAGAGAAACACATATTTCTTCCCTCATGGTGGAAAGATAAATCTGACAGCTTTTAATCAAACGTAGTTACTCAGAACTGTAGCAGTGTGTATAGTACCACATGTGAAACAAAACATAGCCGCTTCTAAAGGAGGAGCTTTGTGGATGGATTGTTTGTAGACAACGATTGTATTAGCACACATGTCTAAAAACACTTGTATACATACACAGAGGCAGGAGTAAAACCAGTGTAACACTATTATTTCTTATAGTGTGATCAACAAATGTGGGCTTAATTAGCGTTTCTGCTGTAACTGGGCTCTGGGGCTGGGGGTATAGCTCAGTTTGCAGGGTGCTAGCTGAGTATGCTCGCATCCCTAGTTCAGTCTCCAGGACCACTTAAAACCAGTGTGCCTGTACATGCCTGTAATTCCAATACTCATGAGGCAGAAGCGGGAGATTAGAAGACCCCAGTTATCCTACCGACTAAGCTCCAAGGCCCAAGATATAGGAACCCCTCTCTAAATCAAAGCAAAATACCTAAGCGATGCCACACTGCGTCCAGCTTCTCTGTGAGCCTGCGAGCATGTAATAGTGTGTTGGGGTCTTTAAAGAGGAAGTCTCTCCCAAGATGACACCTGGCTTCCAGGGGAATGCCACAAAACTGTGACACTGGACTTTGAAGCACCACCGTGGTGTCTCTCAGCCAGCTCCTCTCTCTTTGCACTGCGTTCTCTTCAGCCCTTAGCTGCGCTCTAACCACGTCTGCTCGAGAGCATTTGCATTCCTTCTCTCAGCAACTCTGAGTGGCTCTTGCTGTTGCTTTCAACACATCTGAGGGGAGCTGAGATAGTTTTCTTCTGAGCATAGAGGGGCATTTACGCTGATGATATTAAGACGATATTCAAGAATCAGTGGGAGAGAGAGAGACTCAAAATCAACAAGGCTTGGTGCTTTTGCCTCTTGCATTGATTAGTTTGGCTCCCATCATTATTGGTGGCTTGCATGTTGGTTTTACATGGTTACTGTAGATATATCTAAGTCCTTTTTCCTTTGTAGTATTAAAAAAATGATTGCATTTCCAATGATGGAATTCAAATGATGGAATTTCCCATTCTGGACGCATCATGTTCGCATCCGCTAACAATCTCCCGCCTTAGGACCTTGGCAAGTATCTTATGCCAGCTAATTTTTGGGGGGGGGGGGTAAAATTAAAAAACACAGCAAAACAGAATCTATACCATAAATTGAAGCATAGAAAAGCCACCTAAAGCCTTGAATAAGCATGTCATCATTTAGGAAGTTTGTTAATTCAAATTTGATTCTCATAGTTTTGAGATTATATTGATATGTGATTTAAGGAGAATCAGGTATTGAGAAGAAACCTGTTAAGGAAAAGGTAAGGCCTTCAGAGTGACGTGCTGTGCAGGAGCAGAGAGAATTAGTTTCAGTGGACAAAACCAGCAAACGATTTTCCTTCTGAGACGGGATTTTTAGAAGTCTAACCACAGTACGTGGACATTGTAGTTTCTAAGTCTCTAAAAGTTACAAGTGAGTGTGTGTGTGTGTACGTACGTACGTGTGTGTGTGTGTGTGTGTGTGTTTATATCCTGTCTGTCAATTCTCCTGCAAGGAGTTCCTGAGGTTCTACCAACACTTGGCTAGAGCACACAGACTCAACATGTGTCCCATGTTCCATCTAGAGGGTTCTTCTGAGGGCTGTAAGAGCGAGAGTGTGGGGGTAGCATGGCTGGTCGGAGGTGTCTCGCCAGAATATATGTGTATGTATGTAGATGTGCGTGTGTGTGTGTGTGTGTGTGTGTGTACATAAATGAGAGGCTGACATTGAATTTTAAGAGAAATAGATAATAGATGAAGGGCTTAAATTAAAAGGTAAGAGAAGAAGTTCACAAAATGGGTCGACTCATTCCTTTAGACAATATGACGCCATCTTTAACCTCCAGCCATGGCCTCAGTGACTAAACATTTGTCCCGATTCCTGCCCGGCTGGTAGTGTTTGAAATTTTAGCCCCAAGTGAAAGGCCATTCTGACCCAGCAAACATGTGATTCCTTCCTGAGAGAGAGCTTTTGATTCTCTAAACCATGGCTGCAAAACGATGAGAAAAGGAGGCTCAAAATATGAGTTAGAGGATGATTTAAACAAACTGCACAGACGGGGAAACTTTCCACTCTGTCTTGTGGGACGTGCTCCCAATCAGCCGTCACCCAGAGCAGTGCTTAGATGAAATATTTTGGAAGCCTAGTGAGGTTCTTTTTAAAATTTTTTCTTTTCCCTTCCTTCCTTCCTTCCTTCCTTCCTTCCTTCCTTCCTTCTTTCCTTCCTTCCTTCCTCCCTCCCTCCCTCCCTCCCTCCCTCCCTCCCTCCCTCCCTCCCTTCCTTCCTTCTTTCCTTCTCTTGTTATTCACAAAAGGAGTGTCTCATTTTGTAGGACAATGTAGGACCATTTGAAACTGGTAAATGGCCAATAGATATTTACCCCAAAGTTGGGAACAAAAGGTATAGCAAAATAAAGAATGCAAAAATGTTCTGGAAAGAAGACAACACAAAGGAAGATTATTCATCTTTCTATATGGTTTTCAAAAGCTAAATAACGTTCATCTGGTCTTTAGAGACATTTCTATCAATTTCTCTGTTGAGAAGGTGAAGACTGAGACATTCATGAAAACTTCACGACAGGGAGGGAAGAGATCCTGAATGACAGTGGATTTAGCTGATTGTTTGCAAGTTAGGGTGCTACCATACTGCTAACCTGGAGAATGGAAGAATGTGATCTCATTTGCTGCTCCAGAAAGGGATTTCAAGAATCTTCCTGACAGTTAAAGCTGCCAGGGGCATGAAATAAAATACCCCAGTAGAGCATCCCTTTGGAGCAGGAGCGACCTCAAAACAGAAATCGTGACATTAACATTTTGCTCACTTGTCTCAAAGGCATGGAAATATACTTTAAGAGAAAGGAGGATGTGTGAGCATCCTCACCAAGTACTTACATTATTTGGTTCTCAACCTTCCTAATGCCATGTCCCTTTAGTACAGTTGCTCATGTTGTGCTGACCCCAACCATAAAATTGTTTTTTGTTGCTTCTTTATAGCTATAATTTTGCTATTGTCATGAATCATAATGTAGGTGTCTAATATACAGGATATCTGATATATGACCTTGTGAAATGGTCTTTTGACTCTCAAAGGGGTCATGACCAATAGGTTGAGAACTGTTGACTTAGATTGTGTTTTGCTTTTTTCTTTTCACTTCGTTTTCTTTTTTTCTTCCTTTTTTTCTTTTTCTTCTTCTTTTTTAACCATGTGCATCATGCCTCCAAACCCTTGGTCTCATGGGATTAAATGATGTAAGACAGCCAGAGATTCAGAGGCTAACCGTGATTTCCAGTGTTCCCATGTTCCCCTCCACAGTTACCAAATAAAGCCTTTCTCACACAGCTCCAGCTACACTACAGACACTTTATCCACCCCAAAATTAATAATTTACAGATATTCACCACAATTCCGGCTCCATCTTCTATCTTAAAGAAGAGGAAATTGTCAAAATTTTCCTTTTGGTGACTGGTTTTCCACGTAGGGATTAATCCTTGGAACTTCCTCAAAGGTTGTCGTAGCTTCCTTCAATGTAATTCAAAACGTGACATGTCCTTAAGCCCTCACTAACATTGAGACATGAAAGCCCTGGAGCTGGTCCTTAGCTTGGCCTCAACTGGATGTTTGACCTTAGAGATGTTACTAGCACATTTAAGCCTGAACTTTCTTTAAATTAAATATGTATATTGTCGTGTGTGTGCGCGCATGTGTGTATGTGTGTACCACAATGTGTAAATGTGGATATGAGTGGAAAACTTTCAGGAGTCAATGTCTCCTTCTGCCATGTGGGTCCTGGGTCTTCAAGCACCACTACAAGATCCTTTACCTGCTGAGCTATGTCACTAACCCATGCCTGAGCTTTCTCAGGACAATAGCAATGCTGGTTGCATAATGGTGTGCACACAGGGTTGGGGGTGTGGGGGACGGCTGAGTGGATAAAAGCATTCTCATACAGTTCTGTTGCCCTGGTCTTAGGTTCCCATAGCCCCGGTAGCATCTCGACACAGTGGTGCAATCCTCTGCAAGGCCATTGCACGAGATGCACAGAATCTGCAGAAAATCCCATTCCTTCAATGAGCAGAAAGTTGAGGGACTATCAACCTCTGAAGCTTGATTTCTGAGCTCTGTGTGCGAACTTGCACCTTTCCACACTAACACACAGGGCACACGACAAATACAAAGCATGCATGTAGACATGTAATAGTAAGCTGAATAATGACGTAACTGTGAACCTTAGATTTTGCCCTGTGTCTGTCTCTCTTTCTTCCTTTGCGTTCTGCTCGTTTTGCCAGGAGTCCCCAGATACAAACATTTGCCAGATTCCTGTGCCCTTTCCTTGCTTTCCTACCTAGCACACACCCTCTTTGTCGTATTATGGATTATTTTGAATTTTGAGCCTGAGAACTTGAAGAAATGACGTCCGTGAAGCAGAGTGACTTCTAGGACAGAGGAAGCCCCTCCTAGGTGTTCAATATCCTAAACTTCTACTCTGAGAGAGCAAACGACATCCATTCCTGTCCAAAGCACCCACCTTTCCCCAGGATTAGTTATTTTGCTGGCCCGCTACGCCACTAGTAATTCAGAGATAATCATGTTACCAAGATTCCATTTAATCTCTGTTTGGCGTATCTCGAGTTTTCATCTTCATTAATAGAGCCATCAAAGTTTCATTGGTTTTGACTGGTGCAGGACAGACTAGTGATTCCTGGGGTGGGGGCTGCAGCTTTCATGGGGAGCCTCTGGTTGCCAGATGGCAGGTGCTAATCTGCTTGCTGCAGGGATGGGGGGGCTAAGCTTGCCTGGCCCCCAGCCAATGGGGCTTGTGCTCCCCTCTGATTAATACAATGGCCTTGGGGCTGGTATCTGCTCTCCAATGCCTGCATAAAGACTCTGGAGGAATGCATGTCTAGGGAATGGAAGGAATTGCTTTCTGGTCTCCCTATGAAAAGGATCCTTAATGGTGTCCTTGATGCCCCTGCTCTAGGCCATTAGAGAATAAGATCCTGTGAATGGTAGCAGGATACAGGGCAGGGAGGCCAGCCTGGGAATCGGGGAAACATGGCCCTGAACTCTGACTCCACCAGTTAACTACTGTGTTAATTTGTTCTCTCTTCCTATAATGACATTCCTAAGGCTGGGGTATCAAGAAAAGGATTTTCTTTAAGCCAGTCTTAGAGGAATCCAGACAGCGTAGCATCAGTTCCAGTGAGGGCTCCTGGCTGTATCACCCATGGTACAGGGCATCAGAGCAATGGCATGCTTTTCAAGAGAGATCATCTGACAGACAAGAGGCTGGAATGAGGAGAGGAGACCATCTTGAGGTCCCTCTAAGCTCCACATCTTAAAGCCCACCACAGCTCAGCATCACTCCATTAAGGACCAAACTCACAGCACATAGCCAGCCTCCCAGAACACTCTTAATAGTCAACAGCAACTATATGGATGGATGCTGTCGCTTCACCTCTTTGAGCTTCAAATCCCCCATTCTCACCATGCTATAACCTTGATCATATTGGCACAGTGGGGGTGCCGTAGACTGGTCAAGAAGAGAGCCAGATAAAGTCCAACCCATGGACCCCTGGTTCAGCTGTGCCACTAGGAAAGCCAAGAGAAGCTCTTCCTCATGTCCTCCAGGACCCTGAGGACATCTCTCCCAGGGATGGATGTGGTCACGTGGATGAAGACCCATGATTGGTAGGGTGGATTCTGAGATGTACAGGAAATGACCACCAAACACCATGCATTAATTTGAAGGAGCGTGCATAAGTGTCAAAACCTGTCGTGATGGTGCGTGTTAATTGTCCGTGTGACAGAATCTAGAAACACCTGGCAGATGGCCTTTTGATGTACTTATGGTGTATTATCCTGATTGCATGAGTTGAGATAGCGGGGCACACCTGAATGGGTGGAGCTCTTCCTGCCTGGGCTGGGATCCTAGACCGTGTACATAGGAGACAGCGAGCCAAGCTCTTCTGCTGTCCTCTGCGTCTTTGTTCTTTATTATGTGACTAACTACCTCAGGCTCTGGCCACAGGGACTTCTGACAATGAAGGACTGCATCAGCGATCTCTGAGCACAAAGAAAACTCTTCCTCTCTTACGCTGCTTTCGTCAGAGTATTTTATGGCAGTGACAGGAAACGAAGTCAAGGGACTTGCGTTAGGTGGGAGGGACATAAAAGGAAAGAGAAGAAAGTCCGTGCTACCTGTCCACACAGGATGAGGAAATCCTGTTTTTCAGGAGGGCACTCAGATTTATGGTTTCTCGTTCTTCAGTAGCTCTAGTGCTTGTAGGCTAAGAGAGGTCAGAGAAAGGGGAAAGGTGGGGGCGGATCAGCAAATGAAAGGCTGTCCGATGATGGTGCGCTATGGAGGGAATCATTGAGGACTCAGTCCTTATTCTGTTATCCCGGGGTCAAAAAGTATCATAGACATGCTAGTGAGAAGGAAGAATTTCAAGAGGAAACTCTACGGTATTGCAGTGGGGGCTTTAGGCTCAGGGCACGACATCTGGCATGGCACGTGCTCTCTGTGGCATGGTGCCCAGTCTCCTCTCTCTCTCTCTCTCTCTCTCTCTCTCTCTCTCTCTCTCTCTCTCTCTCGCTCTCGCTCTCTCTCTCGCTCTCTCGCTCTCTCGCTCTCACTCTCGCTTTCGCTCTTGCTCTCTCTCTTCTTCCTTTCACTAGGAAGAAGTCTTAGGATCAATACAAGACTGGAATGAAGCAGAATGAAGACAGAAGCTGAGAGCTTCTGTCGGTCCTATCCAACCCTTTATCTTTCAGACTCTAGTTGCCTGAATGCATTTCCCCAGTCTTTCTCATTTCTAATAGCAGACTCTTTCTAAAATTTTTATTTAACTCTTTATTTATTTCGTACTTGATCCCCATGGAGCCCTCAGAAGTTGTGATGCTCATCCTTGTTCAATCAGTTGAGAAGTTTCTGGATTCGCATCTGTTTGGCCTTGTAATGAAGTATAGCCACACCTGCAGTCATGGGAACTTTGTTTTTAGGAAGGCAGGAATATACTACGGTGTAAGCAAGGGCCACAGAGGACCCCATCACTTCGGAGTCTCTGAGAAATTATCAATGTACAGTGGGAAGCACTTGGTTTGTGTCTACTTGATAATTTATGTTTTTTTAAGTATGAGTGTAGGTTTATTGGAATCTTTGTCACCCTGGTGATGATAGTTATCACAAACTCCAGTGAAGAAGGAAGTTTCCCCCAGTGACATCATCCACAAAGGCCTTATCCCATTGGAATAAATAAAACAATAAAATAAGAGGGCAAAAATAAAGAGCATAACTTCAGGAGGAGGATGAGGGATTTACTTAGTTCTTATTTTGGAAGCTAAACCTTGAAATAACACTGAAGATGAAAATCTATTGGAAAGGTCTCGGCTAAGGGAGATTAAACCTATTCACTCAACTATTTACATGAGTACCTCCTCCTGTGTGTGTATTTTCCTTTCTTTCCTCCCTCTTTCCCTTTCCTCCTCCTTGGTGGACCTATAGGATGCCTCACTGGGTTGAAGGCAGTGGTTTGCTCAGGGATGAAGGGAGCATGCAGGGCAGACCAATCCAGAGCTTCCTGGAGAGAAGAGTTCTCAGTTCTAGAATACCCACATGCAGTCAATGACTGGTGATCTAGCGGCCCTGACCCGGAAGGGGTTGGTGAACAGAGCGAACAGAAGGGCACAGAGCAGGAACAAGGGACAGATGTCTGGAACGACTTGGCCAAGTGCCTGGATTCTGTCTCTCCGAGTGCTAAAACGCTCTAGACTCCTGTCTTGTAGAAACTAGCATGTTCTTCCTTTTAGTTTGAGTTGGCTTGGGTTGGCTTTTTGTCCTTTACAAATACAATATTTCTGGATAATACTCAAAGCTAGGGACACGAATATAATTATACTAGCGAATATGTGCTTGTTCATCAGACATTAGAACTTGCTTGCCTTATAACAGGGCTAGCCTCTGACAGCAAGATCACATGACAGACACCTTTGAGTTAGTTCATATAAGGAGAATAATTCTATGTGAAAAAAAGTAAAAATACTTGTCATATTATGTAGTTGAGTTTATATGTATATATTCATATTTATGTAGGTGTACCCATATGCCTTTTTTGGATTACATATATTGATATATGGGATTCACTTTTTTCTTCAATGTCAAAAAACTAATGTGGTCCTATCTTAGATCACTTGTATCCCATACTGTCACCAGACAGAAGTGACTCATGAATTCTCTACCAACATTTTTGTTTGTGACTGCATTTGCATCAGGGCATGAAGAACTTTCATACCTATAAGTTGACCTCTATGACCTTAGGCAATTTGCTCAACCGCTCTGTGCTTTTCACTGTTTATTATCAAAATGGTGATAATAATAGTAACTATTTCAAATGCTTGTTATTAATTAATAAATAAGCAACTACACGCCAGGTACCTGAAATAAGCGGGTAAGCAAAGGGAATTGCGATCAACTTTGCTATTGCTGGCATTTTGGTTACGCAGACCTCTTCCCCAGGGGTGTGAAACACTTGCGTGCACATGTGAAAAAAAATAAAGCTACATGGCGCACAGTCACATTCTCAAGTATTCACGTCACATTTGCTCTCTTGTAGGCCAATCAGAGTGGAGAATTTTATCCCCCCTTCAAAGATTTCTTTTCAGCAACAACCACGGAATCCAGTAGCACATGCGAGTGCCTGGGAAACACATTTATTTCTGCAGAAGAGTTGAAAAAAATTGCCTTTTACATAAACTGTGGTCTGGTCTTTCTGAATGCCTTTAATCAAGATGGGTAGCATCCTGGTTTCAATCTCTGGTTACAGCTGTTATCCTTGCGAGCAGACCTAATTACGGGAGATGGAATGGTATTTTGACAAGTTTCTTTCTCTTTTACTTCACTTATCACTAGGACTCAAAAAAGTCTGACGCCAACCCAGTTTTCTATGTCTTCGGTTGTTTAAAACAGTTTAAAAGTTAGACCCCCCGAAAGGCAATGTGTTTCATGTTGCTGACGTACAATGTTGAGTCTGACACATCTAAAAATTCTTTGTTTATCATGTTTTTCTTTCATAAAGGCATGCTTTACCAATGCTAAAAAATGAATCTATAGTAAGATCTGGTCTTGCAGAGGAAAACGCTTTTAGATTAAAAACTATACAACCATTAATACTAACGTGACTTTCAACCTTATGTAGAATCAGAAAAGGGGTTAAGTTGCTAATTTATCAAGATTTGTGGGCAGTTTGTCTTTACATTATAGATCTGGGTGTTCCTTTATCCAGTTCTAGGAATGTGCACCTTTTATCAACTGCCCAGACACGAGTCTGACATTGGGAAAATGGGTTTTTTTATAATTTTACAAATGCAAATTTTAATTATTTGTTTTCTAAAACAAAACAAAAACAAAGCCAAGGTGTAGGAACTCAAGCTTCCACTGATTCTCAAATTACATCACCTGTGTCACAGCTATGGCTAGAATCTGGGAGAAACATCTGGGTCTGCCTTTTTCTCTCTGCTACCGACTTCTGATGCTTTAACATTAAACAAAAAAGGCTCTTCATTTTACATCATCGATTGACAGATCTATTCCTCACCATTGGTGTATTGAGAATATTTATTTCTGCACTGTTCATTGAACCTTAAAGCAAGTGCCAAAGTTCACATTTATAGTTTAATAGTCATAATTATTGACCTGGGCATTAAAAGAAAGATGAGCCACAAGTTTTAGGTTTGTAAATATCAAACACATTTTAAAAGATAGGGGGAGGAGGGTGGCTTAGTGGATAAAGGCATTTACTTCCAAGCCTGATCTAAATGACATAACCTGATCGTATGAGACTTCCTGGGGTCTATATGGTGGAATGAGAAAATGAGGCCCTGCAAGCTGTCCCTTGACCTCCACATGTACAACATGGAATATGTACCCTTCTGGAAATAAAAGTTACACAGTTTTTAAATAAACAAAAGAAGCTAAATGCTGCTAGAGTTTAGGAAGTGCCCCGTGTAAGCTAGGCACCACTAGAAGGTGCATTAGAATACTCACTTGTTGTTGTATACAGTGTCCATAACCAGTCAGTTCCAGAGAAAGGAACTTCAGGTATGGCTACCCCACTGAGCTTCTTAGAATCAATTTTCTTCTTTGAGTTTGAAGACAGGGTCTCTGTGATTGGGAACTAGCCTCAAAGTTGCTCTCACAACCCCAGATGACTTTGATCTTCTTGCCTCCACCCCTGGAGTGCTGGGATTATAAGCCTGCATCACCTTGCCTTGTTGTATATGATGCCGGGGAGCTGCCCCAGGGCTTTGGGTATACTAGGGAAACAATCCACTGCCTGAGGTACATCTCCAACCTCTCAGAGAACATTTGTAACTTCGAAGCATTTCTCCAGAGTGAAGCTCGGGCTTTAAATTTAGATTCAACAGATGTTGTGCAATAGCAAGCACAACCACGCTGGAAACACTAAGTCCTCTTACGTAATTCTTTTCATTCCCCAGCCCCACCTGCCGGCTTGCTCATCCTGCTTCTGCTGTTGTCTCCCAGCATCCTCCTGGCCTCCTGTGGGTGTGGTCATTGCCCATTGTTGTTGCTGTGGGAGAGTCTGGGTTGCTGTGGTGGAAGATGTCAGGCAGGTCTCTGTGTACCTTTCAGCCGTCCAGAATGTATATAGCACAGTCCAGATTCTAGGTTTACAATGATGCGCACCTCAACACCTGCTGGAGCCTCATCTTGAGGTTTCTCTCTTTCTAGAGCATCACAGGAAACCTAGGCCGTCCTCTTCCAGTTCCCTGGTCTTACATACCTACCCATCCAGAAGCTTTCAGTTCAAAACTCCAGAATGGTTACATAAACTCATCATACAAATACATGCCTCTAGAATAGCAGGATTGGGGATATTGTCTTAGCACATTATTTCATAGCTACCTCTGAAACTATATTTGATTTTAAATTTTGTCGGGCCAATGATTGATGGGACCTCAATGCTTCCCTCTTGAGTGTAACCTCAGCCCAAAACATTTCCCTTAGCCGGATGACTTTGGACAATGGTGAGTCATGAAGGGTCTCAACAGAAAAACCAGACACATACATTTCATAAGAAGTTTCCTTGGTCAATCTTGTGGTTAGGATTTTATGGCATTCTCGAGGAACTGGCTACCTAGAAATGATGGCTAGACATCTAGAAACCATCACTGAATGGGAGTAAGGACTCAAGGATCTACCGAAGACCAAATCAAGCTTGCCATGTTGCTCTCTGAAAGGTGGTTCCGATATTGAAGTAGCGTGGGAGAATTCAGTAGTCAGTGACTTCTCCATGGTATTTGCATGCAGGGAACTTTGAAAAGGTTACATTTCTGTTCTATGTTCATATTTACTTTGTGTTAAGGTTATGGGATGTCTTTGGCGATGTTACTGATGCTATTTTTACGAACTCCAAATCAGTGTTCAAGTGGAGTAGAGTGAGATTTTTGAGCCCCACGACAATTACTATGTTTTATGTTCCTGTAACATTCAAGCTGTAGTATGTCTGAGGGTCTGAAAAAAAAAGTTGTTCTTTCCTTGAACTCGGTAATAAGAAAGAAACTTTTGATTATATATTTCAGAGATCTTCCCCCCTTTATACTTATAGCAAAGTCAAATGTATATCTAACACACTTTAAGCAGTGCTGTAAAAATATCAGATACGTCTGGTTTTTGATATGGAGAAAAACTGTAACTTTTCATGAACCCATGTCCCTTCTCTGAGTTATAGACGCAAGTCTTGTGTCTGGGCAGCTTTTGATTTTGGGAGCCTACTGAATATAGGTCCTGTTCAGGAAGTGGGAGGAAGATATGAAATTGGAACATCTTTTTGATCCATGTTCATAATGTGTTATTCTGTATGAATAGAATTGCACACAAAAGGATCCTGCTTATAACTCTTTAGTCCTCTCTTCTAAAGATGAAAAAAAATTATGAGATGATTTTGGTAAAATGGCCTGAGGGTACTCAAAAATGACCCCCCAAATTGGGAATGAAGTAGCTTTATGTATTCTATACTATGCTGTCTTCTAGGGATGTTTGATCACTAGGAAGACTGTGTCTGTGTTTGATGTGTATGTATATGTATGTATTTATGTACTTATGTATGTATGTACCATTTGTCTTTCTATCGACCTATCTACCATCTATCCACATGTTTTTGATTCACTGTGTTTCAACATGTGAAGTAGATTATAAGTCCTTTGACAGTTAGGGCTCAAGCTCTCCAGAAATAAATGCCTGCTCACAATGACATCAACTTCACATTCTAAATATCTTGATAGCAACCGTCTTCTGGAGTGACCTGGATAGTTCTTACAGTCATTTTTGATGGATGTTGAATTTGAGCCTCAGATAAAGTGAGTCATTTACTATTCCCTCTGGGCCTTTTGACCCATCTAGTCCCTTCATACTAGAGTTGGGGGTGTTCATGCTCAGAAGAGGTGATCCCTACAAGCTAGGCCAAAAAATAAAAATAGGGCTTCTGACAGATGATATGTTTCAGTGCATGGGTCAGATCAGCAACCTGGAAGCCTCTTCATGGAGATTAGAACTACGTTTGCTTGTTTGCTTGCTTTTTAGTACTGCTTGCCCCCCACTTTGGATTAGAGGTATCTCAGTTTACACCCTACAGAGAGTAAACGGCAGCAGGCCTGGGATCTGTGCACAGTGGAAATGCGCTTTATGCCTGAAGGGGGTCTCTGGGTTCTGTTAACCTCAATTTCATAGCCTGAATCATCCCTTCAACTGCAAGACCATGTTTACCTGAGTTTCTGCCTATCTGACTCCAAGTTCTCTCTGTCAGTGGGACACTGCCTCAAGAAGGGCCAGCTCCAACCAGCCTGTCTACCTGGACAAGTGCTACTAATGTGTCTTTGGACATCATGTCACTGTGTGATGAAACATAACGATAAAACGTAGAGATACATAAGTAGATTATGCATCTTTAAGAGTCCTAGGGAGAACCTGACCATGTGTCTCAAGCCCTACGAATAATCCTGGGATGGACAGTGTAGAAGTCCTGTTTATCTCTTGGAACTGTATTAACTGATTAATTTCCATGTAATTCAGAGATTTAATGCTCATTTTATTGAGCACACAGTACATGCTCAGTGGCTGCACTGATGCTGGGAGCTGAGTGAGAAATGAATATCCTAATAGAGATAAGCAAGCAGGACGAAAGGCCAGTTAGATACTGATATGATGAAAGACCAGCAGTAGTTTAAATATCCAGGGCCGTTTTGGTTATGTCAGTCTATTTGAGCTTCACTATACCTGTACAGGTGAGTCCTAGGGGGTCTGAAATATTGTGAAAGCCATGATCTCATGGGACCGTCATCTATGAAGCATGGGACTGTTCCACTTCCAACCCTAAAGTGTTGTTGTAAAAACTAATGTTGATACGTGGCTGAATAGGTGCCAAGCACTGAAGAGAAGACTCCTGATCTCATTTAATAAATGATTATTGTGGATCTCCTGTGTCAGTTTGAAGACAAATAACCTAGAGAATGGCTGTGGCTGGCACTAGGGTAGAATCTTGAAAGCCTTCAAAAGAGAAGTTTCCTCAGTTCACCCTTGCGTGTTTCTCTCTCTCTCTCTCTCTCTCTCTCTCTCTCTCTCTCTCTCTCTCTCTCTCTCTCTCTCTCTGTGTGTGTGTGTGTAGGGGTAGGCGAACTTACCCATGTGTATATATGTAAAGGCAAGTCATTGATGTCATGGGTCTTCCTCTATGGCTCTTTACCTTCTATTTTGAGACAGGGTCTCTCACTGAATCCTAAACTCACAATCTTAGCTACACTGGATGCCCAGGGAGCTACACAGATCAGTTAGTCCCCACTCCCCTCTGCTTCAGCCCAAGCCAGGGATTGCAGATGTATGCCACTGTGCTTGGCTTTAATATGGGGTGTTGGGGATACAAACTTGGAGCGTCATGCTTGTGTGGCAACCACTTGATCCACTGAGCTATCTCCAAGCCCTTATAAATATAACATGCTAGTCTATATTTAATCCTACAAGGTCTCCTAAAATGACAAGATGTTAGGAAGAGCAAAGTGTCACATAAACATCACAAATACTTAGTAGTTCATAATTTGGTCTGCCAGTGGGCAGATGGTAAGAGAGAGAGAGAGAGACAGAGAGGCAGAGAGACAGAGAGGCAGAGAGACAGAGACAGAGACACAGAGAGAGAACTGGGCTTGAGGCTGGCCTGGGTTTAGGCATGACCCCATAGACAGCTGTGTAAGTGTTGCCCTTACACCCTCTAAGTCCCAGTTTCCTTATGGTTAAAAAGTAGGGTAAAATATATTCCTTGGGTTAGAGAGATGGTTTGGTGTGTCAAAGTAAATGGAGCATCAGTGTGAAGACCTAAAGTTTGAATCCCCAAAACCCACCTGAAGCTGGATTCATAGTGTGAGTCTCTTTAATCCCAGTGCTCCTACAGAAAGATCAGAGGTAGAGATAGGAAAATCCACAGAAGCTCCCAGGCTGGCAGCCTGGCACACACAGTAGAATAAGAACAGATAGACTCTGTCTCAAAGAGTGGAAACTGAAGGCCTACACTAAAGATTGTCCTCTGCCCGCCACACTCCACTGTCCACACACCCGTGTTCTGTCCTTCTGTGTAAACAGAGACTGTACTTTCATTTCCAAGTAATCACACAGAAACTGCATTAATTACAACACTGTTTGGCCAATAGCTTAGGCATATTTCTAGCTAGCTCTTATGTCTTAAATTAACCCATTTTTATTAATCTGTGTATTGCCTTGAGGCTGTGGCTTACCAGTAAGGTTCTGGTGTCCTTCTCCTTTGGCAGCTACATGGCGTCTGCCTGACTCTGCCTTCTTTCTCCCTGCATTCAATTTAGTTTTCCCACCTACCTATATTCTGCCCTATCCTAGGCCAAAAGAATCTTCTTTATTAACCAATGGTAATAAAATGTATTCCTAGTATACAGAGGGGAATCCCACATCACTTCTTTCCCCATCCTCGTATGCACACCACCTACTTTGTACATATGTCTTAGTTAGGGTTTCTCTTGCTGCACAAATCATCATGACCAAAAGCAAGCTGGGGAGGAAAAGGTTTATTTGACTTACACTTCCATATCACAGTTCGTCATCGAGGGAAAGAAGCCAGGACAGAAACTCAAACACAGCAAGAACCTGGAGGCAGGAACCAATGCAGAGACCATGGAGGGGAGTGCTGTTAACTGGTTGGCTTCCCCAGGCACAATCAGCCTGCTTTCTTATAGCCTATATATTTCTAACCCAGGACCACTGGTCCAGGGATGGAACCACCCACAATGCGCTGGGCCCTCCCCCATCTATCGCTGATTAAGAAAATGCCTTACAACTCAAACTTATAGAGGCAGTTTCTCAATTGAGGTTCCTTCCTCTCAGATAACTCTACCTGTGCATCAAGTTACCATAAGGCCAGCAACACAACATCCACACACAAAAGTAAAATACCTACCTTAAAGTGACATCAGAAAGACTGTAGACGATAAACCACACGTGTCCGTACAGTGCAAGTAAAACACTGAATGGCTGCCACCCAGGGAATGACAGGAAGCCTCTTCAACAGCTGTCAGCATTTGCTTTCATATAAATAAACCAGCACCCCAGCTTCCTGCAGCTGTGGATGCATCTATCCCCTGAAAGCGTGGCCTCCATGAATGTGGCCCAGGTCCCAGATTAGCCATCTCCCTCTACCTGACTTCTGTCATTCTTCTCAGGGGCCAAGCATCTCAGGGCCATAAAACCTCTATCTTGAGCTGAAAAAGCAAGCAAGCAAACTAACTCATCTACTTTCTCGTCCTCCAGCCTCAGTTTAAATGAACTTTTCCATAGTGAACCATTCTGGAATGCCCCCAAACCTTAGCCTCTACTTCGTTTTCCTAGTGGTTTTCCCACGCGAGGGACTCCGCCCAGTTCTGCTAATGTACCTCATGCACCACTGAGTGCCTGCCTCGATCACAAGTGTAGGCTATAATGCTAAATCCTGTGCTCAGTTTCTCCTGTGAGGTGTCAGCTGGTACTCAATGAATATTTGCAGAATGAAGGAATGCACCCTGCTTTGCTTATGTATCTGTGATAAACATCATGACCAAAAGTAACTTAGGGAGGAAAGGGTTTATTTCCCCTACAGGTTATCTTCCACCATGAAGGAAAGTCAGGGCAGAAACTCAAGGCAGGAACCTAGAAGTAAGAACCAAAGCAGACACTAAGGATGAGTGCTGATTACTGGCGTATTCAACTTGCTCTGTTAAACCACACAGAACCACTTGTCCAGGAATGCCATTGCCAGCAGTGGGCTGGGTCCTCCCACATCAATCACCAATCACTACACATTTGCCTATTGGAAGGACTTTCCCAATTGGAGTTCCTCTTTCCAGGTGACTCTACTTTGTTTCAAGTTGCCCCCCCCCCAAAAAAAAATTGCCAAAAAAAAAGAAGATAACCAGGACAAAATGAATAGATGAGCTATTGAATATTATGTCAAAGATTCCCCTTTTACATTTCCTGACCTGTGTGTGTAGAATGAGAGCCATGAAATCTTTTACCGAAGTTACAGAACTTTGTCCAAACTTGAGCCTTTTCCACCCGTAAAGAGGACCAGACATCCTCAGGGACCATTCATTGTCTGCAGCACAGCAGCCTTGCGTATCAAGTGAGCAGTATCCAGTCAGACTAGGGCGATATTCTGGATCATAAAACGCTACCAGCTCGCTGAAACAGATGCTGCGTTTTATGATGGAAGTGGAGATGCCAGGGCCCGCAGGTGCCGGCTGCCACGTGCTCTGTGGAGAATCACTAGGGTCCTTTAGAGGAGGGCATGTTTACCCAACCCTAGGCAGCAGGAATGGCTTCGTTTCAGCTTTACAAGAAGCATAATAGGAAAGAAAGATAGATGGCCAAGACCTCATTCCTGGAAGCATATTGTCTTAAGTTGAAGGAATGCCCGTCCTGACCAAGAAGGAATCATGATGGGTGGTGGCAACTCACTCCTGTAATCCCAGAACTTGCAAGGCAGAGGCAGGCGAATCTCTGAGTTGGAGGCCAGTCAGGTCTACAGAGTAAGTTCCAGGACAGCCAGGGCTACACAGAGAAACCCTGTGTTGGAAAACAAAACAGCATCAACAACACACACACACACACACACACACACACACACACACACACACACACATACACTAAAGAAGGAAGCACGACACAGCTGGAATCAAGCCTCAGATAGTTCATCTTGCTAGCAGCGCCCCTGCAATAGGAGGCAAAACTGTCAATGATGTTCTTAATTAATATTTTAAGGAAAGGGAGAAACATTGAACACACTACTGCTGCACTTGCAAGTTCCCCGACCTGGAACTTAAGCTACATTAGGATGGAGTTTTCTTTTTTGAAAAGTCTGAATCTTTGCCTATCCAACGGCTTGCAGCCAATATGTGAAGGGCCTCAGGAATGTCAAGGAACTTGCCGCTGCCTTTGAAATGTACTGCTGGCCAGTAGAGCCCGAAGTAGCTACTAAAAGACACCATGACATATATTGTGTGGGTACTTTCTGGTCCTTTCAAGGGCTTAGTATTATACCCCTTTAGCCACTCCCAGCCCATTTTATATATGCGTTGCCCCAAGAGTTTTTCTAGCTTCTTATTTAATGGCCTCATCTTCCCCATGGGAAGAGAACCCTTAGGATCTACATACAATATTGGCTCAGTGAGATAGCTTGTTGAATAAAACACTTGCCACATAAGTCTAAGGTTGTGAGTTTGATTTTTGGAACCTCCATAAGGAGAAGGAAAGAAATGACCCCATAGAAGGGAATCTTTGGAACTCCACATCCACGCAGTGACGCCCTCATGCCCACCAGTACATATCAGATGTATGCAATAAAAATAAAAAGCGTTTTATTTTTATTAAAAGAAGATCTGCTTTCTGAGCAAACTTCAAGCACGGAATACAGTATTATTATCAATTAATTTGGGTTTGGATGTGCTGAAGATGAAATCCCTGGGGCCTTGCTCATGCTAGACAAATTCTCTACCACTGAACTGTCTTCCCAGAAAGATACATCATTACTAAGTACAGTTGCCATGGTGTGCTCACGGTCTCCCAAATATCGCGAGAGCTGAAGCATCCGGCCCTTCAGTCACACCTTCCCCCTCTCTACCCATTTCCTCTGGCTTCTGTCAGCCACCACTGTCCCGTCTGTTTTTCTGGGACTTTCTGATCTCTCAGAGTTGTCCTTGGTGAGGCAGCCACTCTAGACTTAGTTGTCCAAGTGCCAAACTGTTCAAAAGAGGGATAGAAGGCCCCCATGAGCCCTAACAGCGCTGCTTCTCTGAACTCAATGACCTTACCAGACCCCTCACATTAGGCGCAAAAGCCGATAATCAGTAGCAAGGGCATTTGTAAACAAGAAGATGGTTTCGAGTCATTTGCTGTCAACGGCATGTTTTTCTTCTATGCCCCGAGTCTCTATACAAAGAGATTTACCAGCTCGCTCCACCCCAGTTCCTCTTTTCCAGATGTTCTGAAACAATATCAACTGACCCAGTTTGCCCCTGAGAGGTTTAGAAAGGTGCATTTATAGAAAGGCTGGCTCAGCGAGGCCCGACACATTCCCTCAGCAGCTTAGACCTAGATAATCTCCCCCAAACGCCGTATCGGATCTGACTTTCCCTCCGGCGCATTGGTAAGGTTTGCGGAAAACGAGATGTTAAACACTCCCGAGGTGAAGAAGAAACTTAAGAAGCTTAACAATGGATGCTGAAATATCATCACCAGCCATCGGCGTAATAGAATCCAGTCAGTTCCCACCTACAGGCACAGAATTTAGGCTTAAGCAGATGAAGACAATCCCGAGGAAGTGTGTGGTCTTAAGTGGTTAAATATCCCCGAGTCAAAGGGAACTCCTTCGTTACTGGAAAACCTCAACATGTGTCATTGGCCTTTTGTGTCCAATGTTATGAAGACACATGACAGTAACAAAACTGAATACGCCCAAGAGGCCTTCCAAGGTTTTCACCGACCTCATGGAGAAGGGCAACCCCTGAAATTTGTGGGTGGATGGGTGGAGATCGCTTTGTTCTTTGCATGTGGGCAGCAAATGCCAGAGAAATCCCTGGGATCAGAACGCAGCTCTTGTAACGGAGGTGAGCCCTGGAGGTGAGCCATTTTTTTTTTTTTTGAAGAGAAACACAAGGTGGCCTTATATTCAGTCAGAGCAAAGGAGTCTTCAATTCCCAAACACAGGTTAGAATCTGCTCAGAAAGTGGGATAATTCTTCCTCAGTACCATCCTCTGTGTGTCGAGGACACTGAATGGAATAGGTATATCCTACCCTTAAAGTAAGCAACCTGGCAAAGTCTGAAGATGAGGACTACTTTTCCTTCTACAGCACGTTAGTCATCTGAAAGCTATGGAGGCGGAATGAACAACCTTCCTGAATTCCCAGCAGTCACCCCCTGTTGGGGACCTTTACACAGGAAAGGGAACATGAGCTCCACATCCCAGATTGCCTGACCGTAGCCTCCATTTTGGAATCATTTACAGGGAACACTGCAGCAAGTTTCCGGCTAGCTGCTGAGTGGACCACAGCCCTGGGCTAGAGTTCCGTAATCTATGGACCTTTATCTCTTGGGAGGCTGGGGAAACTTGCGCAGCACTAACATGCCTGGCTAGCCCAGATGCTACAAAAGAAGCGGAATTCTAACTTCACCTGAAATGGATTCCCACTTGAGAGGAAAGGCCCTGTTCTTGGCTGGCAAACGGGTGGCGTGGAACATCCAAGACTGAGGACTTTGAGTTAGCTAGCTGCCATTGCTGGTGTTTTTGATGTCTGTCCCTGACCTGCTCAGAGTTAGAAACATGAGTTAAATTACCCTTATCTCAACATCCTTAACTCTCATTGGTGTTATTGGTCATAAAATTAGCCACTTCCTCTCATTTTAGATCCACTGACAGTTTGGGGTGGTTTGAGATGAGTGGGTTGGACAGGGGGAAATAGGTGATTTCCTCCTGTCTCTGCTGGAGTTAATCTCTCTTCTAGATGCTGCCTAAGCACCTCTTTCAACGCTGCGCCCAGGATAGCAGCACACCCGTGCGAGCTAAGTTCTTCTTTAGACTGTTCCAGTTCAAAGTCCACATGATAGATGGTTTCCGCATCCCGAAGCAAATACTTAAGCACTTATATTTCTTGCAACAATTTATTCCAGTTTGAACAAGACAATCCATTTCTCATTAAGACATAGAACCAGCAGGTTATGCATTTGCAAACAAAAATGTCAGACTTCTATTCAATTATTGGAGGGAGGGGGGACCTAGAAAGAGTTTTATACTAGAAGTATTATTTTATAGTGCACATTATTCTGTATTTGGGGGTTTCCTCCTGTCTGTACAGATCACTGTTCTTAAAGGTTCTGCTGAATTCTCACTTGGCACAGGTTTTCAACAGTGTTCTTTAGACAATCTTGGTTGACACTGGTCACCTCAAGAAGTTCACCTCTACTTCCTCTGTGTTTATAATGTCCCTGCCACCAAATAGCTAACTGAACTATGGTGAAGCCAAGTTGGTTTCAAACCTAGAAAGTATTCCCAGCCTCTGTCTTGACCTATTTCCTTTTAGCTGGAGTGAAGCATTTGTTTCAGCCAATACGCTGTCTGTGTTCAAGACGGGGCAATGAAATGGCTCAGGGTGTCAAAATGCTTTCTGGGAAGCCTGACAACATGATAGTTACATCCCCAAATCCCATTCCCATTGTGGAAGGAGAGAACCAACTCCAAAAAATAGTCCTCTGATCTCCACCGGTGATGTGTGTGTGTGTGTGTGTGTGTGCACCTGTGTGTGAGTGTGTGTGGTGTGTATATGTGTATTTGTGTGTGTATGAGTGTATGTGGTGTGTAGTGTGTATTGTGTGTTGTGGTGTGAGTGTGTGTGGTGTATGTGGTATGTGAGTGTGGGGGTGTGCATGTGTGTGTATATGTGTGCGTAAGTGTGTGTGGTGTGGTGTGTGTGTGTGTGTGTGTGTGGTGTGAGTGAGTGTGTGTGCTTGTAGAAAAATCCAGGGGCTCACACTCCCTAGATAAGTGCTGCGGCATGGATTACAATCCCAGCCCCAGGTCCACTTTAACTGTATTTGCAAACATCTTCAACTGTCATCAGAGAAACTGCTTACAGTGGACGGGAACTAACACAGAGAGTCACAGCTGGACAATGTGCAGAGAGCCGGTGACTTTGGAACACTCAGCCCTAAATGGGACGCCTTTATCAAACCCCTCCCCTCAGGGCTCAGGGAGCTATGCGGAAGAGGAGGTAGAAAGACTGAAAGCCGGAGGGGATGTGACTCTGAGGAAACCGTGTCTTCCAGACGCACACACGTGTGAACTCACGGAAAGTGTGGCAGCATGCATGGACCCTGTGCAGGTTCAAGCCAGACAGGGTCCAAGAGCTGAGAAGGGGAGGTAGACACGAGCTCCCAACCCTAACCAAGAAACTACCTCCAGTTCACAAACATTTACAAAGAAAAAATTAGCTTGTTCAATGGAATCCCACTAAACCACACTTAGGGGTAGTTTCCACACCCAGCTTTAGACGAGCAACACCAAACCCAATGGTAATTTTGTAGATTTTCGGCTCATATTGCTTTGTTTGGCATTTTTAAAAAATCTTACTGGTCTTTTGCTTGTATAGTATGGTTTCTAATTTTGTGCTCTTATGAGTTTTTGTGTGTGTATGTGTGTGTCTATCTGTCTGTCTCTCTGTGTGTATGCTACTTGCTCTTTTCCTTTTATTTTTATTTTTACTTTTATTCTGGTTTGTTTTATTTGACTTGTTGTATTCTAAAGAGAGAGAGAGAGAGAGAGAGAGAGAGAGAAAGATGGTTTAAGTTAGATGGGTGGGGAGACAGGAGGACCTAGGAGGAGCCAGGGAAAGGAACGATGATCAGAATATGTCTGAAAAATATTTTCAATTAATAGCAAAAAATTAGTTTTATTGCTTATACCACCAACCACAAAAGAGCCACCCTACTTCTTCCTTCCAACCTGCAGGAAAAGGTGCAAGGCCTACCTTCTCTGCCATGCTGTATTATTGCCAAGTATACTTTGTATTCTATATTTGGTCCACAGAGACTCAAGGGAACTGTAACACCTTTGAACATGAAGGTATTAATCATCTTGTGATAAATGTCCATATTGGCAGGTCCTTGGGGAATTCGGGTCTCTATCCCTTGGTTGGTTCTCAGGGTATCAATAACGAGGAGTGATCTGTGCTTGTCTCTCGTGGATGTGGCATGTACTGAGGGGATTAATGCTCAGAACTCTCCCTGATGTAGACTCTTCCAAGAGAGCTAATGCTATAGCAAGCCTAAGGAGAAGCTACTCACTTGCAGAAATGGCTCTCAGTTTCCTCCCATGTTGTGATTGTACAGTTGGGAGAACAGCTGTGGCTCCCCGTAGCCACTAACGTTGGAAAGAAGCTAAGATGTATGGATTTGAAACAAGTTCCTCTCCAGGTCTAATACCACAGCGTCTCCTCCTGGTCTTCTGAGTATCACCTTGTCCGACTGACCAGGGCTGGTAATTTATGACTCCCGTTAAGAGAGTTGGCTAGACGTACAGACATGTCAATAATTATTTTTTCTGCCGGAGCTCGAACGACAAAGGAAATCTCTGTCGAATGTCTTGTTTTAACAGAAGACAGAACTGCCTGACCTGGGTTTTATGACAGATGTCAAATACATTGACATGTGTTGTGAAGCAGATCACCTTATTGGCAAAGAAATGAAAGCCCACCAAGAAGACAAATGGGAAGCTTCCCTCAAGGGCTTCCTCGTGTCTGTGAAGGTTTGGCAGTGACCCTGAAGAAGGGCCAATGAGCAGATGGGAGTGGACACCCTGGAAACAGTCCCCCTACCATGGCACTAAGATACTAGTGTCGCCATGTCCCAGAGGGCTGGAGGAAGCATGCAGAGGCGTGAGCAGGGTGCCTTGAAGAGATCAGCATAGGGACCGGGGGAAATAAGTTTTGCCTCCTTTGCAGAGGACAGAGATTTATGTGTTGCACCCTGGAGGTCCCTGGGACCTGCTCCGGGATTGTTTTATTCTAGCCCTCCATTTGGAATTCAGCTCCATGATTATTTCTTGGGACTCTACCTGGCATCAGACACAAGGCCAGGCATTGGGGATGAGCACCAAGTGTTAATGCTCCTGCTTCAGCCTGCAGGCTTCTTGTTAGGCCTGATAAGTCTGTGTCACTGGAGAGCACTTGAGGTCTTGGGGTCACTTTTCTGCACCTCATTTTTCTTAACTGGGGAAACAGGCTCAGGACTCCTGCGCACACAGTTAAAAGGCTCGAACATGGTGCCATCTTTACGCTTCATGCATAACAGGCATGAGACCTTGGAGAAAGGAAGCCGTGCCATGCATCCCCAGTGTGTCACTCACGCGGCACTTCCCATGGCTCCTGTGCATCGACACCCACAACAGCAGATAATAAGCAGTCATGAGCTGTGTAGTGGTGTTATGTCAGTGATGAATCATGTATATGACAATGGCCATCTATAGGACTTTATGATGGAGTGGAAGCATCCTTCTGGCTGGACTGGATTGTAGACACAGTTAAAGCTGAGTGTAAGTATCACTTTGCCTGTGTGGGGATGCTAGTCTGAACCAGCTCACTGTATGACCACTTCTAGTATAGCACAACACACGGTCTTAACTGACTACTATGTTACTGATGTATATGTATATGTGTGTGTGCGCACGCACACATGCATGCATTGTATGTGTCTATGTGTATGCATATAAGAGACAGAGAGACAGAATATACATATATATCCCAGTACATTGATTAGTTTTTTTAAAAAAATTCTCTTATATATTCCCCTTCTTCCCTTCCCCAAGTTTCTCCCTTGTGCCTCCCCTCTTCTCCAGATCCACCCTTGCCCCCCATTCACTTCCTCTCAAAAAAGAGCAGCCCTCCCAGGGACATCAAACAGATTTATCATAGCAAGCTACAAGAAGACCAGACACATATCATCACATCAATGCTGGTCAAGGCAACCCAGTAGGAAGAAAAGGGTCCTATGAGTAGGCAAAGGAGTCAGAGCCAGTGCCACTCCCACAAGAACACCAAGCTGCTCAGCCCTGACATATATGCAGAGGACCTAGATTAGACCCCCACCGGCTCCTTGATCTCTGTGAGTCACCATGAGATCCAGCCAGTTGATTCTGTGGGCCATATTTTTGTGGTGCCCTTGACCTCTCTGGTCCCTCTGATCCATCCTCCCACTCCTCTAGAGGACTCCCCTAGTTCAACCTTATGTTTGGCTGTGGGACTCTGTATCCACTTCCATCAGTTGCTGGATGGAGTCTCTCTAGTCATTTTGGTGAGAATTCTTCTAGGTTCCATCCCCAGAACACTCTGCAGGCAGAACAAACTGTAAGTCGATGGTTTTGTGGCTTGGTTGGTGTCCCTGTCCTTCCCCTTGAGCCCTATGCTGCTTACAGAAGATGTCTAGTTCAGACTCCATATCCCTGGGTCTTTGCTAAGGTTCCATGAAGTTTCTACTCAACTAGGTTTCCACCCTATCTCTGAAATGCCTCCTATTCCAGTCATTTCTCCCAGTATTTTCACCCCCTACAACCTGACCCCTCCTGTTCCCAACACCACCCACCCCCAGTCCACCCATGAAATCTATTCTATTTTCCCTTTCTAGAGAGATCCCACTGACACCCTCCTTTTACTTCACCCTTCTGGATCCATGGGCAGGAACATGATTATCTTTTACTTTACAAGTAATATCCACTTAATCAATTTGACACAAACTAAAACCATGTGGGAAGAGGGAATCTCAGTTGAGAAAATGTCTCCATCAGCATGGCCTGTAAACAAGCCTATGGGGAAATTTTCTTGATTAATGATTTATATAGGCAGGAATAGCCTGCTGTGGGAAGTTCTAGCTTGGGCAGCTGAACCTGGGAGCTGTAAGAACAGAAGCTGATCACGACCCTGGAGAGAGAGTCAGTAAGTTCCTCCTTGGCCTCTCTTTCAGTTCTTGCCACAAGTTCCCGCCCTGACTTCCCTTCATAATGGACTGTAGGCCAAAATCAACCCCTTCTTCCCTAGGTAACTTAGCGTTTGTGGTGCTTATCACACAATAGAAAGTGAAGTAGGACCCCAGGTGGCCTCAACCTTGCGGTCTTCTTCCCTTTGCCTCTTGAATGATGAGATTTTAGGTGTGTACCACCAAACTAGATCTATAGTATGCATTTTATTATTTTAAAATATATTCTTTTTATTTACTCTTAAGCAAAAAAATTGCTTTTCATATAATATATTCTGATCATAGTTTTCTCTCCTTCAGCTCCTCTCAGATACTCTTCTATTTAGTACAAAATAATACAAAAATAATTGACCGTAAGTGGCGCTGTCACTGATGCTGACATCCTTCAGCATCTTATGTCTGTCTCACCCCTTGATGCATCTCATATTCGATAGCACATCTTAACTGACCTGGACCATCGAAATTTGCCTGAGTGTACGCTGACATGGTTGCTCAGTGACAAAGCCATACAGCAATGTAGTTCTGTATTGTGTGTCTACTGTGAAGGGACACCCAACTCTTATGAGTCTATTGAAATAAAGAAGGCAAAAGTGGGGTTGGGGCCGGGCGGTGTTGGAGCACGCCTTTAATCCCAGCACTCGGGAGGCAGAGGCAGGCGGATCTCTGGGAGTTCGAGGCCAGCCTGGTCTAGAAGAGCTAGTTCCAGGACAGGAACCAAAAGCTACGGAGAAACTCTGTCTCAAAAAATCAAAAAAAAAAAAAAAGTGGGGCTGGCGGAAAGAAGATCTATCATGCGTCGAAAGAGCCACCCACAAGTTATGTGGGTAGAGACACTGGAAAAGAGGGAGAAATGGCTACCCAACTTTTTTGTCTTATAGATATTGAGGTTCAGGTCACTTATGTGATCTCTCGCCAAAGTGATCTTCTATTCCATTCTGGCCTCTCATCCCTCTGTGTGATGGCTAACCAAGTGGATTCTGACAATTCAGCCTTTTGTGGAAATGTGTCATCTGCAGTAGTATGCTGTTCTCCATGGGGCAGGGCGTCATGACACTCAGTGGTCCCTTCAACCTGGCACCTGAGCACCACACAGGCCTTACTGGACTGTTTGTGCTGACCTCTTTGCTCTGATACAGTGTTTGGCCCGAGGCACATGCTCAGTAAGTATTTCCAGATTTATCCCAGTTGCTGTATTTTTCTCGACAATGGTGTTATATTTTTGAGGAGATTACTTCGATCTCCAGAAGAACATAAGGGATCAATTAAGCTGAAATGTAAGAAAGTCGACATCACTGGATTTCTTATTCTCTTCAAATGTTCCTTTTTGTGAGATGATCACAAAAGAGAACAGAGCATTTTATTCTCTCTGGATGGGCCAGATACAAGCCATTGAGTTTTTTCTCTGTCTCTTTCTCTTTCTCATGTGTGTGTGGGTGTGTGTTGTCTGTGTTTGTGCACACACCTTTAAACGAGAAGAAAATTATGGTGAAACTGAAGCACACAACTAAGAACGTTCATTTTTTTTAATTTCAAGTGTGTATGTGTTTATGTGTGCATCTGTGTGTGTTCATGTGTGTGTGTCGGTGTGCAGGCATATGCATGTTGTGTATGTGCACGGCATATGCATGTTGTGTATGTGTGTTTGCATGTGCGCATGTGTGTGTGCGTGCATGTGTGTGTGTGCATGTGTGTGTGCGTGCATGTGTGTGTGTGTGTATGGGTGTGTGTGTGCATGTGTGTGTGCATGTGTGTGTGCGTGCATGGGTGTGTGCGTGCATGTGTGTGTGCATGGGTGTGTGCATGTGTGTGTGCGTGCATGTGTGTGTGCGTGCATGGGTGTGTGCGTGCATGTGTGTGCGCATTCGTGCATGTGTGTATGTGAAGATCAGAGGACAGCTCTCAGTGTCAATCCTCTCCTTCCACCTTCTTTGAGGCACAGTACTTTTGTTACTCGCAGTCACGTAAGCCCACCTAGCTCACCCACTGTCTTTGAGAGGTTCTCCTGTTTCTGCATCCCATTTCACCAAAGGAGTATTGGGATGACAGAGCCGAGCTAACGCACCTGTCTTTCTATGTGCTTTGGAGATTCGAGCTTGGTGCTTCACACTTAACTCACAAGTGTCTTTTCACTGAGCCACCTCCCCAGCTTCTCATCTTTATACTTTCTGAGGTTCTACAAAATCAAGAGAGATGAAGCAGAGAGGCAAGCACTAATGTTATGGGATCATAGAGGAGAGGAGGGAATATGGACAACAAGCAATAAAATCCATTCGAGAAGCCTGTATGGAAACCTACTACTCCAGATGCTGCCATTGCTCATAAAAAAAAAAATCATTAGATTTTAATAGTAAAACCCTGTGTAACTGAGAGAGCTGCACAGCCAGCTGCTTTGGGTCTTCTTTGGTGGTGGAATTATGAAGTGAAATTTGTATAGCGCAGATCGTGGCTACTGGATTTCAGTCTCCTCGAACTACGGGGCGTCCGTGCTCCATCAAGAGGAATGGTGGGGCATGAATAAGCCAATTCCACAGACTTTATTCTTCAACCCAAGTGTCAGATGCTTTCCGCAAGGAGCAGGAGTGCAAAGTGCCCTGACTTATGGGAAAGTAAGGGCAAGAGAAGGAAGTGGAGAGTCAACCTTGGTGTCCACAGGTTCCTAGTTAGATCTGTCTATCCTGCAGAAGGAGGTGGCTCCCCGGAGATGTTAGTCTCCCAGGTTAGGTTGAAGAACAAAAAGAGGAAAGGTTTTCCGTTTGCATTTTGAAAATGTCGGCTCCTGTCGCTGGGCACGCAGAGGAGCACTGGGCTTTGCAGGCCCATAGGTATTGTGCAAATTCCTATTTCCTCTTCTTCATTCTGACTTCACTATGCCCCCCTGTTCTTTTATTTCCCCCATGAATTTGCATTAAATTCATTACCTGCTCTTAAGGGAGGAAGGTCCTCCAGGGTTTAATTGAGATGTAAGACACCACAAATAAAGAAGGTGGGGGAGGGGGAGGGAGCTCTGTTGCATTGTGGGACTACGCTGTCTCTCAAGTGTTTCCCCGTTCTTTTGGAGAAAGTATGCCCTTCTCCTCCAGGAAACTTTAGTCTCAGAGACCTTTAATAACTTGATCTTTGGGAATGCATTTTTAATTTTTTCCATAATCATCATACAAATTGATCATGATAATCTCTGGGAAGAAAATAAGTAAACCAATGGCCTCATTAACCCGACTTCTACTGGGGGATGGCATTTGTCAGAGTTGGTGCCCTCATTCCATGGTGGCCAAGACCTCTTTCTGTATGACTTGATCCAGTCCCCTGTGGGATCTGGGCATTGTTTTCTGCCCAGCCTGTTTAAATTACCTCCTATATTTTGCTCCCTTACAGAATAATAGAAGAATTTGAAAGGTCCCAACCTTAGCAGGAGTTCCGCTGCACTCTACCTGGGATTTCTGATGCATGGCTCTTTCCCAACCTTTCCTTCCTGACATCAGGGCCTCAGACTGAGCTATGGGCAATACCTAAGATCAGTCAGGACTAAAAATGTCTGGCTCAAATGTGTAATTCTAAATGCTGTTTTGCTGAATTGGAAGGGCCCCTTTGAAGCTCCCGTTTTAATTTTAATTTAACATGCAAAATGGCAGAGATAAATAGATTTATCCAAAACACATTGGGTAACAGATTTTTTGAGTCAGTTATTAATTTTATTTAAGCGGTTCCTTTTCTTATTTTTATAAACTGTGAAATTCAAGAGAAAGCAGGATCCTATGCAATCCCTTTTATTGATGGCCTGCTATGTGCCAAGAAAGGTGTTAAATGTTTTCAAATGCTGCTTCATTTATCCTGATCTTACAGACAAGCAAAAGAAGGTGCAAAGAGGTGACATTTCTCACCCAGCTGGAAAGTGGCAGAGTCATTTACAGATTTGCCTCTGCTAAAAATGAGACTTTACACAACTCTTTGAGAACCAACTTCTTGGGAGCTTTGTGCCGTTTCTCAGTGGACCTTTGTTCTGATAGGCAGGAACAGGTTAGTTCCTATTCTTTTTAGGGGTACCACAGCTTTCTAGACAGGGACCGGCATTCGATGGTGCCCAGTACCATACCCTGTACTAGTGAGTGTGTCTCTAAGCATGTGACTGGGTTAAGAAATCGATCTCATTTTGTTTTAAACAAACCCCTCTTTCCCTGGTTGAGGCTTGGGTGTATGGGGTATGCTTGAAAGAACAAACAAGCAACGGATATCTCTGGAGTTGTGTCAGGAATGCATACATCCCTGGACTGGTGTGGACATAGCTTGAGTGTCCCTGAAGGACTTGCACCTTAGCATAGTCCCCATGGTGGAGGAGGTAGGCTATGTTGTTCAATGGTGGGTCCTTGGGAAAGCAATTAGGACCAGATAAAGTGTTTAGAGTAAATATCCCATGGTTCAATCCCTGCTGCTTTATAAGAAGAGGAAGACCATAGCCTCCCCCGGGCACATTCCTTGTCTTTTGCCATGGAATGTTCACTGTTGCTTTCAGTCTCTGCCCGCAATAAGGCTATCACTCAATAAGGGAAACCTTGTATATGTGAAGGTGCAAGATAAATTAAACTTAATTTCTTTATAGAGTAGCCTTCTTCAAGTACTTCACCACTATGAAAACTGGACTCACTCAAGCTCACTTTAAAATCTCTCAGCTACTGTGACGGAAGGGGTGACATATTTTTAAAGCTACATATTCCTAACTCCTGAGAAATTTTATATAATTTTGGACTAACACCTACAATTTTGAACATATTGAATCTGAATCCAGTGCAACACATTGGCTATCAGGACATGTTAAGCACCCACTGCATGCTGGGAAGTGTGGTATATGCTTCCAATTCAGAGAGCAAAGTGCACAGTCACATGGGAAAAGGACCCAGGAAGAAAAGCCTATGAGAGCCAACAACCCCCAGCAGAGCAGACACAGATGAGGGACCCAGGGGGTGCTTTCGATGGGCAGGAGTCAATGAAACCAAGGCTTAGAGCTTTGCCTAGGAGTTGTTCAGGTTAGAAGGTTCAGGAAACACACTATTTGGGAGAAAAATATCTGATTTGATCAGACAGAGTTATCACCTGGGAAAAACCAACAAACACGGTATAACTGATTCAAGAAAATGGTGCTCAATGGGGGAAGGAAGCTTTAAGGCCAAATAAAATGTGGAAAAGCAGTAGAAGCCTGGTGCACAGCTCTTCCCTACAGGTCTTCTCAGAGCCTTTGAAAATCCCCTTGTCAGCGAGAATTTCCAAGGGCTCCCATTCCATGATGAAAACTGCGTCTTTAAGGTTGAGGCAGCTGGCAGCAGGCTCCAGAACTCGAGGGAGTGCTGCTTCAGTTGGATAATTATAAGCCTCGGAGGAAGAACACCCGTGTTGAGAGACAAAGCCCAAGGCAACCCATAACTAGGCATTTCCAGTCCTCAAGGCTAAGGAGAGCAAGAGTCACAGTTCAGGCAGTGGAAGAAGAAAGCAGGGTGGCTCGGAAAATTCGTGAGCTCCAGTGGGTACCTCATGACTGTGAGAAAGCTTGAGAGAGGTAAAACTTTAAAGGGTTTCTAGATTGGCAGCTTTGATGGTGTTGGGCCCGTGAGACATTTAATTAAATTTTCCCACTTGGTTTTCATACATGTGTATATATTGTACGTTGAGCATCATGTCCTTTCTACTCTCCCCACATCCTCTTTGTTTCTTCTGTAAAACACACCATCAGAGCTGGTTCCCAAAACGCCAGCAACTGAAGATGCTTTTCATTTCACTCTGTGGTGTCACGTGGGTCCTCATTCTCCTGTAATATCACAAATATCATCCTAATTCATATCAAATGCTGCTTGACCACAAACATATAAAACTGCAGCTGTGCTTAAATGAATGCAAAACACACAACAGCTTTTGGCTATATACACTGAGAAAATGTGCCCAGTCCAGTCGCCAACATTGGCAATCACCAAAGGAACAGCCAAAGGAAAAGAAGAACAAGGAGAAGGAGAAGGAGAAGGAGAAGGAGAAGGAGAAGGAGAAGAAGAAGAAGAAGAAGAAGAAGAAGAAGAAGAAGAAGAAGAAGAAGAAGAAGAAGAAAGAAGAAAGAAGAAAGAAGAAGAAGGAAAAAAGAACAACTTTTACTTAATTTGCTTGTTATACTTTTTAATTCTTTTCAGTTGTAAACATCTATCTATTTATCTATCTATCTATCTACCATCTATCTGTGTATGTGACTCTTGACTCTGTATGTGTGTACCTGACAAAGGGCATATGGAGGTCAGAACCCAACCTGTGGGAGTCCATTCTCTTCTTTCACCATGTAGGTCCCAGGGACCACACTCAGGCTATCAGGCTCGGCACAAATATCTTTTTTTAAATTTAATTTAATTTTTAGTTTTTTAAAAAATAAAACAAACTATCTAAAATATATTTTTTTATTATACATACCAATCCAAGTTCCCACTTCCTCCCCTCCTTCCATTCCCTCTACTTACTGCCCTCACCCCATCCCTCATCCACTCCCCACAAAGGGTAAGGCACATTGCTTTGGGGAAGGTCCAAGGCCCTCCCTACTATATCTAGGCTGAGCAATATATCCATCCAAAGAGAATAGGTTCCCCAAAAGCCAGTACATGCAGTAGGGATAAATCCTGGTGCCACTGTCAGTGGCCCCTCAGTCTTCCCCAGCCATGCAACTGTCAGCCACATTCAGAGGGACAAGTTCGGTCCTATGTTTGTTCCTTCCCTGTCTGGCTGGAGATGGTGAGCTCCCATTAGCTCAGGTAAGCTGTTTCAGTGGGTGAACCCATCATGGTCTTGACCTCTTTTCTCATATTCTCACTCCTCCCACTCTTCAACTGGACTTTGGGAACTCAGTCCAGTGCTCTGACAGAGGTCTCTGCCTCTGTTTCTGTCAGTTGCTAGATGAAGGTTCTATGGTGATATTTAAGATATTTATCAGTCTGACTACAGGGAAGGGCAAGTTTGGGCATCCTCTCCACTATTGCTTAGGGTCTGAGCTGGGGTCATTCTTGTGGATTCCTGGGAATTTCTCCTAATCCAGGTTTCTTGTTAGCCCCATAATGGCTCCCTCAATCAAGATATCTCTTTCCTTGCTGTCATCTCTGTCCTTCCTTCATCTCAACTATACCATTCTTTCATGTTCTCCTGAACCCTCCCCTTCTCCTCTCTTCTTCCCCTTCCACCCTCTCTTCTCTCTCCATCACTATGCCCCCAATTTTGTCAAGCAATCTTGTCTGTTGCCAATTTCCAGGTGGATCTATATGTTTTTCCTTGGGTTCACCTTATTACTTAGCTTCTATAGGATCATGAACTATAGGCTCAATGTCCTTTGTTTATAGCTAGTATCCACTTATGAGTGAGTACATACATTATTCATCTTTTTGGGTCAGGATTACCTCACTCAGGATGGTGTTTTCTAGTTACATCTATTTGCATACAAATTTCAAGATGTCATTGTTTTTCACTGCTAAGTAGCACACTAATGTGTAAATGTTGGCACAAATCTCTTTAAAAGTGGAGTCATCCTGCCCATCTTCTTTTAGGGGTTTCAATACAAAATTTCTCCGCGTAACTCAAGGTAGCCTGGAAATTACTTTGTAGTCCCGGCTCACCTCAAACTCCTCCGACGCCGCTGCCTAGGTTTAAACTATGTACCACAATACCTGGCTCAATTTGCGTATCTTAGCTCCTGCCAGAGTAGCTACAGTCAGATGCTGGCCTCTCCTTTGCTGTGTTCCCTCAGACAAGAAACAGAACTTTTGGAAGCTCCACTTGCCCACGTGTAATAAACTTAAGAAGATTCTTCGTACAGTATTGGTATCTTTATCAATAGGGTGGTGTAAGGATTAGTTAGGGTTAAAAAGTTACCATATTTTGAATGTACAAAATAAATTTCTTTAGAAAATAATGTATGCATTGTAATTCACTTAATAAATTTTATTATTGGTTTATTTGGTTTCCAGTTAATGACACATAATAATCTATCTATTTGAATTGCAAAAATCAAGCTGGTTTGAATTAAGAAGGTGTGAAAACTCTTGGGTTGAGAAAATATGTAACACTTTCGTCAATTAAAAGTAGGTAAAATGTGCTAAAAATAATGGAAGGTTCATGTCGAATTGAACTGGTTTTCTTCACGAGCTTATATTTTTATGAAGCTCTGTGAAACAAATTTGAAACAGTGCCCATTATGGACTCTGTGTTAATTGTTATTATCACCATAAAGTTCCCATGCTTAAGAAAAGTTTGCAATTATGCCAGCCAGAAGTGCACAGTGCCTGCCTTTCATTGCTTCCCAGATTCATTTTCGGTACTGAAGACCGATCTCCACCTTGGCAAACGGAGTGTGTGCAAAATTGAAAATTTCCTTTGCCTGCCCTGGGAGATTTCCGAAATCACAGGGTATTGCTCACTTATGGGACACAACCGCCTTTGTTCTCTGTGCCTTTTGTACGAGTGAAGACTGTTTCTGTACATGCCCACCCTCCCGTCACAATCTTAAATATCACTGTGCTAGAAGGCACTGCAATCTTAATTAAAAGAACAGTCTAATTATTTACCCTGGTTGGTTCACACAAACCTCTACAGTATAATCAGTGGACTCCCTGAAGGGGCTTCATGATATTTTAGAATGGAGTGGGAAAGTTTGGTACTGGCTTGAGCTCAGCTAACCTGTAATGGAGTCTGACCTACAATTCACCTCCAGGTCACCAGATCAAATAGTACTTATCTGGGCAAATGCACTGCTATTGACTGAGTGTTGGTGGGTGGCACAGAGAGAACCCTTTGCAGTCACCTCCCGGAGCCTCAGAGAACCTTCCGCGTGTTTCTGAGGGACAGAGGAAAAGAGGAGGGCAAACAGATGGGCCATTCCCCTTTTGACAGTCTCCATGACAAGCCCACGAGGCAAGGCTGAGGACAGCTCAGATGGCTGGAGGTGTTTGGTGACAATCTCTTCCTGCACCTGGCCGGCACTAACTACGGTTGCGGGGTGTGCCTGGGGCTGAGTCATAAAGCAAGGTGGCCCTCTGGAAGTGAGGCAGAGATGCTTCCAGGCCAAGCACGGGGGTCAGCTGTATCCTTAAAAGCTTTAGTTCTTAGCTGCTCTGGAATAATAAGGTAGAAGTGTGTTACTGAACGACACCCAAAGGGTCCTGGGTCTCTCCCACAAGTATATATTAGAAAAATAAATAGGCCCTGACAATGTTGGATTAAAGATATAAGATGACCTGCCTCCATCTTAAAACATGTATCCGTGCCAAAGGTCTACTCAGATTGCATCATGGACTTGGTGGGTTTGAGAAAGAAGCAAATAGGACCCAAACATTCCTACAGTATGGCAGAAGAGTTTGGGCAATGGGGACTAATAATGAATACAAATTAATAAGAGGCATTAAATAGAGAAAGCTGGTAGAAATGGAGTTAAGTTCCCTGAGAGGTCTGTGAAGCAAAAGAGCAGGCAGCCTGGCTAGATACGGAAGACAGTTTTGAACACGCCACATGCTCCCTGGATGTGTGGAGACTGGACAGCACGTTTTTACTTACTTAGATGAGTTCACAGGCAGAGGGTAGGGTGGTTCATCCAGGTAACAAGGTGAGAATAAGGATCCGACCTTCCAGGTCTGATTCTATCTGCAGTTTTGGCCTAGTCTAGAGTCAGGACTCCAGAGTGGAAATTGACTAACTTGGTTTCCCAATCCCGTAGGTTTTGGGAGCAGGAAGGTCAGCGGAGACTCAAACAAGTGAGTGCAGAAGGGCATAGACGGAGTGTCCCTTGGATGGTCCGAACAGGAGGAAGGACACGGAGTGTCCCTTGGATGGTCCGAACAGGAGGAAGGACACGGAATGTCCCTTGGATGGTCCGAACAGGAGGAAGGACATGCTAGGCTCTCCCTGTTATCGGTAACAAGTAGGACCTAGGCAGCTTCAGGCTCTGACTCCCAGACATGAAGTAAAGCATAAAGTCAAACAGAAACATTTTATTTTGTAATGTGTTAATGTTCATACTGGCGAATTGGATCGAATCTTGATAGAATCCTCAAGCACATTCCCAAACACATCCCACCTCGCTCAGTAGGAAGTCAGTTCATCCTCCCATTTCCCCAAAGCATATGTAGAGAGAACTCTTCTTATTACATACCCTTTGCTGGTATTACAAAGCCAGCCACACTCTTGACCCTATAGAAATCAGAGTCAAATGAAGGATTCTAGGAAGGGGATTCTTGTGCTTGGAAAGATGAATAAAGGGGAAATGGGCCCTTGAGTACTTACTTACTTATTTTTGAATATTAAGAGGACAATGTCTTGCTTAGAGAACCCGTTACATGGGAGCTATACATTGTCTTTTTGATTCTTCAAAGCCCCACTAGTCAATACATTGTGAGTCAAATCTGTCTTTCCCCTCACTGAAGGTTCCAGGAAGTCCTGAAGAATTCTGTGCTTAACCTAACACTTCCCAAGTTGGGTCAAGGTCAAACTCCTTTGTGCAGGTAACAGACTGGTCACCTTGTTGAACAGTTTGGGAAACCGCTCTTGAGCTAAGTCCAAAGCTTCTGCCAGACTGATTTTTTTTAACCAAAACATGCCTTTTGAACTGCTGCTAGCATCATTCCTTATGCCCATCCTCCCTTTGGACACATTGTAATTATTTTTGCCGTTCCTCCAAGCTTACACAACTCCGACATAACCTCCCTCTCGAAGCCCATACCCACTATCCCAGCTAAGGCTCATGCTGCTATTTTCCAGCCTTTGAAAGCAAATTTTAGCTAGACCACTTAGCATTTATTTCATTATCATCCCAATGGTTATTTAGTACCTTTGCTCTCATTTATGCTTGTAATATCGCTCCTTCCACCCTCGCAGTGGTTGTTTCAGCTTATGAACCCTCCAAAAGGATGTTCATGTCGAAAGGGAGAACATATCCATTGCTTGTCTTATTGTAGTGACTAATGTCTGTCGAGGAGCAACTTGCTTGCGGCATGCTGGCTTGGCTCGGCTTACCGTTTACCGCTTACGGATCCCTTTGGGGAAGTGTTAGGTTGAGCAAATAATTTTGTAGGACTTCTCAGAGCCTTCAGTGAACTTCATCCAGAGGAAGGGGTACCATGAATCCTGGTGGGGAAAACAGAGGCAAGAGTGCTGGGCAGTTGGCCCCACGCAGCCTCAGTTAGGGAGTGGGGCTAGGCAATAAAATCTCAAAGCCTGCCCTCGGGGACTCGCTTTGTTCAATGAGGTTCCCTGTCTTAAATGTCTGCCACCTTCTAAAAAAAGGCTTTAGCTGGGGATGCAGCCTATGGGGAATATTTCACACCGTGACACAACTTAGAGCTAGGGAGGTGACTTCATCGTAAAGCGCTCTGGGCTTCAAAAGAGACTGTCTTTGTCTGTAAGAAGACAGCAGGTATGTCCAATGGATCTTCCCTCCCAGACAGTAAGGGTAACCCCCACAGACAAATGAAGAATTGGTCTAAAGCAATGTGGCTCGCAGTTCGGTGTGACTGTCGGGTTTTGCGCGAAGAGGTGCCTGGTTCCCGCTATGGCTGCCGTGTGCCTCTGGTATAGTAGACATGCAGGACGTCTCAAACACGCCGTCCCAGCTCACAGACCGGGAAGATCCAGCTGGATAGGAGGTCAGCTCAGCCTTTAAGTTCCATGGTTGTTTATGGTTAGCAAAATAGTTCAGAAAAAGACAACATTGATTCTTCTTATATTTTATATAATAAAAGTATCAATTAAAGACAAAAATGACTGTTAATTCACTCAGTATTTATTGAGTGCCTGTTATCTGCTGGAAGTTACTGACAAGTTGTATAACTAGTAAATACAAGACAGATCTCTCTTGTGAGGGAGGAGACAGGAAACATGGAAACAAATGAACAGACCCTAATGGCAGTGTTTACTAAAGAGGAAAGTACTACTAGGAAGCAAAAAAGGAGGGCATAGGAGGGAAAGGGTTGGGAGGGTCGGGGAAGGTACCTCTGTTCAGACAGCATGTGAGCAAGGCTATAAAGAGACTGTGGGAGGTATGTGGGCTAAAGGTCACCATATAGGCAAGAGAAAAATGCCCAGATATAGGAAGAGTGGATTGAAGCAAGCTAAAGAAACATGCTAGGCATTCTGGGCATGCTGACGAGTATTTTATCTGTAATGGAATCAGGAAGCCATAGTGAATTCTAAGGCAGGGACTGCATTAGTGCTTGCAAAGTTCTGGGTATGTCTGGTAGAGAATGTAAAGAGAGAGAGAGAGAGAGAGAGAGAGAGAGAGAGAGAGAGAGAGAGAGAGAGAGAGAGAGAGAGATTTGTTAGGTCATAGGAGATGCTAGAAACCTATGTCAGAACAGGATTTATTAGCCCTGCAATATTTGGTTCTGGAGAATTCATTGTGGCAGGGACGTCTCAAAAGCTCTAAGGCATTTTATCAGCATCCCTGGTGTCTACCACTGAGAGGTCAAGATCTCCCCGCCCTAGTCCGTGCTCCAGCTATGACAACTCTAGAACAATTGTTGAACTGCTTTGTTGGTTGAGAGACGGAGGATAGGTCTGAGCACGTAGGAAGGAGAATCAGCGAGGAGTGGCGTAATCAGTCAGATGAGGAAGAAGGAGGAGACCTGACGAGAGGCTGGGTTTCCGACAGGAAAATCTTTGGGTGGTGGAAGAACAGGCTTGTTAGGAAAGATGTCTGTAAAGCTTCTGCTCACGGGCGCAGCTCAAGAGACCTCTCCAGTGGAGACAGGAGCAAGAATTGAATTTTCAGTTCTGGAGTATGGAAAGGAGAGCTGCTTTGACAGACCCTTGATGGCCCATGCACGGTGACTGGGGTCATCACAAAGATGAATGGGACCACTTAGGAAACATTGGAGAGGAAGAAGGGAGAGAAGAAAACTGGGGATAAAATTGTAACAAATCTAAAGAGCTAAAGCCTGAAGGAGGTGCTCCCAAGAAGATCAGAAGACCCACAAAGGACTGAAGGAACAACCCAAGAGATAGCGTAGTGATGAAGATGCATAGCGCTGGGACATATGGCACTGGGTGTTGAAGCTTGGTTCTATCACTGATACCTTCCTTGCCTTTTACATGTGATTTAGCCTTTCTTTTACATGTGATTTAGCCTTTCTTTCTTCTCCCTCTCTCCTTCCCTTCCTCTTTCTTTCTTTCTTTCTTTCTTTCTTTCTTTCTTTCTTTCTTTCTCTGTTTCTTTCTTTCTCCTTCTTCCTTCCCTCCTTCTTTCTCTCTCCCTCCTTCCCTCTCTTTCTTTCTTTGTTTCTTTTGTTCTTCCGTCCCTCCTTCCTTTCCTCCCTCTCTCCATCCCTCCTTCCTTCCTTCCTTTCTTTCTTTCTTTCTTTCTTTCTTTCTTTCTTTCTTTCTTTCCTTCTTCCTTCCTTTCTTTCTTTCTTTCTTTCTTTCTTTCTTTCTTTCCTTCTTCCTTCCTTCCTTTCTTCCTTCCTTCCTTCCTCTCCCTCCATCCCTCCCTCTCTCTCTTTCGTTCTTCCTTTCTTCCCTCCCTCCCTCTCTTCTTTCTTTCTGTCTTTCCTTTATTTCCTTTTTTGGGGGGGTATCCATCTGGGCAGTGCACCATTATGGGTCATGTACCCATATCTGTAGGCATATGCGTGAAAGGTAGAGGACAGCTTCAATTGTCATCAGGTATTATTCACCTATAAGTTTTTATTCATTCACATGTTTATGTATTTATTTATTTATCAAGATGGGGTACCTCACTGATCCGGAACTGGTCTCACTGTTCTTATTGTCAAATAAACTAGGTTGGTTGGCCGGTGAGTCCCAAAGTTCTACTTGTCTTCAGTTGCCTCCCCTCTCCCCCAGCTCTGGAACTAAAATCATGGACACTATGGCCGACAATTTTTATACTTTGGTGCTAAGGATCAAACTACACTCTTCATCCTTGCAAGGCAAGCCCTTTACTGGCTGGGTTGTCTCCTCAGCTCCACGTTAGCCTCTCTAAACACTTCTGTATTGTTGGAGGGATTAAATGAATGTTTGGTTGAAAAACCTTTAGCCTAGTCCCGTGGACTTCAGTAGGTGCTGCGGAAATGGTAAGAGCAGGAAGAGATGTGCAGAGAGACACAGCTGTGCGGGCTAATAGAGGTGGAGACAGTCATTAAGAAAACATTCAACTCACAGCCCTTGGCAGTGGGAGCAGAGGGAGCCACATCTCAGCTAGCATGCTTGAATAGGATCTGCTGTAACTCTACACAGCCCAAAGCTCGCCATGCCCTCGGGTAACGTAAGGAAAGGTGTTTGCCTCCTTCTCCTCCAGGACAGGTGCTGGACTGATACAATTTAGGGTCTCAAATTCCCCAGCTTAATTGTTTGCTCTATACACAAGTTAGCCCAGCTCCGAACACCTGTGGACTAAGTTCTTTTGATGCACCAAAGCCTGTCTTTTATTAAGCTTTTGCAAGCAGTCAAAATACGACCAAATGTCCATATGCTTATCCACGTGGGCAAGAAGTAAGCCCTCATGGGGACTGCACGGTTACTACTTAAAATAGCCATCAGCTCCTTGGGCTGTAGAAAATATGGTTGTGCAATTAATGCAACCAGAGTTAGATATGAAATAAATTGAAATATTTTATATGTATAGAAACTTGCCTACACACTCATAAAATTTCCTATTAGTTGTACTTGAGGTTTATCCATGTTGAATCGATAAAAAATGATTTAGAACGGATGGCTTCCAACAGCTGGTTACGCTTTCAGTCTTCCATAAAGAAGTTAAAATTAATTTTAATATGTTGACGGTGCTTATTGATGATAATATTCATAATAAATATCCATCGGAAAAATTCTCTGGCATATCTATGTGACAGAAAGGTCAGGAGTGTTAATGACGATCACCATACAAAATGCAATTCAGTCAATTACTTTAATTAAATCTAAAACTACTTTATGTCTTCTCATTTATATAGTAAACTGATAGGGGGGGAAAGGGCAGCATCTTTATCCGGCTTCTTTTAGAGTCCAAAGTCGACGGGGGGGGGGGGGAGCTTTCAGATTTTGCTTTAAGATTTGTAGCTCTTGTGTTCGTTCTGGAATATTTAATGTAATTATGGGTCTTGCACGCAGTATGCTTGCTATAACAAGAGGAAGAAAAGGTGGCGATTTCCTTCTGAATGCGTTTTGCAGAAGGAGAGATTTGCCTCCGCAGACGCTAATCTTGCATTTAACACACTGGGTGATACTGGCTACAGCCAACATTCCAGGATAAACGGTAGAAACGTCTGAATTTCTTTCATCACATAGTTGGGGATCAGAAGAGAAAGACGTTAGCTATTTGAATTCTTTACAACCTCCTAAGGCTGAGCCTTTAAAATTCACTTGGCATTTTGACTCCACCAAAGGTTCTTTCCGAACCGATGGCGTCCTACAGAACTTTGCACTTTTTTCTATGTCGTTAAACTTGAAAATCAGAAAACTGGACATTTAAACATAAAAGTCATCAGGCCTGGGGAAATGTCTCAGTGGTGAATCCTAGTCACTGACCCAAAATCAGGGAGGGAGAGAAAGAGAGTACCTGGGCCAGACTGGCTAGCTAGACTAGCTAGAGTCAGAGAGCTTCGGGTTCAGTGAGAGACCCTGCCTTAATAAGGAAGGTGGGGAGTGGCTAATTCCGTGATTCAGTTTCAACTTTGCGTGGCCACATCGACGCACACACCTTCGCACACACATGCGCACCCCCACACACGTCTACCACATATGCATGTAGACAAGCAAAATGGAATCAATCAACTAATATAAACATTTCAGTTACTTAGTGCTTAGTACTTAGCATTACAATCAAACCACACGAAGTTTTGTCTCGATCTTCACAGGAATTGCGTTCTAGACTGACGGAGCTGAGAAACAAGTGTAGAAAAAGTAAACTGAGTGGTATTGGATAGCAGGAAAAACTGCGAAGAGAAACAAGCAGGACAAGGAGTGGGAAACTCCCTGTGTTTCCCAGACTGTAATGCTTTGGGATAGAAAACCCTGCATCTCAACAAACCCCCACTCCTAGATGAACTTATACCTATTTGGACAATTGCCATCCAACTGCATCTGTAACTGGATAGTTAAATACTCGAAACACTTCAGAATTTGAAACTTTTGGACCAACATCATGGCACCACCAACAGAAACTTCGATTTTCACCTCATATAATGGGTAGAGTCAGACTTCATGTGCACTAGAAGTATTATGTAAAATTGTCCTCAGACTGTGTAGATAAAATAGATCCAAAGCATCAATAATTTTGCATTTACAACTGGGTCGCCCTTGAAAATCTCCCATTGTGTGTTATGTCAATATTGAAAAACCAAAACAAATCATAAATCTGAAATACTTCTGGTTCCAGGCACTTTGTCACATGATCTTCAATCTGCAATGGGAAAGAGAATGGCAAGTGGAGTGTTCTTTAGGGGTGTCAAAGAATGCCTCTCTAGGACGGACATATCTGAGTTGGGGTAACAGCAATTCAAAAGCTCTACCTGCATACATCCACAGAAATAGCAAGGCAAGGAGCATCCTCTTCCAATACGTTCCCACAAAGGGATCCATGCTTTAAGAAAAATAAACATATGTAAGATGTTTTCTATCAGCCAGAAAAGTCATGATCTTATCTCTTTTCATAACTCCAAGTGACAAGAATTATATTTCCATTTTCTGTATCAGATATGTGTCTGCATAGGTTCAAAGCCTACTGCATATGAAAAAGTGAACTTAAACTGCTTTAGGAAGGAAGAATCATTGGGCCATAGTCAAGCGGCTGAAAGACAAAGGTAACGAAGGAAAGTTGAAAGCAGCAAGGGAAACACAGATTCCTCAATAGGATTAACAGCTGCCTTCCTACAGAAGCATAGAGCCCCAAAGGGCAATTCTTCGCTTAGTAGGCAGGAAGACAGAAAGATGATGCATAAAGAATTCCATCCCAGGAAAAAAATATCCTGCAAAATTAGACAAGAAATACAGCGAAGGCCAGTGAAGGAGGGGAGAAAAGAGACCACAATCGCAATGCATTTGCTCTGAAAGAAGTACTAGAGTCCTTCATGTAGCGCTGAAGGACAGGAGGAAGTAATTCGCTAATGGGGAGATGAAACTGCACAGGCAAGTATGAACGCCGGTATTAGTGAGTCTTTGTAAATCTTTTCTTCTTTTCTTTATGAGCCAATGTGATGAGCAGGAACCATTCAATGGCCTATGTATATAAATACAGAGGTTATTACCCTAATTGCACAAAGAAGATGAAGGAGATGGAGACACTTTGTAGCAATGTTGTAAGTCATTGATAATACTACTCGGAGTGACCCTTAGGGAAATAACTAAAACCAACTACGAAATTATTAAAATGTCACACTGTAAAGTATTTCTCACAAAAGGAGGAGAAAGTAGGAAAGATATAGAAAACGATATAAAGTATATAGAAGACCTATAGCAAAGATGACAGATAGAAACATGATAATAAAGAGTTAATACACATGTACCAACTGTTCCTCAAAAGGCAGGAACCATCAGATGTATTAAAATGGTTCAAAGAGAAAGGTGTGGGCATGGGGATTTAGTTCAGTGGTAGAACACTTGCCTAGCAATTTTAGCTCAGTGGTAGAACACTTGGTCCTGGGTTTAGTCCCCAACTCCAGTAAAAAAGATCCCTCACCTATGTTTTTTTCTATAGCGGACAAAATTTACATTCAAAGAAATAATACATCAAAATTAGAAATAAAAAAATGAACCAGACAAATAGTAACCAAAAGCCGGTGAGAGTGACTCTACATACATTAAGATAAAGAAATTTTATAATAATGAAAAGGGCCAACCAAGAAGATACTGTAACTATAAACATATACATACCCAGACTGGAAAGGAAGGAATAAAATTATCTCCATTTAAGATGATATTATCTCATTCATAGAAATCTCATTCATAGAAAATTCCAAGGAATCAAATCAAATTTTCTCACAGTTAACAGATGAGTTACCAAGGTTGCAGAATACAAGATCAATATACAAGACTATTTTTACTTTGATACATTCACAATAAGCCAATAGAAAATGCAGTCAAGAAAACAATTCAGTTTACTGACATCAAAAGTAATAAAACATCAGAGTAAGTTCAACAAATCATGCAACATTCAGTCAATGAACACTATCAAACTCGCAGAAACAAGTTAAAACTCCAGATAGCTGGAAAGACATCCTGTGTTCATGAGCTGGAAGACTCGGCATTCATATGCAGAGTCATTGCAAATCTTTTCAAAATTACTGATGATTATTTTTCTTGCATGAATAGACTGAGCCTAAAAATTCAAAGGCCATCTAAGGGGTTCAGTGGAGGCAAGACAAGGCAATCCTGAAAACAAGTGGAATTTGAAGCTGATTATAAAGTTAAAACAATCAGGAAAGTATGGCCATGTTCTACATAAAGGTAAATACTTATATCAACGGAATTGAACCGAGCATCCAGAAATAAACACTTCTCTAACCCAGTCAACTGATTTTGGACAGGGGTACCAAGACCAGTTGGCGAAAGAAAATAAAATCTTCTCAAGATGTGATCCTGGGGTAACTGAATGTCTACTTGCAAAAGACTATAATTAGTCCACCCACCCCATGTTATGTTCAAAAATAACCTCAAGATGGATTATAGAATTAAATGTAGGAGCTAAGACAGAAGTGGGCAATAGTTTTCTAAATATGATACTGCAAGAAAAAGCATTAAGAGAAAAAGGAATGTAAGTTTAACTTTATCAAGGTTACTAAGAAACTTTTATGCTTCAAAATGCCATCAAGAAAGTGAAAATACAAGACACAAGACAATACAGTGTTTTCAAGTCATATATTTGATGAGGGACTTGAAGGCAGAATGTAAAATGGTTCTCAAATTAAAGAATGAAAAGAAAACATTCCATAAAAAATGGGCTAAGGAGATGGTTCAGTTAGCAAAATGCTTACCACGCCAGGATGAAGACCTGAGTTTGATCTCCAGAACATACATGGAAATCAGTCATGGGGGCAGGCACTCAGTGTTTGGGGTGCTCAGACAGGCGGATCTCTGTAGCTCATTGGGAACCAACATAGCCTAGTTGACAAGTTCAGGGTTGTTGAGAGACCCTGTCTCAACAAACCAAGGTGGGTGTTTCCTGGGTAACGATACTTGAGGTCAATAAGTGAGCACATGAACTTACACACATGTGCAATCACCCCCACATACACGCACATACTAAGGAAAGCTTTGTATACTAGGATTTGAGTAGATTCCTTTCTCTGAAGAAAATGTGCAGATTCCCAATAAGTACATAAAAAGATATCCAATATCAACTACAACGGCATTGCACTGTATATGTTCACTAAGAGGGTAAAAATAGAAGAAGAGAGACAATAACGAGACTTGATGAGGAGAGAAATTGACACCCCCATGCACTGACAATGGGATTAAGAAATACTGCAGAAAGTATGTTAATTTCTCAAAATGTAAAACATAGATTTCTCATAGGATATGGTAATTTCACACTTAGGCATGTAACTGGAAGAACTGAAAACTCTTGAACATGGTAACAGCTTCAAGTTTCTTGATAGCCATTTTATTCAAGCTGCCAAAAGTGGAAGTCACCTAAGAACCGATCAGCTGGTGATCACATAACCAAAGCATGGTCTATCCACACACTGGATCATATTGGGTCTTAAAAAGAAATGAAGTACTTGTATGATATGTGGATGACCCTTGAGCATTTTTCCAGTTAGTGAGAGAAGCTGGACACTTCAGACGACATAGTAGACATCCCTATTTATATTAAATGTGGAGAACAGGCAAATCCATAGAGACAGAAAGTGGCTTGGTGGTTGCTGTGTAGCACAGGAGAACTACCAACCGCTCCTTGACTTAAGTTCTGGGATCACCAGCGCAGCATCAGGTTCTAAGTAGTTAATTTTTCTAAGACATAATAACTGGCTGGGTTCGAAATTTCCCGCTAGTACCCATTACCCACTTCCTTTAGATGGTTGGAAGACCTTGTCATTGGAATGAATTTCCCAGGTGCCCTTGGGGAGAGGTGTAGCCATTTGTCTTCACTGTCTAAAATTGCTGGCCCTCTACCTCCTCCTCCCATTTTCAGCAGGCTGAAGCACATGCATGTGCTGCCGAGCTGCCTTCGAATAGACTGTCAAGGCACCAGAGAGACCATAGGCTGTGTTGCACTGCCAATTGGAGAGCAGAACTTCCTAATCTCACTGATGACAAGGGAGAGCAAACCCTCCACCGTGTGCTAGCCATTGGCATTCAAATCTATAAAATAACACCTTGGGCATCATGGTCATTAAAGCTATACACGTTATTTTTTCCCTTCCTTTGGACCTGTTCTCAGATTGTTTTGAATGAACAGCTAAGGGCATTAGAGTCAATGAGCACAGTCCTCTCCTTTGGGGACTTGAAAGTATAGTGGTGAAGTTGGTCACACGCACAAATAGCAGAAAATGCAGAGAAGAACAGGAGCAGAGGTTTGCACAATGTGTGTGGAATGCAGGTATTTATTTGGGTTGAAGCAGAGGGCAGATGTCCAAGCCAGAAGCCTGCACTTGGACATCATGAAAGAGGTGACAGCTGAAGCCCTGGGCTATAATTAGTCATCATTAGAGTCCCACACCAGTTCTCCATGCACACTTCAACGTTTTTCTATTTTTAAAATAATCATTTATTTTGAAAAAATCAAGCCATTTAAAATTAGCTTTAATGCTAGTGTGTCTATAAATAAGGAAAGCATTGGGAACGATTTCATTTCGTCTGTGTGCGTTTGTGCAGGCATGTGTGTATTCATGCGCACGTGAGTACTCAGGTGTGCAGGCGCATCTACAAGTATGTGTATATGGCCGGCTGGGGTTTTGTTCCTCAGAAGCTGTCCGCCCTGCCTTTGTGAGGAAGCATCTCTCACTATGGCCCAGAGCTTACTGGTTATGCTGGACTGCCACACCAGTGGGACTCAGGGGGTATTCCCACCTCTGCCTCCCAAGTACGGAGACTGTAACTGCTGTATCTGGCTTTTTCCAAGGGCAGTGAGGTTTCAACTTAGGCCCTTATATCTGCAAACACATTGCTCACCTAGCAACGTCTCTAATCCCTGATTTTACTATTTCTCATACCTATTAGAAAACAACACAGCACAAAACGATGTCACGGCACAGAATTGAACATAAGAACTTATGAACTAAGATGAAAAAATTATATCATCTTCATCTGCTGCAAATGATTTTTCTAGTTAGTTGACAGTCAGTTAGTTGGATGTTATGCATTTCCTCCAGGAATCTTTACTTAGATTATCTGAGTGCCAATTTGGCAAAATGATGTCCTTACCTATCTCATAGCAAATCAGTTATCTTCAAAAGTTTTCTTTTTTTAATTTTAGGATGATGTCAGAGGTACACATAATGGACAAAAAGCCACTGAAATTGTTGATACACTTTCTTCTCAATGTTAACCTTTTATGACGTCATGATGCTAAGAACGAAAATACAGTTAAGAACAGTAGCATTAATTAAGCTACAGTCTTGATTATATTTCACCAACATTCTCTTCTTCTCTTTTTTTGTCTTCTCCTCCTCCTTCTCCCTTTCTTACTTTTGTGATTTTTCAGAGTTCAACCCTCATCTACATTTGCCTGTTGTATTTAACTTTTAATATATTCCCTTTTCAGGGTTGGCAAACATGAAGACGGCTGGAATGAGAGCTGAGTGACCAGGTGGGTGATGAATGAAACCCTGGGTTTGTCAAGGAGGTGATTGTAGGGAACCAACATGAAAGGACCCTGGAAATCATGAAGAACGGCATCCTATTAGGAAGATTATTTATTTGATCATTAGTCCAAACATTGCTGAGCATGGGCCGTACTGTTGACACCAAGTCAGGCACCGAAGTGTGACAAGCCTCCATTCAACTCTGGCTTGCTGGCAGTTCCAGCCTTATAAGTCTCATCAGTGACCCTTGACATTAGGCTATAATACCAGCTATTGCCTTCCATTAGAACTCCTCAATGAGGATCTCACCACAGGCTTGAAAGAGTTAACGTCCCGAGGATGGTTTCCCTCCCTCCCCGTCCAGGCCTGGGAACCCTGTACCAACTCTGTCCAACCTGGCATGCATTAGGCTCCCAGTATGTATTTTCTTTTCCCTCCTCTGTTTATATCTCTGTTTTTTGTAAAGTCTCCTAAACTGTAGCCATGTCTTCCAAGATCTTTGACAGTGTTATAAATTTCATTAAGAAGATAGAGCCTTACGGGGCAATTAACTCCAAAAGTGGCACAAAGCAAGAGCCAGGAGATACTGGCGGGCGGTACTTAGCGCTGAGCTCTGAAATTGAGATAAGCCCTATCCACCCTGGGTTGTGTTTAATGTTCACTGCCGCTTCCACACCACTGCTACAACCTCGCGGTCACCGTGTTAACACTCCCCAGTATCTATTACAATTAGTTTTTGATTAAGAGGCCTAACATGGCTTTTGAAGCTTTTTACGTTGTGTCAAATGGCCAGTGATGGAGTGAGCTGGGCAGACACCTCCCTGAAACAAAGCGTATTGTAAAAGGCTTCAAGAGAGTGCTATTTTATCATCCTAATGGAAACCAGATGACTCGGGACTCTCCCCTTAATTTCAACTATTTACTGAAGAGTCCTTGTTTTGAATTACTGAAAGATTTATTCTGAAATGACGACCTCATGCATTAAGAATCACTAATAACATGCATTGGAAATTTGGGAAAGCTTTTAAAGATAGCCCAAGAGGCTTTCACAGAGGGTTGATCCTCGTTTATTCTCTCCTAAGGTTTTTTTTAAGAGAGCACATGCCTTTGTCCTTTTCTGGCATTTAAGTATTATTCTAATTATTGTTTATGAGGGTTTTCTTTGTCTAACACTGCTTTTCCTGCTAGGGTTTCAGTTGATAATCTTGGTCTTTTACCTAAGAGAAAGGTCATGAGTCCTTGGTGAAGAAAGAGAAACTTTGTTTAGTTATGTAAGATATAATCCCTTGTGAACCAGAGTTACATGCAAGCTTTGTAAAGGTTTAAGATGTTACACAGGAAAAAAAAATTGTCAAAATAAATTATGCGGCTGGGGAGAAGGCTCAGGGCATAGGACATTTGCCATGCCAACATGAAGACCTGCGTTTGATCCCCTAAAATCCCTGAGTGTAAAAGATGGGTGCTATGGTGTGAGGCTGTAATCAAATCAGTGGCAAGAGAAAGACTAGATTCCTGGGATTTGCTGGCCCGTCTAGCTTTAGCTAAACTGGTATGTTCTACATTGAGTGAGAGCCCCGTCTCTCTCATTAGCTAGAAAGTGACTGAGGAGGACACATGATTTCAACATCTGGTTTCTATACACATTGCATGCACACACATGAACACATACGAAACATATCTCTAAGTAGAATGGAGATGCTTTGTAAATGGGGTATAACTAACTCGCAAAGTTGATGAAAGGGAGTTACTTAAAATTCCTGAAAAACCATTTCAATGGTAAAGAGTTGTGCACGTTTAGGCGTTACAGTGTAGTGTTCCAGTCTATCTGTGGAATGTATAGTCACTAACTCACTGTGCATCAACCTCCTGGGCACTTGCCATTTCTTTGTAGAGGAACATTCAAATTTTCTCTTTTAGCTACTCTGAAATACACACTTAATTGCTGTTCTCACAGTACCACAACTTGAGTGCTCACGGGCACTCTAGAGCCCCTGTGTTAAAGGTTTTGCACCAGGGTGGTGCTGTGTTAGGAGCTGGGGATGAAGGTGTGGTATGTTTGGGTTTTGGGGAGCATGCCGCTGAAGGGTCTATGCCACTCCTTTCCTTTTAGACCTCTAGCCATGAGGTTTGTTCTGCCATGCTATTTACCAAGGCCATCTGGCCTCCACACTGGAATCCTTAAAACAGTGGTTCTGTTAACAGAACACCTTAAAATTCTAGAACAAAAAGAAGCAACCTCACCCAGGAGAATTAGACAGCAGAAAATAATAAAATTGAGAGCTGAAATCAAACAAAATAGAAACAAAGAAAACAATAAAAAGAATCAATGAGACAAAGAGTTGGTTTTTCAATTAAATTAACAAAATAGATAAATCTTTATCCAAACTAAAAGGCAGAGAGAGAATATCCAAATGAACAAAATCAGAAATGAAAAGGGGGACATAACAACAGACATGAAGGAAATCCAGAGAATTATCAGATCATACTTCGAAAACCTGTACTCCACAAAACTGGAAAACTTAAAGGAAATGGAAAATTTTCTGGATAAATATCACTTACCAAAATTAAATAGAACTTTAAATGCTGAAGAAATAGAAACAGTCATCAAAAGCCTCCCAAACAAAAAAGCCCAGAACCAGATGTTTCAGCACAGAATTTTACAAGATTATCAAAAAAGAGCTAATACCAATACTCCTCAAATTGTTCCACACAATAGAAACAGAAGGAACAATTCCAATTTTTTTTATGAGGCTACAGTTACCCTGATAGCCAAACCATACAAAGACATTACCAAGAAAGAGAATTACAAACCAATCTCCCTCATGTATATTGATGCAAAAATACTCAATAAAATACTGGCAAACAGAATTCAAGAACACATCAGAAAAATCATCCCCCATGAGCAAGTAGTATTCATCCCAGAGATGTAGGGATTGTTCAGCTAATGAGATTTCTCAGTGTAATCCACCATATAAACAAGCTGAAAAATAAAAACCACATGATCATCTCATTAGATGCTGAAAAAACATATAATATCAATATCCCTTCCTGATAAAAGTCTTGGATACAATAGGGATACATGAAACATATCTAAACATAATAAAGGCAAAATACAGCAATCCAACAGCCAACATCAAACTAAATGAAGAGAAACTCAAGGCAATCCCACTGAAATCAGGAACAAGACAAGGTTGTCCACTCTCTCCATATCTATTCAGTATAGTATTTGAGGTTCTAGCTAGAGCAATAAGACAACAAAAGGAGATCAAGGGGACAAATTGGAAGAGAAGTCAAATGCTCACTATTTGCTGATGATATGATAGTTTACATAAGTGACCCCAAAAATTCTACCAAGGAACTTCTACAACTCATAAACACTTTCAGTAATGTAGCAGGATACAAGATTAACTTAAAAAGATCAGTAGCCCTCCTTTATACAGATGATAAATGGGCTAAGAAAGATATCAGAGAAATATCACCCTTCACAATAGCCATAAACAATATAAGATATCTTAGGGTGACTCTAGTTTTACCCTTTATTTAACTTCTTGGGAAACACCCTCCCAGATATGCCCAGGGGTGTGTCTCTTAGATCACGGCCAGATCGTGTCATTCCATCCCTTTCTGCTGTCACTCAGCACAAAAGGCTGTTTTCTAAGCATGCTACTCTGGAGAAATCTGGCTGCTCCCCATCAACGCTTGTGCTGAGGTGTGGTCCCATGGAAGCAGCATTGAATCATAGGGCCCAGTAGGAGAAGACCGAGTCACGGGCATGGAGCTCAGTGAATTGAATGTGTTGACTGTAGTGAATGTTCAGCTTTGTTTCCTCTCTTCTGTCCACGTCCCCTTGTCCTTCTGTTCTCTATGACACAGAGAAGCACCATAGGTCCTGACCAGACTTGGTGTCCCGACCTTGGACATTTTAGACTCCCAATATCTGTTCCCAGATAGACCTAGGGTCTTTATAATTAACCCAGACTCATGAATTCTGTTACATCAATAGAAAATGGGCTATCATATGTGCTCCAATGATGCAGACAGTACCCTTCACCATCACAAAATAAGCAAGGCCCCTGAGGAATCACTAAAGAGTCCTCTAAACCCACTGGAGAAGGCTCAGCTGAGGCTTTCTGGAAGAAGAGGTGTGTGGAGACAGCTGAGATGCCCATGCCAAAAGGAAGGGTGATGTAGAGAAGGCTCTATGAGGGGAAATGAGACAGCCCATCTCACCATGATGGCAAACATTCACAAAGTAAGCTAAGGTGTGAAGAGGAGAGGGACCAGATTATGAAGTCATTAGACCCTTGCTGGCCGTTCAGTGACAGGCTCAGAAGCACTGGCTAAGCACTCCCAACTACACCTGGTTCTCTTCCACTTGCTCCTGGGAAGCAAGCCTGTGTCTTATTTCAGTCCCTTTCCTTCCAAACACTCTCATCTGTGCCTTTGGGCTGCTTGGTTTTATAGTCTACCTTAGCAGATGCTTAGAGGCTGTTATTAGTATAACCAACCTTAAATAATTTGATTTTCAGGTTGGGTACATCACAACATCTCCTGTGGGCTTGATAGTTAAGCTATACGTTTATTGAAAAAACTGGCATCTCCCCATTATATGTGAAAGCAGTGCTGGTTATTCATCTGTAAGCCACGTGTTAAAAGTATCACAGTGTGAATTTTGCTCACAAGGTTCTGAGGGTTTTTAGGTCTTTGCTGATGCTCTATTTCCCTATTACATGCAATGGCTTAGTTTATTCATTTTGCTTTTTAAAATATTCTTATAAACTATTTTTGAAAAAGGGAAGATGAGAAAGCTAGGTTAAGTGACTTATTCCTGTATCTCCAGCACGTGAGAGTAAGACAGAAAGACTCCTCTGAGTTTCAGGCCAGCATGGATTATATAGCCATGTCTCAAAGAAGGTAAGTGGGGGGAGGATGGGAAGAGGAGGAGGAAGAGCAGAAAGAGGAAAAAATTCTATAATCATTTTGAAAGCCTGTTCCCACCCTGCTTTTCCTTGACCAATTTTTGGAAACTTCATTTCTTTATTTGTGCATTCATTCTTTTTTTTTCATTCTTTTTTTTTAAATGTGAACAGGAGATTTAAATTGGTCTCACGTGGCCTGCAGGAGAGGCCTATTATTTAGCTTTAGCAGAGTTTCCATCAAGTAAGAACATTTAAAAGTGCAGAGATTTGAGGTTTCACAGAACATCAGTGTCCTTCAACACTTGCGCAGATCTCAGGCCCCGGCTGCCGGTGAGCACTCTGCAGGGACTCAGGCATCTCCACCCCGAGTTTTGTTTCTTTAAACACTAGGGAGATATGCCCTAGTCACCTGCTATTCTGACGGCTGGAACATTTGCTTTTACACCCAGAGTTCTAAACTTAAGTTTCCCCTATCAAAAATCTGGAGTGAGCCGGGGATAGGGATGTATACCCATATCTCAGCACCAGGGAGGCACAGACTAAAGGATCAGGAATTCAAGGGGAATAGAGATGCTCATCTTACAAGTTACACTTAGGTTAGAAGTTTACATATGAGACACAGGCATAATAATACCATGAGAAAGCTTGCATTTTCAGAGTCGCAGAATGAAGAAGGGTGCTTAAAAGAAATCCCACACTAGCTTAGAATTGAGAATAATAGTTATAAAGTTCTGGGTAATTTTTACACATTCCTACAGAAGGAGAACAAGGAGGTCTTAAGTGTTGGATTAAGTACTGTTTACTGAAGAAAAGGTCAGCCCTACAAACCCACTTTTCCTTGTACTTTTTAACATGACAATCTTAAAAGTGGGTTTTGGTATCAATATAAGAAATGCAAAATAGAGTTTCCCAGCCCTTAGCAACCAGAGAGCATGTCATCTGAATTTTTCTGGGCCTGCTTCTGTGGGCTCGCAGTTGCCCAAGTGTGGTTGAAAGCGCTGCTTTTCCTGCTGTTAATTATTAATGTGAGCGGCCTATGAGCTAGTTATCGGCTAACCATTAATATCTGTTTACTCATTGATGACCTTTGCAATCACCTACCTAGCCCTGGCTGTAAATGTCACCCCCCCTCTTCCCCTTTGTCATAGGTTAACTGTTTTCTTCCTATCTATTTAGTACCTGGAACAACACCTTAAGAGAGTAAAATGGTATCAAACACCACGAACATAATCTTTATGTATGTGAACCGGGGGATAATCACTCTTGTTTTCAGAGGGCTCATAAATGGCATTCTCCTGCTGGGAATGAGCAAGAAATGGAGTGTGTGTGTGTGTGTGTGTGTGTGTGTGTGTGTGTGTGTGTGTGTAATTCACAGAGTGACTAAATCCCAGAGTAAGCCAAGGATCTTGATGAGGGTTGCAATGGGCAACCTTAATTTTAACAATCCATGGAGCCTGTTTATTTGTGACTTTTCTTTGATAGCATTCGCCTAATTTACACAGAAAATAGCAGACAACGACGTTTCTTTTTCTTCTTCCCTTTCTCCCTCCCCTTCTCCTTTCCTCCCTCCCTTCCTATATTTCTCTCTCCTTCCTTCCTTCCTTCCTTCCTTCCTTCCTTCCTTCCTTCCTTCCTTCCTTCCTTCCTTCCTTCCTTTTTCTTTTAAACTGTACTTTATCTGGCTACTGCTGGAATATGGAATATCTGAAGCAGTGAGTTTCCCTCTTCTTGCCCCATTAACATAGCAGCACAGGGAACTACCCACTGAAATATTATTATCTTTGTATAACAATACAATTTTAAAGTCTCAGAGCGCTTCTTAGTGAAATCTTTTAAAATATTAATATCATCCTGGCCATAAATAACCATTATGACTTTCATGGAGATTAAAGTTTAGAGATATGCCCTAGGTGTACATTCATATTTTCTCGTTCATTGAGTCCTAACTTCAGTAAAATTAGTTTTTTTTAGAGAGAGCTGGGAACACTCTCTGTGATTGTCACTCCGTGTTGAATTTATCATATAGAATTTAAGGTGGAAGACTGGGGAGCAATCTGTCACAAATGATTGTATTTGTAATCTTTGATGGTTGGCACGTGAGCTGGGGTTGGGGGGGGTGGGTGATACGTTTTCTAGAAGGCTGCTGTCTTCTGCCTGGTCTATTCATTCAGCTCAGGTAGCTGCTGCGGTGAGGGGATTTGCTGGACAGTGTGGATAAAGCACTTCCTCCAGGCTTGCCAGGTGTCTGTGCTTCGTGAACACAAATGCCTCTCAGGTTTTCTTAGAGAAATGATAACTCAGCTTGTCTACACCATTGAATTCAGTAATAAATAAATATACGGAGTCGATGCCGGTTGTTCTGATGTGGGTCGATCCTTGATTCTCTCGTGTCTGAGAACAGACGAGTGGACTCAATCTCGGCGCTTGTAACAAGACACGCTTTCCCAGGACGCTCAAGGGTTGGAGATCTAGGTTAAGTTTAATTTGGTATGGACCTAAAAGTGATAGACAGTCAAGGCTGCTGTTGCCAGTTCATGTTGGGGCTCCTACATCTAGGAGGGAACAGAGCCAATGGGACAGCGTTTTCTTAAAAAAATCTGAGCATCACTTGGGGGAGGGGGAGGCTTGGAGCCCAGGAAGAGGAAGAGCTAGAATGCCTTCTCTTTCATTGAACAGGTATGTTGGGTGTTGGGAAGGGAGCCGCTCTTTCTCGTGGCTGTGTATTCTGGTCCCTGACACACCGGGCAGGTATTTCTTCACAACTCCTATATTTTCAAAATCGAGTCCACACTTTTAATAGCTTGCAGATCTCTATCTGGGAATCACAACCAGAGGCTTTTGAACTTGGCCAAGCAGGATCCTACGTTTACATTTCCTTTCAATGTCACATGGCCAATGAACTTAACCAACACGTGGAAAATTCCCTTTACACCTCTCACTCCAAAGCCAGGCTGGAGATGTGGGCTTGTGGAATGTTCTGGCTGTCCTGGGCACTCTTGGCTTCTCAGTGGGTTTGGGTGAGTGAGGCCTATAGTGATGCACGTTATTTGCTGCTCTGAGCTTTCAGATTCGCTGCTGGAGTCATGAGCAGAGTGTGTGTGGACAAGGCAGCCATTCTCAAGCGTGGAAAGGGAACGGGAGAGGGTCACTATTTCACCCCACAATGAGGAAAGAGGTCACTGCTGTCTGCAAGGATTCAGGCCATTAACTTGTGCGGGAACCTCCCCTCATTTGCGCGGTATGAGTAAGCTTCCAGAATGTGGGACCATAGACAACACTTCTTCCACTTCTCAAGGCCCCATGATCAGTGTCCCATCAACTAGGCTGTGGACACTGGAGAAGGACAGCTTTCTTTCTCAACAGTGTCAGACACCCAGTAGCTAGAACCAAAGCGTCTAGCATCATTCAGTGACTGGACTCTTGTGTTAGGTGCTTAACGGGTTGTCGTTTTCACTGATGAAAAAAGTAAGATTGAACCAAGAAGGGCAGGAATGCTAATATGGTAAGAAAGGGAAGTCAGAGCATTGCGAAAAGACCCTGGAGACTCAGGCCATCTCTCCTGTGTGCTTTGTTGTGCACATGTCCACTGCTGCTTCATTGGAGGAAGGCCATCACCATCGTCAGTTCTCGGGAACAGCAAACACAGGGTTGGGGACATACACAAGAGCCCAGTTCCTGTTGAAGCTTTACAGCACCTACATCAAGAGCAGGCACTGTTAGTTTGGGGGAGGGCGTTGAATGTCACTCTGAGCATGTTACAACACGCTGAAGGCTTTGTTCAATAGTTCTGACTCCCATGTCCACACCGCATCTCCTTTTCCCTTCCAATATCCAGAGTTGTCTTGAGGAGAGTGTCTATTCCTGGTCTTTGGGTACCCAAACCGTGCTTGGTAGTTAGCAGACGCCAATATTCAAGCTCGAAGTCTGACTCCGTGTCTGTCTGTCTCTGGCACTTTCTGCTTTTTCTATCTGTGTGCACATTTCCTGTGCTGTGAAACTCGGCTGCCCCTGGGAGCACCGTCACCGGGTCTGGAGGCCTGGGCCTGAGGGTTGGTGGTTTTAGCTCAGAAAAGTTCATCTTCTTTGAGGCACTGTCAGCTTCCCAGGTGTCCCCGTTGGTGGCCTTATCTTATCGCTATCGCCCTCCCCAGCCCCTCGTCATCATCGGAAACCTCTCTCTCTCCACTCTTCCCCCTGTCACCCTGTCCCCAAGGCCTCCTCGCTTTATTTCTTTTCCAGCTGCTGGCATGGACTCCTCCTGGGGTCTGAGCTTTGGGGAAACAAAAGCCAGGTGTCTTGGCTTTGGCCTCTTCAAACAAACCCCCCCCCCCCCCGAGGCAGGGCACAGAAAGGCCTGGCTTCCTTTGTAGCACAGAGCCAGCAAACACTGAGATAAAAAAAAGCCAAATTAATATATCAGTAAATTATCCTGCCACACTGACACACTCTGTAATCAGGAAGACAGTGAAGACAGGGAGAACATGCCAGGGAGGAATCTGGGGGAGGTGGGAGGAGCTGCCCAGACAGCAGCAGGGCAGGGCAGGCCCTTGGGAAGCTTCAAAGCCTGAACTTTTCCCCTGCGATTTTGCTTGGGGTTCAAGGGGCACCCGGCCCCAGTGCCGCTGCAGTGACAGCAGGAGACAATGGCACCTTCCCAATGCCTTAACCTAGGAAATGACAGAGTCTGGACTGGAGGCAGCCGCTGCAGTGAAACTTTATTTATCTAAACCGCTTCAACAAGAGTCTCCGCACTGAACGGGCCCGTGTTCTGATCGAAGCAGCGATCTCAGTGGGGTGTGTGGAAACCAAGCCAAGCGCCTGGTAGAAGCTGAAGAAATTGAGACAATCAAAGAAATTGTAGCTCGACTCCTAGGAGTTCGATAGTTCCAAAGTTCGGGAGTGAATGAATAAAACTGTCACATTCTAAGCCTAGAGAAGAGCTTGTCCAAGCGTGGCAACAGAGGTTAGCCCCACCCTGCGACCTGTGTCGGGCTGACAGAAGTACTGTCATTTTCAAGTTGGCGAAAGTGAAGTCCAGGGAGAGGAAGAGCCCGAGCCAAATGCATGAAGCATGGGCTCAAGACTGAAGACTTTTCCATTGGCTTGGAAGCCAATACTGAGAAGGTTGTGCCAAGACTGCCACAGCCCCATACTCGGAGGGTGGCCGAGAAGGGTTGTCCCTTTCCTCAAGCAGGCCAGCGGTGGCACAGGGCAAACACACAGCGTAACTAATGTGGCTGAGATTGTGCGGATGAGGAGAGAACAGGAATATTCAGGCGTCCTCAGCTCAGCATGAGATCTGGCACAAGAGCAGTCACTGGTGTTAGAAACATGAAGGAAACAAGGCAGAGGAGATGGGAGTGACAAAAGCTGAAGCCAGGAAATGGTGGTGCACACCTTCAATTCTGGCTCTTGCGAGGCAGAGGCAGAGACAGGCAGATCTCTGAGTTCAAGGCCAGCATGGTCTATAGAGTGAGTTTCAGGACAGCCAGGGCTTCGCAGAGAAACCCTGTCTCGGAAGAATCAACCAACTAAACAACCAAACAAACAAAAGTTGCAAGGCACTGACGTCAGGAGTGAATAAGAGAAAGATTTCAAAGTAAAGTCCAGCTAAGCAAAGTTAGTTGCTTAACAGCCGAAGAGTAAAGACATGGTTGAACAAAAGGAGGTGAAAACTGAGGAAAAGCAAGCGTATGGACAGTTAGGAAGTTGTCCTGAGAAATTGTACAAAACAAAACGAACATAAAGTTCGGGGCAGGAAACATCTGTGCGAAGAAGGGTGTGGGAAAAAAATCAGAGCCACTCCCCAGCCCAGACGATTCAGGCAGATTGAGGGATTGCATTATGATGGAGAGAGAAAACATTCTTTATATGGTCAGTCAAAGCGAAGCAAAACAAATCACAACTTAGAGCAGGGGAAAGAAGAAAGCCTGTATTCTTTTTAAAACTTGCTAAAATCAGTGTATAGATGTAAACCTTTTAGATCTAAGGGAACCATCTCCTACATCTATCTGATGACAAGTCCTACAGCTTAAAGAATCGCAATACACTATCTCATAAAACTTTTTAGCTCTATGGTTTGTAAAATTCTGTCTTGGTCGCTGTGAAAGCCAACTTCCCATTTGTGGCAAAATTCTGCTAGTAGAAGGAATGATTATTTTGTCTCAGGATCTTCCAGTTTTTATCCTTGGTCTCTACACCCTGTGTCTCTCTAGAGATAAGTCTAGGAGTGTGTGGCTGCGGGAGACTGTTCACATGGTAGAGGCCAGGAAATGGGTGTGTATGTGATGAAAGGGTCCAGTCTCAAAATCCCCCTTAAGGGGAAGCCTCCATCTACTGGGCCCAACCTTCTAAAGATTCCATCACTTTCCACTGGCACCAGATTGGCCATCAAACATCTGGCCTTTGGAAAACATGTAGCTATAAGCTATGACTGTGGCATTTAGATCTAGGTAGACCCAAAATGTTTTGGCCTCACATTCTTATCTACCCGAATGATACGCTTTTGGGCTTTGGAGTCTTGGCTACTGATTCCTTTGGTTCTTGATTTTCTCCCTCTATCCGCAGTGATACTTTCTCCTTCAGTGTATCAGCTGGAGATTCTGGCTTGTTGGGATTGAACTAATTGTCATAAGATCTTTTAAGTGTTGGTTCTGGCAATGAGTGAGTGGATTAGCTTGCCACCCCCATGCTTTCACAGTTCCTTCGACAGAGCACAGATTTTTTCTGCCTTCTTTCTTGATTCTCAACCTCCACTCAGAAGGCAGAGCCTTCCAGTTACTTGACCTCCAAATGGTTGAAGCGCGGTTGGCATTTTATGAAAGCAAGGGTCAGTCTGCAAATTGTGGATGGCAAAGACCTTCCAAAGAAACAGCTAATCTGAAGATTACATTGTATATTTCAAGGGCTGCTTTCAAATTTTTGTCATGCACATACAGTCCTCTGATGTTTATAGTGTTAAGTTTTCTGTGTGCAAATGATAGTCTTAGGAGTCCACAGTCACTTTGGGTGAAGTTGAAAAGGCCAGGAACTCAGCTACTATCAAATACAGTGCTTTTCTTGCTACAGGCTCATGAGACAAGAGCTCAGTTGAGGAATTTACACCATTCCCCACAAGTGGCCTTGGCACAGGCCTCTCATGGAGGGTGCTTCTGTGGCTTTCATTTGATATATCTGTTTATAGACAATTTAAACAGAGCAGTGACATTTGGTTTCTTGCCACGGACTTAGATTCTGTTCGAGAATAAACTCCTATTACATCCAGTGTACCTTGGGGATTAATCTCAAGAAAGATATACTTAAATTCTATTTAAGGAAAATAAAAGCTAACATAACGAATCACTTGAGAGGTTAAACAAAAACTCCAAGAGCCTGGGCCAGCCTGGGCTATAGGAGCAGGCCTCTATCTCAAAACCAAACCAGATTAAACCAAACAAAATTCAAGCATGAATATGGCCAAAGAGTGGGTCAGTGGTCATTTTGTGCTGTGTTTTGAGGAGTTTTGTTCTTATGCCTCTCCCCTACTTTGTTGTCGATTTTTGGAAGAGCCACTATTTGTAGACAATTTCTAAAACAATGGTTAAATAATGTTACAAGTTCACTTTTTATTTTATTTTTTAAATTTTTATTTATTTTATTTTATTCTGCCCATGTGTATGTCTGTGCATTGTGTATATGCAGTGACTGAGAAAGCTAGAAGAGGATCTTGGATACTCTGGGACTGGAGTTACAGATGTTTGTATGTTGACAGAGGTTTCTGTCCTTCCCAGTTCCCGCAGTTGTTAAGTCCCAAAGAAACCACACAGAGGCCTACATTAATTATAAACTGATTGGCCTAATATCTCAGGGTTCTTATTAACTATTATAACTTATATTAGTCCATAATTCTTGTCTGTGTTAGCCACATGGTTTGGTACCTTTTTCAGCGAGGCAGTCACATCTTGCTTGCTCTGTGTCTGGCTTCCTCTCTGTCTGGGTGACCATTGCAGACTGACTCTTTCTTCTTCCCAGAATTCTCATAGCCTTGCCTCTACTTCCTGCCTAGTTGCCCCGCCTATACTTCCTTCCTGGCTACTGGCCAATCAGCGTTTATTTAAAATACAAGTGACAGGGTACAGACCATTGTCCCACAGCAGTTGTGAACCACCATGGTAGAAATTGAACCTGGGTCCTATGGGAGAGCAGCCAGTACTCTTAACTGCGGAGCCATCTCTCCATTCCTGATTTCACCTTTGAAAACATACTTTGATTGAGGCATGGTTGGCAAAAATAAACTGTGCACATTTAATGTCTATGATTTAGTAAGTTTTGAAAGAGACTTCACACTGTGACATCATTAGCATGTTCACACTAATTGACACAAAAGTTTTATCTTTACACAATTTAGGCACAGGAGTTGCAAGAATTTAGATGATAAATCTTCATGTTCACCCCTTCCTTCCTTCCTTCCTTCCTTCCTTCCTTCCTTCCTTCCTTCCTTCCTTCCTTCCGTCCAACAAAGAACACTTTGCTTTTTGCCCCATCACTTACCTTGCCATCTGCCTCAGTATCAGATCTTCTAATGATCTGGACTTCCTGGTGCATTTCAATATAGGCTCCACAGAACAATACCTCATCAAGATTCATTCACTCATTAGAGTAGAATGTTTATTCACAAGCTTTCTTCTTTGGAAGTACGATAGTACAACGGGCAAGCTGTAAGTGTATATTTTGAGTTTCGCTAAGAGTTTTTGCATTGTATTTATTTACTTAGTGTTTGTGCATCTGTGTGCTTGTGCACACCTGTGCACAGCCCAAGGCACAAGTGTGGAGGTTAAAGGACAACTTTGCAGGGATAGAGTCTTTCCTTTAACCACGTGAAGGGTGATGATCAAACTCAGCTTGCTCTCTGGTTTGGAAGCAAACACCTTTAGCCACTGATCCATCTTGATGGCCAGTGGTATAATTTTACTTATTTTTGCCAAATGCATAGAACTGAGAACCTCTAACAGTTGTACATCTATCAGGATCTAGAATATCTTTATCAACCCAAAAGATCCCCTGAGAGCCATCATAGACCATCCTTGTTCCACTTTTTTTCTGAACTACTGTAATTTTGTTGTTGTTGTTGTTGTTCATTTTGTCATAAATTCATGTTATCTGTTTGAAATCTCATAATCCTAGAAGTACACCATAAAAACATGTGTAAGACTTTCTCATTTATTATTTCACATAATGCTGCTGAGAATGAATTGTGTGTATACATATCACCAACCACCATTTTAAGAGACATAGAGTATGTATATTACAAAAAAAAATGCTAGCAAATTCTAGGCCAGCATTCCAAGCATGATAAAATGCTGTATGACTTGAGAAATTTTACCATAAAAAGAACTTTGGGGGGATGGATAGATGTCTCAATTGGTAAAATGTTTACCATAAAGGTAAGAGGACCTGAGTTCAATTTCCAGAATTCAGTTTTAAAAAAGCTGGCCAAGGTGATGGCTGGTGTGTACTTGTAATCTCAACAATGGGGCAGCAGAGGCATGTGGGTGCTAGAGATTACTAACAGCAAGCCTGGGCAAACTAGGGAGAGACCTTGATTCAAAAAACCAAGGTGGATGGCATCTGAGGACAACCCTGGACTTAAGCTCTGGTCTCCACACACTTGCACACACACGTACTTGCAAATACCAGACAGACACTCCCACATAGCTATACAAACACACACACATACACACACACACACACACACACACACACACACACACAGCATTTTAGGAAAGAACATGAGTGAGCACAACCCACAACTGTTTACCATGGCTGTCAGAGAACATTTTCTCCAATGCACCAGGGAGCAAATATTCTAAATTTCACTGGCCATAGAGTCTGTGTTGTAATTACTTAATTCTACTGGAAGCCAAGTGACTGCAAGTCACGAGCCCTATGCCGGCGAAGTACAACTACATTTCAACAAAGCTTTATGCATGACTGATCACATTTGAGGTTTATATTTTCAAGTGTCACATAATATTCTTTTCTTTTGTTTTTTTTTCCCCTAGACATTTGGAAGTTTGAAATTCATTCTAATAAACGCCACTCACAAGAAGTGACCTCCACCCTCGTGCCTTGGGGTAAGCCCAGGTGTGCACAAGCAGACAGATGCACAATACTAAGAGATAAGGTACATTTGCTAATACTTTATATATAATGGGCTGTCAAACAGAAGAGGAATGACCATTATGAATTGTATTACACTTATTTATGTACGTATGTTTTTATTTATGTGAAATAGAGGGTATACCACTGCGGCAGCAAGCATGAGTCAGTCAGAGGACAGCTTACGGAAGTGGGTTTTCTCCAATACCTGGGGTTTGAACTCAGGTCATAAGCCTTGGAGGCAAAGGTCTTCACCAACCAAGCTGTTTCTCTGTCCTCTCCAAAGGCAATAATTATTGTCTTTAAGGCTAGTGGGTAATATCTGAAGACTCAAGGAAGCAGCTTTTTCTAAAATACTGAAGTTCCTTCTAGCAATTAGAGTAATTGAGATGGAATTACTAGTTGTATTTCCTCTTCTCCTCTAAGTAGCTCAAGGGTTAGAGGCAATTTCCACACCTGTTCTGTGCAGCTCACCTCCCCGGAGACTCAATCTACTCTATGAACTTAGGCAGATTAGTTAGTACCATTTTGTGCCCAGGAATTCATCCCCAAAAATAAGAGTAATAGAATCAGATATCTAGAGGTATCCTTAAAATTCAATACGTGGATATATAAAAATTCTGAAAGCTGGGGATGACATCTTTGTCATTGTCATCATTTTGGCTGGTCTTGGTCTTGCCACTGAGAAGCCATATAGACATTGCGTGTTGGTCAGCTGTCTAGTGTGGTCACAAAATACTTGCGGATAGCAACTAAGGAGGAAAATTTATTTTGACTAAGAGGGTTCAAAACATAACCTGTAGAGGTAGCAGGACATCATGTCATGGTAGGGTTGTGTCATGGAGGTGGCCAGGAAGGAGAGAAAGAACAATAATTAGAGAGCAGGATGGGGAAAGGGAGACTTGGAGCGTCCTAGTGAGTTGGGAGTCCCAGGAGCCCATTCAAAGGCATACTCTCCATGCTTTGCCTTCCTTCTGTTGGGCTGACCCTCTTCAAGGTACCAGCCTTCCCAGTAGCACTATACAATGGGGACCAAGCCTATAAGAAGTGGACCTATACAAGGGGAAGACAAGAACTAGAGCAGTCTATGTTTTAATGAAAGGGTCTCTACCGTCCATGGGCTGGAATGATGAATGTACTTAGATACTTAGACGCTTCCTTTCAATAGTGACTATCATCCTCCTTAAGCTACTGTTAGAGGCCTAGTGATCTCGACTTTCTGAAGGGAAATGTGTCCAGTTAAATGCACTAAGCATGTATTTCCCTATCGCTCTGGGTTGTAGTCACTTATTAGGCCCCTATTAACCCGAGGAATGGTTTTTGATTGTGTCCAGATGTCATGTGACTGACATTACGGGCATTTCAAGCCCATCATGGTTCTTGGCAAGCCTTGGGGAGGAAACTAGTCAAGGTAGAATCCACACCAGGACCCCTCATTTCTTCTCATCCCCCTTTAAGGCAGGTGTATTAACGTCACTGCGCTGGCTTATTCTGATGTCTACTTTCTCTGCCTGTTTATCTTTACTTCCAATTTTGATCAGGTCGCCTTCCTATCCGTTATCAAGCTGGAACAATAGCATCAGTGTCTAGGAGCAGTAAATACAACAGGAGTCACGAAAGAGCAGAAAGGGCCTATGAGGCCTTTCAGAGAATCTTTTTCATTTTTCAGGTGAGGGGGGGAAAGGGACAGATGGCATAAAGCCTCATGCTTCCAGCCTAACGCTCTTTTTACCACAGCCCTTTCTATAAGCAGGTGGGTGTATTGTGAAGGCAGTCAACAGGGCCAGGTGGACATGAGTCCTGCCTTTATGCTTTAAACACAGCGTTTCAGTACGATGTCCATATGGACATATTACAATAGCTGGAATATTACTATCATGATACACATTCTCAGACAACGTAAATAAATATCAGACAGTCAAACCTCACCCTTCTGTAAACTCATGTTTGGAGATGTCTTTATGTTATCCTATGGGAATCTCCAACAAGGCTGGTCCCAGATTTTCTATCTTCAAAAGCTCTAGTGGTGAGATAGCAAGCGCTTCTAGTATTGGTGAACAGAAGGAAGTGTTTCCAGGGATGAGAAGCACAAGCTACAACTCCAAGAGATATGGATGCAGATTAAAGTATAAATGATGAGACTCCTCCCTTCTTCATTTTTAAAGAATACTTCTCTACCTTTGTGCGTGTGTGTGTGTGTGTTTGGTATTTAGTAGCTACTCAATAAAACGCAGAGGATATATGAATGTAATTACTGATGTAGAGGGCCAGAAATGCAGGTGGCAGGCTACCCTGGGGTCAGCACTCAAACCCTGTATACACCCCATCCGAGAACATGTGTGTGACTCATGGTCAGCCCGAGGTCTCTTTCATCTGCATGGCACTGATGTAGTAATTCTGAACTGTCTTGTCCTGAACAGACCTTTTCTATGGCTTATAGTATTGTCACCCTCCTTGCCCTCTTCCTGCATATTAACATTCTCTCTCTCTCTCTCTCTCTCTCTCTCTCTCTCTCTCTCTCTCTCTCTCTCACACACACACACACACACACATATCATTTACTATTTATTGCCTAGATGTAATAGTTTCTCAGAGAGACAGCTCCAGAGCTGAATACAGTCTTGTCCTTCTAACCAGCAACTCCATAAAGCACTTCAATTGCTGTGTTTTTACTCCCTATGGAAACTTGACTTCCAGCCTATGAGAAACAAGAACCGAGGGCACTCTATGGTACAATGGTTTGTAGCTGCTGCATTGTCCACCGGCCCCTCCTGTAGAGGCATCTGAGTCCTTTATGCAAGTTCTTCATTTCTTTTTGAGCCAGGATAATCCTAAGATTACCACTTTGAAAACTAGGAGAGCAGACTTCCATACAGTTACCAAGCAGACTGTGTTGAAAATGGGGGCTGTATAGTCTTCCTCTTTGGTGACAAGGTCAGGGAAAGGTATTGTGACTGATTCGATTAACAAGAGCATTACAATCATTAAGTGAACTCTAGGATGAGAACTGAGACTCTGTCTTCCGTCCCCCAACACAGCACCCTCTCCTCCTCCCAATGCCAGGCCCTTCCACACAGGGGACTCTTGGCCCAGGAAATGCCTCTCAACCGTAAATCATAGAGAACTCCCATGCCAAGGCACTTCCAAGCCAGAATGCACTGCAAAGAACTCATGTCATTCTTGAAAAATCTACCAGCACACATTCATAATCTGTTTCTCTCTTATTTCTTGAGTGACCTTTAGGGTCCAAAAGTATTCCTTTGTATTAAAGCAAACACAAACGACTCTGCGAGCATCATTCAAGAATTGAAAGATTCTATTAATCTCATGTCTTAATTGTTATAAAGAAGGGAAAACAGGGGTGCCTTTGTTTTCTGGATGACCACATGCTTCTCCCCAGTGGCCCACAGTGCTGGCATTTGCCTTTTGAGTTGCAGGCAACTCTGAGTGCCCTAGGACTTCAGTGTCGCTCAGTCCCAGATGGGAAAGACATGGGATAAAATCAAAGTGCGCTGCCTGGATTCAAATTGAAGGAGGTTTCTGTCACTGATCTTAAGAGTTCATTCAGAAAAATACTTTGACATGAGCATTAATAAATATATATGTTCTTTCAAACTAAAGGAGGCCAGTGGATGGGAGCATGGGAAAACATATACACACCATAATTCTGAACACTAATATGCACAAAAAAGAGGAAGAAATATATCTTGCAACTACAATAAAAAGGGGGAGAAAGAGGAGGAGAAGGGAAAGGAGGAGTGCAGCAAGAAGTAGGAAATCAATAAAACGGAATGATAGCATTCTGTGTACCTACTATGTGTGGGGCATGAAGAGTCTAGTGTGGAAGAAAGGATTAAGATTACACTCCTGTCTGCCGTGTGTCTACATTACACTGGGAAAGAATGAAGCCGAGTCTAGAAATACCTGAAGAACATGCTGAATGCAGCAAGACGGATGGGACCAAAAGTAGCTCCATGGACCAGGAAGCATTTGGGATGGACCTTAGACACCCAGAAAAAGTCGATTTCAAAGGACAGCTGAATTAGTTTCCTGATTGAAGAACTGAAGGTGAGCTAAGACCACAGAATGGAGAGTTAGAACAGATTTGGAGATACCTCCAATTTAAGATGCCCCCAGATTTAAGATAAAATTGCATTTGCATTCTATGAAACCATGGTAAATGAAAATATAAGAAATATATTTAGTAGAGACAGCTTGCCGAATATCTGTTTATACTCATATAACTTAGATATATGTAGACTATCTAAACACCTTCCACTAAGCAAAATCATCTAATGCAAAGTCTGTTTCATAATGACGTGTTGGGCTAGTTCCTGTCTGTAACTTATTGAATGCCTGTGTCCAAATACACTGGCAGCCCAGAATACTATAGGGTTGCTAGTGGTTTCCATCCAGTAGCCTGTGGCTGGCCGAGATGTGGCTCTGTGGCTGCCCAGCATTCTAAGAGAAAATATACCACAGTCACTAGCATGGGAGAGTAAAGTTGAGAGCCGGAGGCATGCGGAGCACTAAATACTCTTGCTTTCCCACCGTTTCATTGTCAAAAAGCGTGTAGGTACTTCCAGACCTGGTGACAGACACCTGTAGTCCCTGTGACTCAGGAGACGAAGCAGGAAGAACAAAGGCTCAGGACAGACCGGGGCTGAAGAAAGAGTTCAAGGCCAGAGGGGGACTTGCCCAGACCACATTGAGAATTACTGAGACCCATAGTGAGCAGATGACTTTTAATATTCGAAAAGGTGGCTTGAAAAAAATAAACATGAAAAAATTTGAATTTGAATAAATAATTTCACATAAAAACTTAAAAATACAGGGCGGCGGGGGATACCGCTCAGTAGTAAAATGCTAAAGACAATTCTCAGTATAGCAAATAAATAAAAAAGAACAAAAGAAAAACTGTACATTAAACCTTTAGTCGTGGACCTTGTATCTAAACCAAGCATAGCATAGTATTCAAGACTAAAAGAAAAATAACTATAAATGAGAAAAAAAAAGAGTCCACTGAATGCAGGAGAAAACTGGACACCGGACATTTCTGAACCTTGAAATAACATGATCATCGAAGATATCAGGAGAGATAAAACATGGAGTAGAGACCCAAATTATGGGCGAGGGCACATACTTCTTCATTTGACAGACACTGACTGTGTACCATGGCATTGAAAAACCATCTGTGGGCTAGCACAGTCTAGTTCATAAGCACAGGCTCAAAGGAGAAGCAAAAGAAGAATCAAGAAGACTTGGGAACTGGGAACTTCCCGGATGCACAATGGAGGAAGGGAGGAGGACACAAAGGTTTGGTTCAAAGAAAAGGGAGGGGGACCTGAGTACTAGAGTAGAGAAGTGGATGGTAAAGCTCTTGTGTCACCAGTGTGAGGGACCGTGTCAGATCCCCAGAACCCATGGGAAAAGCTAAGTCTGACAGTGGACACAGGAGATCCTAGCACAGCCAAGGCAGAGATGGACAGATAGATCCTTGGGACTTAGAGACTATGCTGTTCAGCTTACCAAGCAAGTGCCAAGCCAGAAAGAGACCTCATCTTTAAAAAAACAAAACAAAACAAAAAAAACCCCAAAACAAAAGCAGTATCACAGGAGGTTGTCCTCCCTCCCTCCCTCTTCCTCTCTCTCTCTCTCTCTCTCTCTCTCTCTCTCTCTCTCTCTCTCTCTCTCTCTCACACACACACACACACACACACACACACACACACCCCTGGAAGAGCTCACAGTGTTACATGTCTATCCAGAAGGACTCACTTCAGCTGATCAATATTAAGAAGAGGCTAGAACTGGGCAAGGATTTTTTCCTCTTTCCCAATAGGAGCTGCCAAATTGCGGTTCCACCTTTACAGAAAGGTGCTGCAGAAATGGCATCAGCTTCAAAGGGAGTGAGTTCATAGGTCATGGTTTACTGTGCAGAAGTCCCAAGACTCTCGGGACTGAGGTTGCCACTTGCTCCCTGTTTCTAGATTTGTGGATTACTCAAATTGGTGGATTCTCACTCCCTGCCCTGTCTTTGCATGTGTATGTGTGTGTGTGTGTTTCTCTTTGTCTGTCTCTCCCCCCCTCTCCCCCCCCTCTCTCTCATACACACACACACACACACACACACACACACACACACACACACCCTACTACTGTCCCCCCCCACCCCAGCAACTGTTAGACTTTTTATCTTCTTGAAGCAAAAGCCTAAATTTTCGTGTGTTCCCCAGAGTGCACCGCTTTGCAGCCACCCCTCAGTGAAGAACGAGTATGGGATTCCGAGTGGAATTAACACTGCTCAACTGAGTTTGAAATGGCAAGACTACGTGCCCCAGGATTTACCAAAATAGGCTGGGAGTTGAAAAATTATAATCCAGGTGCCTGGCTTTCTCTGGGCAGGCTACATCCTTGCCTCCACTCCCGTGCACTGCCGCCTGGCAAGCTTATTTACAGAGTCAATTAACAAAAGATAACCTCCCATTGTGTAACCATCAATAAATCAATCGTGTTAATACTACCTTGGAATGTCCCCCACTATTGACGTTCATATTGTTTACATTAGACACTTGAGAAAGCCAGAGCCCTTGAGCTGGCTTGTTCCAAGTTAATGGATTCTGGAGTAGCCATTACTACATATTACCTTCTTTACAAAATATTTGAAGTTTCTCTGAGGCTCACTTGCCTTAACCCACGCAGGCAGGGCGCCCTCCTCCCACCCCATAGGATTCAATCCCTGCTTGCTGTGGAGAGCCTGGTGACTACTTAGGAGGGTAAACAGTTATGAGCAGCCAAAGACCAGTGGCTTCAGGTACACCTCCTTCTTTGTGATGCGGATAATGTATTTCCACCCAGCCCCACCCCCTACTGTCAGCCACCCTCAACAATCTGGGAAATCAAATTAATCTTCAATTACGTGAAAAAAATCTTAGCAGCCAGCACAGCTCAAGTTACCAAGTCACTTACAGTAGTGAGTCCTTCCTTCAGAGAGCACCTCAAACACAAGGCTATCCAGAGTTCCTCACCCTCCTGAATAGATAGATTCCCAACCCCATGATCCTATCTAATGGCGGGGGCGGGGGAGGGGGAACTCAAAAATGTTGACTGTTAACTTTTAAAATGAATGCAAAAGAAATCTTGGTGCGTCACGCCAATGGATTGGACTTTGTCCCTTCAAGCATAAAGTCGGGTCTATTGTTTTTTGCTTTGTGTTTAGTACTTCCTCTCTAATGACACCAGAAATACTTAGAGAACAGGTTTTTCCCTCAGCAGGGACACTCCTCTGCTTCGAGACTAAGGGAGTTGGTTAGGGCAAGAAATGTGCAGGATTGAGAAGAAGCGTGGGGGAGGGAAGCCCCAGTAGTGGAGTTCCCGAAGTTTCAGATTTCAGAGCTGGCTGCAGACCTGGGCAAAGTTCACCGCTCCCTCTTCACGACAGGCTACATAGTTTGCAAGTTGCCACTTGCTTCTTAGAGAGGGAAAAATGTGGCCTGGGAGTTCACGTTGCTAAGGACGAAGGAGTGGAGCCAATTTAAGCACACATTCCTTTCCTAAAAGATAGGCTGCATTTGCTGATGTTTCTTCACTGTAAATACCAGAAAGTCTCGATCCTCCCCAATCTCAGCAAATACTTCGGCTGCAGCTTTGAAGCCATGTTTCTTCAAACTGTGGGAAAACAGCGACTTCACTCCCTGGCTTTTCCTGCCTGAGCCTTGACAAAACGGAATATTATTCTACCATGTTGCACATCTTCTTATTAGACACAGGCTGCATTTTTCTCTTGCTAATGATGGGTAGTTATAATACACATGGCTACTGCATAGAAAAAGAAAGCTCTCGTTGTTCCTCGTCCTTCTTTTTTCTTTTACCCCTCATGATATATATGTCTCCTGGAGGGTGTTTTGAAGAGGGTGAAGGAAGTGGACAGGGCTTAGAAAAGAAAAACAGATATTTAATTACTGTCTCTTCTAGACCTTTCTATGACCCTGCACTGAAAGCTCCAGTGGACATGCGTGACCTTAATTGTGCACACCCATAAGTTCATGCCTTCAGCTTGTTTGTGCGACAGAACAATTCATCTGCACAAAAATAAAAGGGAGTTTCAGATTTTTTTAAATGAAACAATAGGCATAGATATTAGTATTTGGGTCTTACACAAGAAGGTAAAATAATTTCCCAAATTTCTAGATAGACTATTTTGTATAAGAAATTTCGATCAGCTGGGCAGTGGTGGTGTACGGCTTTAATCTCAGCAGTTGGGAGGCAGAGGCAGGTGAATCTTAGTGAGTTCAAGACCAATCTGGTCTACAGAGCGAGTTCCAGGACAGCCAGGACCATTACACAGAGAAATCCTGTCTTGAAAAATCAAAAAGGAAAAGAAAAAACAGGAAAGAAGAGAAAAGAAAGAAAGAAATGGACTCAGTTGAGCATTTAGTCCATAGCTGTATACCACTTTCTATTAGACTTTGAAAAGAACTTTTGTAAGGAGAGGGCAGCCTGTGCTCAATGCAGCCACCACCCACCTCCTCCCTTGGCAACGCTTGGTTCTCCTCACATTTTGTCATTTTAGTTCTGTTTTGCTTGCTTCTTGCCTTCTGCCTCTACTTTCATATTTCCCACGGGATTAGCATTCATCCATTATCAGCTTCTGTCTCCATCCATGCTGATGCATGCCCCGAAAAGCTGTTTCTGGAATCATCGGCTCACGTGCCCATCCATACACACACGCGCGCGCGCGCGCGCGCACACACACACACACACAAAGGTGGAGAAGTATTCTTTAAAAAGGAAGAAGGGAGGAGTCTCATTTATACTTTAATCTGCATCCATATCTCTTGGAGTTGTAGCTTGTGCTTCTCATGCCTAGAAACACTTCCGTTTCCTGACTATTAGGATCCCCATAGACTTTTGCATTTAGTGCGTTTCAGATAGGGAATCATGGGGAAGAAACAGAGATGGCAGCAATCCTTGTAGGAAAAGGAATAGCAGAATAGAGTTAAGTGCTTCCTGGTGTTCCTCCTGTCCCCCCTCTTTACGACAAAATGAAGACAAGTTCAGTGTGACATCTATGAATTTAAACTCTGAGATGGTTAAATACCAGCAAATTTGAACAGAAATTGCTGATTTGTAGAAAGTTAAGTAATTTGACCTAACCTAATTATAAAATTATTCTTCTAAGAGTGTGCTGTAAGATACTCAAGGCGATTCAGTGTATGGCAGTTTTATCTGTTCTTACTTATCTTCTTGTTTATTGTTTTCTTTGATTTGTTTTTGCTTTGCTTTACTTTTATGACAGGGTCTTGCTGTATAACCCTGTTTGAGCTAGAACTCACTATGTAGCCCCAAACGCACAGAGATCTGCTTGTTTCTACTGAGATTAAAGGCATCTCACCAGCCCAACATCTTGCCCATCTCTTCCTGAGATAGGTTGGGACCAAGGCTTTCAACTTCTGGAAGATTCATAAACATCCTATTTGAAACAATACTCGGGTATATTCAGAAGAAGGGTGTTTCCTAAGGAAAGTGGTGGTTAATTTAATGGAGTAGAGATCTGGCAAATGAAATTCAGAAATAACCATGCTGATGTGGAAAGCCTACCAAAATTTGGTGGGACATAGAGAAAACAGTACTTGACACTCTCTTACTGGACCTCGCTGGACACAACCGTCTCTCAGGGGTTGGTGATACCCTCAAACTTTCACTTCTGGCCCTGCTCCTGTAAGGGCAGGGTAAATGGTCAAGGCTACAAAAGGGGCTCCTGAGCCCAGATGTGGCTTCAGATAGGAACCAGAGTCCTCGTCTCAGATCAAAGGGTGAGGGTCCTTCGATCTGCTGCCGTTTGAAGACCATGAGGAGAGGCATCCAAAACCATGGTGAATTCAAACAGCTAGGCTTACTACAGGCACCTGGGAAGCAGTTCTCAAGGGGCTCCCTGACTGCTGGGGACCTGGGATTATTTAATTACAGGCCACTCATGATTGCCCATGAAAGAGAGAGGGAAGGTAGGAGATGCCAACAGTGGAAGTGGCAGAAATCTTATAAACTGGCTTGGGAATCTGCCGCACGATTTCCCCTGTAGAAATTTGCCTTCCTGATTATGCTTTGTTTGTTCCGATATTAAGAATTAGTTGGTTTCCCCGGAGGAGCTCGGAAGTGAAACTGAGGAGGGAGTTGGTTGAGGAGCTTGCCAGTTGGAACATGGAACATGAACCGCTTTCTGGCATGAGCGCAGCGAAACTATCCCGAAGTTATTTTCATCTTCAAGAAAAGCATATTCGGGAGCTCCTCCCAGGCCTCCCACACTGTGGGGGAGGGTTTTATGTGGTTGTAATGTTCATGGGGCATGCACTGTCCCTCAGAGACTCAGGTGGCTGGATTGGGTCTCTAGCTCCTGGTGCTGCCTTGGAAGGTTGTGGAGGCTTTAGGAGGTGGAGCCTCTGTGGAGGAAGTGGGTCACTGTAACAGGCCTTGAGGTTTTCAAGCCTAATGTCGCTTCCTGTCTACCGCTCTCTGATTCCAGACTTCTGCTGCCATGTGACCAGCTTCCTTATACTCGAGCCGTCATGATGGACTACATCTTTCCTTAAACTGTGGGGCAGAAACAGACCCTCCCTCCTTTATTTAAGCTGCTCCTTGTCAGGTACTCAGCCTCAGCAATGAGAAAAGTAACACATAATGATTTTATTTCTTTTATTAATTATGGGTGAGTCTTACTCTGAGTATTTATGTCTTTGTTATCACTATCCTTTGCAATATAGCCTGTTTTTTCACATTCAAGCGCAAGTGCCTAGCAAATAAAGGGGCCAGGAATACAATGAATAAGTTATTGTTTAGGTGACCTCATCGCACTCATCACAAAGCATTGAAACACAAAGCACAGGCTAGCTTCGAAGCACTTGAACTAGAGGTGAATTAGGAGTCTTAGACTTATGAAGGCATTGTCAAGGGGTTTTCATACCATTTGCCCTCTTCTTTCTCTCGACGTTTCCAGCCCTCTTTCCATTTTTTTCTTTCTGTTTTGTTTTGAGGAATAGTCTTACGTAGCTCAAGCTGGCCTTCAACTTACTATACAGCTGACCTAGAGCATCCTGCCTTCACCTCACGAATGCTGGCATCACAGGCCATGCTGGTTTATGCAGTCCTGGGAATCAAACCCAGGGCTTCCTAGTTGCGAAGCAAGTACTCTATGAGTTTTGGCCCTCCTTCATGAGTGCCTCCACTACCCTTAATTTGTTTTTTTTTTTTTGAAATTTAACTATTTTTCTATTTTCATATTTTAATGTTTCCTAAGTATGGGAAAAAATCCAAAGTGAGCCAACACTTCTCAAGCTCATTGCTCTTCTACAACCAAAAATCTGAAAGAAATGTGGAGACCCAATGAAAGCTGGATGACAATATCAACATCCAAATTACCAGCATTGATTTCACGTGATGCAGTGAAGCTGCTAACATTCAAACTTCATTCGTGATTTTAGATCATGTGAACTGAAAGGCTGGTGTTTCCGAGTTGCCCTTGGGATATACTAGACAGCTCTAACCCTTTCCATAAACTACTATAAATCATTGATGCATGCAACCTATTGGCTCATTGCTGATTGTTACTGGATATGAGCTCGTAATTCATTTTTCTATCCTAGATAGAGCTTTGTGGAGATTTAATAAGTATAAAATTTGGAGTACAATAAAAGCATAGCTTTGTTTGGTATATGACTTTGGCACTTAATAAGTATATAATTAATATGAAATAATTGTTTAACTTTATGTGTGCGTTGCACGTGTTCACATTGGCGTTTTTGTATATATCTGTGGCGTGGAAGTTTAAAAGTCAACAACCAGCATCTTCCTCAGTGACTTGTCCCTTGAACCTGAAGCTTGGCCACAGGCTAGAGGGGCTGACCAATGAGCCCCAGAGATTCTCACCAGTGCTAAGTGTCCAAGACTTGCCGCCATATTTGCTTTTTCTCTGAATGTGGGGGATCAAACTCAGGTCCTCATGTTTGTATAGCAAACACTTTTCAGATTGAACCATCTCCCCGGAGCCTGAGGGCTATTTTTAAGAAAACACAATTAAAGAGGGTGAAAACAGAGTTGGTAGGCCCTGGTGAGGACACTAGGAGGGATCTGGGAATTTGTGTCCAGAAGTCCTGGAGGTCAAACTTCATGAACTTTATACATCTAAAGTGCTCAGGTACCTCTCTGCTGTCTCAGTATTAGCAGTAAAGAAGCCTAAACTGGCTATGAAAAGGACAATTTCTCATTTTAAAGCTATATGCTAGTATAATATAGGAGTAGTTTTTAAACACAGAAAACTAAATATTTTCACCGATAACACAGAGACAATCAAGAAACACGTCTATATTCACTAGTTTTCCTTCTGCCAATTCCTAGCTGAATTGCTTGTGACAAAGTTGTAGGGTTCTTGTCCTACGTTGCTATACTTGAGACGTGGGTAATAGAATGGGGGGCAGAGACAGAGGTTAAGCTTACCTTAATCTTTGGCCATAGCCACCAAACTACACAGACCCTGGGATCAGGCTCTTGCCTGCTTCTGGCCTACTGACTTGGGGGCAGCTAGGGCCAAGGTGAACCTCAGACTATTGTTTCTTTGGGGGCAGAGGGACAGAGTACAGAGGTCATGACCTGCTTCAGGGACAACATCTCAGAGTCCAGTGGTTGCAATCAGGTATGTTGTAAGTCAGACCTTTGAAGCAAACAAGAGGCAGAGGGAACCTAGGCAGGTCAGACAGGCAATGGAAGTCAAGCTCAAGAGAATTCAGAGCTACGGTGGCAACAGGCAGGGTGGGGCAGATATAAATATCACCACCAAGCAAGTTAACTTCTTTGGAATTTAAGATATTTCTATTTTTTTTTTCTCTCATCGATCTCAAGTTTACAAGATTGTTCTTCGTCTCCTAGATACTGGCTCAGAAACCTGTACTAAGAGATGGGTATTGCTTTCTTTACTGTGGGGAGTTTACAGTGATTGCTATTATAACATTTTTAATAGTATGTTGATTTATTTATTCCTCTCTCCATGTATGAGGGGAGGGGAGAATAAGCATGATCCATGCGTGCAGATCAGAGGACAACGTGCAAGAGTCTCCTTCAATTATGTGGGTCCCCCGGATCTGACTTTAAAGTGGTCGCTCTTAGTGGCAAGTGCCTTTCCTTTCTGAGCCATCTTGCTAGCCCCTGAAATCATTTTTCAGAGAAGAGGGCAGAAGAAAATGGATCAGTAAGATTAACCTTCATCCTCAGGCTTTTTTTTGCTAACTCAAGACTAGAAAATCCTTTGCATTGTCTCTGTGGTGTGTGTGTGAGTGTGTGTGTGTATGTGTGTGTGGGGGTGTCTGGGGTGTGGTGATCCAGGACTCACTTCCTCCAAGAAAATCTATACATCTTCGAACATTTTGAATCTTGTCTTCAAAGACTCCCAACTTCCTAATCTTCTACCTTACTAGCTACTGTGGATTCCAAATAAGATCACGCATTGGTCTCTCTTATACAGGCAATTTCTACTTATGTTTGTGTTATACGTGTGTTTTAGTGATGGACACCCACCACACACCCGTTTCTTTCTAATAGAAAAATTAAATTTTGTCTTGCCTAAAGTTGTTTCTAAGTGCTATTCTTTCATCTGATACTTTAAAACCATTTTGTTTCTGGTTCCTTAACTGCTTTATTTGATTACACCCCCACCCCACCCCCGTCCATGGTGAGAAATAATTCTGCTGAAGTTTATTAACTTGTTTATTGATGAGGCTTGAACCTAGAGCCTTGCATATGCTAGGTAAGCACTGTAGCACTGAGCCATATCCCTAAACCTTGCTGGAAAAATTTTCATGGGAGGGGGAAAGTTTTTGGAGAAAGGAGGTTTTGCAGACTTAACTCAGAGCTGTGAGATTTAGTATGCCAACATCTGTCCAATCAACCAGATCTTTTAAACGGTGCTTGGGTACAGATAAGCTCTCATCCACATGTGGTTTTATCAGCTAGAATACCTGAAAAAGAAGTAGCCTTTCTGCTTTGATAAAATTATAACCGTGGGGCATATTCATTTTTTCCCCCAGAAATATTTGGAGGCTTGCAAGCTGACGAGTAAACAGGTTGTTTTGTTTGAGGGACCTCCTCTGAGTTAAGCAGGGTTCATCTGCTGATATTAACTGGAGATTAAAGAGGGATTGCCATCAACTCACACAGTCAAAGATTCATGGTGACTTGAGTGGGCAGGCTCCACCCTGACTGGGCACCTTCTCCACACCCGATCACACACCATCCAAATTTGTGATGCTAGCACCTCTTTTTTTGTGGAGACCTAGAAATGTCCAACAGCAAAGTGGGAAGCAAAAGAGGCTGTGAGGAAGGATAAACTTCTTGACAGAACATTCCAGAACAATCTGTCACCCAGACCGGCCAAGGAGAATCAAGGTATCAAAGAGAAATGTGTTTGAGGGTTGATGCTTTTTTCAAAATGTTTCATTTTCTGTTTATCACCCTTCCTTGACTTCGAACTTTTCATATGTGCCTTGCTCTTGAAAACAATTTAATCCTTGACGTTCTTACCAACTCCTTAGGACACTGAGGCAGGTTTACCCAGGAACTTCGCGAATAAGGATGAGTTTACCTTTTAAAATGAAAACAGCTGGATAGCCCCAGCCAGGCAGGAGGTGGCTTTTGTTTCATTAGCAAAAGGGAACTGCCAGGCCCAGAGTGAACAACTGGGCTAGCAGCCACCACAGGGAGAAGAAAAGGAAATGCGCCATCATAAAGAACTGATCTGATCGTGGAAAACGGAGAGGGAGCTCTAGCCAAGAACAACAGGCAATAAATAGATCTGGAAGCAGGAGAGACCAAGGGGCAGGCAGAATGGGGCTCAGGAGAGGGGCAGCGAGATCAGGAGCATTCCGGCCCTTAGAAAGCCCTCCAGACGTGTCTGAAGATGTCTGAAGATCCAGCTTGTGTCGGTCTGTTTCCGTGTGTGATGTAATAAAAGTCACATGGAAACGAGAGGCACAAACCTGATGTGGAATACTTCTGAGTGGCTGCTTCCTGCTTTCTTATGAGGAAATAAAGCAAATCTGTGTAATTGTAGCCGGGTGGTGGGAAGGACGAGATCGGAGATCAGTTAGTTGTCTTCGTAGTTAGAAAACTGCATCCGAACAGTAAGTTAGGGGCTCATTAGGGGTCCTACAGTTCGGATTTTTTAGTGTGTGTGTGTGTGTGTGTGTGTGTGTGTGTGTGTGTGTGTGTGTGATGGTGTGGTGGTCCACATGTGGCCTGTGAGTAAAGATCCCGAGGATGACTTTGGGGAATGTATTCTCTCTTTTTTCCATGTAGGACCTAGAGATGGAAGTCAGGCTGCTAGCCACTGTACTGCTAACTTTTCGTCTTAACCTCACACAAGCTGGAGCCAGTTGAGAAAACATTCCCTGCCAGACTGGTCTGTTGGCAAGCGTGTGCATCTTTGCCTGATAATTGACGTGGGAGGGCTCACTGTCAGCAGCGCTACCCCTTGGGATGTTGGTCCTCCGTTCTATAAGAAAGCAGGCTGAGCAAGTCGTGAGGATCAAGCCAGTAAGCAGCACCCTTCCTGGCCTCTGCATCCGCTCCTGCCTCCAGGTCCCGCTCTATTTGAGTTCCTGCCCCTCACTTCTTCAGTGAAGGACTGTGATATGGAAAGGGTAGCAAAGCCTTTCCTCTCCAGTGTCTACCACAGCCATAGAACGCTAGCCAAGATGCTCACTGAATCATCGCAGTAGCCATCCCGTAGTTTCAGGTAGTTTTCTCATCTACTACTCTATTTGTGGAGTAATTATACAAAGTCCATCTGTGAGGGGACAATGGTTCAGGACCCACAGCTCCATCCCCAAACAGCTGCAGGTGATCTTGCATGCCTTTAAGTGGAACCTAATTCGAAAAGCTGGAGCCTTCTCTGACAATCATCCTGAAATCTGCTCATCTTGACCAAACACACAAAGGTGGTCAACAGTCCAGTCTTTCCCAGGAGAAGGGTTTTCCTAATTATTTCAGTTTTCTATTGGTTATGGATGATACCTCACCAATGAAATGGCACTGACCTTTCATTGCGGGGGAGTGGAGGGGAGGGAGCTTATTAGTTTTTTTTTCTTTTAAAATTAGTTTTTAATGGTAGCATTTGTTTAAAGGAGGAAAAAAATGGTTAGTGGTGTCTTCTGGAATGCGCATTAATCTTGTTAATGACACCGTGGTTCATGGTTGGCAAAACAGAACTTTTGTATCAACTCTTTTTTTTTTTTCTTCTCTTTGGTAGTTATACTTAAGAAATAAAGCCAGGGCACTACAGATACATGAAGAGCCCATGAAGACAGGATACAGGATTTCCTATGATTTTATGTTGTTCTTAATTAGGAAGTACATTGGCAACAAGCGCTAACATATGTTAGGATGATTAGTTGTAGCCAAATAAATGTTTTCTATTATAATTACGAATTCCATGCCTCCTTGGAAACTATCCTGCTCTGTTCATGACTCACACAGTTCTTTCCCAAGGTATCTTGAGGGCCAACTTTCTCTTGGCTCCCCGGGAATCACTACTTGGACGGCGTTCCCCTGTCAAGTCATCTACAATGGGAGTGGAGGTCAAAGTGTGGCCGCGAGATGCCCTCTGGTTCTGGAACTGTGTCGCGTCTGGTAACAAGTGGGTTTTAAGTAGTAACTGGCCTTGAACTCAGAGTTGGAAAGGGGGTCTTAGCAAGCCAAGGCCGTGTTCTTGGAGCTGTGCTTCTTTTTGTCTTGGTGGAAGAGATGCCAAGCAAGGTAATGCACAGGCTAGCAAGAGAAATGATAAATTAACTGTATATACCTGGAAAGTAGTTCCCTGCGTACAGGGTCTGGGAAGATCCCAGTTGTTTTTGTAATAGTAGAAAGTTGGAAGCAATGTAAATATTTATCACAAGGGAGTAGAGCAATATTCTGTGACCTGTTGATCCCTGGAAGAGCTTTGGAAACTAATGAGACTTTACTACTTGAAACAATGTAGTCACCTCTTAGTGCCATTTTGCAAGGGAAAATTATTATATTTAAGAATACAAGCATTATATTACCATTTGATTAAAAGATTACAAGGTTGTATGTTTTCCAAAGGACATGTAAAAAAAAGTCCTTCCATTAACGTATATAAAAATTTCCTGTACATTAGGGAATACAGTACATACAAAATTGTTTTGTCTCAAGTGCTGAAAAAAAAAAGATAGCTAAGAAGGTCAAAGAGAGTCTTTTATCTCTGGTGTGCACGTATGTGTGGTGTTGGAGGGAAGCATCCATTCTCTGTTTCTAAAGCATCCATTCTCTGTTTCTAAAGTCAGAAACAAATTGAAAAAGGGAGACCAAGTGAATGGTGAGGAATTTATTGCCCCAAATTTAATAACAAAGTCCCTTCTCCCCTCTTGGATCTTACATTGCAAGCTGACTGTATCACACCGCCATGACTCTAGATATTCTGTCTTATCTGTGTCTGAGAAATCTAAAAAAAGCTTTCTTTAAAAATTGTTCGAGGGGAGGGAAATGGGAGGCGGTTGCGGGGAGGAGGCAGAAATCCTTAATAAATAAATAAATTAAAATAAATAAATTAATTAATTAAAAAAAAGAAAAAAGAAAAAATTGTTCTGTATTGTGTTTCTGATTCTTTTGCCTGTGAGAATGTATGTGTACCTCTTGTGCTTGCCTAGTGTCTGTGGTGATCAGAAGGTTGCCTCAGATCCCCTGAAACTAGAGTTACCAATGATTGTCAGCTGCTATGTGGGTGCTGGGGATGAACCTGGTCCTCTGCAAGAGTGTCAAATGCTCTTAAGTGCCAAGCCACCTCTTCTGTTGTAATACAAGATTTTCTAACCCTGCACTTTTGTTGTTGTTGGTTTTTGCTTTTTTTTTTGTTTTGTTTTTTGCTTTTTGTTTTTTGGCACAGGGTTTCTCTGTAGCTTTGGAGCCTGTCTTGGAACTAGCTCTTGTAGACCCGGCTGGCCTCGAACTCACAAAGTACCTGCCTGCCTCTGCCTCCCAAGTTCTGGGATTAAAGGCATGTGCCACCACGGCCCAGCCTAACCCTGTACTTTTTTCTGCAGCCTCACCGAAATTTTATACCCAGCTGAAGTGGCACCACAGCTATTGGCATTTGCAACTCAGTTGGAGATTGCTTCCTTTAAAACTCCATTAAATCAGTGAAACTCAATCCTTGAGGCAATCCTGGGCTACCTGCTCACCATGCTACGAACACATCATCACGAACTCTCTGCTCTTTCTCTCTTCAGTGCCCTCAAGCACGCTGATTGTTCCTTCTGGAATAATCTTCCTCTGGGCTTTGCACATCTTGTTCCTTTACTTTGGTCAAATCTTTTCAGTAGTCCCTGTTGCAGCAGTTTGGCCTGTCAGTCTGCCATTCTCATTTCTGCTTGCATTTACTTGCTTCGAGTCACCCTCCACTTTCCTCTTGTCTGATGTGCATTTCAGGAGGAAGGGAATTAGGGTTTTACATTTGCTGTCATCCATCAACACTTAAAACTATGTGAGGAACACAGAAGATGATCAACAAATACTCAGTTCAAAAAATTAACACTCCTGTGGTATTTTTAAATGTTTTTGCACATAAAGTGTTAACAGTTTTAAAGCCTTGGAAAATACTCAATCAGGTCTATGCACTTTGTATGCAAACCTCCTATTCTCTCTAAGACTCTGCTCTACATCCAAATTGCCTTTTCCTTGTAAACAATTCTATTCTTGCATGGACCCAAAATATATTTGACAAAGAAGCTACAGTGTACAAAAACAGCCCCCGCATACTGAGAAGCAGGGCTCTTTCTATAATCTTAAGTGAAGACCTTTTCCCAATATATCAGCTCTTTTGTAAACCATGAAATGAAATGACTGGCTATCAGAAGTAATTTTGCAAAGAAAACCTGTCATCTCCAGAGCAGTAAAATCTCTATAAAACCACATAAACTAATTACCAGGTTAAGTAAAATCGCTGGAATACATCAGGACCTTCTCTTGTCTCCAGGGCAGATATAATACAGTAATTCCCTAATAGTCACTCTAGGAAGATCCTGTAATGGGTGGGATGAACTTGTTGTAATCTGTTCACTTCGTTTTGGTCTTGAGAGTTATAAAGAGAATATTGGTGGCAGATCACAGAACACAGAAGTGATGCCTATTAATTTTGCATGACACTAGCTGGCCTTTGCAGACGTTTCAGTCAGTTTAGAGGATCCCAAGTGGCAGGAACACACTTATGTGTTCCCCTCGGAACATGGATATAGATATTGTGTATGTGTGTTGACATGAATGCATATGAACCAGATGGAGGAGGGAAGGATACAAACACACACACACACACACACACACACACACACACACACGAAGACAAAGAGAAACAGACAAACAGGCACACTTATGCACATAGAGATAGACAGATAGACAACAGACAGACAGATAGATAGATGATAGATAGATAGATAGATGATAGATAGATAGATAGACTGATGATAGATAGATAGATAGATAGATAGATGATAGATAGACAGATGATAGATAGATAGATAGATGATAGATAGATGATAGATAGATAGATAGATAGATAGATAGATAGATAGATAGATAGATAGAACTAGAAAGAGAGAGACAAAGAGACAGAGAGACATAGAAATAAAGTCACACAGAAAAGGGGAGGGAGAGAGAGAGAATGAGCGCTAGGCCTGGAACCCAGGAAAGACCCTACAGACACTAAGCAAGCTCTCTACCAGTGACAACACGCCCAGTCCCCAGAGCACAAAGATCACTCTTGAACTCTATTTGACTGTGTCTTCTTAGTCCTTTTCATTAAGGGGGCAGACGATGTTTTGTATGTAGCATTTTTTATGTTGATCATTTAGATACTTTTGTGCATGTTCTCTTTTGCCTGAAGTGGTGAAGACAAGCTTCACACAAGCGCAAAAAGCCACCAAGGCTTCAAAAGAGCAGGCGTGCCAGGGAAGACCACATGTTTCTTTCATTTACTAAAAAAAAAAAAAAAAAAAAAAAAATCATGGAGTTTGTTGATAATCCAAGGTAAATCGGAGGGTTAAGTTCAACTCACTGGGGCATCGACTTTATTTTATTTGAATTTTCAATACACAAATGATTAAATTGACGGCATTGTTTTTCAGGTCCTGAACCAATCTCATGCTCCACATAGACGATGTCATAGCTCATTGTTCGAGACTTGATTGGTGATCCGCTGTTCTGTTATGTCTACTTCACGTACCTGGTAGATAAAGGCCTTCCTGTTTGCCTTACTCTGTCACGTACAGTGAGCAGCGCAGGTGAATCACTCTAAAGAGAAACCCACCATGAGTTCCAATTGCAGTTATACTGCAATTTTTAGAGACAAATTAGATACAGTTTTTTTTTTTTCCCCAGGAAAGTGCCACTCCTCATTCCCATTAGATGCAAACGTTGATTTCCTATTGCTTTACCGTGGTGATTTCTACCCCGGCCCGGAGGCTGCGATTCATAAAGATTTGGCAGGAACCAGATTTCATGAAAGCATGGACGTTGGCCCCTGAGCTCAAGGGATAGTGTTGGAGGCCTAAAACCTGGGAAGACATATTCACAGCTATTTGTCCCAAAGCCTCCTGCCATAAAGCCCACACTGCAGCCCCTCCCCTCACTTAGCATCCAAGGAGATCTTTGAGCTGGATGCTTTTTTTCTTTCTTTCCGTGTTTGAGCCTGCCACTGCCTGGCTAGGCTGTGAGTCCCTTCGGGTTTGATAATGAGGTGGAGGATAGGAGTGTAGCCCTCACGAAGCATGTCACCCCTATTTAGCGCCTTTTCCAGGATGGCAGCCACTATTGTTTTATTATGTCCCTGATCAGCTGTCACTATTCATAAAGTAATCACTGCCATTAACACGTCATGCTTCCAGCCATCTGCTGCAGCAAGGCACGTACCAAGCTGTTGGGTGGAGGAAAGCAGGTGTCACCCAGGAGTGACAGTGCCACTGTGGCCGCAGCAAAGGTAGGGGAGGTCATTGTGGCGAGAAGTTAGGCGGCATCAACTAAGGCAATGTTTTTGTGTGTAGTACATTGCAATAGGTAATACCACTTCCTGCTCCACTTGCCGAAGGCTAAAATATAAAGTTCTTCTTTGAGATACGTCCTAATAATGATGGCTACTGGAGACAACAATGTCATGGAATGCGTTGCTAATAGAGCTGGGCTGTAAGTGGACTTCAGCTTTCAAGTGGCGGTCAAATTGAAAGTCAAATTGAATTCTCCATGCCTGGGGATTGAACTGAGGGCCTCGCCCAGGGCAGGCGTGGATGATGCTACTGTAGAATGTAGAATGGACCCATCCATCAGATCATTATCTGATATCCATTTAGTGAGCATGTATTAAGTGTGGGCCACTGAGATAAGGTGGGATCAGTCATCATATGAACTCTCTACCTTATTTTATTTTATTTTTATTTTTAGGGGTGAGGTTGCTAGGCAGATACTCTACAACTGAGGGGAATTCCCAACCCAGAAAGCTCTACTTTAAAAAAAAAAATCATCAGGTGATATATGCATTGGGCATCATTGATCCCCAATAAATTCCTGATCCCCATTCTGTCTTAACACTTCATTTGACTTGGGACAACTTTGTGTTTCTAATAACTTTCCACGTTGACGGGAATTTATGGGGATAAGAAACTAGCCTTGGAAAATCGTGATGATTGGATGAATCTCATTAGACAAGACTGGGCATGTTCGGTGTGGTATGGCCAGAGATAAACAATAAAGCCTATTAGAGCAGACAGTGCCTCTGTAGGGTACTAAGGTATTGTTACCCCTCTGCTATGAAAGGGATCTGCGTTTCTCCAAGTACGACAGGAGTTAACCATTTAACAGGAGACTTAAAAGTGTTGGGAGGAAGTCAGATTTGCGACTCTTTCTAGATGCTAGGGTTACGTGTCTGGTTTCGCTCCTTCAGAAAATTCAGGTATCTTACCTATCTAAACCTCCAATTGAAATATGTATATATAAAACTATAGCTGGATAAGCTGCTTCTGCCTCCATGGTATTCAGTTTTATTCCCTTCCCAGGGAGCAAGAAATACTGTGTAAGTGAATCCACAGCACCCCAGTTATCCCCTGCAACATTTCCCCACTTCCACTGTGGGTGTGAGCGGAAACTTGGATGGTGGCTTTTTTTTAACTGTAATGTCTTTTTCTACATGCCTGGGGATTGAACCGAGGGCCTCGCACAGGGCAGGCATGTATGATGCTACTGTAGAATGATGCTGTACCCCAGGCAGGCTCTGGTCTTACGAAGAAACCCAACAGCACTATTCAGCCCCCTGCTTCTGCCTACGCATCCTGCTGATGGTTCAAGAGCCTTTTCAAGGGTAAGTTTGATGTGTGCTTCAAATCTATGGAGTATATATCCTTTGATTACAAACGTCAGCAGGACATGTGGCACAGTGTGACAGTCTATAGAATACAAAGTTATACAACATCAGTATCACGGACTCCGTACAGCCAAGACTAAGCACACAGACTTGTGATCACTGACTGTTGCTACTCTGCCAGATGACCCTGAAGATGATGATGTCACACATGACTTCATAATTTTAACAAAAGCCAAGACATTGATATGTTATCGGGAGCAAAATGTTGAATTTCAAATACCTCCGATGGATTGGCTCCTCAAAATATCCCACTGCCTCGTGGCTTTGCCAGAAGGACCAGAAGAACTAAGGATCCTGAGATCTTACCTTCAAGGCAAGGACTGACTAGTGCTGGTCTCCAAAGCTCAGTTAGGGCAGTGACTACCGGCTGGTGGATACTAGAATGACCCCCAGGTCACATCTGCTAAAGTTTATGCTTTTTCTTTTTTAAATAAATCTTTGTGTGTGTGCACTTAGATTTGTGAGTGTAGGCGTGTGATGCTGTTGAGTGTATATGGGAGGTCAGAGCACAGCCTCCACTGGAGGTCCGTGTCCTCCACCTTGTTTGAAGCAGGATCTTGTTTTTCTTTGTTAGATGATGAGTATGCAGAGCTAGAGATTTCTCTCTACCTCTCATCTCACCATGGGCTCACCTCAACATGGAGTCCTGGTGTTTACATGGGTTCTGGGGATTCAAACTCAGGTCCTCTGGCGTGTGCAGCAAGTGCTTTTCCCCTCTGAGCCATCTCGCTATTCGAAACTCTTATAGTTTTGGAAAGTCCATACTATTAAAGAAATCAAAGAAATAATAAAAATATTAAGATAATATTCAAAACAATAGTAAAATAATATAAATAATGGTAATATAAAATATTTGAATCAACTCTTTGTGTCCAAGGAAGGAAGAACCTGAGGATTTCAAGAAAACAGCTAGGAGACTGGAATCATAGGGGACACTTGAGAAGCGTGCTCCCCAGGCCTGTCTGTACACGCGTGCTTTGCCTCTGGATCAAACTTGCTCTGCCTTTGGGTGAGCCACTTGTATATAAGTGGGAGGTTGGCCAAGCAAAGTGCGTTAGTAGACTATGAACCATTTTTGATAGATGGTTCCACATCTTCTCTTTGATGTCTTCATGGAAAAACATGACAGTGGTTCTACTTCTGGGTGTCTGTAAGGCTGAATCTAGTTTTCTCTGAGAGAAACCTCAAGCCAGTCAGCTTCTTGCTACAGCTCTGCCTCTTCCTCCCTCCATACCCAGACCCTCACACATTACTCAGCAAACTTTGATTATTTTTCCCCTTATACATGGGAGTCTGCCAATTCCTTGAAGTCTTTGACTGTATAGTAAACATTTAGCTGAGTGGCCTCAAATGTTATAGGAAAAAAATTGTAAAGGATAAATAATGTATGAAGTGGAGAAAATCAGAGGACCAACTCTAAAGAGCCGTAAGAAAGACAATAAAATGGTTGTGATCTACAAAATAATCCTATCCTTACAAGATGCTTACGGCGCTTATAAAAATAGACATATAAGGATATAGTATTTTTACTTCTTGAGCTACTAATTAATATTATTAAGCAATACACATCTGGCATAAGATAGGCACTGTATAAATGTAACTGGTTCCTATTATAAAGGAAAATGAAGCCGATAAGGTAAGCTATAATGAATGCTCGCATGCTCAGTGGTGAAGGGCAGAAGGCTTGACTGACTACATGGTAGAATATTTTGAAGGGAAGGTCTCAGAAATGGGTGACATTTGAACTGGCTATTGGATGCAAGTGAGAAGGGCTTGTTGGGGGAAAATTACACAGAATTATGAGCTACAGAAGAGATGCTCCACATGTTAATGGTTTTCTGCTTGCCCATCATGCAGCCTTACACATTCTTTAAGCCCTTTGCCCATTTTTAGGCTTGTAGGATACTCTGACCCGCTATTTGGATTCTCTTTATGGACATGAACATTTTACCAATGGGCTAATCAACACCATTATTTACTGGTGAGTGTGATTGATAACTATCTTATGGCTGTTATGTCATGATTTTAAGGTTTCGCTTATTCATAACCAGCTTCTCTGGTCCTTTATCGTAGGCCCGTTTTTTGGTTTCATTTTTTATTAGGACATCTCTCTCCTTCTCGCCCATTTTCCTTTCTTGACTTCTCATGGAAATTGACCGGAAAAAAATGAATGATTAAGGAAGCACGTTAGAAATACTGGGCACAACTGCTAACTATTTAAATTTTTCAGATTTACTTATTTTACATGTACGAGCATTCTGCCTATGTGCATATGTGTGCCTAGGGCCTGAGGAGGTCAAAAGAAGGCAGAAGAGCTCCTGAGACTAGAGTTCCTGGTCGTTATAAGACATGGCATAGGTGCTGGAAGCTGAGTCCGGGTCCTCTACAAGAGCACAGGTGCTTTTAACTGCTGAGCCATTTCTCTAGCTCTACCCATGACTATTTTTGATGAAAAAAATAAATCTTAAAAGACTTCATGATCTAAAGCTAATATGCAAGAGTTTCATCCCCTTGCAAGAGTTTCATCCCTGTTTGCTTTGCCATTAGTGGCTTCATTGTCTTCTGGTGGTTCTTGTGGTTCTGATGGTCAGCCACATACACACCCAGGAGGGGATGTCAGTTCCTTTGAAGAGCCAACCCCGGTGGTCTCAGTCCACAGGATGTAGGTGCTTGCTGGCCTAAGTCTTCTTTCTAAAACCCTGCTAGCAACTAAATCCTGCCTTGAGGTCTTTATTCCTGTGAAGCTGAATTTGGAGGGGAGAGAGACCACAGTGGGAACTGTCTAGAACTGTCTCTCCACGTGAGCAGTCTTTGGAGGAGGCTCATTTTAAATACTTTTACCCGGGACCTAGAGGCTCTCTGGTTCCCATAGTCACGCTACAATTGTTGAGCACTCTGACGCTGCGATCTGCTTCACAGCCCTGCTCCCTTTGGTTCCCCTTGTCAGCATCTAGGTAGCAGACTGAGCCGTAAATGAGAAATGTTTAAGTTCCCTGGGCCAGGGATTTGGCTCAGTTGATGAAGAGTTTTTACATATTCAGGAGGGCTGGAAGTTCAACTCCTAAACCCAGCATAACTGGGTGTGGCACCCACCAGGCACCAGTAGTCCCAATGCCAAAGAGGTAGAGACTGGAGCATCCCATAAGTTTATCGCCTAGCCATTTTATCTGTAGGTTTGTGTGAACTGTAGGTTCACTGAGAGATCCCATCCCCCCCAATAAAAAACAAGGTACAGAGGGATCAAAGGAGACCTCTGCCATAAAAAACTAACCTCCAATATACCCATTAATATATATATATATGCATATATATATGCGTACACACACACTAAAGGGAGAGAGGGAGGGGAGAGAGAATTTGAAGGAAAGCATAGGAGAGATCAACTGATAGCTGAACTTAGCTTCACTAAGAGAATTTTCACAGCGAACGTGTATTTTGAACATAATGCTCTAATACAATCTACAATTATAAGCCCTTCATCAGCGATTAACAGAAGGAAGTATTAGGTGAAATAAATGTCTGACCGGAGAGCAGCGTGAGACTTCTAGAACTAAGCTGACAGACTGGTGGCATCCTTCAGCCTTGAAGATCATCTTCTACACTATCCTCGGAAGGAACTCATAACAAAATTTTCATAAACAGAACATTAAGAAGAATTCAAGCAAGACTTTTTTGAGTTTGTCCTGTGGAAAAGCAGGTAGACTGTAGATTTAACTTCCTCCTTGACTGGTGTTAAGTAATGTTTGCTTAGAACCATCTAGAAGATGTATCCATCTACGCAAACCTGCAAATGTATAGAGGGCAAAAAATAAAACAATTGAAATAATGCATTTCCTTCATGCCAAGCCTATCCATTAATTTTTTCCCACATTCCTAGCATGTAACATTGCCTTTATTGAAAAAATGGCATTTAAAAATGAGATGGAATTGTTGAAAGACACCATGGGTACGCAGTGGAAGGGGGGATTGCAGAGCCGTGCTCTGTTGGACAAGGGAGATGGGAAAACAGAATTTGTCTGGGCTCTCTCTGAGCCACAGGCCATGGTCCATAGCCTTTAAAGGGATAAGTAATGCTCAAAGCCCAGAACTCTTATATCTTTATTTTGATTATTTGTTTCTTTTCATGAAAGAAAGCAATCCCAAGCTATTTATAAAAATAAAATTCACTCCGACACAGCACTTTATGTGTGGTGTTGGGAAATGCACGCATACTGCACATTTTTCTGTTCTTCACAGACGCCTGCCCAGTAGTATCTGTCTAAGTGGACTATGATTGGCGTTCTGGAGGGAGGCAGCTTGGTGCTATGGGAAGGAAGTGGACTCCATTGCGTGGGGCTGAGCTCTAGCCCTGATGGCCGCTGCATACCTGTAGCCCTGTGACCTTTGGCAGCTGTTTCATCCATGTGTGAAGCAGAGGTCACAGTTCCTTTTGAGTAGGAGGCACTTTAACTGTGACAGGGTCTCTCCGTCACTGCCATCTTCCTTTCTGGGAGTCTTTCAAATTAGGAGCAGACAATATACTTACAACTAGGAGCCATTACGGGATTATCAAAGAGTCCCGTGGAAGAAACTTTAAAGCCCTTTGAGACGTATGTGTCAATCAAGTAACAATTACATGCTTGCAAAGACTAAACACAAAATAAAGTTGAAATTCTTAGACTTTGGTGAAAAGGAGAATCCATCCAGTGGCTCTGTTTCCGGAAAAGAAGCGTCTGTGTTCTGATTGCTGTGCTTTTCCTCTCAATAATCATGGAGCACCTCACAAATACATGGCCTCTGCCAGGTATTTTTAAGACAAAGTTAAATTAGGTGTGACTCTGAACTCCAAAGATCCAGAGTGCTTGGCGAAGATCCCATGCAGAGAGCTATATGCTGGGATATGGGAGCAGTGTCTTCCTGGAGCCTGGACTAGAAAGTTCATTGGTTAGGGTGGGATAGAAGGAAAAGAAACAGTTTCCAAGAGAGGAGGGTGGTGGTGGTACCCATGTTAAGCCTTAGAACATGAGTAGAAATGATCTACATTGGCTAAATAGGAGAGCTTGGGTAACAGTGAATTTCAGGCAGTGGGGCAGAGATGTCACAAGCATGGGAGATGGACTCCCCACACACAGTGTGTGTATGTGTGTTTATGTGTGTGTTTGTGCATGCATGTGTGTGTGTGTGTGTGTGTGTGTGTGTGTGTACATGTGAATACCCATAGCTAGCTTCAAATAGTGATGAGAGCAATACTATACTACTGAGGGCAAGCTGGGACCAAATTGCAGAAGGTTTCTTCTCTAGGTCAAGTGGCTTATTGCCTTAGGCATAAGAATAGGAATTGTCCTACACAGAAGCTCAAAAGACTCTGCATTAACCGGCGTGGAGAATAGCCGTTGATGGTAAAGTCCATCAGGAGGCAGGTGCTAAGGTCACCCATATCTTATTAAGAAAATAAGGAGATTTGACAATAATCTCTAATCTAAAAAATAATAATTTGGTCCATTAGAACTAATATTGTGTGTGTTGGGCATCCACCAGTAGTAGTGTATTTTCCTCACGTATGGACAAAACCCAGGATTTAATGCCCAGCATTGACTAAATAAATAAATGAATAAATAAAAAAGAAAACATGCCTGTGATTCTTTAGCAGAATTTGGACAAGCTTTCTTCTTGTTTATTTTTGAGATATTTACTAACTGCTGCTGTAGAGGGGCTTTTCTTCCCTTTGAAAATATTCTTAGCTCCTTCTTGTCACACACAGGTGACAGGCATAGCTCGGAAGCACTTACTTTCCTAACACTGAGCGATGTCTTCTGGAAAGGATAGTGTATCTGTAACATAAATCTACAAAGATTCCCTTCTGTACAAACTGCCCAGTCTAAACAGTGAGCCACTTCTGGGCTAGTGGGTTCTGAGGCGAAAGAATGTATTATAAGGAAAACAATGTGTTTTTAAATTAGCACACATACCCCCCAAAATATATTGACTTAGTGCCCCTTAATGGCTTTCAAAAAGCCATTAGGCTCAACCCAGTGAGCATTATGAGCTTTCCCAAATATGCACAATGTATCCCCACATAGGCATTTGACCTGTACGTACAATGGGATAAGCCAGTTTTTCTCTGAATTCCTCGGTCTTTTTTGCCAAGTTATTTTCTTGGGCCACTTTAGAGCAAAGGGACACATTTTCTCAAGGTTCAAGCACTCACTTGCTCTTTTCCAAAGTTCAAGGCATAAGTGAGCAGTGTCTTTGTCCCTTGTTGAGTGGCCTATGAGAGGAGCATTCTACTGGGTAAGACCTATGAGAGTCACAGTATTCACAAAGCCATGTAAAGAAAGCCCAAGGAGATTAATGTAAAATATAAAAATGTCTATAGAATGGAATAATTGCCTGAGAAAACGCTCCCCAACCATCACTTCAAATTTGAGGTACTTTGACAAACCCAGTATTTAGATTGGGAATGTGTCCAGTTTCTATCTGTCACCAGAGAGAGTAGACGAGAAAGGTTAATAATCACCTACTTTTTTTTTAAATAAGCAGTTTTATTGCTGAAATGGGAGCCGAACCGGAACATTCACAATTGGAATGAAAGGGCAGACAGGCCGGTCTAGAAAGCTCACTGCTGTGTGTGCAAAGAGGAAGTTTGCATAGATCTTTAGAAAGGCCAAAGAAAGGGGGTTATTTCAGCTCACAGAACAAAGTTTAATTTAGATTTTTGAAGGAAAAGTCACCAAACATTCACAAGTCAGAGTACTATGAAGAAAAGAATAATGCCTCCATGTGACAAGAGGAAAGAAAGTGTACCAAGCCATGTTCAGAAGGTCTGTCACTATGTGATTTTTCAGGAACTCAACATGCAACTTGATAGATTGACTTTATTGATAAAGATTTGTGTCATTAGCCTGGCTCCTTAGAGGTTATTGTATTATCTTGAACCATGGTGGTGAATAACCACCATGGGGTACCAATTTGCTACTGTGCACCTTCTGACACTTTTCCGGTTCCTACCAGAGACATCCAAAAGCAGAGCATCATTCTAGGGTGGGGGGTAATGACAGAAAGCTGAAGAACTTGGTGATGATATAGGATTCAGTCTTAGCTCTTGCATGTGTGTGTGTGTGTGTGTGTGTGTGTGTGTGTGTGTGTGTACATGTGCATGCATGCGTGCATGCTGGAGAGAAGACCCAGTGGTTAAGAGCCTTGCTACTCTTGCAAAGAACTTGAGTCCATTTTCCAGAACCCGCACCAAATAAAAAGGCTCACAAATTCCCACAACTCCCACAGTTCTGGAGGATTCAACGACTCTTCTGGCCTCTGAGGGCATTGGACATACGCATGGTATGCATACACACTTTCAGGTACTCACACATGGTCACAGGGGATGAATAACTCATTCCTTTTCCAACAGAATCATCTAGCAAGTTTGTGCATCCACACATATGTATCCATCTCTCTACATACAGTCTCCTGGTGTTCTGGTTCAAGTGGTCAAAGATTGGTCCTTAAAAGTAGGCATGCTAAACAACTACTGGCAAGTTCCTGTGCTTCAGTGCCCTTACTTGTAAAGCGAGGGTAGTGTTTCCTACTCGGCATGCGGGATTGTTGTGAAGATGAATACAAAGGCAAACTCTTGGCAGTAGCTCAAAGATCAAATGAGGGTCATTTGTTTTTAATTCCAGTAAGTTTCAACTCTTGTAGGTTAGGGCTCCCGAAAGAGTATTCTAAGGACCAGTAGCCACATGGGCTACTCACATTATGTTCCTTTCCTGGCTCTTAATACATTTCTTAGAACCCAAAGATTTTCAACAGGGCTAAAAGAGAATGAACCGGTTGAGTTGTGGAACTCGGTGTTTTCCAAACTTACGGCATTATCTTTCTTTCAGATGTAATTAATAATTGTTTCTCCTTATCACACACTTTAGGAAACACTTCTCGCGATGGTTTCTAACGAATGGTCTATCGTTTGAGAATCTGCCTTCGGGAATTGGCTGCTTGGTTTGGTCCAAGACCCCAACTTTCTGATCATCTTGAAAATGTGTTCCTTTCTGAACTGCTGGTTTAAACAGACTCTCTTGTTGTTGACAAATCTATTTAATGACTGCAGTTTCTGTTTAAACTGTGAGCTCTCATGACAGTAGACTACAAACAGTCTAGAAAGGAATTAAACTCCCGATTTAGAAACAAAATTAATAACTAAGCTGTAGAAATTCATAGATTCATAGTTGGTCAACGACAGACAATTACATTGTGAGAATTCATGGCTTTCCTCGAAACTGCTGGGATAAAACAAGAACAGTAAACTAGCTTTAGAGCTAATTTAAGACACTAGGCAGAAATAAACTTGACAGAAATTGACATAGCCACAATAAAATAAATAAGTAGAAATAGGTGTTTTACTGTTGCTCTGATGTCAACAATTTAAGAACTTTGGGGGAAACAGAATATAGTTGTGGACATTAGGGAGAGTGTCATTTCACAATAAGAGCGGAATGGCTCCTAGCAAATGCTCCTGGGGAAGAAAACTGTATTTCTGGTTGAGGTATGTTTATGAGAAATTCATCTGCTCAGTCTAGTTTGAGCAGAAGAGGATGGAGCTGTGAAGATGCATAGGGTTGGGGGAAATGAGCAGCCAAGGTGAGGCTGGATGGGTGCATTGGAGGACAGGAGTGAGGCTGGGCAGAGTTCAAGCAAGAATTTACTTCAAATACTCAAACACACACACACATACACCGCATATACAAAAACACACAGACTCTCTCTAGTGCACACACACACATACATACACACACATATACAAAAACACACAAACTCTCTCTCTCATGCACACACACACACACTGCATATACAAAAACACACAGACAGACTCTCTCTTTCTAGTGCACACCACCTCACCACATATACAAAAACACACAGACAAACTCCCTTTTCTCTCTCTCTCTCTGTTTCTCTCTGTCTCTGTCTCTGTCTCTCTCTCTCTCTCTCGTGCACACACACACACACACACACACACACACACACACACACAGCTTTTGCAGGTTTGCTCTAAAAATCTCGGCACAGCTTTACTCGTGAGCTTCCCGATATTTCTGCTGAGGGTCTGGCTAGAAACACTGTGAGAACACCCTTTCGTTTGGTATTTGAGCCCTTATGCCTCCTTCCTGGCTGCAGACCAGAGGGAACAAGTGCAACTGAACATTCCAGAACCTCAGAATAGTAAAGCAAAAATGGCTCTGGTTTTGGTTCTAAAAAGGACCCACCCAAGCCTGACTCTAAATGTTCTGCTTGATCCATCTCTCGTGACGGCTCCCAGAATTTAGAAATATTTAGAGAACAATTTATTAAAAACAGATAATTAAAAGCAAGGAAAACAATCTCTCCAAATAATTAGAATGTAAGTGTCCAGCCATTACAGCGAAAAGCTATACTTTAAGAACATGCTTTATACTGCATTGAGATGCGCTCAACAGAGTGACTTCAAATTCACAGTAATGTGTCTTCTCTAGTATCCTAGTTGCTTGGTCCGTTCTTAGCGTCATGACTAGAACATACTTCTGAGGCTCAGTGTCCTACATGGGTGAACTAGGGAAAGTGAAAAATAAACTCAAACTGGGTCATTATGAAGAGCGCAGTTTTTTTTTTAAAAAAAAAATGTAAAACTTTTATTTCATGGGGTCAGAGAGATGACCCAGCGGTTAAGATCACTTACTGCTTTTATAGAGGACCTGCATTTGGTTCCTAGCACCCATAGCCCAGCAGCTCACCACTGATGTGACATCAACTCCAGGGTATCTAGGGCTCTCTTCTCTTCTCCATGGGTACTGCATGCACAAGGTGCAAAAGCAGTTAGTCAAGCACACGTGCACACGCGTACATATAAAGAAAAACAAACACAAAATTTTAAAACTTACTTCCCACGACTCTGTGAAAACTAATGAAATACAGTTGATGGTTTGATTGTTACCACCAAACACCCGTGGACTGTGGTGACTCCCTGCCACCCTTTCTGGCTCTGTGACATGTACGTGTCACAGAAACTCTTCTGCCTTTGAGTTCATGATCTGTGAGATGGGGCTAGCTAGACCTGTCAGGAGATCCAAATGAAGGGACAGGGAGGGGCAACACATCAAGCTTTTGACCCACAGGAAATGCTAGAAAATCACTGGCTATTAATAAACTATAAAACAATGGTAGATAATTTGCAGTCAAAAAAGAGACAGCCTCTGAGTCTCCTCAGAATTGTTATTCTATAAATTCAGTAATATGTGATCTTCAGAATCTTCTTGGATGAGCAATGCCAGCTCACTTGGCCAGACCCAGAATATGGGTTCAGCCCAAAGTAAAAATCCCAGGAGGACTAAGAGCAAATGTGGAAACGGAGACACAGGAAACCCTGGCTGTGTTAAGGCCACGCAGGAAGGCCCGCTGGCCTTGGAAAGTGCTGGCTTCTAGTTTTTAATAGAAGAATAAGGAAGGATGGAAGATACAAATTCTTGTGAAGATCAAAATAAAAATCACTGTGGTGTTGATACACTAATCTCATGCCCTCTTATATCCAAAGGAACAGCATAGTGCTTCTGATATTGATTCATATATATTAGAGATTGGATGCTGCTGTCTTAAAGACATATAGTCACTGGCAAAATGCCAGCTGGCTTAAACTGTGATTGGTATCTTACTGTATACTCCCATACATATTAAATATGGGGAACTTGTAGTGATTGAATTTAATAGAATGTTAAAATGTCACAATCTTCTTCCAAAGACGTTAAACACGCAGACATACAAACACTACCCCGGGAGAATGATTAGCCCAGGACCTCTCCATGGTCTTGGCTATATGATGCTCCTTCCTCCCCCTTTATATTCAGAGTCCTTGAAAGAATATCCTCAGAGATTTTGAGTTCCTGCTGCTATTGTCTTTAGATATTAACGATTCCTCAAGGACTTCTCCGTTGATAAATTTCGAATGATCTTTCTTCTTCACCATTATACATTAACCTTGCAAACCACCCTGGCTTTCTGCTGAACTGTCTCCCTCCGAGTTTGAGGATCCCTTCCCTTTGCCAGAAGTTCCTTTCTCAGGATTCTTCCCCTATCACCCCCTCTTTGTTTGACACTTTAGCTTTAAGCACACACATCTATTCTTGCTATTTTATTTATCTCCTCCACTCAAAAGTTTGGGCCACCATAATTTCCTCCTAAGCTCATATATATCTTCACCTGAATTTCCTCAGGCTCAAGCAAAGAGTCAAAGTTCATAGTTGCCTGTGCAGGCCACTGTCCTGTCCTCTTTGTTACAGCCATTTTGCTTTTGTATAGTACATATTTTTTTTCCTGGAGGTACAATCTCAAAACATTAGCTTTATCTTAATCCAGTGATCATTTCTGAACCCTAGGACCTTTCTGAGTTTAGTTGCAAGCTCAAATAATTTTATCTACCCACACTTATCCTGGACTGACGGATGGGAAAATCTGTGATACCTCTGCCATACTCATTTTCATGTTTTCAAGCTAGTTGCTAGAAGCTTCTTTGCAACAAGCAAGAAAAAGGGGGAAGATCAGTTGGCAAATGCCAATCATGTCAGAAACTCTTCATGGGAAACTTTTCTAAAAACTCTACCCGGAAACCTTTGCTTATGTAGAGGTGGCCAGATCAGTGTTGCCCAACTATCCTGATCTATGAAGGAGACAGAGAAAAACAATTAAACGAGTTGGAAAATGATGTAGCTCCAGTATAAAAGCATTCCAGCAGCCAGGAGAAAAATGCATGATTCAGTGATATCTGGTGCACAACCAACAATACCCACAGAGATCTCCTTTCCTCCCTAGGTTTGCTTAAAATATACTCTTCCTGAGACCAGCAGCATTGCCCAGCAAGTATAAACACCTGCCGCCAAGCCTAGTGGTGACGTGAGTTCTTTCCCTGAATCCCACAAGATGGAAGAAGAGAATCAATTCCTGCTAGTTGTCCCCTACCTCCATTCTGGTGCTGCAGCTTGCACGTACTCACAAGTACATGCATGCACACAAATAAATAGAAAGAAATTAAAACCTAAAACGAATGCCTACTACAACTGATAGTGAGACGAGGAATTTCCCATCAATGGTGTTGTCATCAACATCCTTGTCATCATCGCCATCATCATCACCATCATCACCATCATCATCACCATCAACAGCAGCAGTAGCAGCAGCAACAACAATGTAACCTTTTACTTAAGGGCACAAGAGTTCCTTGGTCTGCTGCTGCTATCTGCCCTCTTCATTAAGTCACCTCTTTAACATAAAATCACTGGTGATGGATGGACACCATGCAACCTGCTGTGGATGAACGACTATGACCTTTGTTTGAATCTGATCGTTGCACACGGCAAACACACATCCAGTTAGCATTGTGCTCTAGAAACACGAAGAGTCATTGTGCAGCTCTTCAACACAAATTGATAACCATGACCTTTGGATTCAGAGACTTCCAAGTTGAGTTGTGCACACCAGCATGGCATGGCTGTCTTCCCAGTACAACATAATAAAGCAGGCTACACGCTAGAGACAGATAAGAGGAGCTGTGGAATCGGAGAGCAAGCCCAGAGAGAGTCACCCTGGGGATGGCTGAGAAGACGTCACAGGGGAGGAGATGTTGCCAGCAGAGCTGCGTAAGTACGCATCTACCATGCTAACATCTAGATGATAGATTCTCTGTACTTCCCAACTATTCTGAATGAAAAACAAAGCAGTTATATCTTTAACCTCCATGGGAATCTAATTTTTTTTAAAGAAGTAGTCTTCAGTAAACGAGGGAAAATAAAGCATTCTGGGTCACAGGGCTGATAAATGAGAGAAAAGCTGGCCTTAAAGAGTGTACCATACAATCACCCTGAAATTAGCTGAGAACTCATTTGTCACCGGCGCACCTACCCTATGGAGAATTCCTCCAATTAACATCAGAAGCGATCATTCTTAACCTCTCATGCATTAAGAAAATCTTGTCTGCACCCAATGTTCTGTTCATAATCAATGGAGCCCTTTATGGGTGTTATTTTAAATTTATCACCTTGCATATTACGAAAATGAATGAACTAGTGGACAAATCCGCTGTAGATCTGGAAAGCAGATTTATTTGTTGTCTGCGGGCTCTCATGGGATTATCCTTTGGACTCCAAGATGCCTTGCCCAACTGTTTCTCACAGGTTAGGGACATTTAGTGACACCCACTGACGGCATGGGTTGGTGCTCATAGATGGGCAGCTAGAACAGCAAGCACATTTTTGGAAGGGTTACTTATATTCTGAAAATGTCAGCCATGGCACTATCCGCCTATGCTAAGGAGTCAGACCAACCTTAATACTTTGCTATAAAAAAAAAAACATACATTAAGATAAATAGTACCCAATGCTTTTGAGGCGAGAGAAAGATGGATGTGTTCTCACACACTAGAGTAAGATAGTGCAACATTCTTATTGGCTACTATCATAGCATTAGATCAAGGTATATATTTTTTAATATAGCCATAATGCACACTTGAAAGAATTTACTTGTAGAGATGAGTAAAATTTTCAAATTATGTGTTAAGTATAATGATACATATCTGTAATGCCCAGTGTTCAGGAGGCTGAGGCAGGAGGATTGCCAGGAGTTTGAGGTGAGCCCAGGTTATATAGCAAGAGCCTATCTCATAAATAAAACAATATAGGTAAGACTTGAGAGGACTACTATCAAGGTATTAAACAAAATGCAGACTGTCCAGGGCTAGAGCAGTTTACAGATACCAAAATTTGTTTCTTTAAGTAGGTTTTGATGGCCCGAGGAAGTACCCACTGTGGCTAGGATGTGGACAAGGAAACAGTCTTCAAATGCTCACCTTGCTCTGAGGCTGTCTTATCTTTAGAATGATCCCCATCTTATAAACTCCTGTTTCTAGAAAAGTGAGTTCCATTATCCGGATAAGAAAGGAAGTCTTGAAAGGAAAATACAATGAAGAACACGCAGTAGCAGACCAGCGAGCTGTTTATCGGGTCTTATGCGCGTGCTGTCTCCACAGGCAGTTCTGATTGGCCCATGCTGGGGTCAAGTCCACTGAGGTCAGCAGAACGCCATTCCTCTGCTGTTCCTCACCAACTAGTCTCTGCGCTGCTGTCAAAGCTTCCTCTCCAAGGCCCCCTTAAAGCTTTCGCAATTGCTCACTGAGCACAGCAACCAGGCCTCCTCAGGCCCCAGCTCAAATCTTCACGCCCACGTCTCTCATACGTCCTCATTTCTTATACTCCAGCACTTGAACAACCTTTCACCTTTATGGCATTCTTTTCCTTGCTGCCTCCCCTCATCCTCCGGCCAAATTTATTCTTGCTTGTTCCACTCCTTCTTCAAAACCCCCTTTTTTGAGTTCCCAGAGTTTTTGTTCTGAATTCGTCACCCCCACCCCACTTCATTTCCCATGTAGTATATCTGTCGCTTTTATTTGTATTCATCGGGATTTCATTTGTTACATGGTTCCTTGTGTCTGCACTAATCTTAGACTCTCCCCGCCTGTAAAAAGCCAGGTCACCTCTTGTGCTCTTTACAGAGTGATAGGTTGAACCACCCTCACCTGAGAAGATGGCAACATTCTCTTCAGGGTTCCGACCACAAGGCCCTTGGAGAGCTGCCAGGAGTAGGCTTTTCTAACAAGTTTCCAAGCCTGGTAGCTGTTGTTGCTCACATGAGGCTGAAGCTTTTAAGAAACACCACTTTCCAAGACAGAGGAAAAGTGAACTTCCAATCTAGGAGCCTCTGTCCTGCTGTGTGGCAGAGGAGACAGGTTGAAATCATCAGGTTTAGAAGCAGAGACTCGTGATTGAATTCCAGCTCTGCCACTTAGTCCCTGAGCAGAGGTTAGGCCCCTCTGAGTTTTCACTTCCAGGTTAGACAGCTGCGGCCGTCCTTACCTCTGCAAGACCAATGGAACCATGCTTGTAAAATGCCTGGGAAGTGGTGGATGCTGACCCTTACCCACATAATCCACACATTTACTTTATAAGAAAGATTGTGTGTGTGTGTGTGTGTGCCCAGTGACAGCAGCCTGTCTGAAAACATTTTCCTGGGCTTTGGGCAAAAGCACTTTCCCATTGGGACTGATACTATAGTAATTTCCATTTCATTTGAAGAGGCTTTGCAAAGTAAGACACCAGGTACATCAAAATAATTATTTTATAAAGGAGCTAGCATTAAAAAAAATACAACTTATAAAACCAGGTTGCTGAGGCAAAATGTCATCCCGCACTGCATTGTCTGTCCCAGTCCAGAGCATTTAGAAGTTGCGGGAACATTATAAAACATAGTTCAATTTTCTTTATTGTTACTTTTCTTGGGGGGGTTGGAGTTATTTTTTATTATGGATTTTATGATAAATAACTTAGCTTCAAGAGCACTTTTGAATTTGCTAGACATTAAAACAATAGAGAAAGACCATCTTATAAATTGAAATTCACATGTGTGAACACTAAATGCTGGGATTTGATTTCTTTGTTTCTATAGAAACAAAAGAAAATTGAGATTAAAATAAGCTAAAATGGAATGTGTTTTATGAAATAGATAAAGGAGCTATTTTACTCTTTGTGTAGCGCAGTAAAAATTTCTACATTTAAGATCCATGCTGTCTGTGAACCATCCCACCTTATAAGGGAAAGTTCCTGTGGGTCAGTGGTTGGGGTGGAGAGTCAGGAAGTCGGGGCTCGGGGGAGGACTGTGGTGGCATTCTGAGGAGTAGTGGATTTGATATCAATAGGAAAATCCAGTCTTCCTGTTATTTCCTTCCTACTAGAGACACTGCGGCTGATAGTTTAGGGGGTGAAGAAAACAGTTTTCAATGTAAAATCCCAGGCCAATATCCTCTGTGGTGTTAAAGTCATCATGCATCAATAATAATGAGTCCTTGGGTTCCTAAAGATAGACCAGCAATTGGGTACTAGTGACCCTGCCTTTAGTTCCAGCACTCGGGAGGCAGAGGCAGGCAGATCTCTGTGAGTTTGAAGCCAGCCTGGTCTACAAAGTGAGTTCCAGGACAACCAGGGCTACACAGAGAAACCTTGTCTTGAAAAAAAAAAACACAGAAAAAGATAGACCAGCAGAATAAATCAAAGAATCAATGTTCTCAGCAATAATGTAGGAGAAAGAGAACCAAGAGATGGTGCCCAGGAAAAGAGACCATGTCTTGTGAGACACATGGTGTAGTCCGGTAGATTGAAGAGGGGTGTCGTCCAAGTGGCATGCTAACTGGCGCTTATGTAAAGATACATGTATATTTGGGCTGTGTGCATGTCTGTGGGGACCAGAGGGTCACCTCCAATGTCATTGCTCAGAAACACTATTCACTTTGCTTTTTGAGGGAGGGACTCTCATTGATATAACATAGTTCAAGTAGATAGTATTGTGGGATAAGCCTGCTGCATACTATGAATATGTATTCCTCTACTGGTTAATCAAAAAGCTTCTTTGGCCTATAGCAAGACAAAATAAGGCTAGGTGGGAGAGTCAAACTGAAAATACAGAGAGAAAGAAAGGCCAAGTCAAGAAGATGTGAGCCAGCCACCAGGAAACAAGATGTGTTAGAGAACAGTAAAGTCATGAAACCACATGGCAAAATGTAGATTAACAGAAATGGGTTCGTTTAGGTTGTAAGAGCTAGTTAGTAATAGACCTGAGCCATTGGCCAAACGTTTTATAATTAATAAACCTTTTGTGTGATTATTTGGGACTGGGCAGTCAGGACAATAATGTCTCTGCCTCTGCCTCTGCTTACAGACAAGGCCTGTCTCCACCTTATCAGCAATGTTTTTACAGGGATATACCACTAGGCTGGCTGAAGTTTAAACGACAGGTTCTGGAAGATTCAGCTAGTCCTTATACTGGTAAGTAGAGCGCTTTATTGACTTAGTTCTCACCACAGCCCAAGAGCAAAAAGCTTTGAACGTACAGGGTTTAGCATGCTTGGTTGCCTGGTCTCACTTTAGTGTGAAACTTTACAGAAATCTTTTAAAAGTCTATGTTAGTCTTTCATCACTATAACGAAGTAGCTGGGACTGTTGACTTATCAAGGGGAAAGGTTTATTCTCTGTTAGTTATGAATGCTCCAGTAAGTTGATTGGCCTCCAGTGTTTTGGACCCATTGTGAAGTTATGTGTGGGGAGCAGCCCTTAGTTGAGTAGAATTGCTTATCCTGTGTCCAGGAAACAAAGAAAAAGGAGAAGTGACTGGGGTTTCAAAATTACCCGAATTGCCTAGGCTAGACATCGCACTGGACTCCAGCTTCTAAAGGTGATAACACCTCACACTCCTGTCATTCTGGGAACCGGGCTTTTAAAACTTGAACCTTTGGAAGATAGTTAATTTCTGAAGTCTACAGCCAGAGTCTGGACAAAGTAACTGACCAAGCTGAAACATGGGATCAGTCTATAATAGTTAGACAATATAAACACAACCATTGACACATTTGTCATTAGTCTCTAATCCAAAGATATTTTCATGTATTACAATGGTTCTAATCAAGTTATATATAACGATTCTCCAATTCTACCATTGATCTGGTATTGCCATTGCATTAAATTACAAGCAACCCGAGATAAAATTTAAAGAGGTGAAAGTCAAAATTAATATCTAAGTCAGTGATAAAGTTGATGTTTCTCAAATATAAAAAGTAGGATCCTTTACCAAAAGTCAAAAGATAGGAATTTAGAATTAATTAATGGATCAGTAGAAGTTGGGTGAAGATTCTTGTTTGCTCAAACATTTATTTTTCATGTATTAAAAGGAATACCTAAATCACAGTATCATAAAAACATTAGCAAGTATTTGGTCCTTGATTGGTGTGTATTGTGGGGGTGTAACTCAGTGATAGAACACATGTTTAGAGCACACAGGTCCTTGATTTGATCCCAAATAACACACACACACACACACGGGGGGGGGGGTATTGATTTTCAAGCTTGATAAACTATCCTTCACTAGTTCCTATGACATTAAACCAGGATCACATGAGACAAATAAGGACCAACTTCCTTAAGCAGCTCAGAAGGGCCTTATATTAGGTTCAGTCCTCTGACACTTGAGATTCTGAAATTTCAGATCCAGGGACTCTTCCTTCCATCTTCACTGGGTCCTACAGTTTATGAAACCAGCCCTGAAGATGAGCATGACTCTGTAAGCTTCAGTCTCTCTGACTTTGAGAACTTTCATCTTCTATTCCACTCTGGCAACCACAGCCAGATGTTCTGTTTCCTGTGACCTGGGTGTCTCCTGCTCACCCCCAGGGCAAGTATGATTGGCTTAAAGGTAGACTCCTGAACCAATTGCTTGAACCCTGGTGTGATATCTCTTCAGGGATCCTATGGAGCAGTGGCTTTCCACCTTCCTGATGCTACAACCCTTTAATACAGTGCCTCACGCTGTGGTGACCCCAACCATAGAGTTGTCCTTTTGTTAGCCCAAAACTGTAGTGTTGCTTCTGTTATAAATCATAATGTAAATATGTGTCTTCCTGTGGTCTTAGGCAAATCCTGTGGAAGAGCTGTTTGACTTCATAGGCGTTGCAGCCTACAAGTTGGGAACTGCTACTACAGGCTCTGTGTGTGTGTGTGTGTGTGTGTGTGTGTGTGTCCTGGTAACACAGGGGAGGTGAGCAGTTTATGCTTACATGGGCCTGCTTTCTTCCTTTTACATATGTAGTATTGAGAGTGTGAATATGACAGGAAATTCAAATGTTTATGCAATCAAAGAACACCCAACTCAATCTATCTTCCATTGGAAAACATGTTTGCTAGGACACAGGCGCTCAACAGATGGGAGATGAAAAAAAAAAAAAGAAAGAAAATCAAATCCACCGTGTGGCTTTTATAGTACAGTTATTAAGAATTCATGCTCTATCAATGATAATCGCTCTAAGCACATAGAAGAATGATGACTCTTCTCATTCTTCAGGGCAGTCCAGTCCAGTGGGGGAAAGCTTCAGATTGACAGCTTACTCTCCTGTAATTTATGAGAAGTTCTGCTTTTCTAAATCTCAGCCTGACAGCCTGCATTAACAGAATTCATAATTTCCCACTGTCAAACCCACAACACGGTATTCAGAAGTAATAGACAGTAACTTGAAGAAAATGGTCAGAGCATACATCAAGATGAAATTGAACAGGCTTGCCAGAGATCCTATACGCCACAGCTTACATCCCAGTTGTAATAGGGAAATCAAAACAAAGTTCCAGGTTTTAACACAGAGGAAACAAGAAATCTGAAATAGCAACATCCCTCTTGGAATCCACTCATCCACTTGGTTTTGTATGGTTGCATTGGATTCAGCTGCAGGGCTTGTGGAAGTCAGGATTGCAGAGGAATGGGCTTCCTTTTTCCCAGAATTCTCCTGTTTTCCTTGACCCACCTCTACTTCCTGTCTGGTTGTCCCACTTATACTTCCTTCCTGGCTACTGGCCAATCAGTGTTTATTTAAGATATAATTGACAGGATAAAGGCCATTCTTCCACACCAGTCTGCCTACCATGCTTGAAGACTTATATAAAAAACAGTACAAAACAAAGAAAGAAAAAAGATAATGAACCCATAATATGAGCTTTATAAATATTTGCTGAATGAATAAATGCTCTTAGCAATGTTAATTACTTTATCATTCTAATGTCAGCATAATGGGGGAATATTCATTTCCAAGTACTTTGAACACACACACACATACACACACAAACACACACACAGACAGGGCTTATGTTACAAGACAGGAAACTTTTTGTAATGATAAATTTTTTTGAAGAAGGCATCAGTTTGGAGCTCTCATTAATTACAGGAAGCCCTCTCAAACGTGTGCTTGCAGTGGAATCTGCATGTTGGCATTCAAGAAGTATAAGGAGGGCAACATCAAATGTTTGTTTCTTACTCATTTTGACTGGACTTGCAGAGTGTCACTGAGACATTTCCTTCCATTGTTTTGCATTAAAAAAGGCAATGAACAACTCTTGGCAATGGAGAAGACACTTTTTAGTATGTTAGTTTCTAGGCCAAATGCCTCATTTCCCTCTGGTAAGGGCATTTAAAACATTTTTCCAGGTTTAAAATATAGTTACATAAGTTTCCCCCTTTCTCTTCTGCTTCCAAACCCTCCCAGGTACCCACAGCCCCCACACTGATATTAATTTATATATATATATTTAAATATAACCTGATGAGTCTGTTCAGTGTTGCTTGCATGCATATGTTTTTAGAGTTGAAGTTTTGATCATTTTATAATCCCTTGACATCTTTACCATGGTGGAAATAAACTGAGAGCTAGTCATGGATTCTGTCCTTTTCTGACAGAATGTTTTCCATGAAGGGACTGGTATGTGGCAAAGGACAAAAATCATGGCTGGAGCATGATATTTTGGGGGGAGATCACTTTGAACGGAAGTACCTTGGGCTCTGTATCTCAAGTTCATATTGGCCCGCTGGTGACATGGCTCTGATCATTTTGTTCTGGGAATCAGTAATTTTTTTAAGGATTTATTTTTAAGTTTTTAACATATTTTATAATTTATATATTTTATGTATATGGCATATGACTCCTCTGTCTTTATGTATATCTGCATTTCAGAAGAGGGCATTGGATCCTATTATAGATGGTTTTGAGCGCTTTTCAGTTGTTACATGGTTCCAGAGCTTCTACTCAGAGTCATTTTTCCAGAATCCAAGATTTATTTGTTTTTATTTTATATGTATAGAATGTTTTTTTGCCCTCATGTATGTCTGTGCACCGAGTTGTTGCAGTATCATCAGAGGCAAGAAAGACGACATTGGAACTGGAGTTATGGAGATTTGTTAGCCACCATGTGAGTGTTGGGACTCAAGCCCACAGCATCTGGAAAAGCAGTCAATGCTCTTAAAAGCTGTTCCATCTCTCCAGCCCTGATTCTTAACAACTGCCCAGTTGCCAAGGTATTCCACACATCTCAAAATGCCAACTGAAGAAGCTGAAGGTGATCCTTTTGAATATTCCACTTCTGATTAGGCTGCCATGATGTGGTCCCAGTGTAGACTTTGAAGCTGAGAGTCTGGGTTCTAGTCTAGCTTCATCATAGATTACCAGGGAAATAGCTTAGCTCCTTATACCTTGAGAATAGCTTTTCAAGACCTTGGAAGAACTAAATGTCTTCACACATGTAAACTGCTTGGAACAATGTCAGTCACATGACGACAACCATGTGAGTGTGAATTCAAAGTTTGCATGCCAATTTTGAACATTTTCTTCCTTTCTATCTGCTCCAGAGCTGCCGTGAAGCAATTTCTTCTAAGATTAAAAAATAAATTAAAAAATAAATAAAAATAAAATAAAATAAAACAAAACAAAAATTAAAACAACAACAGCAACAACCAAAACTCCATAACGAAGAGAAGCTTATTAAAATTCAAGATGTTCTAAAGGGAGACTCCTCAAGATTCAGAAACGAAACAACTCAAAAAACTCCAGGAAGTCCCTGAAACTCACCAGGTAACCTAGCTTCCTCATTGCTTATATAAGCAATAAGGCCTTATATAAGCAGTAAGGCCTGCTAGACCCCCAGACCAGCAGCACCGCCTAGGAGAGATAATCTGAGCTGTAATGTGACCCTTGCTGGGATGGGCTTTAGGTGATTCAGCTGTCTTTGAGCCTTTCCTGCTTCTGTAGGAAACCCCCACCCACACTCCCTTAGGTAGCCCCAGTAAAATTCACTGGTACATCAAGCTGGGTTTGGTGGTATCCTTACTTTGATCTATCACTGATTCCTTATCTGGGTTGGGAAGGCGTCTGTTCATTCTTCCTGGGAGCTGTGGCCGTATACGATCTCTGGCAAGCCTGTTTCTGAAGGGTTGGAATGTTATCTACTTAGAAATGTGAGAATTGGAAGACACTGGTGATTTTTGCTCTGTCATGAACACATCTCCACCTAAAGAATGAAACAATTGTACTATGAATGTGTGTGTAATCCGTATAACCTAAAGATGGAGATCCTGAAGAGCAGGCTGTTGGAATAGAGCTCCAGACAGAGTTTATGTGATCTGGTCTATATTCAAATTTGGAAATGTTTTGCTTAAAAAATTAACAGAATAGGAAGGAAAGCTCTTCCTTCCTCCCTTCCTCCCTCCCTTCTTTCCTTTCTCTCTTTCTTTTATTCATTCTTTCTTCCTTCCTTCCTTCTTTTCTTTCTCCTTCCCTCCCTCCCTCCCTTCCTTCCTTCCTTCCCTTCCTTCCTTCCTTCTTTTCTTTCTCCCTTCTTTCCTTCCTTCCTTCCTTCTTTTCTTTCTCCCTCCCTCCCTCCCTTCCTTCCTTCCTTCCTTCTTTCCTTCCTTCCTTCCTTCCTTCCTTCCTTCCTTCCTTCCTTCCTTCCTTCCTTCCTTCCTTCTTCTTCCCTCCTTCCTTCCCTCCCTCCCCCCTCCTTCCTTCCCTCCCTTTCTCTCCCTCTTTCTTTTTCTATTTTGATACAGATTTGATACATAATCCAGACTTACATTGGTGATCCTCCTGCTTTACACACCACACCCGATTTACCTTCCTTCCTTCATAAGTACATATCAACTATTGCTAACCATTCCAAAAGTAGAAAATCAACTCTAACAAGAAACTTCAGCCTTAAAGATACATTTTCCTGTGAGTGATTCGTGCTACAGGCTCTGCACATGGTTTTGTAGTCTTCATTCTTGGCACAGGTGATCAAGGAAGGGGAGGAAGTCATGGTGGTCGGACTCCGAATTCAGCTCACTCGGTCCCCAGCCTTTTTTAATGGCAAGAGACCTAATGGGAGATGTGCTTGATGAAGGCTCACAAAGGCCAACGAGATGATGCTGTGTTTTAGCTGGAGGCCTGGAGACTTTTGAGGGTGGGGATTGTTTCCTTCAAATCCACATCAGCTAGGAGGGGTTTTGAATTTGAAAAAAAGTGAAGCTAATGTGTTTCCTTTGTGCTGACAGACTGGTTGGACAGGAATCACACTGAACATGTGTGATTCTATTCATGCATGCATGTTTAAACCAGAAAGGTGTTTCCTGAATATCTTCAAGTCCTCTTCAAGTCTGTCTTTTGTGATGTACACTTTCCCACTTACCTCTCTAAGACTAGTACCACCTTTTGTTTGTAATATTTTGCCCAAAATATTATATTGTCTCAAGGAAAATGGAAGCCATTCAATTGAAAACCAGAAAGAAAGGGAACATAAAATTAATTGGGTTTTGAGTTCACCCTCGTGATAGTGAAAATGGAACAAAAATCAAAATCAAATCAAGACTTTAGAATTGGCATAGAAATGCAGAATTTAATGGTCTATAGACATCCTTCTTCAGCAACCAGAATATCTGAGAACTCTTCGCACTTGGCTATTCTGAAGTGACCAAAGGAACTTGCTTTCTCTCAACACTAAGAGCAGACTCACTGACTCCAGACAGAAAGCAATTATGTGGGGATATTGTGTTGCTATTGCCTGCAATTTAGATAAAGCAAGGGCAAGCAGGGAGCCGTGGATAACAGACACACACACACACACACACACACACACACAACACCTGCACACACCCTTTCTCCACAAAACTAGTCTAACAACATTCTTAAGCTTTTCTTTTGTTTCTGGAACCAAATGAGAGCCTTCCCTTATAAAACATTATGGGTCAAAAAACAAACAATACACAAACAAAATACCCTTACTTTAGGAACAAGTAGACACTACCGTCTCAAGGGACCCATGGAGTTTAGGTCATATAGTTGGCACCTCACTAGTACTTCAAACATTTAAAGCAATCACTGCCCAACACTAATGCCTAGCAGGGAAAGGTACAAGGAAACTGCTTTTCTTTGTTTTGTTTCTTCCTCTTAACTCAAGGATGGTGGAAAGCCAAAGCTGTGATCTTCAATTAGATAAGTCCTTATCTCCACTGCTTCTCATCTCACCCCGGATTCCACCAACCAGGCTGGCTGCCCTGCATCTCCTAGTGTTGATGCATACTAGCTGCCGAACCTTAGACTGTTGTAAAGGACTGTAAAGTGTGGCCTTCTTCACGTGGTTGGTGGGAGCAGGACATTGTCATCTGATAAGCCAGCGCCAGGAGTCACGTGATTGTCTTTGCTTAGATGTCAAAGAACTGAATACTTTTAATGTTTTATTAAGTAAATTTGCCAAAGATGTGCTGTCCACTCTGGGGGAGAAACTTGTCACTAGGACTTTAATAAAGAGAAGGATATTTTTCTTAAAGTCCAAATCATTGTAATGATAATATTAGCAGTGCAGAGATCTTGTGTGGGCATATCTATGCATACCTATGCACACACTTATATACAAATACATGATATGCAATACACAAACACACACACAACATTTTGGAGATGTATGAAGTTGCAAGATGCTCTTCGTATCCCTGGAATGCAGTGAGTCTTGTGATTGGGCAGGAGACTTCTTATCAAAGTCATCATGAATAAGATGAAATGCCTGGGCTGTGTGGGAAGAGAGAGGGGGAGAACCTCTCTTCCCTCCTCCCTGTCTCCACCCCCAGCATCCTCCCATATCAAACAGTTCCCAAAAGTAAGGGGAGGGAGCACCAGCCATAACATTTTTAGGACTTTAGAAAGTGGTGTCTATTTACAACCTTAAAATTTCATGCTTCAGTAGGTTGCTTAAAATATTTATTCCCGAATGGTTTGGAGCCCAATCTTTGCATTTTCCAGGCCCTTCCTGCCGCCAATTTGGTCTACTCAGAATTCCAAATTTGAGGATGTAGATAATCATGAAGGCACTGGGGGACTCAGCCCGCAGAACCCAAAAAACAGATTTCTCTTTCCAATCACAGATTCACGGCCAGCGTTTTGGGTTTCCCAGTGTGAGTGTCATGGGGATTTTGTCCACACACATAAAGGATGTGCAAATCAACAGTTAGTATTGGGTAATAACCAACCCAAGCATGCCTGGTCTCTGTGGGAGGCAAATAGTTCAAAGTGAGCAACTCTGTCATTTGGCTATTTACCCATTCACACTGCTTGACTGTGTTCTGTGCTAAACCAAGCTGGGACTAAGCACAAGCAAAACCAAGGATCAGTTTTAACCCATCTAGTGCAAGGAGTTGTCTTAGCAACCAGAAGAGATGCGACTCTTTGTCCTCTCTGGAATCTTTAGCATTCTGCCTTAACCTGAGGCACAGCAATGTCCCACTGGCTAACTTGACTTCTTGGAACTGTGTCTCCCATCATTACTTCTCTCAGCTTCAGCCACAGAATTCTTATTTCCGCACCCCGTTTTCCACCAGACGTCTGCATGAGCGTAGCAATGAATACATTGGATCTACAGTTTGTAAGACGAGTGTCCCTTCTATGTTTTCTACCACATTCTGGTTTCTAGGTCCTCCGTTATTAATTGGCATAACTCAGAGAGTCAATTCCCCAAAGCATTTAACTGGTGAGAACTATAAACTCGCACAACTTCACGTAAAATGAACTAGGACCCCAAATCTGAGATTTCAGTGGGACCTTCTGTCTCACATGACCTTCCAAGACTGACCTTGCATAAATCTTACTGTAAAGGTACATTTCAGAATATTTCCCCTAGACTGACCCGTCAAGTCTATTTTCCCCACAGGAATATCTAGTACCATTGGAGTGGATAATTAACATTCAAGGTGCTGAGACCATGTCCACATGATGAAAAGTGTTTTGGAAGGGAATAAATGAGTGCCTTACTAATGAACGATTTCTTCCCCTTTACAAAAAGTCACTGAATTACTCTATCCAGGCAGCCTCCTGCCCGATAATGCATTGATAAATGGAGGAATAGACAATCGCATTAAGACTGCCAGGACATCATTTGTGATTCTCAAAGTTGGTATTCAGGATCAACAAGCAATGGACAAGCAGGATTAGAGGTAAGAACTTGCTTTGTGGAGTTGTAGAAGTGTCCCCAGTTGAGGGCTGGGATGTAGCTCCAAGGTAGGGCATTTGGCTAGCATGGGCAAGGTCCTAGGCTCTATCCCCAACTCTGCAAGACAGCCAAAAAAAAAAAAAAATGGAAGCGATAACCTCTACTCTCCATGGCTGTTATTTCAGGGAAGTAGTTTCCAAACTATATTGACTGAGACCCAAGGTGAGAAATGCATTTTACACTGTAAAGCAAATTCTTATGTATAATGGGGATAAAGGTATCGAAAGAAATGCTTATTTTATTATTGAAACTGTGGGCTTTTTATTGTTGTTGTTGTTGTTTATTGCATCGTCTTTCACTTTAAAAAAATTAAATGTTATATGTAAATCATGAAATTAGTATCTCTGTAGGGGAGCCATGACATAGTTTGCAAGACAGTGAGGTACTAATTATGTCCAATCTGTATCTCTCTCTGTGCGAGTGTGTGTGTGTGTGTGTGTGTGTGTGTGTGTGTGTGTGTGTGTGTGTGCGAATGTGCCCTTACTGAGCCTGGAGCTTGACTCTTCGGTTAGGTTGGTTGCCTGGTGGGCTTTCTGGATCTGCCTGTAACCCATTCATCCCACCTCAACCCCCACTCTCACCAGTCAGCTGTTGGGGTTCAAACTCACAACCGTGATCCAAACTCAAGTCCCTTTGCTTGCACAGAAAACATTTTACCCGCGGAGCCACCTCTCTAACCCAACCCTTTTAAACTTTCTATAAGTGTAGCTCAAAGATGAATAAACTTCCATTACAATGTGTATTGGTGAGCTGAGTCGATGAAAAGCCTACTTAAGGACAAAGAAGGACAGACAATACAGGACAGGGTAGCACATGAAGGGGGCTTAATAAAAGGTTGGTGAAAAAAATAACAGAGAAAGGTGGACTGGGAAAGAGGCTGCCATGGGAAGGCCATAGTGGATGAGCAGTTAAGGGGACAAATGAACCTTAGGCTCCCAATGGGGTAGGCTAGTGTAGTGTGGTGTGGATTTTGGTGCTAAATATTTTTGGAAGAAACAATTGAGCTGTTGAGGCGCACTGGGGAGCTTTCATGACAATGGACGTAGGTTTCAGTGCCAGATTCTACCCTTCCTGGCTCTGTAAATACAAACCTTCCCTCCCCAGATCAGAGGCCTTGGGTCCATGGTCTCTAATGTTGGCATATTAGACTCTGACTGACCAGGCTATGGTATGAATTTCTAATAATAGTGGTTATAAAGCACACTGCCAGGCCGGGCATGAGGCAGGCATTCAGGAAGTACGTCAAGAAGTACTCTTTTGCAACCCAGCTGTCAGTCATGTTTATAAGTAGAAGATTTCTTTCACCCAGAATCTGGCTTTAGCATTCTAGCATCCTGGATGGAGCCCCCACGCCTTCAAAGCATTTCATCAGGCAAGGTCGTACCTCCTGCGAACTGGCAGGCCAGGACGGCCTACTCACCTTCCTTCCTTCCTGACTGTAAGACCCAGTGGATGGCTAATATGCCAGTGAAGAAAGCACAGCATTCCCTGGATGTGGTTCTTAGGGATGTGGAGGAGTGGCCCCAATCTGCTTTGAATCTTGTCTTATCCTTGGTGCCACTGTTTTAAAACCATATTTTGGGAGCTCTGCCTTAAGGAAAAAATGGGAGAAAACAATAGACTATGCCAGGAGCCAAGTTTGGAACCGTCTGCATATGGCAGACCGATGCCATGTTTTCCCGAGCCCAAGGGTGAATGTGCTACAAGGACCTTTGGTGACTTGGCTTTACTAGTTTTTCAGCATCTCTGAGCTTGACACCTCTCCATGATAGGAATACTACTACTACTACTACTACTACTACTTCTTCTTCTTCTTCTTCTTCTTCTTCTTCTTCTTCTTCTTCTTCTTCTTCTTCTTCTTCTTCTTCTTCTTCTTCTCCTTCTCCTTCTCCTTCTCCTTCTCCTCCTCCTCCTCCTTCTCCTTCTCCTTCTTCTCTCTCTCTTTATTCAGAGTTAAAAGATATACAATATTCTTGATGATAATAAGTATACTTTCAGAGGGGCAGGTACATTGAAGTAAAATTAAATTTCAGAAGTTGTGGTGTCACATACCTTTATTCCAGCACTCTGGAGGCAGAGACAATTGGATCTCTGTGAGTTCGAGGCCAATCTGGTCTATAGAGTTAGTTCTAGGACAGCCAATTCTACACAAAGAACCTCTGTCTTGAACCCCTGCTCCCCACAATGGTATTTTTAGGATTTATTTATTGTATGTGTGTGCCTGCATTTATGTATGTATACCATGTTCATGACTGGTGCCTGTGGAACATAAAAGAGGGTATGAGATTCCCCAGAACTAGATTTACAGATGATCTTGAACTACCCTAGGGATTGTGGGAACTGAACCCTGGTCCTTTGCAAGAACAGCAAGCCCTCTTAACCACTGAGCCATGATGTTTTGATATGCATACATGGGGTAAAATGATTCCTGCAATCAAACTCATTAACATATCTATCAGTTCAAATAGTTTCTCTCTTGGTGCCTAGTGACGTGAGGACACTTTTGTGATCCTCTGAGCGAAGACCAAGGAGATGATGTGTTGCCTACAGGCTGTGTCTAGGCTTTCCAGAATTCATTCATCTTAGAACCAATCCAATAGGCATTAAATATAACTCGTCACTGTATAAATTTGTCACGGTAATCCACTTAGAAAAAGGAATTTTAAAAAATCTGGGGGAGGGAGGTCTCGTCATCTGAAATTTTTCATTCCTAGGTTAAATCATTCTATTTATTATTTGATATATATATTTATTGAAATACATAAAACATATGGTGTATACTTTAAAAAAAGAACGGAACCTCTTCATCATTAGTCTGACATCTCCCCATTTCCTTTCCATTGTCACTTCCTATGATCCCAGCTTATGACGATTGTGCACATTAGTGACACATGCAGTATTTATCGTTCTGTGGCTGGCTTATTTCTCTTAGCACCGTGTCTGTTAGCTTTATCTCTGCTGTTGTAAATGAGAAGCTTCCCTTTTAAAGGCTGAACACTCTTCCATCACTCACGCACTATAGAAGTTGTCTTTTCAAATATACTTATACATTCGTATATGTATGTCTAAGTTTGTGGTCTCTTAATAAATCTTCAAGGACTGTGATTAGATATGCAAATGTTATATTGGCACCTTTCAAACTCTGCGTACGCATGGCATAACGCTGAGTGTATCTGTGTACACAGCAACTTTACATTTCAATTTTACCTAGTGTAGAAATCACTTGGGTTGACATAGAAGTAGTCAGTTGTAAGTAGATTATAAAGAATAAAGACATTACATTTTAGACGTCAAAAGCACAGTAAACTATGACAATTTTGGACTACTTCACTCAAATCTCACACTTCACATGAATAAGATGAACTACTAGAGGTCAGGATGTTTGGGTGAGGAGATGGTGCCTCTGCTGAGGGCTGTGTCCATTGCTCAGACCTGGCTGTCTCTGCTAAGGATGCGGTGTCTCTGCAGAATGTCTCTGCGGTGTCTGCGCTAAGGACAGGGTGTCTCTTTCAGACATTTTTCACTTTGGGGTATATTTCAGTGTTTTGGGGTGTTTTTCAGAAATTTGGGTTTTGAATTCTTTCACTGGAGAGATTCTGACTCAGAAATGCTGAAGTGTAACTCAAAGGTCACTTACAAGCCCTGTAGACCATCCAGACTCTAACTGGACATGTTGTCTAGGACACTTTGTAAAATTTCAGCTGTTTTTTTTTGGTGCCTTCTCAGATTTTAATTTTTGTTGCTATTGATTTTTTCATACATTATAATTTGATCATGTTTTCCCCTCCTCCAGCCTCTCCCAGCTCCTACCCACTTCCCTGCCCACCCAATCCCGTGTGTTCTCTCTGCTACTCTTATATCCTCACTCTCAGCAGTGGGCCAGCTTAGTGACTACTCTCAGGGATATTTCATTGCACAAACAAAAGAGAACAACAGCAACGAAAGAGCATGCCTCATTAAAAAAAAATCATGCAAATCTATATTTGTCTCATATGTTGACGGTTTGGCTTTCAGCCGGTGGCTCTATAGAGAAGAGATTGAATCATGAGGGTGTGAGTAGCATCAATGGATTCTACTATTGAGTTTATAGCTGAAAAGACAATTAAGAGTTGGGTCCTGGCCAGGTGGTGGTGGCGCACGCCTTTAATCCCAGCATTCAGGTGGCAGAGGCAGGCGGATCTCTGTGAGTCTGAGACCAGCCTGGTCTACAAAGTGAGTTCCTGGACACCCCCCCCCCCGGGCTGTTATAAAGAAAAACCATATTTTGGAAAGAAAAAAGAAAGAAAGAAAGAAAGAAAGAAAGAAAGAAAGAAAGAAAGAAAGAAAGAGACGGGTGGTAGGAGAGCGAGAGGGAAAGAGGGAAGGAAGGAGGGAAAGAGGGAAGGAAGGAGGGAAAGAGGGAGGGAAAAATGTAGGGAAGGAGGAGGGAGAAAGACAGAAAGAAAGGAGAGAGAGAAGGAAGGAAGGAGGGTCCTAATTGAAAGAAGTCTGCATGACTGGCAGGTGCCTCTGAAGAGCTTTGAAGGGGATGTTTTTTCCTAAATTTCTTTCCTGCTGTCATTTGAGATGGGTACTTTACCTGCCCTTAAAGCTGTAACTCTAAATATGGACGCAAATATAGATGCGGTGAGTGGCTGACCTTCCCTTTTTTTACTGGCTACCTTCTCAAGACCCCTGGATTTAAACCATCTTTTCTGAAACAGGATAGGAGATGAGGAAGATCCAGTTAAGAACAGGTGAGACTTTCAGAGGCCAATACAAGTTGAATACAGAAAACTTAAAAGTTCTAGATGTTCAAATAATTGTTCTTTTCCCTCAATTTTCAGAAGGGATTTGTTATTTGAAAAAGAACCTTGAAGAATATGCTAACTTATCTGGTTATGTTTGTTGAAGGGGGAATGTTCCAGAACTTTTTGCTTTTTCCTCTCTAAGAAAAATTGTAGTCATGCTGTTTGAAAAGAGCTGAGTCATGGGATCGTCTGGGAGCGTTCTTTTTTGGGGGGTGGGGTAGAGGTTGGATTAATGAGATGTCTGGCCCGCACCGCGAGGTTAATTTGCCTGGGATGAACCATAGCTGGTTCAACTTCCTATCACTCCCCAGAAAACCCTGCAGTCCACCATCCTCCAGGCAAAACTCATTTACATTTTTTATCTCCCTACAGTCGGGTATGAGATTCCAGCGGTCATGTTCAGGCATAGCTTAGCACGCGAGTCACCTTGGTGAGCAACAGCTTAATTTTCTGTGACATTTGGAGTCTGCGCATCGGGGCTGGTGGAGCCTTCTCTACTGTGACGTGTTCATTCTAGTGAGTAAAAAAAACTGGTGTTTGAGACACTGATATGAAAGTTAAACGTGGTTTTATTCCATGGGGTTCAGGCAAGGAGGGTGGCTTCTTTTCTGGTTCCTCGGAGTTATTCCGGAAGGAACTGTGAATATCTTCCTTGCTGTGGATGGGTTGTACTGTGTGGGGTGGGGGTAACTCCATTTGGGAAGCTGATGGACCTGCCCTTAGAGGCCAGCTTTGCCTCTCATTCATTGTATGATTAACCTCTGCACAGCTTGGAGTGGGTATGGGGGGGATGTGTACTACATCGTCTTCCCTCTTGTGTGAAGATTAATGCAAAGAGGGTCTCCTATCACTCTACTGCTGGCCAGCTCACCAGGGGTAGATTTGACCCGACTCACCTGGGGTTCTTCTAATTTCTGTGTTGAGAAACTGATGTGCCCCCCCTAAAGACCCACATTTTCAGGAAATACTTCCAAAGGTCTGACTGGTTCATAGCTCTGGATCACTGGGTGAAATGCATTTTCCACTTGGGTTTCCATGTGTTGTTTAAAATCTGACTAGTGGGGGTAAGAAGGAGAAAATGAACTGGAAAGCAAGGCTTCACAAATAAAGTAAATTCCTGAGACGAAGAGAGGTTAGATCTAAAACCAAAGATGCAGCTACTTAATGTGTGCTGGACCCAGTGGAGGATAGAGACAGAATGCCTTTAGAAGTCACCATCTGGGGCTGGAAGGGCAGCCTCTTTGGAAGTGTTTTTTACTCCAGTCCTGGGGATCTGGGTTCAAGGCCAGCACCCAAAGGAAAATAGCCAGGCCTTGTGCTATGCTTGGAATCTCAGTGCTGGGGAGGCAGAGACAAGAAGATCTTTAGAGTTTGCTGTCTGGCCAGCCAGTCCTACGTGTCAAGCTTAAGGTCAGTGAGAGACCCTGTCTCAAAAAAAAAAAAAGGTGGACAAAGCTTCAGGAACAACACCCAAGGTTTTCTTATGTACACGTGTACACATACGTGTGTGTGTGCGCACACGTACATGACGCACACACACACACAAATGCACACACACTTACAGCCTCTACTAGTACCTAAAGACTGAACGTGCCTGCCCTCTTCCCCTCAACGTGTAAAAAGTCTTGAGGCTGAAGGATCCCAGGCTTTCCTGGAAACTACAGTGTGTAGGCATGAGTTCTCAAAGCGGTTCAGTGTGGGCCTGCACCTCTTACGTCACAGGCCTCAGAGAAAGGCTTGGTGGCCTCTGGAAACTTGCCTAGGACTCCAGAACAAAAGGTGGCAGGAGTTAGAATCAAAGGACACACAGGCTTGGTACCGAAGGACACTCTTTCCCCTACCTCCAGACGGCTTCTGAAGTATGAGGAAGTTAGCAAGGCACTAGGGACCGTGCTCTGGAAGAGGTGGCCAGGTGCTGAAGATCTTTGCCTGGGTGACTAAGTTCAGAGCAAAGGGCTCGGGAATGACAAAGTGGAGGAAAGGTCACACATGCAGGAAGTTGGGAACCACACCGCTTAAGGTTAGGGCTTTTATCATCAAGACGCTGATCTTAGTGAACAACACACATTGCTCTTCTGGATTTAAAACAAAGTTGGGCCGGAATGTTCTTTCTGACTTGGGCCTTGGGGGTGAAAGGAGCAGGAGGGACCCTTCCTGATGTCCCTTGGTGTCTGGACACAGCCTGGTTATTGCTGTAAGTGCTGGATATGTTTGTGACAAATTGCTCCTCATCATTAGGGCTTTTCCCTTGGTCACAACCTCTAGGACTCGTAACCTTAACTTTTGGGAAGAATGCACCAATGTTGCTTTTCCGATTAGGCGGACACAGAAATGGCCCTCTTTTTACTAGTTTCCCTGTCTTAAAGCAAACACCGCCCCACCCACCCCCAAGCCTCTGAAGAATAGCTGACATTCTTCCTTTCCCTTGTAGAAGGCAGATTAGCACCACCTGTCTTGGCTAACATTCACGGGATTCAGCAGGAAAGGTAGTATTAGGCGAGAAAAGCTCCCCGAATGCGGTATTTTAGGATTACTTCTTTGTTTGCGAAACTGCTACCTTTGTATTCAAAGGTGATGAACCATTTTCTGGCTAGAAGCAGAGTTGTCGCAGTGAGGTGTCAAGTTCAAAGGCGACCCTGCAAAGATCTAAGCCAGATTTGAGCCAAAGTCTTTGGAGGAAGGTGAGTGATGGGTGGCCAGGCTTGCTTACCTTTTTCTACTTACTGTTACAGTGCGCGGAGGATTGTGGTCATCCCCTTGCTGAACCACCCCACCCCTTCTTCTATGGAAGGTATTAATGCGGGCCCTCCTTCCAACTGGATCTCTGCCAGCTGGCTGGGAGCAGCCCAATGGCTTCCTCTGTGAGGCAGTATCAGGGAGGTTGCAAGTGCCCCCAGGTTCAAAGGGCTTCGAGCTGGGTGTGCTGGATTTGGAGTGTAGAAAGGAGGACGCCATGGGCTGCTGTGTGTTTAACCTTTCGCTGCCTGTGTTATTCCTCTTTCTGAAATGGTGGCAGGGGAGTGCTTCTGAGGCATGTTGAGAAGATTGCCGAGTTACGTTTGGTGAAGGGCTTTGAGATTCTCAGATGAAAGGTGTTCCCCAACAATTACCCTCACACTTTGTTCTCGCCTAGCGCCTTTCTTCCAGGGAGCTCAAACTGCTTGATAAAAATTATTTCATTAATCCTCACAGCATCGCTCTAGTGATTATTATCTCCCGTTCTCATAGCAGGAATCTGGAGCAGAGGAAGGAAAGTGACCTGGCTAAGGCGACCCAGCAGGTCGCTGGTAAACTCCACAGCGGGATGCAGATCTGGCCCCTCCCCCCTTGATTCATTCATTTGCCAAATATTTGGCCACAATCACAAACCAGACACTTGAGCCATTGAATACGAAGAACGTTAGGGGAAGTGAAGTAAAACGTATTCTCTCATCGAAGAGATGGAGTCTGTATACTTGAGGTAGTCGATAAATAATAACAAGATAACATAGCCGGCACATGGCAAAGGGTAGTAAAGCCAGCATGCATTCAATGGAGTCAAAAAGGAAACGCAAATAAAAAACTCATAAACAAAAAGTCTAAGTCAGTAACTCTGGTTGACAAAGGATATCCTATGAATGAACACCGTTTTGAAAGCTGAGATCACTAGCTCACCATTAGGAAAAAAAAACATGTCAAAGAAACACGTCTCACAGAAGAGCATGAAGGAGCATGGGAAACCCTCCTGGGCCAAGAGATGCTCCTGGTTTGTTGAGAGCAGAGTGAACGTGAGGGCAGAGAGGCAGCCTAAGCAATCCGAACTACACACACGAGGCCACTGAGTAGCGCTGGAGTTGGCTCAAGGAGAAGGAATGAGGTCACCTTCACAAGCAGTGACTTTCTCTTATCCGAAGCTTTGCTTTTTACAGTTTCAGCTTACCTGGAGCCAAATGCATCCCCAAAAAGAGCAAGCAGAAAAAAAATTTCACCCAGAAACAATTGGTGAATTCGAAGCTGCATGCTTTCGGAGTAGGCTAAGGCAATCTTGCATCGTTCTACTGGCTCCCACAAGGGGCGGGCATTGCTTAGCCTGGACTATCTCCCTGCCCATCAATCACTTAGTGGCCATCTTAGTTTTCAGATCAACTGTCAGGATACCGCCTCACTTGGGCTCAAGCAATACTTCTTTGATTTAATACAGCCTCAAACACAAGAGAAGTGACCTTGGCCATTTTTACCCATTAAAGAGAACCCCACGGTGCTTCCCTTAAGTATCATTACTAGAAGGTTAAGTAGAATGAGATGAGGTGACAGATGTGTATGACTTCATTATAGTTTCTTAGTTGTTATTGTTTGTCTCTTGTCTTGCCTGCTCCATTAAATAATGTTTGCCACAGTACACACAGCGTACACAGAGTCTGGAGCTGTCCTTGGTTTCAGACATCAAGTGGAGGACAGGCCTTGCATTATATTCCTTGTGAAAAGTCTTCTGGTGACTGACTGTGGAAGTCTGTGTGTGTAAGGGCCTGTCCAGATGTCAGAAAGACAGCTCTCTGACACACTCTAACCAGTCACTGGGTCTTCTTTGTATGATTTACTTAGTATGTGTGTGTGCATGTGCGTGTGCATGTGCGTGTGTGTGTGTGTGTGTGTGTGTGTGTGTGTGCTGTGGCGAACTTCTCGACCAGCGAGGAAGAACCACCACCACACGAGGATTCTTCTCAGATCACACTTTATTGGAGTGCCTCTTGGTTTAGGGGGAGCAGGAAGCGAGGGGCCCCGAGAGCACTAAAGCAGCTGCTTAGATAGGGACTAGGCACACGGGTCACCCTGTGATTAGTTGCCACCATCGGCTGACACTAGACTGCATCGGGATAGGCCCAAAAGCCCTTATCCACCACGCATGCAGGAAGCAGGGGACATGCAGCTCCCAAAGGCATAACCATATATGGAGTTGTTTATTTCCAACAGGACAGGATGTCAGCGCCATCTTGTAATGGCAATTCTGTCCGGCTCCCTGCAGTGTGTGTGTGTGTGTGTTTTCTGGCATTTAGATCCCAGGCCCTTGAACATGCTTGGCAAGTATTCTACCAGTGAACTATACCTCCAGTTCTCTTTTCAACTTCTTATTTTGAGGCAGTCTCAGTAAGTCGCCCAGGTTGGTCTTGAGCTTATTTTATAGCTCAGGCAGGTCTTGAACTTGCTGCCTCCTATGGGAGGTAGACTTACAGGCAGGCCCATCCTACCCGGCTCAGTTCTCCTATGTGGCTTCCGTGTTGTTTTGAAATTCTACAGGGGAATGTCGAGAAAACAGCCGCAGCAATGCTCTTTCATGGCTACTGTGTTTCCCTATCTCAAGGTGCACAGAGCTGTCTTTTTAAAATTCGATGATCTCTACCACAACTTGTCAATGGTGGTGCGGTGAGTGGCTGCCACTCTTCTGCTTTGGAATCCATCAGGCAAAGTGATCGAGTCTCCATCAATTACTCACTATAGTAGAAAGTGAGCCTTTGTTAGGCTGTTTGGTAAGTAGCTTTTCAAATTAGATACAAGAGAATGCTCCTCAATGCAAAAGAGCGTTGATTTTTTTATTTCCCGTGATTAACCATTCTGTGATTAGACATATTTATTTTTATTTTTACTCAAGCTTATAAGCATGAAGTCAAATTTAAGAATGGGTCCCTGATCACTTGTACTTCTCTTTCTTTCTTTTCTTTCTTTCTTCCTTTCTTTCTTTCTTTCTTTCTTTCTTTTTTTCCCCTTGTCAAAATTTTTTTGAAACGTCTGTCGGGAAAAATTGCTGTGTTTGAGGCTGTGAAATGTTTCCAGGTGTGAATGGATGCAGATCTATAGGCTATGTGTGTGATGGAAAAGGAAGGCGGGCTTGGTGTTGGAATCATAGCTGTCTGGACAGGATCTCCTGATTTTTCAGCTTGGGGAGCAGGTCCGTTCCCTCTACTCACTTGACAGGAGCTGACCTGAACACCAAACAGTTTGCCTCCCTGGTCCCTACTATACCCTGGGTGTGTAAGAACCCTGGCTTGACCATTTAGCCAGTGGCTTCTTTAAAGTCAATGTTTCCTGAGCAGCACTTCCTATACAAAGTGAGTGTGTCTCTTGTCCTTCTATATAACGAGTGTACCAGCTAGGGTAGGTAAGGTTATGCTGCCGGTGCATAGAGATCTGCCTGTCTCTGCCTCTCGAGTGCTGGGATTAGAAGCACGCCCTACCATCCCCCAGTCTGAAAGTTCACATTTTAAAAAAAATGCCACTTCTAAAATATGCATCTTAGTTTTGAAAATCAATTGATTTTTTTGTCTGGGTGTTGCTGGAGGATATACTGGTGTTGTTAATATGATATGGTCTGCAATATAAAAGTATTAGTTAGCTAGTATTCCTTTACCTAACCATAAATTCTTTAAGTGCTAGGTTTGGATTTTCTTCTTCCTTCATTCCCACATGGAAGGACTGACAGATCAGGAACTAAAATCTTCACATGTATTATGACATCGATCATTCTTTTTGTTGGTTCATTGTGCATGTCTGTGCATGTGTGTGTGGCGGTTGGAAGACAACGGAAGGAGGCATTTCTCTCCTTCCATCATTGAAATCCAAGCTAAAATTCTGATCCCCAGCTCTTGTGGCCAGCACCTTTACCCTTGCTTTCTCCAAAGATTTTAGGATCATATACATTCAGAAAAAGAACTACGAAATCTGAATTTAGTTTTCTCTAAAGAGAGAGGGAAATCCCATTTTTATGACTTAGGACATATTTAATTGTTTTCCATAGCTGAACTTCCAGCATATTTTCTAAACTGTCTATTAAGGAACAGTAAAAAAAAAAAAAAATCAAATGTCATTTTGGAAAGCGTTTTCTAATTTGGGGACAAAGTTGGGTTCGGGTGGGGTGAAGTTCTGTGTGTTTAATGTTGTGGATGATTTACACAGAAATTTTATTTTACAATTGAGTTCAGTTAACCAACTATAGGAAAGCCTAACTTCCTGTGAAGACTATGCTCTAACTCATTGTGTCTTGAGAATCACCTATGAACTAAGATTTATTATGTATTTAGGTGCTTTAAGCCCATGAAAAAGGTGATGCATTAAAAAAAATCTTTAAGATTCAGTCCATTTATTTTTTTTTCCTTAAACTTGACACCATGTGTCTAGTCATTTTTTTTAATGTATTTCCAGAAGCACCTCTTCCTCTCTGGCACGTGGTCTGAGGGTATTTGGCTTAGCCTCCTATTAGCTGCCCCCCTTCTTTTGGTATCTGCAGTATACCCTCTCTGGTCATTGTCCCATTTCTGGCTACACCTGCCCACTCACTCATGAAGTCTCTGGAATCAATGATTTGCTGCTGTTTTGTTTTTGTGACGGAGGAAGAGTTACTCCCCAAGACAGGTGATAGTCATTGAGGTTCTTTTTCTACTTGGGATCTTAGATTCTTCAGATTTTACTTGTATCTGAATTTTATAAGCCATTTAAAATTTTTCTTTTTATTATAAACGTTTTTTTCTACATGCCTATTTTTGTACCATGTATATGCCTACAATACAAGAAGCCGGCCAGCTTAACATTCCTTAAAACTGTTGGTTTGGTTATCCAAAGGTGGCCAGGGCTCTTAACCTTGGAGTAAGAAGAGACTTGATGAAGAGTGGATGGTCTCAAGCAGTTAAAAACAGCCACAAGTCTCCTCATCCCTGCAAGAGCCTCAGATGCTGTCTTTGGGTATCTTCTTTGGCAAAGTCAGTTTTCAAAGTCAATGCTAAAGTTTTGGGATGGGGCTGGGGTGTGGAATAAGAAAATGCTGGAAAATAGAAGAGGCCACACAGTCAGGGCTTCAAACCACTGCATCTGCTTTCCTGAAGTGGGGTCCCTCCGAGAAAAGGTTTGTAAGGGGGAAACCTCTGTGTCTTTCTCTCCTGATGCCAGTTGGCACACATCCCGCTGCGTGTCTTTCGCTCCACTCCAGGCTAGTTTGTGTATTAAAGTGTTATCAATAGTGTTATGGAGCAGTCCTGCTTAATAGTTACCCCTGGATGTGCTGGCTGAGCTCCTCCGCTGAGCTGGGTCATAGGTAAAATTTCACTGTTGGCACTCTTTTTTTTTTTTAAAGGCTAAATGCATTTACATAACGTGTGATGTTTGTGTTGGTGTCTAAATTAGATCCTGACTCAGGGTTGCCCTCTTTTCCTTCCTCCGGGTTCCCAGGTGGCTGCAACATACCAAACTTTGAGATTTCAGGCTCCCAGGGCTCATCTTCCAAATGATCCATCCCAGGAAGGTGATTTTCGTGTAATAATTTTCTGCGAGGAGTTTTAACCTCTTTTGGCGCATTTCTATTATTTCTTTGTCCTTACTGGTGGTTACACCAGCTCCCAGCTTAATATCATTTGCACATTTCATTAATATGTGGCTTACTCCCTCTTCGAGATCCTTAATAAAGATGTTAAATTAGATTGTATCTGACATTGACCCCTGGGGCACTGCAATGCTTTAACGATATCCCGGCTCCCTGCCTATAGAGTTCTCACAGAATGCACGAGGCGCAGCTTCAACCTGGGATAAATCTTCAATTTGAATTCTCAGGCAGAAGTCAAGTCATGTGGTTTGGGATAGCTTGACATTGCCAGAACACACTTGTAGTTGCTAGGAAGTCATATTTTAGCAATTAAGTTCAAGTTTGCCAGAATGATATGTCAGATTGCCAATCTGCTGACAATTACAGGAGTATGTCTCTCTGTCCGGCTTAATGTGCTTCCATCAAACTGAGAAGGGGGCTCGTTTTCTAAAATGAAACTCAGCTTTTTTCACTTCAAGCCTAGCAATCACCCTTCACCAGGCTTTAAACAGCATGTCTTCTGTGTTCCAACGATGAGTTGTTAAAGAAGCAGTTCCATCAATACAGCCAGGGAGACAAACTCCAGGAAAGCGTACCAGGTGCCCCAGTGAGAATCTGCATGCGCAGCCAATGTTCAACTTTCCAAAATTTACAAGTTCTGTTTCCAAATTGGAAACATTTATTATTTTTTTAAAGAGAGGGTATAATACCATATGATGTTCTTGGCATGAAATGGAACTCTCTCAGTATTTGGTAAAATCAGAGAAATCTATGGACTTACTTCAGAAGCAAAATTTCTTCATCTAAGCTCAAGGATAGTGCCTTCAAAAATAAGTTGCATTACCAGATCTTTCCAAATGATCAAATATAACCGACTTCTCTTGTTAGATGCCTGGAGATAGACCTTTGTAGCTTTGCAGAGCTTTCCTGTTTTCTCTGTCTGCTCAGGCACAGATATTGCAATGACTCTGATTCTAACAGAAGGGAGCCATTCGAGATGCATCGCAACCAGTGTTCACAAGGGGTCTTGCAAACACAGCTTTGCAGAACGATAAACCCAGCCGAAAGCACCTTTCTATCCATTCGAGATGATTGCGCTCCTCTGGGAGGCCATTTTCAGGCTGTCCTCATCATCAGGTGACTGATTCTTGTGTCTCAACAGCTCTGCTGCATTGGGAAACCTGAATTCCAGAACACGGCAGTGGATCTCGCAGGGTCTCTTGTTTGTCCCCTGTAGGCCCCCTCCCCTTCACGCCACCTCAGTGAGTAATGATAGACCTCACTTGAACTGAGAAATGAGCAGGTCATTCAGGCAACAGAACTAGATAGAGTAGCCAACCTGTGTAATGGAACACTTCAGCGCAGTTTGCTTGAGGTGAACGGTCCTTCATGCTTGTCTTCTATTTTGAAAGTATCATTGGGCATAAGAACATTAAGTTATATTCTTGTTGTCAGAGATTTCATTATCTGGATGCAAGGTAAAGAGGTGTGTGTAAAGAATCAGCAGAATCTGAGAATATGAAAACTGGAGAGACTTGATGGGCACACATGCCCACTTTCTAGGGCTTTCTCTTTGATCTGGAGAGACCTCCTCCTTAGTGACCCCTTTGCTGGCTTCTAGACCTGTAGAGTTGTCTAGCATCCTTCCTCTTGATCTCTTTGTGTTCTTATTCAACAATTACATCTTAAAGCCCAGGGAGCCCTGGAGACTCACACAGGTGGTGGATCTTTCTTCTTTAACCCTGTGCTGTGAGATAGACTGGGCCTAACACACGTCCAGGGTAATCCAGCTTTTGTATCACCAAAGCTGCCAGTCTACAGATGTGATGGGGGGGGGATATCATGGCTTCAGTCTGCAGCTGGTATCTTTGGATGACTGATTTAGTTATGGCATTGTTGACCTTGCCTGTATTCAAGATAAAAAAATGCCAGCCGTGCTACAATCGGCACACAGGTCAGGATGGAGTTGTTCTTTATCATTAACCCTAATTAGAAAAGAGAGATGCTCCTGCTGTGCCCGTCTTTGCCCTTCCTTTTTAGGAAGGCCAAATGGGAGGTTCAAATGCAGCCCCTGGCACCTGGAAGTGGAACCCAGTCCCAAGAAAAGAACACCCAGTGCCAATTTCAGAGTGTGTGTGAGCAGCGGTAGAAGATCAAGAAAAGCTTTAGAACCTCACGTTTGCTCTAGTGTGAACCAAGGCAGCTTTCCGCCCGGAGTGGGATTTGCTTGCTTGTCAAAACTGAGCAGAATATCGTAAATCGTGTTTTTCTCATATCTTAGGCTTATTTATACTTCTCCAATTTAAAAAAAAACCTGCCTACAATAATTATCCAGCAAGTAATCGAACATTATTTTATATGGGCAATATGATTTTTTTGCAATAGATTATGGAATCTGTTTTAGAATGGATAAAGTTTCTGGTATTTTATGCCATTCTAATCTTTCAGCCAAAGGCTTACAAAATTTTGCAAAACGTCCTAAGTAATAATAATAGTGATGGTGAAGTCCTTAGGTAGCCAAGAGCTACACATGAAAGCATCTGAAAATATATCATGTACTTTAGTTTATAAACCCTTGACAAAGCAGTTTTTACCTTGGATATAACGAAAGTGATAGAAAAACATTGGGATGACATTGGGCACATACAGTAGTAATGTTAAAAAAAACCATCTCTCTACACACACGTGGATATATCTTGAGTTTGGATGCATGCGTATTTTAACCATTCTCTTGTGCACTTGTTTTGTGTGTGTGAATTGATCACAGGAGCAAAAGTAGAGATGCCACTTAAAATAGCAGCTGGGTGAGTGGCCATTTCACACACTCGTCGCCTAGAAGACAGTTTGAGGAATCATGGTAACATGTCATTCTCTGTAATTTGGAAGTTTGGTTGTTTTTTAAATGTGTGTGCTTCCATATCTATTACTATTATTAATCTGCATCCATCCTGAGTGCCAGAAATGAAAGGTTTTTTATTTTATTTTATTTTTTTTGATAAACGTAGTTGAAGCGACAGTTTTGCTGGCTCTCACATTGGCCACCTTTGCTGTGTTATGATCAAATGCTCTCTCCAACTCTGCAGTTTTAGATTTTTGAAACTGGATTGAAGCTTATTTAGTGTGGATAAGTTTAAAACTTAAAGGTTTCGTCCTTTAAAAATGAGGATCTAATATGAAATGACTCTGAAGCGTTGTAAGATTTCGTAAAGTGTATGAATGAGAACGGATTTTTATAAAACTGGATTTTTCTCACCAGGGGGGCTTTTATTGTAATTCTGACTCATTGGAAATTTAAAAGTAGCCATCCCTGCCACATCTATCTGAGGATATACACATAGGATTGCTTGGAGAGCGTGGCAGCGGGAAACAGGACAAAGCGTTCAGAGCTGAGGGTCTGGAGACAAGACCGGGCTTTGAGAATTGACAACCAGAATCTAGGACCGCTCTAGAGACAAGCCTTGCCTTTTGTGGACAAGAATTTCTCCTTACCCGGTGGTCAGTCGGCGCAACAAGCAATCCGGAACGATGCCAGAGGTAAACAGAGGCGATAAAGACGAGGGGGTCCGTGCATTTTTGTTTACCTTCCGTAAAGTTCAAATCATGCATCATCTCTAATGAGCTTGATAAAGCAGGATGAGGCAAATGTGCCATAATTCATCACGCTTCCTGTTTCAAAAGTGACAGGCAACCTATGCGAAAAGTCTTTATTTTGTAGCAATGCAGACGGAAAATAAAAAGACGAAGCGCGATCATCACATTTAAAACGGCATCTGTTGAGGGACTCTTAATAGCCACGTCCAGTATGGAAAATTGTCCGGAATTAGGTTCTGCTTTGTTACTACTACACCAAAACCTCCTGTTAGTGCCTATAAAGAAGCATTCCGTTTTAAATATTTTGCTGAAATCTGGGAGGAAAAAAAAATTTAAACCTTTGCAAAATTTTATGGACAATGTACTTTCTCATCTGCAGTTGTTAGAAAGGCACCATTAGCTTCATGCTGTCCTGTTAAAGTACGGCACGAAATGCTGAGAGGTCTAAATGAAATTCATCCAGTAAAGAACAATAATGTGCTCGGAGCAATTTTCCGAGGGCGTTTGCTTATTTCTAGCAATGGCTCTACAAATGCCTCTCCTTTTTTGCTCAACGATTCCCTTTGGAAATCAACCGCATTATCTTATAATACAGACCTGAGCATCTGAGACCTCACGCAAGAGCACAAGGGGCATCTTCTGAGACTATGGGACCGAATCCCATCCTTAAAGCTTCAAGTCATTCTGCAGAGAGGCGAGGGAAGGGGAGGTGCGCACAAATCATGGATGGAAAGAAAGAGTGACTTCTCACCACGTTTCAGAACGGCATATCCTTCCCTATGCTGTCTCAAAACATGTCTCTGTAATGAGTGAAGAAGGCAATTTGTCTTTAGTAAGAAGTTTAGCGATCGTGTTTATTTAAAGCCATAATCTGCATGGTTATGAACAAATAATAGAAATGCTATGTAAGGAAAAGGAGCCTTTTGTGTTTAGGATTTGAGAAGTGTATTTACACAAAGATTTCAAGTACAGAAACACACTTGGTTCTAAATAATTGCAATTTATGAAGCCTTGAATCTTCACGCTGAGGAGTGGGGTCAAGGGCTCCGGGCTTAAGAGGAAAGTTTTCTCTCTAGCAGTCCCCATACATTAGGTTGCATTCTGCCTAGTAGATTGACAGCAAACAGCCCCGTGGGACTTACAGTAATTGATTTTATATGGTATGAATTGATGCAGGGTTGCAAAGCCAGCTCCATCATGGTTCCGTCCTTATCATTGGCCCTCTGTGTAACGGCATTCCAGTGACCAACAGCCCAGGCTACTTACCACTGAATTATTAATACATCAAATCAGATTTTAAGTAAATTGTTTTATTTGGCTGGGGGGTGGGGTTTAAGGAGAGTTTCTTTCTGTTATCTTTGAGTTTTATTGTAGGAGAGGAAAGTGTAAAACAAAAAGATTATCTAAATCTTTCTAATCTACCCAAATTTATTCTGTATAATGAAACGCCTAATTGAGATCTCACAAACGTTTATTCGTTTGGGATCTTGCCCAAAGTAGCATTTCTGTATGGATGGTGGCTCTTCCTTCTTTGTCCCGGTCCTGGCAGAGAAGGTGAAAACCCTTAACAGTCCTTTGAGAGTCCTTTAGGAGGAGTGCAGGGAGGAAAGGAAGAAACAGGGACTCCTAGCTCAGCAACAGATCTGAGGGAGTGATGTGCCACCTTTACTTCAGGGTCTAGGGCTAATCTCCTGTACAGTAATGTCAGGCTGGAAACTCGGTCAGTACTCAGTTCAGTTTACTCATTTGATTGACCTTGTTACATAGATCACAGCATTGCTGTATTTCCTTCTGTCCCACTGCTCCCCTTTCCTACCAAAGACTTTTTTTTTCCTTTTAAGAGAAGGATATAGGACTGGAGAGCCGGCTCAGCAGTGAAGAGTGCTTGTTGTTCTTCCATGGGACCCAGGTTTGGTTCCCCGCACCCACTCACAGCAACTGTAGCTCTAGTACCGGAGATTCTGACGCCCTCTTTAGGCCTCTACAGGTACTGCACATATTTGGCACACAAAGATACAGGTAGGCCAACCACTCATAAACATAGTGAAATACAAGTTAAATATGAAATATAAATATGAAAATAGAAACCCTTGATTAAAAAGCAGAAAAATTTAATCCTAGAGTTTATTAAATTAATAATTTAGATAAGTTATCTTCCTTCTTATGCCTTAAATAATTACTCACATGTCTTACTATTCATATACTTCCACAAAGTTTTTATTACTGTCCTGTTTATTCTTCAGTGAAAAAGTCTGGTGAATTTATCTTCTACTGTTCTTAAGAAATCAATCAACCAGCTACCTTTATTTTACTTATATTTTCTCTCAAAGGCCTCAAAATAAGGTGAAATCAAATAGTTATTCGTGGTGTGCACCTCAGATCCTCAGAGAACTTCAACAGCAGTTTACTGCAGGGAGAGGGGGGGATTCAGAGAGAGGAGGAATCTCGAGCAAGTTGGCCCACACCTTTAATTCCAGTGTTCAGAAGGCAGCAACAGCCAGATCTCTATGAGTTAGAGGCCAGCCTGATCTTCATAGTGAGTTCCAGAATAGCCAGTGCTGCATAGAAAGACCCTGAATCAGAAAAACAGAAAGAAAGAAAGAAAGAAAGAAAGAAAGAAAGAAAGAAAGAAAGAAAGGAAGGAAGGAAGGAAGGAAGGAAGAATAAAGAGGAGGAAGCAGAAGCTTGATGCTTTTCTCTTCTAGGATTTGTTGTGTTTTTCTAACAAACGTCCAGCTGGATGTTTGGCCACTGGACTGCAGCATTGGCTGAAGGAAGTTCCTTGAGAATATATGACTAAAACTTTCTCCTAGAGACGGCAGGACCAAGGAAGCCAGTACTTCACACTCATCTTTGGTGACAGGATGGATGGACAAAGCTGTGGGTCCTCCACAATTTCAATAAAAAACAAGCGAGTCCTTTGGAACCGTGGAGGTAGGCTGGGGACACAGCCGTGACCCAGAGCAAGAACTGAAGGTTGTATTTGCTGGGCACATTCTGTTTAATCACAGACACTAACCCTCTCCCTCACCCCTGTCTTCCTTCTCCTCCTCTTTCTCTCGTTTCCCTCCCACTTCTCCCCTTCTCTGTTTTTTTCTTCCTTCCTCCTCTCCTTCTTTGTCTTTCTCCTCCTCTCATCCTCCATATCCTTCTCCACATCTCCTGTCACAATCAGATCTGCCAAAGGTTTGCTGACCAGTCAGAGGATGCTTGCATCCCGGTACAGATGTCATCGGTGAGGACTCTGGCCCATGGTTCTTTCTTACCACCCCATAAATTTATTTACTCTCTGAGGTTTAGTCTAAATGCGCTACTTCTCCTTTTGAATTTGTGACTTAATTACATCCAACGAGAAAAGGAAGAACGTTTGAGATCATGGGAAATTACGAAACATCTGTGCTTGTCTAAAATCCAGGCAGCCACATCAACAAGCCAGTACACCATCCCTATCAGCAGTGGAAGAAAGGTACTAGATGTGACACTCAATCCAGGCCGTGAATATTTTTTACATGACTGTGGGAAGAGACTGTGGCTAGGCAACTCATCTCAAACAAAAATAATTAAAATTCTTTCGTTGTGATGAAATTCATGTAAAACCCAAGTTTGTTGAGTTCCGAGAGAGGAAGCAGAGGAGAACTGGAAGTGTTGACCAGACAGGACACTGGATTCCTGTGAGAGCTGGGCAAGTAACTTTGTTTGAAGATGCTAGTGGTCTGCATTAATTGCCACCAAAGCAAACTGCTTCTCTGGCCCAGATGGGGATCAGGAAGTGGGACTCAGCTCTGCCAGGGGGATTCAGGGTCCACCTCCTTTAAAACAACAGGATTTTTGCATTTGGAACGCAGGAAACCTAATTACACTCTGCATGCTGGCAAATTCTCTTCAGTCTACCAAACCCAGGATGGGGTGGGGTTAGGGGAACAGTGGCAGAAACTGAAAGGCCAAAAAAAGAGAAAAGAGTCCCTAAGACCTAATGAATCCAAACTAAACACCTCTCCACAGAAATGTCAAACATTTCTCTTAGCACAAAACAAGGCTTAAAGAATCCCCTGCTTTTGTCTCTGGCCTAATTCCTTAAGCAGAGAGGGGGATTTTCCTCTGGGAGTGTTATTTCACAAAGAGAGAAACAGCAAATAAACAAAAGACCCTCAAAGAGAGAGAGAGTATAAATAAAATTCATGAGTCCTTAAAGAGTTTACCCTGAAAGAACGTGGAGGGTTATCGCCACTAAAGCAACAACTGGAGGAGAGAGTGAGTGTGTGGAGGGACAGCCAGATATCAAAAGAGACAGACTTCATTTCATGTTGTTCAGAGAAAAGTGCACCTGCACGCTTTCGGTGTGCAAGAGATTACCAGAGCCCCCTGTGAATTGTAGCTTTCTTGTATCGAGATTTTAAAACACACCTTCAGGATGTAATTTTTTTTTTAATTGAAAAACTACAGGTGACGAATGTTGTTGTTTGATTAAAACAAATGATCATGAAAGAGTTCTCAGAAAAAAGTTATCTTACCAAAGAAAAAGAAAAACCAAAAAGAGGGAAAAAAAATTCTCCTCTTTCCTATCTCTCTTTCTCTTTGTCTCTCTCTCTCTCTCCCCTTCTCTCTTCTGTTTGTGTGTGTGTCTGTAAAGTTAATTTTCTGCTTTTAATAGTTATCCTAAAAAATGAATATTTTCTGTCTCCCCCCTCAAAAATTTTTTTTAGTTGAACAAAAGAAAAGTTATAATTTACTAAACAAGAAGTTTTGGGTTAAAAGAAGAGGAAAAGAATGTTTGAACCCTGAACTATCTAGTTTCCTGGTAAATTATACAACAATATAAGAGTGTAGTAGTTAATAAAAGTCAGGATGGGGAAAGGGTACGGGATGCGTTTGGAACAAAGGCAAGATTTCAGTATTAATGCAGCAGGCAGACAGAAATAAATTGTTATTAAGATAAAGAAGCAGAGGTGGAGGAGACCACTTGATTATAAATTATAGAGCAAGCACTCGCCTTTTCAAGAGTGTGTATGTGTTTATTAGACATCGCAATCTACTTTGAGGGTGACTTAAAACAATGCTGATAATGTTAAAAGCCCCAGCCCAGGGGCCATCTAGACAAGTGGAGTTTAAAGGCGGAGGTGGGGTAAAAAGCGTGGTTCTACCAGCAGGCTTAAGTTCTGTGCCTGGGAGAAGGGCGAGGATTTAAGCGCTTGCAGAGTTTAGATTGAGTCTTATCCTGACGGGCCCGTCTCAGTGAAATATCTGAAACATTCGGCCCCACGAGATTAAAAGAACAGTGCTTATATTTAGCATCTGCTGCGCCCGACTCCAACTTTGCTACTAATAAAATTCAGCTCTATGGAAAAGAATTTGAATTCCAGCTGGGCAGTTTTCAAAATAAGATGAAAAAGTTAAGCGGGCAGTTGGTGTGTATTTAAGGCTCCAAACACCTTCCCCCTAAGAAGCCTTGAAGGAGTTAATCCCTTCTCAAGATAATCCACTAAAGAGCATCCTTCATTATGATGTTAAAAGCAAGGATCAGTGCCGGGGAGTGGGACAATGGGACAGGGGCTTTGCAGTGCCCACCGCATTCTTCCCAGGTTAGAAACAGAAACTGGTCTGACTCCAGCTGAAAAGAGGAGACTTTGCTCTGAGCCACAGGCGCAGATGGAAGGAAAGGAGCAAGAAAATCTTCCAGATTAACAAAATCCCTCATTAGATAATTTTTGGGGTTGCTAATCTTTCTGATTACAAAAAAAGGAGGAATGTTTCTATATAATTCAGTAGTTACCCAATGTGGGATCACTTTTGATTTCTTTGATTAAAGAATATTGAATTTTTCTTCCCTCACCATAAATTCAATGACCATGGAACCCACGAGGAACTTTCACCAATGCTTGTACTAAGGTGAAATGTTATTTTACTGCCAGACTTTATTTCTTAAAGACTTTTAAAATCATTTCCCATGAAATGAGCAGACAACTGTTTTGTTTGTAGACAAATGAATTTAAAACATCAGATTTTAAGACATTATCTATTTTAACATCTTGTTCTAGAACAGTTAATTGTATTGATCATACAATTTACTATGTGAAAGACTTGACTATTGCAAAATATTTTATAAGGCTCAATTTAAAAAAAATATATCAACCTTGAATCAGTATCTTAGATAAATGGGATGGCAAACGTTGGGAATATTTTATTGCTGTTTACTTTACTTTGTTTTTTGAAACAGGGCTCACTCTATAGACCCTAAGGCATAGGACTCACTGTGTAGACCAGGACTCACTGTGTAGACCATGACAACCTTCCAATTTACATAGCTCTTCTGGCTTCTGCCTTCTTAGACCTGGGATTCAAGGTACGCTGTCACATCCAGCTAAGAAAATATTCTTAAATTACAAAGTGTAAATACATGTTTTTTTGGAAAGGCATATTTAATTTTAGGAGACTTCACCATGGGCCTACAAGAAAACTCATCAGATAAAGTGGCTTTCTGTGCAGACCTAACAAACTTAGGCCTGAGTTTGATCCCAGTGAACCACATAGGGTGGAAAGAGACAAATGATTTGACAAAATTGACATGGATCTCTACATGTCTGTCATGGCCAGTGTCTCCAACTCGCATCACACACATGGGCACACACACACACGCGCGCGTACTCGCACACCTATTAATTAATTAATTAATTAATTTTAAAGCAACTTCTTCATTGGCATTGAATCAAGCAGGGATGTTTGTTTTGAGGAGTCGATTTTGGGAGAAGTTGGCTCAGCCTCCCAGGCACTGTGTTGGTCTCACATGCTCTCCATCCCCCAACTATGAAACTCTCTGCAGCTGTATTCAAAATCCTGAGTTCTGACTCCAGCCTTCCAACAGCTGTAGCTGTGGGTAGACCTGGGCGATGATAGGAGTTCTTGGGGCATGTGTCAGCGTAATGGCTAACTGTAGGAAACAGAGAGACTGTTTAGAAGAAAAAGAGACAAAGATGGACGTGATTCGATTTGAATGGGCTGAGAGAACCATCTGGACATTGGTAAGACAAATTATTTGAAAGGGTAGAAGAGTCAGTAAGAAACACACAAATTCGTGGAACCTGGTGACAGACATAGGATTATATGGAGAGGTCTCGAAGCCAGCAGTTTAAGCAGAGGTTTATTAATATCTCATTTCCACAAGACGCCCACATAAGGGCAACTATCTTTGGTGTCAGATCTTCGGTGCTTACTCAGGATGTGGCTTGGTTCTGTTGGCCTACCTGTATGATGCACTGAGGCAAGACCAATCAAATCAAGAACTTGCCAATTCAGTAACTCTCACCAGGCAGCTTGATCTGGAGATCCCCAAGTTTCACTTTCCAAAGCCGGGGTTCCAGATGGATCATCCCACCAACTAGGTATTCACATGTGTTTGGGGGATCTGAACTCTGGTCCTCCTTCTTGGCACAACCTCTGAGCCATCTCTTCAGCCCTACTTCATTATTTTAAAGGGAAGTGATAGGCAATGTTAGGAAATTGCTATAAAAGATTTGATCTGTCAGAAAGAAGTTTTTCTTACATCATATTTTTCTACATGAATTTTCATAACAATAGTGATAATGATAATACATTACTCCACATAGACCTGTTGTTTGCATTCATTTTACTTTCTATGCTGTTGGTGAGAGCGAGTCACTGGGAATTAATGCAAGTACTTGTTCTTGAGACCTTTGGGTCCTGTTGATGGTGAAGGGTTTGGAGAGAAGCCCAGCTGGAGAACACCTGCCGAGCATCTGGGAGGCTGGATTCACTCCCCAGCACTGCTTTAAAAAGGAAGATGTTTGATAGTTTACTCTTTCCCTCATTCCTCTGGGTTTAGGAAGAATCCAGACTCTTTATTTTCACTCTGGGAAAATTTCAGGAACTTCAAAGAGAGGCCTTCTGCTAACTCGGGGATAAGACTTGCCTCTGCTTTGGATTCCATTCATTCATTATTATGTTTACTGAGCCACATTTATCATGAACACAAAGCAGGGTTTATATACAATTTGCTTTCTGTTTATTGTTGCCTCACTTAATCCTCCTGAAATTCGTGTAAAATATTATTACTAGCTTTTATCCTAAAAGATGAAGAGAGATTTAAAAATATGGTCAAGGATATAGTGTTGGTGGGGAAACAGGCAAAGTCAGAATTTTCTTCATGTGTCCCAAGGAGGCTTGATGTGTTCCTGCCCTAGATTTTTCCAGAACCAGATAGGTCCAGGAGTTGCTCATGGGTGGGAACCTCTAGCCTCTTTTGGTTACTTTATGACTGGAACCTCCTGGCTTCTATCACTGTTCTGCCCCCCTGACTTTGCAGTCAGAGTTGTGAGTTCCTTTTGCTAGCTGATTGGCCATCTGAGGCTGAGGAACTCAGCAAAGGATCCTCATATACCACCGCTAGGACATGCATGGATGTGTGCATGTATGCATGCGTGCGTGTGCGTGTGTGCGTGCGTGTGTGTGTGTGTGTGTGTGATGGAATGAGTGTCCTTAAGCGTATGGTCTTGGCTTCTGCCTTCAGAAGAGTGTGGTACATCAGAGAAGTGCCTTGGTTTAGGGAAGTTGTGTTTTGTGGCATGCAAGTTAAAGGAAAATGAAGCTGAGTTTTTTGTTTGCTTGTTTGTTTGGTTTTCATTTTCATAGACTACCTGCATTGGATAAGTGTCCAATAACTACTAATTGAATTCAATCCTTTTTGACAAAATTAAGAAAAAAAACCCCTGTGGATCACAAGATTTTCCTGGGTTAAGAAGCAATTTTCAGTTCCCAACTTAATCAATAATGATTTGCGGATTCACTATCCCCCCCCCCCCCCCAGTTCATACTCCTGGCGGCTCCATGATTTTCATCCTTTATCTGACACATAAATAATTTGCTCTTAATCAGAATGGAGCAGAGCTGCCCTTCCTTTATCACCACTTCCATTCGGTTCTCAGACTCTTCGGTTTCTGGGTAAGACTTGGAAGTCATTCACCTGCCCATTTATTCTGCATTGTCCTCATCGTCTTAAGAACTAAACCATGAAGAAGCCATTGCTGGCTGGAACACAGAACACAGTCCCCTGAGCTGAACCAAACATCTAGTCTACTGATTATCCCAAATCAAGGACAGCTTGCAGGAAAGAGGCCAGTGATGATGAACTTACATCAATGAGAACTGAAATCATGTATGTAACAGGGAAAACACTGTCCAGATAGTGAAAACCAGTGGTTGACATTGCTAGGCACCAGGACATCTGCCACTTGCTTTGTTTATGCCATGAGTCTTTTTCCTTACAGACATATTTTGTACATGCATCTTAAATATGCCCTTGAAATGAATGGTAGGGTTATTCCCCTAAAGCATCATTTATTATCAATTATTGCACATTCATATGCCGTAAGTACTATCACTTATGTCTATATTGCTATTCAAAGTTAGAACTGAAAAACAACAATCTCCACATTGTAAAGCTATAAGAAATGTTTATAACTTGTGTGATTGGCCTAAGAGCATACACACCCACTAGACTGGATGCAATGCAATTCTAAATAATAAAAACAGAAAGGTTGGCTTGATATGTTTTCTTTTAAGAATGAGCAAAGATGAATACATTTTGATAATTTTTGAAATACCCAAATCAGATAAATTTGTTTTTGTTTTTTTAAATTTATTTATTAAAGATTTCTGCATCCTCCCCGCCACCGCCTCCCATTTCCTTCCCCCTCCCCCATCAAGTCCCCCTCCCTCATCAGCTCGAAGAGCAATCAGGGTTCCCTGACGTGTGGGAAGTCCATGGACCACCCACCTCCATCCAGGTCTAGTAAGGTGACCATCCACACTGCCTAGGCTCCCCCAAAGCCAGTACGTTTAAAAATTATTCTTTTGGGGATGGACAGATAGCTCAGTGGTTAAGAGCACTGACTCCTCGTTTAGAGGATCTGGGTTTAATTCCCAGCACCCTCATGGCAGCTCACAACTGTCTGCCACTCCAGTTCCAGGAGACCCGATACCCATGACAAAGCACAAATGGAAACGAAACAAATAAATAAATAAGTAAAATAATTCTTTTCAAACCCTTTGAGGAAACCCACTACTTTGTAAGCTAGTTTAAAATATAATTAATAAGAAAAGAAACGAGCTTAGACAAGGGCACTCTGCAGAGGTGGACACTGCTTCTCCCAGAAGTCCTGAGTTCTTAAATGAAAATCTCAGTGTCAGGCATGGGATATTTTCCCATTAGTTATTGGTCAGGTTAGTCCCAGCAGAGCCTTTCCTGCCCCCGATCCAAACAATGCAGGCTGTTGCCATTGCCGTGGTTAACTACCAGAACTGATGGTAAGACCCTATGGCTGTGGACACAACACACCTTGGTTTCAGGACGCAGAGAAGTCTATCTGAAACTGACCTGAGACTTCTCTGTTAGCTTTCATAATACTCTCCAGGTCACTGGAGGAGAAAAGCCATCAGTGTGATTCATTACCCAGAACCTAAGCGTGCATGTTACAGAGCCAATATGCCAGCAAGACAAGTCAAAGGAGTAATAGTGGCACAAAGGTTACAAGGACAACCAACCACTTTTACATTGGATTTCAGGCCCACACCACAAGAAGAAATTCATGACCAGTACTGTAACAGGTCCATGACTTAGAGATGGCAGGTCCTTGGCTGGGAGTGGGGATATATTACTGCCTTTTTGCCAGTTGGATATCTTGTTCAGCTGCCTTCCAAATATTTATTTATACACAATGATGAGCTCAGCCCTCAACCTTGGCCAGAGAAGCTTCTCTATGCAGAGTCCAGCAGTTAATACAGAGACAGAGTGGTGTTATTTTGAGCATAGGTGACTATTATGCATCCCTCAAGGCCTGGGAAACACTGAGAAAGAAGGCATGGCAAAACATAAGACTTGGAGGGCTTAGAAGGCTCCCATGAAGTGCTGCTTCCTGGATATGCCATGACCATTGCACAGTGATCTTTTACAGTTATTGTAAGTACCTGCACAGGGTCAAGCCAACAAGATCAGAATTCCTCCTAAGGAAATAATCTAATTAAGATGTGAGAATTTTTCTTTTCAGCAACTGTTGTTTATCCCCGCAACAGTGTGAAGAATAACTGAATAAGTGTTGGTATTCCTGTCCGGTGTGAACACACAGAAGCCACTCAAGAGAATAAGACATCATTATGCATTACTGAATGCATTTTTATATATTACTGAATTTGAGAAAGATGCTCAAAATAGCTAGTTAATGCAATTATGATTATTATTTTTAAATATGATTTTTTTATATAAGGATGCTCATTAAGATGGTATTTGCTTCTCTAGATGGAATAAAATCAGACAAGTATAAAGAATTATATCTGATATATGTATCTTCTGTAATAACCACATCTCTGGATGAAATTTTCAAGGCTTTTTTTTTTTTCTTGTTGGTGGGCTTGGAATTCACCATGTGAAATAGGCTAGCCTGGAAAGACTTTTCAAGACTTTTGAAACACCTATACTGCCTTCATAGCTAGGAGCAGAGAACACTACTTCTAAGGTTTAAGTTGTAGAGCAATATCATCTTCAGGTCCATCTGTCTACCTTCAAAGGTCATTGTGTGACTTCTTTCTGCAGTGTGCCAATGATGCTTTGACAATGGCTACTTTCCCATTTTCATGGCAGTAGACAAAAGTACTACCCCTCTCTCATGCGCTAGGTGTAGGATCTCATATGACCTCAAAGGGGTCACACACATTTGCAGAAGGCATAAGTCAATCCAGCTTAAGTGGCCTGGTGACATCAGCAGATTTTGCACAGCCAATAAGCACTGTCCTCTCTGCTGTACACTTCCTGTCATGTGGAGGTCTGGAAAAACTAACCATGTCTTCTAGAACTCAACTAGAGTTGAACCTACAGCTAAGTCATAGAATTTCTCCGGAAATAAGATTTCAGAGTGTTTATAGGGCAAGTCTAAATTCTTTGAAGTGAATTAAACCTTGTATGTTGACTAAAGATTCCAGAAGCTGGATGCTATGCCTTTAAAAACAGTGACAGCCCATACTATCCGACAAACCACCTTTGAGTGTCCTTTGGAAACCACCCGTGACAGGTTGTTGCTTTGGGCTTGATAATCCATTGTTCAAAAAAGTCCAAGAAACACACATATTCTCCTGAACAGCTTCTTGTCTTTTTTTTTCCCTGTCAATCCTTACCTTTTATTTTCAGAAGAATTTCATGTGACCCATGCCAACCTCAATTTTATCCTTAAGATGATTTGTTTGTCTGTGCGCCAGCACAATAACAGTGTGCGAAGACTCACGTGAAACCAACACAATCAGAAATGAAACCATAAAACATCTGCCCACACAGGGCTCCAATTGAGCCTGCTCTTTGAGACGGAGAATGTGCCATTTATTTATCCCATGATGTAGCCAAAGTGTCCTGTGTTTCTTGACTGGACCATGCTGTGCTCCCACCCCCAGAACAAATCTCTCATGTCTCAGCCACTTAATCTCTTCCTTAGTCCTCTGAGACAGGGCCTATATACGAGAGCTCGGCTTCTTCAGCAAGAAAAAATTCCGCTGAGCCTCCTGGGGAAATCACCTTTATCAGGACACCTGACACGTTCCTCTCCATGTACTGAGTACATGGAGAAACTTCCAGAAGACCACTTCAGAGTCAGTGACAGAATTTTCTAGAAGATATCTTCAGAAAAGGGCAAGAGTAACTTTACTGTTGCCCAATTAGGAAGCTTACATATGTATTCTTTTTTAATTACTCACAGATCCTATAAAAAGTAATAACACAATTATTTTTAGCAGTTTAAATTCTGAATTGAAATGTTTTTTAAAACAGCAAGAATAAGTTTATTGGTTATGTAGCTTGTTTTGTACATTTTAGAGATAGCGTGGGAGCTTTCCTATCAGTTATTACTCATAGTACCCTTTATTCTGAAAGAGAAAACAGAAAGCCCAATGCCCATCATTAACAAAGTCTGTGTCCACTTGAGTTTTGTAGAGAAGCTGCATCAGGACCATTGGAGGTTATCTTGTCCTGTGTGGCTACATCATAGAACCACAACTTGGATATCAAAGGAAGATTCAGTAGCTGTTTATCTTCAGAGTGTTACTACACTTTCCTTTATGAATATTGTCTGGAACGAGCAACTTCTTCACAGTTCCCAACTCTGCAATGCTTGTCCATCAACAACTTTCGAGGCATCCCGTTTGTGCCGGCTATCTCTTCCTCTTCACAGTCTCTCTTTGGTACCCAGAATTCTTATCACTTCAACTTCGAGTCCTCGAGTCTGATAAAACTAATAAGCCCACACTGCCAGAGGTGGTACATTAAGCCGGTGAATGGTTTTCATCTTAATTGGATATGAGCGCTGTTATCGCTAATAACCCCAGGATACTTCTAATTGGAGTCGCTCTCTCTCTCCCTCTCTTAGTTTTGAAACACTAATCTCATTGACCAGCCTTAATTCTTCCACCCCCTCCATCCTCAGTTCAAACTTTCAAATGCAGTTTAGAATTATTGTGATTTCAGGCGGCCTTTCAGTACTAGTTCCTGATGCTCAGAGAGAAGGGAAACTCTTTGTAAAAGTCCACACGACATTTTTAAGGTTTTCAGATGAGAAGAAATGATAAGGCGGTGATACTGACATTGTCAGCAAGTGTTTGGTGCCTACTTAATTCAAGGCTACTAAATTCTCAATTTTAGTCATATAAAAGAGACAAGGTTTTTCTTTGTTGAATTATTTTTGGCAACTTTAGAGTAAGTTTTATCTCAGTGCAGTATTTAAACGTTGACATATGCATTAGCACTAGATCTCTGTTCATCTCGATTTTATAAATATGGTGAGTACGTCTAAGAATTACAGGAACTTGCTTGTTACCATTATCGTTAAGGCACCGGAAGACACGACTCGCCATTGTCCATAGGTAACTGTGACTGATTTGCTGGCAAAGATACAAGGAAGATGTGTGAACTGTCTTTTCCATAGACATCAGCACTGAGATCCAAGTCTGCTGTGTCGTGGCCTTAGCCTTGTCCATTCAGTAGGTGCACACTTGGAACTACAAGAAGTCCTTAAGGAAAAACCCCATAGAGATAAATAAACCAAGAAAGAGCCAAAGCCAAACCTTCCCGATTCTGGCAATTTGTTTCCTTGCTCAGAATAAAACTGAAAGCCACAAATGTTTTAATTGTCAAACATGTCATGGGAGTCACTTATGTTGGCAGATATAATTCATATTTTAATAGATTGAGTATTTTCTTGAGCCGTGTATATATTTTATTACCTTAACACAGATATTTAAAATTATCAGCATTATTTCTCTCCAGTTAAAAACCTTTACACCAACAACATTAAATTATAATGGAGATACTAGAAAAATAAAAACAAAAAACACCATTTCTACAATTATAAAACGGCCTTTGTAAAATACATTTTTTAGTTTATATTTACATTGTCATGAGAAAGTCATGCACAGATGAAAGTGCAGATTCAGGCAGATGAAAACACTTTCATACATGTCATTTGTGACAGGACTGTGGTGATATTACTCAGGTCTTTCCTGCCCACTTCAGAATGCCTGCACTGTCCCATCAGAAAGAGAGCCAGACTTTCAGTCATTTGATTTTTGTGTGTGAACACGTACAATGTAGATTATCTCTCTCCATCCATTCATAATACACACAGTAAAACACATACAGATATATATGAAAGAGAACACATACGTTATTGACAACCTCCATGCAAGCACGCGCACACACACACACACACACACACACACACACACACACACACACACACACATAAGGGGACGGTAAAAATGACCATGGTAGTAATGCTAACTGCACAGCTGTGAAGGACTTGGAGCCCATCTGCAGCTGGTTCATAGTTCCTCTCCATTTCGAAGACTCATATTACACAATTTCATCCGGAGGCTTTTGGAACAGAGAGGCATTCCAAGGACCACTGTTTTCCTGTTTGTTTTGAGAAAAGGGGACAGAGGTCTCCAGATCTAGCTCCTCCTCTCATAGATCCACCCTGTTGAGTTTTCCAGGCAATGAGAACCAAGTGAGCCGCAGCGGTCTGAAGGCAAGGCATGTGAGAACTTGGGCTCCACCCTGAATGAATTTGTGGCCAGGTAGAGGAACTTAAATCAATCCTTACACATAAGAAAGTACCTAAATACAGGGTGGAAGATGGAATTGCATGCTATTAATGCCAGCCATCGCTAGAACTTTGACCCCAAATCCTGTCTGTAAGAAAATAGAAAACAAACCAAAAAGCCCTATAGCTGCCTGAAGTCCTTCCTGAAGTATGAAAATACACTCATATGTGCTACATACATCCTACTGTAGCCAAATATTATATATATAAGTCATAATCAAGAGAGTAAATCATAAATAAAGACGTAAAATCCAATAATACTAACAGTTCCATTTCACTTTCCAAGGGAACAAATTCTACTCTTAAAATCACCAATACAGACAGGGCACATGCTGAATCACAATGCTCACATGGGTGGACAAAGGTATCCCAAGAAGACAGAAGGATGCAGGACACAGACAGCACTCGCAAGCATGAAGGAGTGACCCTTTTACATCATGGCCAGTTTCTCCCAGCTCTGGGCATGCAAGAGCCTTTATCTTCATTCACCTTTCCTGTTGTAGTTCCATTTCCTGGACGGGACAAGCTCTAAGACCAAGAGCAACTTGAGAAAAATGTTGATTCATCGTACAACTCCCAGGCTACAATCCACTGTTTAGGGTAAATCAAGGCAGGAACCTAAGGCCTAACCTTGAAACAGAAAATCACAGGGTAATGATAAATGTTGGCTTCTTCTCTGGCTCACCCACTCTCTCATACTTAACTAGCCTTGCCTTATAGAACCCTGCCCAGGGATGGTACTGCCCTCGGTGGCCTGGGCCCTTCTTCATCCGTCAAAACAATCAAGAAATCTCTCACAGACTTTTCTACAGACCAATTTGACAAAGACAATTACCCAACGTAGACTTATTGCTACATTCTAATAATGTACAGCAACAATGAGAACCATTTGTTGTTTAAAAGAACCTTAGATTGCCCACACCACCACGGAAATACCCGCTTGAAAATGTATTCTGGATCGGCATGCAGGGGCTATCAAAAACTTGTCTGTCAGTGAGAGCTAAAAGAAATGCAAGTGTTGATTGTACCAATGTAAAGAAAACTCAAGTAGAAGAAACCACAAAGATAAAAGACAAGAGACCCCAGCTTTAGAAATGCAAAAAGGTAGACAAAGGCTTTGTGTCTTAGATGTAAAACTTAGTCTATAGCGACAGAAGACGTCCTATTTAGATTTGACTATCACTTTGATACACCTTAGCATCACCTGGAGACACAAAAGTTCTTGCATCCCTTTTTGACAGCGACCCGTTGTCACTGTTACGTCACTCTTAGAACGTAGTTTTCCTAGACACTTCCTTCACTGAAACAAAACCGCTTTTTGAAAAGCAGAGAGATTCCTGAGAGATCTCAGGTGAAGACAGACAGCCCAGGAGGCTCGCTGAGGGTGTGTTTTTCTCTGTCTCACCATTTAAGGGCAATAGAGTAAGGATAGCTCAGACAGAATGGTGGCTTGGTTTCCTGATGAAGCCATCCTTCCCTTGGACTTCATTAAATTTCACCGATTTTCAGTTGAGGAGAACCTGTGGTTTGCTTCTCTTGAACAAGATGAGGCCCTGGTGGGTGCATGTGCTTTAGGACAAGGAGAGAAACAGCAGCAGAGCAAGCCCCAGGGCGATGTGACGGTTACGGCGGTTGGTATGTAGGGGTCAACAGACTTCCTACCTCACTAGAGGGGATATGGGGAAGAGAGGCAAAGTTGAAGCCAGTTTGAATTTACATCACAGGATCCTAAGAACTCTTTCCTACTTCTTTGTCACCGTGTCTGTCAGCGTCACCACACTGTCTGTCACCACGCCACTCCTTCCCTGCAGCTAGGTCTAACCCCTCCCTTCTCCAGCTGTCCAGTAAGTTCTTTAGGGGAATTTGCCGCTGGTTGAGAAAATGCTAAGAAAATTCACTTCATATTTAGTCTTCAATCAGACAGCTTCACGACTCCATCTCAGTTTCTTAGGAATAAGCACTGAGGATCCACACTGCCTTGTTTTATGTTTTACTGCTCAAGACTTCTACATTTAACATTGTAAATATTTACGTGTACACAGACATGATCAGTGTCTGAGTATTGATCTGCACTTAATTTGTAAGTGTCTGCCTGATATGGAGAACTTTAGAAAGCAGTGATGTGTGCATACAACAGGAATAGTTCTATGTTCAGATTTATCTTTTTATCTCCTCTGTGCTTATAGCCAAAGGTTACACTGGAGACGGACAGGTTGGGTGACATTCCGTTGCATTCATGGTTTTAATGTGTGTCCTTCGTAGCAATGAGAACACCACTCTTTATAATATATGTGAACGTGTGTGTGTGGTGTATGTGAACCTTTTATGTGTGTATGTGGCATATGTGAATGTGAATGTGTGTGTGTATGTGTGTGCTTTATGTGAACATTTTGTATGTGTGTATGTATGGGTTCATGTGCCATGTTTGTGAATGTGTGTGTGTGTGCCTGTGTATGTATGTGTGTATGAAAGCCCATGGATGCAGAGAGATCAGAAACCGGAACCATGTGCCCTATCTATCTTTCTCTACCTTATTCCTTTGAGACAACTCTCTCACTGAACTTGGAGTTAGACTGGTTACCAAGAAGTCCCAAGCATCCTCTTGTCTACATTGCTTTGATTCAGGCACATGTGGTTATGCCTGGCAGTTTTCTTTTTGATGCGAGCGCTAGGGATTCTAATTCATATCCCCGTGTGTGCAGCAAGCACTATTACCCATTGAGCCATCTTTTCAGCCCTCGTGATATCTTTTAGCACCAAGCAGCTTACTGGGTGAGTTGGATTTGGTCTGGACATTATTTAGTTAGTTTGGACATTGGTTAGTCTGGTCATGGGCAGCACTGGGCCTTTCTACTCCATGGCAGTTTCTCCTTAGTTACCTGGTAGGTCTCTTCAGTCCCGAATCCTGACGGAGTCTATTCCTTAGCAAGTCCACTCTGCCTAGGCTTGAGCTGAGCTATTGAAATATTTGTCAGTGACCAGAGTCTCTGCCTTCGTCTCTCACAGGATCACACGTTTCCCTTCTCGAAGCTCGGTTCAACTTTGACGTTAAAGACACGCTCTGTCATATAAACACAGATCATGAACAGCACCGAGCATGGGGACTGCAGCTTCTCAGAGATTCTCAGGCTGATGCTGGCCACTAAAATCAACAATGATACTAACTACTGTCAACTGTAAACCTACTATGTGTTGGGAATAGAAATCTTTTCATTTACAAGTTTTTACATGTATTTATGTGGGGGGGGGTGTCCTATGCCACTGTACACATATAAAGGTCAGATGACAACTTGTTCAAGTTGGTTCTTCTTTCCACCACGTGGGTCCAGGGACCTGAACTCAGTTAGGCTCAGTGCAAAGCCGCCATTTATACTCAGAGTCATTCGCCACCTTCTAGGAATATTTTGAAATAACTTTTGTTTAATCCTCACAAAGGTAATTACTGTAACTGCCTCAGTTAGGCAAACTTTTTGTCCACATTAAGGAACGACCATGGCCTGGTCTACAGATGGGTGTGGAAAAGTCCTCTTAAATTAATAGAGTGTAGGTATTTTTTAATATGAAAAGTGGATCATCAAAATGCGAGGCCTATATATAAGTGCATCTATACGACACATACTGATTTCTCTACACACATTCCTATGGTATCAAGACATTCCTGAGCTTGCTGCAGCCCCGAGGCTCTGTGAACATTCTCTGAATTCTATTTTCTACTCGGAATGGAGAGAGGAGCTCAGGGTTTTGCCAGTTACCAAACAGGTCACCTAGCTCTTCATGTCACTGCCCCATGAAGTCCTAGGCTAAGACAGAATGATGGCACAATATCAGCCCCAGAAGAATTCTCTGGGCTTCAGCATCCCTAGATTTCACTGAAACACTCACTAGAGACTCAACTGCTTATTACAGACTCACTTTGTCACTGAGATCCACCCACAGCCTCAAAACCCAAAAGTGAGCTCTACTCCACGTCTGGGAAACAGGGGTCACTGGATTTTACTCTTTTCCCCCTCCTCAGGAGGCCCTGACCCAGCTTCAAGGACTAATTGTTTATATAGACTGGAGAAGCTTCCCCATCTATGTCTTTATTCTACCATGGCAATGATCAATGTTTGTTAGGAAGGGGAGGGACCTTTGGGAGGATATTCTTGCTGTGGTAGAGCTTGGGGTTTGGGGTCTTCTGGAGACTTGCAGACATTTGCCTGGGTCTGCGAATGAGGTGGCAGAGATGGTAGATAGACACCTTCCTTCCACACAGCCTGCATAACAGCCTCAGCAAACCTTCCCAGCTGTTTGTCCTACACTGATGCTTTGAATTTTTTTTTTTTTGTGTGTGTGTGTGTTGAGGGTTTTAGGTTTCTGAAGAGATGGCTCAGCGGTCAAGAGCATGTCTTGCTTTTGCAGAGGACTTGGGTTTGGTTCCCGGCACTCATACCCTGCCGCTCACCACAGCCAGTAACTCTAGCTCCAGAGGACCTAATCCCCTCTCCTGACCTCATGTACAGAGAAACCCACAGCACTCCAATCCCAAGACATGCGCAAATACACACACTACAAAGTAAAAATAAATCATAAAACGGGGCATTTTAATTAAATAAGAAAAGGACCTGAAAAAGTTAAATTCAAATATCCAAGTTTTATGTATCTAGTATTTTTTCTCAGTTCCACGTAATAAGTGTGTGTGTGTCTGTCTGTGTGTGTGTGTGTGTGTCAGAGAAAGAGAGAGGGACAAAGAGAAAGAGAGAGAGAGGATTCCTACCCATGAACAAATCATAGAAAAAAAAATAAAGAATTGTTGAAGTAGGAACTTTATTTTTTTTTTGTCTTAAAACTATATATCACCTACACTTCTCAGCTGGAATGCTGGGGCACCATGCCAGCCATTGCTTAGGAGCTAGTGTGATGTGGCTATTGTTTTTCTGGCAAGATGGTTCCATGACTATCCTATGGGAGTGCCACAGCCTCAGGACAGGGTTCCCCGCTGAGCCAGCAATGCTGGGAATCGGTACTGGGGTTTCTTTTGTGCCTAGAAAGCTGGCTGGTATTAAGTGACTACATTTGTTGATAGGGTAGATAAAAAGTAATACAAAGATGTCTAGATTGTGAGTCTCATTCTTCCACCGAGCTCCCTTCTAGAGATCAGACTCTACAGAGACCTGTTTGAGAAGGGAAGCACAGGATTTATTATATCCTATTTAGGAAAAGAGCAATGGCTTTCTTCTTTCGGTCTCACTGCCTTTCAACTGTGCAGAATGATGGGCTAATTAGAACATTTTTATGTATACAATACAATGTGTATCTATCTTATCCCCTCTCACCCTCTCTTGTCCATCTTCCCCATCTTGCTGGTGTCCCTCAAATGGCTTTTTACTTTCCTATCTTTAAAAAGCTTTTCGATTCCACCGAAGGAGGAATATGGAGTATTTGTCTCTCTGAGTCTGTCTTAATTTGTATAACGTGATGATCTTCGGTTCTATCCGTTTCTCCAAAATGCTATAATTTTCCTCTCCTTTATGGTTGAATAATACCCCATTGTATATCTACATCTCATACTTATTTTTCTATTCGTCCTCCTTTCTCAGACTGGGAAGCTGTTTTCTCCAGCCTCATGCTAACTTTCCTGTAGTTAGATCAGGAGAGGACTGGGGTCACGAAGCTAAAGATAAGCGGACATGTTCCTGAATGAATGTTGTGCCTCGACCCTCCCCCCTTCCCACCATACACACCCACACACCCCATGTCACACACCCCACATCTCTCCTTGTTCTTAAATCTCTCTTACTTTCATTTCTGTTGCAGGAGAGCCTGGAGCCTTCTCCTTCAGTCAAGCACACACATTCCTTTGAGGGGAGTGGCTCTATCCAGCCGCACCGACTTACAGGTTGAATTCTTGTTCAAGCTGTTCCCTTGGCACCTACACAAGAACACCTGCCAATGCAGTCATGTCAGACACACACATGGAATTGCCTGCCCTGCCACGACTCTTCAGGGCTCTCCTTATGCTGGCGTGGGTTTCTGATTTACTTTTTAAATCAAAGTTACTGCCTCTGAGGCTCTGGGATCCTTTCGTCGTAGAGTATCCACTGTGTTTATTAGATTCACTGTGTGCCTCAGTTGAGGACGAATGCAGATTTTCTTGAGCATTTTAGAGTGTGAGAACTACCTTTAGTATGTCCGTTGCTAGAGGTGGGTATCTGCAGGGCTGTGAGGATGCAGTTTTGCTGACTTCTATGATGAAGGATGGCAGTTTGAAAAAGAATTTCGGGTTCTAGAGTCATAGCTGGGGGCAGGGCTGCTGTCAGAAGTTTTATTTCTGGTCAAGTAAAGAAGAAGCTTTTAAAGTTCAAGGCTTCTTGACTATCAGTTTTGTCTCATTTTGGTTTTTGGTCTGGAGAATGCGAGAGTGGCTGTAGCCTTGGCTACACTAACTGTACTATTTTGATACTATTTTGATTTTTTCTTTCTCTCTCTCTCTTTCTCTATCTCTCTTTCTTTTTTCAATCCCAGGTCCTATTTTATGCCAAGCTGATGCTAAATCTGTCTTTAGCTTTGGACTCCTGATCCTCTTGCCTCTACCCCCCAAGGGATGTCATTGCTGGAAGGTACCAGCACATCTGGCTAAGTGTATAGATTTTTTTTCTGGTATGAATCTAAGCTCTTCTTAGCAAAAATTTCATTTTTTTTCTTGAATTGAGGAGACTTCAAGGCTTTGCCAACCAGGCCAGGTAAGGAGACAGCTTATGGACAGTCACTCCCCCTTAACGGAGCCGGTTTCCTGATGACTAAATGGCTCTTTACATAGGTACATCAAAGCAAACATATCAGGGCATGAGACTCTGCTGTGGGTCTTGGATACCTGTTATCAAGGCTTGAGTATTTCTTAAAACAGGCTATTGAGTCTAGGACTCTTCTTGATGACTCCCGAACTAAAACCATACTACATTCCAAAGATGTTTTGGAAACAACAGATTTTGATATTCACTGGTGGCTTCCATTCTTTCAACAAACGTGTATTTAGGGAGCAGGTGGTGTCTGGGAGTTAAACTGCAACCTGGTGTTTAGTGGTGAGGCTGATAATTCCTTCACTTGTTTAGAAGACTGAGCAGAGGGAAAAGATTTCTCCCGAGCATGTCCTCTGCCACAAGCCAGAGACATGCACGAGCCTGGGAGGGTTCATGCCATGGATACTTAAGTTACAGCACACCTAAGTGATGGCTCTTTTCTTTGTCTGGGACAGATGCCCACCACTCTTGAGTGTGGTGGGTATATGAGAAAAACTGATCACAGGCGGTAAGTTGGGTCTGGATTAATGATTTAGCCAGTAAAGTGTTTCGTCCTTGTATGCATGAGGATCTGAGTTAGGTCTCCCAGGGCCCATGTTAAAACAACAACATGCAGTCAGGCATGGGTGTATCCTTGTAAAGAGAGGGCAGATCCCCTGAGTTTGCTGTCCAACTCGCCTAACTTTCCTGGCGAACCGCAGGTCAATGGGAAACCCTTTTTTAAAAAACGTTGATGAATCAAAGTTGGACCACTGAGAATGGTCTCCGATCTCTCTGTGTCCATGCACACATGTTGATGGACTTCCCACACTTTCAAAAAAAATGACCATGCATAAATCCCTGCCCACAGAACGACACTGAATATATATAGACCATGGTAAATAGAGCTCAATTTAAATCTGGGGTGAAACACCTTCTGTAGGGAATAGTAAACTTTAACCAGCTGGAACAAGCGTTACAGGGTTTTACAGCTCCAGACTCTGAGATTCTGTGTAGAGCAAATTAAGAGAATGTTCAATATTTTGTGGCTGAGCTGTGTCGTCTTTGTTAAGAGTGAATCAGTTTTGACCTCAAGACACTGTGTTTCATGTTCATGTCTGGAAAAAGAGAAGCCTTAATTCCAACAGTGGGGAGAGAGATAATGGGGTCGGTCATCCTGTTCTCTCGTATATGCCCAGTAGTCAAAGACCCATGAAGACCACCGCAGTGCCTTTTCGTCGTCTCTTAGTCAGCTGCTTTCTGGTGAACTTTAGCTGTTGAAGGCGCAAGGTCAGGGGGAAGGGGAGGCTGAGGCGGTGTCCTCAAGCTATAACTGTCAGCATTCTTCTGCCAGAACTCTGCTGATAGAATCAGCAAAGCACAGAGACTTAGCTTCAAGGTACACACCAGGCTATCCCACTATAACCATCACTATGTGATTTTAATGACATACTACATGTCTCTAAATACTTTAAATGAGTTTAATAGGGTTAAATGAGACGCTGTGTCTAAAGTGTTCCATTCATTATATATGTTTGAGAAATATTCTTATTCCTATTCTTAATATTATGATGATTATTAATTTAACTACTTGTCTTAACGCGAAGCAGAAAAAGTATTTGAGGACTTTATAGGTAAAGTTACTTATGGCGTCAGTGATCACTGGTGATAAAGTTATTTTTCTTTCTTAAATTGAAACTTTCAAGCATTAGTGAGAAGATAGACAGTTTCTAGAACCGAAACCTTTGGATTTGATTTTTGACATATTTTTGGGCCTGTTTATTTTTCTGGTTTTTAAAATAAATACAACTGTCAGGGAACTGGAACAGGAATTAGATACCCTAAAAATAATACAGGCTTTACAAGAGCACTTTGCTTGAGAAGATTTCCTGAGGCAGCAGGCCTTTCCAAAATAAATCTGCAAAAATATATCTCTATAAAAACTGGAACTTAGAGAGGCCAAAGAATTTGGGCCCTATCAGTTCTGTCATTCTAAATTTTAAAATATTTAGTCTTCCTTCAAGATAAATAAGAACAATTGAATTTCAGGAACCAAGAAAAACAAACATAAAACTTCATGAAGAAATAACTGGATTTTTTTTCAAAATGTTGCCAGAAATGTCTTTATTATTAATAAGTTCTAAGTTAGACAGTGGCCACATATCATATTTATTTCTGACTGTGGCCATACTGTGTCTTCTGTGGTACGTGAGGTTCAGCATTCAAGGCTCTTGGGCCCAGCGGATAGAGAAATCCCACCTTTTTTGCTATCTAAAACCCGGTGGAACTTTGTCAAGAAGTTAAAAGCTCATCCTCTGGTAGGAAAATGAAGGCCTAAGAAGGTAAGATTTGAAAATATTTTTAAGGGATGATTAGATGGTAAACTAGAAAGGATTCCTCAGAGGGACAGAACCAATAGAAACCACATATAATTTTAAAAAAGGGTTTCTTATGTTAACTTATAAAAAAGAAAAGTTTAAGTTGTCCCTCAAAGGCCATGTTTAGAGGCTGGAGAGCCAGAGAAGCCAGTAGCTGGTCAGGCTGAGAACGTGGAAGTCTCCAAACGAAAAGGACCTTAATGGTTTCCAGAGAGTGCCTGAGGTGAGTGTAAGACCCTGCAGCCCCGTGTCCTCCAGTGAGGACAGCAGTAAAAGGCAAGCCCAAGAAGAAGAGTCGCCCACAGTGTGCGGGCTTTCCTCATCATCAGCCAGCCTGTAGGAAGATGCCAGCTACATTCAGAGTGAGGTTGCTGACTACATGCCAATCATCCCCAGAAGCGCCCGCCCAGAAACGCACGGGAGAGTGCTTCGCTAATTCTCAGGATGTCTTTTAGCTCTGTCAAGTCCACAACCAAGCTTAACTATCACAGATGGGAGCATGCTGCCTCTTCCAGAGGATTCTTTCCTCTCTTACATCTTCCCCATGGTACCACTCTCCAAAAGGTGAGAGGCCTGAAAGCAGGAAACCACAGGGAATCCTGGGAGACCAGAGATCATGGGGACAACTCATCTGACTTGTGTGGCATATGTGTGGTGAGGCAAGGGGGCGCCTCAGACAAATCCTGATTTGGGGGTTGATGTTGGCTTCTTGAGAGTACCTGATGTACTATGGAAGAACGATAAAGTTCTGCAAAGGTATTTTGTTCTATTTCCTTCCTGTTCCTATGATGAAACACTCTGACCGAAGCAACTTAAGGGCAGAAAGGGCTTACTTTGTCACAGTCTAACACTGAGGGAGGTCAGTGCAGGAATCAGACAGGAGCCACCTGTTTGTTGACTGACTCATAGTTTCACAATTACTTAGACCCCAGGCTCCCACTTACCTAGCTTTCTTTTTTTTTTTTTTTTTTTTTTTTTTTGGTTTTTCGAGACAGGGTTTCTCTGTGGCTTTGGAGCCTGCCCTGGAACTAGCTCTGTAGACCAGGCTGGTCTCGAACTCACAGAGATCCACCTGCCTCTGCCTCCCGAGTGCTGGGATTAAAGGCATGCGCCACCACCACCCGGCTTTCTTATATGAACTGTCCTTATATGAATGGTTCCATCCATAGTCGTCTGGGGCTGCCTCGTCAATCAACAGGCAAGAGATGTCCCATGAATACATCCATAGGCCAATCTGGTCTGCTCCATCCCTCAACTGAGAGTCCCTTCTCAGGCAGCTCTAGCTTGTTGTCACAGTCAAAGCTTATAGGGACAGGCTTGACTTCAAATCCCTCCACAAACACATGCTATGGTGTTTTGTCATGCGTCTTTTTCATTCGGCAGTTTTGTGTGAGACTTAATGATACACCTCTAACTAATAACACTTTTTTGCCTGTAGTAGGAGTTTTCTTTATGCACTAATATTTATGTAGCATGTAGTTTCCTGATAAGCCTCTGCTAAAAATCACAGGTGCCTCAGACTTGTGTTGCATGATGCCTTATTAAATTTAGATCAATTTTTCCAAATCAGAAATAAAAACAAACAGCAACACCAAACACACACACACACACACACACACACACACACACACACACACACACACAGAAATTCAATGAGCCTTAACATAGAATTTCATTGGGTAATCACTTCAAAGACCTGGAACCCTGGTGGTTTTTTTGTTTTTTGTTTTTTTTTTTTATAGATACGGATTTAAGAGTATGTTTAAAAGGCATTTCCTTTAAGTTTAATCCAAATTTCCAGTTTCCATTTTTTTTAATATTACTATTTCTTCCTTATAAAAGCCTTAGAAATACAAAGGCCACCACAGTGTAGGAATTTAAATGACAATTAGTAAATCGCACTTTAATTGTCAGGCATTTTCCCTTTTTTACAAAAATCTCAGTTTCTAATAACTTCCTGCTATCTTAAAACTCAGAGTACTTTTGAGTTATGATAATAAAACTGAAATATTGAGTTTCCTAACCAATAACCATTTCTCAAGTAAAAATAGTTCCAAAACAGCCTGCCTTGTTTTATGCCATGGCGTATGGCCTACCTAGGGGCTGTTGCTGTGAACTAGGGGGTTCACCTGGCCTTTGCTTAGTCTAGAAAGGAATACAACATTGCTCAAGTCTCTATTTCCTTATTAATATTCTGTTTGATCAGTCTGTTATTAAAAGTATAACATAGAAATCCCTATTAATATTAGACTTGTCTACCTTTTTCTTAAATTGTCAATTGATTCATGATTTTTGGATCTCTGTTTTGGATACATATTTATTATTTTTTAATTCCTGGTATCATGAAATAAATTGCTTTCTCTCATGGAAGAATCTTTAATATCCAAAAAAATCGAATGTGTGTGTGGTGTTTATGCCTGTGTGAGTGCTTGAGACAGGAGTGGGCACATGTGCATGCAGATGTATGAACATGTGTTCACGGGTGTGGAGGACTTCACTTTTGATATCAGAGTGCCAATTTGGCCAGTATAGCTATTCAGGTTGCTTCCAGGATCCCTTGTCTCCGTTTCGGGCATGTGGGGATTAAAAGGCTTCCTTGTCCACCTAGCATTTGGTGTTTGGGATCCGAACCTGAGTCTGCGCAATTGCACAGCACACATTTTCCCACCGATCCAGCCTTCCAGACTCACGTGACAGCTTTGAAACTCTTTGCTTTGCTCTCCATGTAGCTGGAGATATACTACACTCTTTCGTTGCTTTTTTTATGGAGAACCTTTCTTCCTGTCAACCCTGTATGACGATGAACTTAAAATTTGCCTCTGAGCTAGTCATGAAGGCCATGCTTATCACCTCATCCCTTAGGAGTCAGAAGCAAGAAGGCTGCAAGTTTGAGGACAGCCTAAGCCACATAGCACATTCTAAATCAGTGATAATAACAAGTTAATGTTACAAATAAATGTGTCCGTCGAGCAGCTTTTAACATAAGAAAATTTAGTCTGGGTTGGCATTAAGGAGTAAAATTCTTTCCCATGTATGTTACAACACCATTGACGGTATCCCAAGGTGGAAACAGCCTAGGTATCCATTACTTGATGACTGGACGAAGATCTGTGCTGCAAAATCAGATTTGAGCCTCACACCCAGAGAACCACCACTGATACTATAAGCCTGGTCAGAAGCCTGTAGTTCGGGAGGTCCTAGACCTATGTGGGGGTGGCTACTGATGTTGTTTACTAAACGGACATAATGTGACCCTCCGATTGCCTTCTGAATACCTATGTTCATGCCCACAGCTGAATGCCACTGCCAGCTGCGCTCCAAGATGCTTCTCCGCGCATAGCGAGGGGTAACTGCCGTGACTTCCAACTGGAATAGAGAATAATGGACTATTGAAGGGCTAGCCATGGGGGAAGAGGCCTCGGGAAACATCGGGAAGGAGGAGACAGAAAGAATGTAGAAGTGGGAGGAAAGACAGTAGTCAGCTAGAATGTCGTCTTCAGAGCACTGCTGATATGTTTTCGGTTTCATAGAAATTATGGCTTCTGGTAAAAGGCCTGCACAGGATTGGGCTGCTCGGCATCCTCTTGTAGGAGAGGAAGGACTCATGAGCTTCCACCCGCTCCTGTAGAACTACAAGCAGCTACTAGTAATTAGGGGTTTGGAGCTCACTCAACCTGTTATTCCATTAGGAGTCCATAGCCAGGTTTCTTGCCGAGTCTCTTGTGGACCCTATTCCCATGCGAGTCATTCTTTTGCTGATTTCATATTCTTTCATTGTGAGAAACCTTAACACAATTAGTGTTCTTCAAGCCCTGTGAGTCTTTCTAGGGCCATAGTGAACTAAGATGGGCCCTGGGGACCGCCTGTGTGAAGTAGAGGGCATCTGCTTCTCCATGTCTGTGGGAAGACTAGGGGAGAGAAGCAGAGATGAGAGAAAAGAGAGACGTCTGAAAGATGGGAGGGGTTGGTCAGAGAGACGGGCGTCACCTCCAACTGCTAGCACCCCACTTCCCCGAGGGACTGCTGGGAGTGTCAATCACCCAGGGACCTTTCTAGACTTTTCTAAGCATCCTCTCTGTCTTCATACACCCTTCAGAGAGCCTGCAATACATTTATGAAAAGCATTTAACTTTATTACATAACATTCTTTTTCTTTAGCAGTTACATTTAATTTTTGAAAATTACATTCTTTAGACTTAGAGAAATCAGTGTGATTAGAGGAAAACCCAAACAAAACAAAGCCTAGAAAATATTTTTGTACCTAGCAACAAGCTTACAGAAAAATATAGTTATTAAGAGGAAATTTTCTAGAAAATGTGGATGTCACCATGACGGGTCATTTTAACCAGCACATGATTTCTGAAACTCTGTTCCAATATGAGATTCAGAAACCCAAACTTAGTCTGATAGCTTCATACTTTTTATAAGAACTTTTGAACATGTAATTTTTGTGTCGTAAGCTTTTGTGACTCATGATTTTTCTTTCGTGGAATAAGAGATGAAATCCCATCATTCTAGGAAAGAAAGGCTAAATGCTGGCAACACTGTTCAAGAGAATCATTCTCAGTCAAGTGTGGCTGTTTTTACTGAAAATAACACATTCCTCCATCCCTCCACCTCACATTTTAACATCTAGAAGAACCATCGGCCATCAAGTCCTGTGCAAACTCTGACTATGTTAGGGTCTATTCAGCTATATGGAAACAAAAAGAAACTTCCTTCATTTGATAAACTGTTTGCAAACATCTTGACAATTTTATTTATTATTGAAAGGCCAAGAATATTCTTCAGAAGTAAGGAGCCTGGCCACACCCTTCACCCCCGTGCCAGGGATCTACACAATGTGATGATGTACAAGAGGAAAAAATGGCATCCACTCTTACAAGACTAATGCCACAATAACAGACAGCAAAAATTTTGGCTAAAAATGTCAAATGATTTTTGGAAGTTTTATATATACAATTCTATATATTCATATTTTATGTGATTATGTCCCTGCACACAAGAAGTGACCCAGGAGGAAATATAACCTTTAAAAAAACTCCAAGGCAGCACAGATGTATGTGATAATAAACCCAAGGAGTCGATGACCTGTTGGAGACTAGCGTGTCACTGTTTGAAAGGACACGGTCAAGGCTTATGGAGATGGTCTTATTTCACAAACGAGAAAGCTGCGTTTCCTAAAGAGATCAATTATCCCTCAAATAATTTAAAATCTTAATTACAACCTTAACACAGTTGGTGTTTTGACCCTCTTCAGAATCAGTGCATTTGTCTGGAAGCATTGAGGTCTGGCAGAGCTGAGGTGATTTTGTAAAAAAAAAAGGGGGGGGAAGGAGGGGAGGTGCATGTTCAGCTGGAGTTGGAAATGTCATAGAGCAACGCTATGCAAAAAAGACTTCGCTTGAGATGGGTGGTGGGATAAGGACCTCAGCAGTGGGCCCACCCAGAGAGATATTGAGCCTGGGAAAAGATGTGGCCGTATAAACTCGTGGGAGAAAATTCACTTTCCGTTTAAAAGAAGATGCAGGTATCTTTATATTTATTTATTTATTTATTTATTTATTTATTTATTTATTTATTTATTTATTTATTTATTTTAACATTTTACAATCCTTTTATTTAATGAAGGAGCTTGGCCCAAACCTGCCTTACCTCTGTGAACTCCTCAGGAGACACTTTCATTAACTATTACAAAATTAGCCACACCTGGGGATAGTCTGTGCTTCAAGTTCTCTGAGAACTGCATCTACTTTTTTTTTAATTTTTAAATTTATTTATTTATTTAAGGATTTCTGCCTCCTCCCAGCCATGCAGGTATCTTTATACAGACACAAAAATATAGGAGCTGGGGCGACGACTCAGTCTATAAAATATCTGCATCAGAAGCATGGTGACTGATGTCCTTTAGTCTCTACGCTCATGTGCACCTGACACAAATGAACACTTATGCGCACACACACATACCCCCTTAAAATATGTTTCAATACTAAAAGCTGGAAGAAAAACACTAAAATCCGTTCACGTGAAGAGAATATGTTAATGCCAGCATAAGAAATATTCTTGACATGTCAAAGGGCAAGTCAGATATTACTTTATTTGAATAAACCAAATGAAAACGCTCTTATTAACCTCTCTTTGTTTCCATTTGCCCTAAGGTGTCTTAAGGCCCTACATTCCAAGATAATATATTTTTATACTTAAAGATCATGTCAAGCATAAATTAAAATTCTGCATTACTCAAAGACAGTTGGGCCAGAAGAAAAAAAAAACAAGCAAGTTCTGTAAAGACTGATTGTGGAGGAGCCCCCCACATCTCAACAAATGTTGGGACCAAACATCCAGTATTTCTCCCTTTGACATTGGGAAATACAGATCCAGACAATGACAGCTCATGTTCACCCCATCAGGTTAGCCAGCAGCCTCTGATAACACCAAATGCTGGAAGCATGCGGGAAAGAGAGTTTTCATAGACTGAGAGGCTTTACAGCTTGTTCTAGGTGAATTCGAACCATCACTGTGGAGAATGAATGGAGAGCAATAAGAACAGACAGGCCCGTGCAATTGCTTGTCATCCCACTCCCTTACATAAACACAAGAGAAAACTGCACCACGTGTGTCAAAGTTGGTGATGATGGATAACTTGTAACAGCATAAGGGTACATCAGTAGAGGAAGGAAGGAAGGTGGGATAGCCCTACCAGGATTATTCTAGAGTAGTTACACTTAGCCAAATAGATTTCCCAGGTGGGCACTGGGCCTCTGTATTCTTTGCTCCTTCAAGGCCTCCTTGAGAGGATCGTTTTCTTTAGCTTTATTTTCATTTCTGCTTTTATATCAAAAGACCTAGTGTGAAAACACAATAAAACATCAATAGAACACGGTGTCTGCCAACCCCGTCTGGTACTCTCTTTGCCCTACAAAGATATAAGCTGGTTGGGGCAGAATATTTCTTTGCTCACAACTGTATCCTGATCTCCTAGAAGAGCATTTGGTACTCTTGTGGCATTGACTATAAGAAATATGTGTGTGTGTGTGTGTGTGTGTGTGTGTGTAGATAGATAGATAATAGATAGATGATAGATAGAAGATAGATAGAAGATAGATAGATAGATAGATAGATAGATAGATAGATAGATAGATAGATGGATCTAGGGGTCTGTTTTATTAGAGTAATCCATATTTAGTCACCTGAGCACAGTGGGGAGTTCATTAGCTTCCCTGATTGAAATCCCAGCACTCCTTCATCCTCCCGTCTTGCTGTAGGAACAAGAGCCAGTGGCGCCTCTTCACCCGGCACTAGATAAGCAGGAAAAAGTGAGCAGTGTGGACGCAGCCTGTGATCCTCCAGCCTCCATTCACCCCCACAGTTTGCCTCACGGGGGTTTTCATGAGGCTGCTGTGGGCATGGACAAGTGGCCTAGCCAGGCTTAAAAGTGTGTCTAGCTAGAGATATGCAAGGACATTCAATGGTCTCATAGATAAGCAGACGAGAAAGCCTGCTCCTATCCGCCATGAACTTGCCTGCTTCCCCGTGAGCTTTCTGCAATGTCATCTATGCTGGAAATGATCATTGAAAGCCACAGTCTATCACAATGTGAGCATCCCGAGGGTTGGGAAAGGAGGGTCATTAAGTTCTTCAGAGAACAAGGCAATGTTGAATTGCTGTTCTTCTAGGAGGGGGTGGCATTTAACTCACTGCAGGGTGCTGATGCAGAGAGCTGAAGGGTTCTGAGCCTCCAGTAACTCTCCTCTGACCTAGGGTTCACCCTGTCATCTCCTGGGTAGGTGGAAAATTTGAAGTCCCCATTTCCTTAACTTAAAGAGCAGTTTTGCTTTGTTTTGTTTTTCTTGAGTTAGCCACGTAAAAGGAAAAAAAAAAAAGATGGAACATGGGTTTAGCTAGACCTGGATCACAGCTCAGAACACGTATCCCCCAAGCAGGAGAAACTAATAATGGTTTAATGGCTCTTGGCCTCCCCTTTCATGACCTAAATCTCAGGGGTCAGAGTCTGTCTCATGCCTTTGGTGTGGCTAACTCAGTGAAGTAGGAAATGGAGCACACTAAACTGGCCCTTGGCAGAGAGTCAAAAGCATTCTTTTAGTTTAGCTGAAATCCTACCTGTCTGTGTGAAGCTATCTGTGCCTAATTCTCTGTAGTACCAATCACATCTAACTGTGTATAACTGATTATTATATTTGTGTGTGTATGTGTGTACCCGCCCATTCCACACTGCATATGTGGGGGTCAAAGAGCAAGTTCCAGGAACTGGCTCTCTTCTACACTGGTGCTTAGGCCACAAATACTTTCAATTGCTGAACCAACTGCTGATTCTCCACGTTATATATGTAAGTATGTATGTATGTATGTCTGCATGTGTTTGTTTATTTATTTATTTTAATATAGGGTCTGTCACTGAACCTGGAGATCACTGATTGGTTACACTGACTGGCCAGCAATCTCAGGGATCTGCCATCTTCCAGCTCAGAGTATTCGACCCCCCCCCCCCGCCTAAATCTATAAATACTTTTTCTTTACTCCTGAGACTGAATAGGGTGGAGGGCAGGGAAAGCAGTAAGGGCTGACGTCATTCATATCTTCACTGAGTCCCTCATGCAGCTGAGTAACTTCTTCATCCACGTGTGGCAACCAGTTTACGATGGAAAAGGCTTCAGCATGGCACAAGATGAGAAAAGCCAAGATGCAATAGCAAGCAGCCTTGGATGGGAGAGTCATGAACACAGTCAAGAGTGTAAGTCTGCGTTCGGAGGAAGGTCATCACAGCTGTTGTTCAGAACGCTTTCGTTCTCCTATTAAACTTCAGCCATGTAGAGAATTCTAATTCCAAGTGACAGCCTAGAAGGTGGACGCAGGGAACCAAAGGCCCTCCATTTTGGTGAAAGGGACTTGCAATAATCAGTCACAGGCGAAGGAAGGAAGAATAAAGCTATCGTTACACTCCCTGGATTAGCTACTGTTCTAGACTGCTGAGACAAAAATCCCAGGCAGAGCAGTTTAAGGAAGAAAGAACTGATTTGGGCTCACAGTGTCAGGGGACAATCTACCATGGCAGGGAAGGTGCGGAGGCAGGAGCATAGACAACTTGACATTCTGAAATCACAGTCAGGGGGCAGAGCGCAATGGATGCTGGTTGTCATCTATCTCACTTTTGCTTTTTTTTTTTTTTAATTCTATTTTAGTGTCTCAGCTCATGACATAGGGCTGCCCCCATTTCGGGTGGGTTTCTCACTTCAATTAACCCAGTCTAGAACGTTCCCCATAGTCTTCAAGATTCACCTCCTAAGTGGTTCCAGATTCTGTCAAGCTGGCAATCAGTATTAGATAACACACTTATTTTTCGGTTTCTACATACAGAATAATTACGCGTAAGCAGAATCGTCTTTTCCTCAGAGGCTTGGGGCTGCTGGATGCAGCTTATAGTCATACCCTGCAGCATCCTGAATGCCACCCTTTCTCAGAACGATGGCAGTTAAACTTTGTTACTATGATCTTGTCACTCAGTCGAGGCAGGACATCCTCTACCTTCATTCATGCTACATCAGGGAAACTGAGACCCAGAGAAGCTGCTATTGGCCTTGCAAAGATCTTGAGGGGAACAGTGGAGATACTCTATGGAAAAGACCCCGGACCCAGGAGGGATCAAATAAACAGCAAGCAGTGTCATCCTGGCCTTAAAGACTTTTCTCTCAGGCAAAGACTGAGGGGCTGTCTTGCTCTATGCTCTGTTTATAGTAAAGAAGCTAAGCAATGTAAACAGGACAGCAGAACTCCAGTGTCAGATTTTGGTGACAGTTTCTGAGTGTCCCTCAGGGGAAAGTCTGTAGCCTTAGCTGGTACAGACATTTCAAGGACTTCTGACCTTAAACTTTCAATCTGTCCCCCCTCTCCTATTTTTTTTTTTTTTGGATTTTTTGAGACAGGTTTCTCCGTAGCTTTTGGTTCCTGTCCTGGAACTAGCTCTTGTAGACCAGGCTGGCCTCCTGGCCTCGAACTCACAGAGATCCGCCTGCCTCTGCCTCCCGAGTACTGGGATTAAAGGCGTGCGCCACAACCGTCCGGCCCCCTCTCCTATTTTTAACAGTGCGTGCATGCCTCTCTCTCTCTCTCTCTCTCTCTCTCTCTCTCTCTCTCTCTCTCTCTCTCTGTGTGTGTGTGTGTGTGTGTGTGTGTGTGTGTGTGTGTGTGTATGTGTGTGTATTTCTCTGGAGCTTTTTGGTCCAAAGTCTTTCTATGGGACCCTAGTCTAGCCCATTAGGTTAAGATGACTAGTCAGCGAATTGGAGTAATCTGCCTGTCTCTGCCTCAAAAACACTGGGGTTACCGGCATTTGTTACAATTTCTGACTTTTATGCTGGTCCTGAGGTGGAATTTAGGTCCTTAGCTTAAGAGCCATCTCTCCAGCCCCATTTTAATCTGTTTTATATGCACAATATCCCCCATCTCCTTCAATAGACTCAGGTCCCTCATCTACAGATGTTGAACTTTCGCATTTTCACAAGTCTCTCATCATTCTAGTCCAGTGGTTTGCAAGGGTCTGAAACAGTTTTGGTTATCACCCTGAGTGGGGCATAAGGAAAGGTGTGTGGTAAGTAGAGGCCTAGGGGACACCCTGAATAACAAATGTCATCCAGGCCAAACTATTGCCAAGGTGGAGAAAGGTGAGCTGAAGGGATCTGCAGTTTTCAATCCATCTTGGACATTATAAAAGATGAAAGTGAGCATGCTCAACCATGGGTCTGACACTATAGCTATCCATGGGGCTATTCCTGGCAAAGAAGGTTCCGTAATCATTCTCCTGAGTTTGTTTTCTTTTGGACCTTTGATATATTACCCATAAGTGTAATTCTAATTCACCCTCATTCCTTTCCCAGCAATGATATTTTTAAGAACCCAAAGGTGAACGAACACATGGCTCCCGAATTCTTCCTTCCTCCTAGTTCTTTATCCACGGCCCCTCCTTGATAAAGCTCCCTGACTGACTATGATTATTTATAATCTCAGTTCAACCCCGGGTCTTTGAGAAAAACTTAGCATACACTTTTCAACCATCAATTATATTATGCATCAAAAATGCGGGTGAAATGATGGAGAAGATTTCGGTACGCACCACCGCTTACCAGACAGAGACGATTCCAGGCTATGTAATTTGATGAGAAACAAGAAGCAAGGTACAATCCCCTTAATTGGTGCTTATCCAAATGGCCCGTGTTTACTGTAAACATGCCTTACTGTACAAGGATGTACTTCTTTTGATTAGAGAACATTTTGATGTTGAAAGAGGGGTTTATACAAGTGAGATGAGAGAACATACATAAACTTTCCAAAATAGGTTCATGTCACACAAATAATAAATGTTAGCTCCCCTTGAAGGAAACGTTTAAAGTCATTCTAAGTTATTTATATTAACTTGAGAAGTTTTAAAGTTTTGATTCAACGGGTGGGCAGAGAGATGAGATGGCACAGCAGTTACGAGCACTGGGTGCTCTTTCTGAGGTTCTGAGGCCAATTCCCAGCATCCACATGGCAGCTCAAAACCGTCTGTAACCGGAGTTTTCAGGGATCCCATGCTCTCTGCTGGTATGAAAGCACACATGCAGGCAAAACACCCATAAACATAAACAAATAAATCTTAGTTTTGGTTCTAGAACAGGGTTCTTAAACCTGTGAATCACGGCCCCTTTGGGAGTCAAACAACCCCTTCACAGAGGTCACATATCAGATATCTTGTAAGTCAGATATTCACATTATGATTCATAAAACTAGCAAAATTACGGTTATGAAGTATCAGTGAAAATAATTTTATGGTGGGGGGTCACCACAACATGAAGTACTGTATTAAACGGTTGTAGCAATAAGAAGGTTGAGAACCACTGTTCTAGGGGGTATCTAAAGTTAACTAAGATGGTGAAAATCAACATAATAGTTTGTTAGGACTCTTTTAAACAAAAGGCACTCCAGACGGGCGGTGACACAAACAAACAACAGGAATCTGCTGTGTGTGGTGGCCCAGGCCAGTAATCTAAGCAACTCCAGAGGTGGAAGCGGAAGATCACAAGTTCTAGGCCTACTCTAGCAACTTAGACCATTTATCAAAATGTAGATAAGTGGTAATGACGGAGGAAGGTCATTGGCTAATAAAGAAACTGCTTTGGCCCATTTTGATAGGCCATCCCTTAGGTGGGTGGAGTAGACAGAACAGAATGCTGGGAGGAAGAGGAAGTGAGCTCAGACGCCATAGCTCAGCTCTCTGGGGCAGATGCTATGAAGCTCCGACCAAGGATGGATGTAGGCCGGGAGCTGGGTGGCAGGAACACAGCCCCGCAGCTCATACAACAGGGTAGGGCATTTGTCTAACTTTTTCAGCCAAGTTCGGCCCCTAGTGCTGCAAAACCACACCACACCACACCAAACAAAGTCTCAAATTTATTTAGCATCATTCCAGAGACTGGATGTATGGATTCAAGGTTTCATCCTTCCTCCCTTCCGTCCTTCCTTTTTTTCCTCCTTTCCTTCCTTCTTCATTCTTTCTTTTCTTCCTTTTCTTCCTTTTCTTTTGATTTATTCAGTGTGTGTGTGTGAGTGTGTGTGTGTGTGTGAGTGTGCATGTGTGTGGGCATGCTCGTGTGCTTCTACACATATAGACGCATGCAAATACCACAGTCTGCACATAGCCAGGGGACCACTATGGGAGTCAGCTTTCTTCTTCCACTATGTAGAGAACTCAAGTTGGCAGGCTTGGCAGTAGGCTCTTGACCCGCGGAGCCTTCTCAGTAGCCCTTCTAAATTCATGGTGTCTGTAGCATAGTTTCTTTGGGAGTACTGTGGACGAAGGCAGCCTGTGTCTTTGACTTGCTGGTGAGCCTCTTCTTTCTGGCTCCTCTGATCGCAAATGTCCCCTTTCAGAGGCTATCAGTCATTTTGGGTCAGAGCTCACCCAAGGACTTTATTTCAACTTGATTATCTCTCAACGGAACCTACCCAAGCATTCATTTCTCGGAGGAGCTGAGGGGTTTGCACTCTCAGCTATGAATTTTGTGGAGACCAGTGTCCACTCACTAACAATTGCTAATTTAAAATCTTCCATAAAGAGCTAACAACAACCCAGGGCTAACGAGATGGCTCAGTCACTAAAGCGTTTGTGGTGCAGGCAAGATGACCTGAATTCCATCCCTAGAATGTACAAAAAGCTAGGCATGGTGACATAGATAGCTCCCTAGTGCTAGGGAGGTGGAGATGGCTGGGTACCTGGGGCTTGCTGAACCTTGCTCATTTGGTGTGCTCCGGGCCATTGAGAGAAACCTTTCTTGAAACTAGAGGCTAACCTGTGGCCTCCACAAGTGTGCACCCACGCACATAGGAACACCTAAGTACATAAGCACACACACAAAGACCATCATCTACTTAAATTGTGCAGACAGAATCGTTTTACAATGCTTTGTGTAAAGACATTTGCGGAGATGCTATAGTTTGGAAATAGGAACTGCGAGCCTTATGGTGTCCTAGAAAGTGTATCTGAATTACTTGTCCCAGACAAATACCAAAGCCATTCTTAAGGACTCCAAACAGGCTCATCTCCCTTTTGAACAGCTCACCCTACTTTGCTAACCTTTCACCTCCCTGACCCACCTCAGTATCTCCTGAAATAAATCAGGTAACATACTTCAGGTGACAAAAATGAGGTGGAAAGAAGCAAAATATTTACACGTTCTAAAAGCAGAAATAAATTTGTCCCGGGCCTTGGCTTTCTTGGCGGTAAGTCTGCCTCACTGGTTAGAGCATGAAAGAGATTATGGGATTCCGCCTTTGTTGATCTTTAGACGGATTGTATTCGAGAATTAAGCAGGCTGGAGGTGGGTCTTAGGAAGCCCAAGGATCGCGCAGGCTGGGACCTGAGCCAGGTGAGGGCTTGGCATGGTCCCCAGCATAAAAGAGCCTAGAGAGTGGTTGTCTGCCTGACTCAAGTGGAAAAGGTAAATATCTGTTTGTCTGTCTGGGAAAAAAATGACAGACAGGGAGCTGGCTTCTAGCTCAAATACTGTCACTAACTTTTCGAAGACACTTTAGGCACCTTTTTAATCTTCTGGTTGGCTGCCTTCTTGGCTGCAGACTCAAGAGTATCCACCTGGGTGTCGGGCAAAGTCCCCTACACCGGTGAAACCTTCAGAGGGAGATTGTTCCAAATATTAAAAGTGATTTTCCCGTGGTTAACGACCCCTAGGGCAGCTGTGGTGTCGTGTTGGCTGAGTCCCTGACATGTTAGTTATCTCTGCTAGTAAGACTGGGGGGCAGGGAGGCATGCCTGCCTCTACACCAGAAAGAGAGTTCTCCAAGATGCCTACAGCTGACCTTCTGACCTGGCCCAGCAGCTGCTCCCTCTCCCCGCCCCCACGCTCCCCTTTCAGTCCCCACTGCTGGAATTTCCATCAGCGTTTGCTTGTGGGCTGCTGCCTGGAACAGCCAGGGCTTTTAGAATGTGAACTGCCAAGTCTGGGAGCAAACGCCTGGGCATCCAGGGTTTGCCTCTTCTGAACACTTTTCTCTGACTCTTAAGCCGAAGAGTGACAGAGAGGGGAATGGAGGCCTGGACTATTTAACAGTGGTTTCTTTATCTGCTTCACCCACCGCCGACCAGGGCTGCTCTAGAGTTATCGGAGTGTCAGTAACAGGGACAGCTGCCGGTAAACAGAAGGATGTGGACACCAGCGTCCCAGTCAACAGGAATTTAACTTTAATCTGCTCCTTACTTAAAGAAACACCGCTCTCCTCTCTATGCTGGGGCCATGGTGTACTTATCTCCCTTAACTTTCAGATAGAAGACTGGCATGGGCTCAGGAACACTCCCCGCCGCCCCCCAACCCCCGCGACCCCTGCCGGGCTGCAAAATTAATAAGGTGTTAGGGACGTGCACCTTAGGTCGATTGGAGGAGACGCTAGCCCCAGAGAGGAGAGAAGGGGATCTCACCCAGGAGTTGTCTGCCTAGCTGGAAACCGATCCTACATATTTATAAAGGTGAACCTGGCTCGCGGCCAAACTCCTGCATTTAAGTGATTAACAAATGCTTCTCTTTAAGCGGACACCTCTTGTTCTAAATATATTTGACAAGAATGCAAAGAGTCATCTGGTGGGCAGACAAGGCGCAGCTCCGGCCTTCTCTTGCTAGGCTGGCAGGCCCGCCCGGGCCGTGCTCCTGCTTGCTCAAGTGCCAGCAGAGTTCACGTCGCTGGTGGGCAGGCTGCCAGAGCCAGCGGCTCCCCACTGTTTAACGACAACGGATTTACGGCTTCCCTCCATATTGGTGTTATTTTGTATAAACAAGGTTAACACTCCTTTTAAATTAAATGCACCACCTGGTGATTGAATGGGTGACCTTGCCAGCTAGCTTCACCTGCCCTGCCCTAGACCAGGTTCTAGCTCTCCTGACAACCCGGAGCGCTCCTCGGAACCGCCTCGGCTTCCACGTTAAACTCCCGGAGGGAGTTGGCGGGTCACTAGCCCTAGGTCCAGGGCCTGGTGGCACAAGAACATGTATTGGAAGTGCTAGGAGCACCCAGCATCCTTCCATGGTGTACGGTCCAGATCCAGTGACCAGAGACGGCGTGCCTGCAGAAACCCGAGGGCGATCCTGCAGAGCGACAATGTCTGTCCCCAAAAGAGAAACCTCCAGAGGAGGTCATATGGTAAAAGAGATCTTTGTGTTGCACCGTGGTTGTAATACTGATCTCGGAGAGGGCTCAGCCCCTTCCCCACCCTCCAGGAATGTGAACACCTGGAAAAATTCTCCTGGCTTTACTTGGAAGAAATTTAATGGTGTAAACAAACACAGCAGGAAGTCCCCTTTGATACAGAAGGCAGTGGGATGGCAAGCTGAGCCAAGGGGGCTCTGCCTGCCAAGGTCCATTCTGAAAACATTTGAAGAAATAGCTTGGAGTTGTCTAGGAAAATTTAGAAGGACTGCTTGGCTGTAGAAATCTCTAGAAACTCCTTCTAGTAACTTCCAGCAGAACACACTTCAGTTACTCATTTAATTAGAAGCCTGGCGTCCCTCTTCCCATGACTTTTTTATTCACCAGTGCCACAACTGGACGAAATCACCCCCATGGTCTTTGCTATGCCGTGTAGCGTGAGGTATTCTGAACTAGCTGTCAGCCCTATTGCTAAGCAAACATGGAAGTAGGGCCTGGAGAGGGACGTGACCTCCTCCAGGCCCTTGAGGGCAAACCACATCACGCTGGTCTTGCTGTTTCTTGGCAGAAGTCTGCAGACCAAGTGTTGGACAGCATGCTTGTGATGCTAGGACTCTGGAGCCCAGAGGCAGAGGCAGGAGGATCAGAGCTTAGAGACCAGCTTTTATTACACAGAGAGTTAGTGATCAGTCTGAATACAAGGAGACTGTGACTTTCTGAAAACAAAAGAAAACCCAACAAGGAAACAGGGCCCGAGGAACAAGGAATGTGCCTTAAGATTCTTAGCAGCTTGCCCTGGAATGAGAATGTTTTTACGAACAAGCAGAATAAATAATCCTAGTAAGGGATACAGTCCTTTAAAATTAAATTTATTTATTGTGTGTTTATGTGTGTGTGTGTGTGTGTGTGTGTGTGTGTGTGTGTTTGCATAAGAGTGCCATGGCAAGAGAGGCCAGAGGAACAACTTGTTGGAACCTGTTCTTATAGTCTACCACATGAATTCAATGGATCTGGTTCAGCTTATGGGACTTTGTGGCAAGCTCCCCTACTAGCTGAGCCATCTCCCTGGCCCATAGTTTTAATTGCTAGACTCCAAACGATTTTATATTCATTTTAATAAATTAGTTAAAACATTTCAGTGCTTATGGTATAATGTTTCCTTCCTCCCCAGATTTCCCTAAGGGGTATATCTTGTTGTGGCAGGGCCTCCCAAATACTTAAACACTGATAAGTCCCACTGTCTGGGTATGTGGCAACTAAGTATAGCAGTCCAAAGGAATCAAAAGACATAAAGGGTTTTGTCTGGACATCCAGAGTACTTGGTTTTGGTAAAACTGAAGATAAATAAGAAACAGCAAGGCAAAGCCTACTTAAAGATTTAAGGGATGAATGTGTCCATCATGACCCACTGTGGTAGGTTGAATGTAATTGGCCCCCATGATTTTATAGAAGGGACATTATTAGGAGGTGTGGCCTTGTTGGAGTAGGTGTGGCCTTGTTAGAGGAAATGTGTCCCTGCAGGGTTGGGCTTTGAGGTCTTTTTCTCATGCTTCACTCAATGTGACAGTCAGTCGACTTCCTGCTTTTTTCTGGTCGGCCTGCACACTGCTATGCTCTCCATCCTGGTGATAATGGATAGAACCTCTGAAACTGTAAGGGAGCCTTCACCCCAATTAGATGGTTTTTTTTTTGTTTTTGGTAAGAGTTGCCATGGGCATGGTGTCTCTTCACAGCAATAGAAACCCTAAGACATCAACTGTGGGAAAAGGCACCTCAGATGGCTGCCCCCTTGGGCATCCCAACAGGCTTGCCAGGATTTCATCTGTGTTAAGTGGAGTGCGTCAGGATGGAACCTTTACCTTGGCTTACATAGTGATTACTGTTGCCCAGCCTGGTCCTGAATGCTTGGTATTAGCATCATTACTAATAGCTGTTTTAAGTAAGAGCTCTTTAGCAATGCCGCTTGACATGTGGGAAACTGAGGCACGGTGGAATTGAACAACCTGGCTGAAGGAATCTGAACTCAAGCAGTCCTTCTCAAGAATATGCTGCTACTCTGACTCTCTAGAATTCAGTGGCCATTGTCCCACTGTATGTCCCATTGTATGGGATTGGCCCATACAACTTACTTTCTTCTCTGTCAACATCATACATCAAGGATACTAACTATCCCAATGACACATGAACTTTAAAGAAATTATTCATTGCCGGACGTTATTAAGTACAACCACCTCACTGTTTTCTCGCCCCGAGAGATAGTATTTCCTCTTTGTAGCGGTAAGCAAGGCCGATTCATTTATCTCCATCCTCAGCAGCTCCTTCCGCGTTCTCTTCATCGTATCAAATACAACTTATTGAAACAAAATCTTCGGAGGTATCAGATTTGCTGGGGCCTTAACCATTGCAAATATTCTCTTCCACTGCAGAACTCAGACCCTCGTATTTTTTCTCTGTGGCTGGACTAGAAAGTATCCAGGCAACGAGACAGACCCATAACCAAACCGACATCATTATAGACAGAGTCATGACCGAGATAGCGGTGGGGAAACTGAGAACTGAGCTTGTCAAGAATACCAGAGAGTCATTTGCAGCTCATCTTGAAGTCAGGCCTCCGGGGAGCAGAGAGGTTTCTGGGACCTTCTGTTAGTGGCTCTCAGAAGATCAAGCAAATTATCTCACGCTATTTTTTTTTCCTGCGACTCTTCTCTACTGTAAATTCTCAACTCCCCCCCCCCCTTTCCTTGGACTGCACACATGGTCCCTGGGACTCTGCAGCAAACGTGACATGTGATGATCAGAGAATTGAATCAGTTCTGTGAATCTGATCCAAAGTAAAAAAATTTTATCTGATCGGTGCTGGTTTTTTTTAAATTTTCCCCCCTTTCTCTATAAGTTATATTTAATTACTTTTTTGATTCTATATTCATATCTTTTATAATGTTCCTTAACATTCTACATACCACTAGAATAAATTTTGTTTTATGATTCAATAATTTAAAACATATCATACATCAAAGTATATATTATAAAGTATATAACAGTAACTATTGAAGAAAATAAAAGCCACTGAGAATACCATTACAAATATTTTTGATTCTATATTTTTAGTATTTTTTTTCCTTTAGACTACTACACATCTGTAGCACGGATGAGTTAGGAGGAGAGAATAAGATTGGAAAGCCCAACTATTGAAATTTTCTCCCAATTCTAGTAAATTTGCTTAAAATCTGCGTATTTGTAAGATATACTTGTTTGTAAAAGCTAAAGATGATGTCGGTCTTGGGTCTGACATCTTCCTTTCTGGCTGACCGGACTTCAGAAGAACAGAAGGCTTCAAAGGGGGCTGCTGCTGGGACCTCACGACTTCACGATGGTGTGGAGCCATCCTAAGGGGACAGCGGCGTTCCCGTTTGCCCAGTATTCAGGCCCAGGTTTCAAGTTTTCAGGTCAGGAAGAGCAGACGATTACCATTGGGAACCTTCCCAGCAACTGATAAAAGCTGCTGTCATAAAGGTGACACATACCATTGGGCCAAAAAGAATCAAACCAGTTTCTAAGGCCCTCACTCTTTGCCGGAATAGATTTATAGAGGAATTTGCATGGGCATCTGATTTATACTTGACAGTGTTCAATGGAACTTTCTCCACTCTTAGACCAGAAGAAGGACCCTGCATGTGTTTTAAGATTCAGAAGCAGCTTACTAGTTACGTTGTTGAACTGAGGTCTTCCCTCTGACATGTCCATTCCACCAAACCAGCCTCTTGGCCGTTCCGCTGGCTCCTTTTATTTTGAAGCTCTCCACTGACAGCCCAAGTCTCAGTACATGAACTGTGCTGTGTTGTGTTCTCTGGGATTTCTGCATGGACCTCTTCAAGGTCAGTGCCTGCTCTACCGCTTCAGCACTGGGCCTAATCCCGTGTTGTTGGACAAAAGGAACATGGAGTGGAAAGTTTTTTTCTCCCTGATGACGATATACTTGGACAGATTTTGCTTTAATGATGTCGAACACAGCCTGATTTTTCTCTGGAAACGCGTGAAGTCAGTGGGGAGAAGTAAACACAGCTTTCCAGAGATGGAAAATCGTTACAGACAACTCAGCTTTGTTCCCTCCTGGGACTATGGGCTGTTAGTGTGAAGAGTGATGGTGTCCAGGCTGCTACAGAGTGGATCCAGATTCATTCTGATAAAGTTGAGGTTCCTCTTGCTCAAATGTTAAAGCTCCTTCTAGCCCCTGGATGTTGTTTCATGCTTCCATGCTGGATTGCAATGCAGGCTATAGTTTTCCCAGAGTTAATTCATCTCCTTTATTGTGGACTCAGGCACTTCCTACAGTGTGTTATGTGTGTGTATGTGTGTGCGCATGCACGTGTGTGTCTGCCTGTGTGTGTGTGTGTGTGTGTGTGTGTGTGGTGGGTGGGTGGAGGGGAGTACCAGGATAAAATCAAAGCCTGCTGTAGTTATTTGAAATGTTCTCCGAAGTTCCATGTAATAAAAATTGTACCCCCGCCTGTGTGTGGGTATAGATGGTAGTGGTAGAGCCTTTACGGGTAGGAGATAGGAAGAAGTTAGGTCATTTGTGGGTATCCTTATGAATGGCACTTTGTCATTCTAAGCCCCTCCCACCCCAAGGAGCAGCTTCGTTCAATCCTGTGCTCCTTGTCACACTTTTCTCCTTTGCAAGGGCCCTAAAGCCAGTGAGACAACCAACCAGCACCTCAGTGAAACTTTTGATATTGTTCATTGAAATAGGTCCATTTGCAGCTGAAGAGGTGACTTGTCAGCCAAGAGCTCTTGCTGCTCTCACAGACGACCTGGGTTCAGTGCTAAGCACCCACGTGGGGTGGTGCCCCTAACCCCAATCTCTACCCGCTCTAATTCCAGCACTCCTCTCTGGCCTCCAAGGACACCTGCACATCACGGTGCCCATACGGACCAACGAGCACACACACATATGCATAAATAGTCCAAAATCTAAATGAATAAAATAAGCTGCTTAGCCTCAGTTGGCTAATTGTCTCAAAGAGCTTGTCAAGGAGTCACATAGCTGACTAACCCCGCAACGGCAAGCGTGAGAAGAGCTGCCAGGAAAATAAGAGCTAGCTGAGTCCGTGCTTCCACCTTTCCTGCCCGCGTCAGTTAGGGCCGTAAGTTGCAAAAAACAGACTCCACTCTTAATTGGTTTCAGCAAAAATAAATAAATAAATAAATAAATAAATAAATAAATAAATAACATCTAATGAAAGATGTGAAATGGTTCATTAGGGTTCTAGAGAAATCGATTAGGCAGCTCAGCTTCCAGAAAGGTCTGCCACAAAAGTGCCCGGAAGTGGACGGTCACCATGGCGCTCCAATGACCGAAGACTTGAGGACTTTTCTGTAGTCATTGCTGCTGCCTTCTCAGGTGGATGCTAAGGCTGGTGTGGGGAAGTCTGTCTTGGAGCTCAATCTGGAGGCGTGTGTTACCACAGAGACCAACAACGTGGAAGCTCCGCTGGGGCCCAAGGTTCATGTGGAAGTGGTTCATACAGGCAGCTGGAAATAGATTATTTTGTGGGGGGGGGGCGCCCGTTTACAAAAAATAGTCTGAGACTTATTATTAATTACGAAAGCTTGGCCTTTAGCTTACGTTTGCTTCTAACTAGCTTTTTTTTTTTAACTTAAATTAACCCATCTATATTAATCTGCGTTCTGTCATGTGGCATTACCTGTCTTCCATCTTGTACCTCCTGTCTCCTCTCCGTGTCTCCCGCACACCTAGATTCCTCTTTCTCTTCCTTTTTCTCCTCTGAAGTCCCGCCTACACTGCCCCGACTAGCTATTGGCCATTCAGCTTTTTACTACACCAATCACAGCAACACACCTTCACTCAGTGTACAACTATCCCACCACAGGCAGCATCATGAGACACAGAAGAGGGGCTGGGACTCTGAGTCCTGTTTCCTTCCAAGGCAGCTATGGGTCCCAGTGTATAGCCCCCATCTCTGCTTCTTACTCATGCGTTCATTCAACAGGAAAGCACCTTTCTCATTCTGGATACGAACCCACCACTTAGGAAAGCGGCTTCATAACATGGACTTCATGCTCTCTGCGTGAGGGTAGGCAAGCTTCTTCTCTTCCCTTTCTTATCTGTGCTTCAGCTCCTTACGTGCAAAACCCTGGTACGAATATGCACCAAAGGCGTGCAACGATTTTAAGAAGTGTTTATGAATACCCCTAGCCAGGTGCTTTCCTATAATACCAAGCATTTAATATATAGTGATTCTCTTTGTAGTTACTCCTAATAATGCCAAGGAGGTATAGTCTAAGGGAAAAAAACACTGATGACCAAAAGCTAAAATGCATTAATAGTAATAATAATAATAATCCCGTTGGTAATAAATGAGCCTTGGCCAAAGCCACACAAGTTCATCTGAGTATTTAGTATAAGGTATTTTAACTGTGAGGGATTATATGGCCAAAGTGGACCGATGGGGAAGTTTGAGGTTGATGCTTTCAACTGTTTCCAGAATAAACACTTCCAGGAAGCTGGGAAGCCTGTGCCTCTAGGTGGGGAGTGAGAGACAGGTAGCTCTCTCACTCTGGGCTCACCGCAGGAGGTGTGGAGCAGATCAATACGTGGGGAAGTGTTTTCCTTGCACGTTTATTATGTTTGACAGCGATGACAGCGTCCTATTCACGGAACGAGATGACTAATGCGCACGCTCTCCCACTCCAACACACGGCTGCGATTTCGCGAACCTCCTGAGTGAGAGGTAGTCACGCAGAAAGCATGCCACTGGGGGTTCTGAGTGGCCAGAGCCCAAACTGCCCACGGATTTCAGCTTGTCAGAGCCGCAGAGGAGACGCTAGCTACACTTAGTGGAAAGAACAATACCAGCTGAGGTTTCGCGTTCAGGAGTCTGTGCTCGAATGAGCTGAGAAAGACCAACCTGGCTACGTACATAAGCTGTATTTCTTCATCCTCCGTTTGTGACCAAGCGTTTTATGTATTTAAAAAAAACATACCTTTTTATCCGAGCAACTTTTCACAATCATATTTAGATGCCACCCAGTTCTGGCTGCTCAGAGAGGCACAGATGTTTCCACTTGGATCTGAGGCCCCGGCAGGCAGATTCCAGATGTTTTGAGGGGGCAGAGGAAGTTCTTTTCATTTGTGGCGGAGTTGAGATGTGAAGATCCGCGGACTCATGCGATAATCATCTTCCCACACAGGGAAGCTGGAGGCAAGCCAGTTGTCCACCCTTGGTGACGAGTGGGGTCATCTATCTAGGCTGAGGCAGCGGGGCCCTTTGGGCTGGAGATTTATGAACATGGTGCAGAGTTCCAAAGTTTCTGGTGAGCGCTTTTTATCCCTTTCTGGTCTAGCTCTTGAAGGGCATTTTATGGAAAAGGAGAAAGCTGCAGGCATGGTCCAAATTGCCATAACCAAGCATACCCATTTCACTCTTGGACGCCTGCATACATTTCTGTTAGCATTGGAGTCCTATCTCTCGAGTGCTAAAGAGTGCAATAGTTTTACATGCAGGTTAGAGAAAGGAGTTTTTACAGGACTTTTCATTTGCTTTATGTTTTTTTCCCTTTCACCTTCGTGAGCCCACCTTGCTTGCCCTGCCCAGGTCCACACTGTCCAATTCTATCTAGTATGCTTATACTCCCTGGATTGGGCATAGGCAGTCATGTAGTTAAAGGGTGAGGTCTTTGCATCTACTTCTGTTTTTTTCTTACCCTAGACCTTGGCATGGACACCACACATTGCTAAGTCTCACATATTTGGCCAAACCTTTCTCTTCTCCACTCTGGGTGAAATTACCAATACTCTAAAGAGTATCTGAGCTATTTTCCACCACATACCCTTTTGTATCACCATCTGACCTACCAAATGATATTTATTTCTTCTTGTCTGTCTTTCCCCAGTAGACTGTAAACTCCAGAGAGGTGCCTGTTCCCTGTTTCTGTCTATCTGTGGCCTAGAACCAGAGGAAGAATGAGCTGCACACCGGGATCACGGACGTAAAGGTGAACAAATACAATGATATTATTGCTTGCTTATGTTTTCCTACCATTTATAAAAAATGCACTTGCACTTCAAGACACTGAGCCATATATATTTTCCGCCACTGTACCTATCCTCCCAAAAGGTTGTATGAGAAGTGGACCAAGCAAGTTGCTTCTCGAATCTTTACAGCAAACACTTCCTCGGCAGAATAGGCTGCTTTCTTGCTATTTCTCTGTAAAAATAAGGTAAACTAGCTAGCTCACTTTCTAAAAAGTGATTAAAGTAGTTAACTTTACAAGGAAGCAAAAGACCACCCCAACTCCAATTGGCCTTTGCCATTCTGAGCCCTGGTGCTGGTCAACGCACAGGCTTCATGCTACAAATTTCCCATGAAGTTGTTATTTTATAAATTGTTATGCTGTGCAATTGGATTGTTTAGGGAATATATAACTTAAAATTAGGTGAAAATTTAATTAATTTTCATTTTTTTTTAAAATTGGAACCTCCTGCCCTTTGTTCTTTATAGTTCCTTCTAGGCTGATTTGTCAATACTCTGCTTGCCTGGGAGGCCACTGAGGCCACAGGAAGTTCGCAGTGATTGGGTGTGAACCAAACGAGTGGTTATGTGGGTTTCACTGCAATAGCATGATAGTCCAGCTTTGCCCAGTGAAACCTGCTGAGCGCCTAAGATGGCTACTGTTCCCTGGAGTCCACTGTGCAGGTTGCTAGGGTGGACTGTAGAAGAGAGTTTGTTTTGTGTGTTTTGAGATGATAAAGATGGTAGGATGAACAATCTCCTACAGCCAACCAATTCTCTGTGTCAAAATAGTTTCCCTTTCCCCAGGATACATTTTACTGTGTGCAAAAAGTAACACTTTGTTAAAAATGGGGGAAAAATTCCAAGTAACAAAAACCTACCCACAGTACTCTGAAGGAACTCAGGAGCACCAAGTGTTATTGTGGGTGAATTTTCTTATAATAACACAGGAGTTGACTCCCAATTTTTATCTAATTAAGGAGAAAGGAGGGATTATTTTCAAAAGGGTATTTGTGTGTGTGTATCTGTGGCATGTGTGTGTGCCCATGTGTATGGTCGTGTGTGACCTTGTGTGTATGTGTGTGTGCCTAATAAGTCAGAGGTCAACATAGAATAAACTTCTATCTCTCTCCATATTCTTTTCTGAGTTGAGGTTTCTCACTGAACGTGGTGCTCATCAGTTCAGCCAGACTGGCTAAGCAATGAGCGTCCGATATCCTTGTGTTTCTGAGTCCCCAGCACTGAGATTACAGAGTTGAACCTTCATGATTTGGGGAACTCAGTTCAAGTCTTCCTGTCTGCGTGGCGAATGCTTTGCTGGTCAAGACCTCTCTCTGCAAAGCTTGGGGGAATTTTTCAACAGTAATTAGCTCTGCAGTTTTTGACACAGAAACTCATCTACTCATCTCCCTATGCTGGAGGCTCATATTTGACAGCTGTCTGTTAAGGGTGGAAGAAATCTCATGTCATTGTTTGTGGTTTGAATGATACCCACGGAAAAGTGAAGGAAAACAAAACAAAAAGAAAGAAAAACCTGATTTCCATGGGGGCAGTTTGAATTTTTCAAGTTAAATAGAAAATAGAGATTCAGTTCCAGGAGTGGAGGGCAGCCATGACTTTCCGCTGAACACAGTCTTTATGTGTTTGTGGATGGAGTTATGGAGTCCAGGCATTTCAGTGACAATGTACACATTTTATATTTTTCAATATATGTTATATTGAAACATAATATTACATAATCTATTGGAGGACAGGTAATTCATGGTCTCTTTGTTACTTTTTTTAAAAAACCCTTCCTTAGCTGTTGTGCCATTAAGATTTTAATATGCTGACTGTTTCACATTGCCTTGAACGTCCTCCCATTTTCTTGACCATGATTTTTGTAAATCGCTCACATAAACTCTTTTGATATGGCTTCACAGAGCCCTTTTGCCAACGCGTGGAGGTCTTATAATTAGTTGAGTAGAACTAGCCAGTGAGAGAATGACCTTTTCCCTTGTACGTTCAAGAACCCTTGGTCAGGAGAGAGAGGTGTCTAAAGCTGGATTTAACATATGGGTAGCGCTTTTTCTGCCCTGTGCACAAACAGTACAAGGAACACGCGCTTCAGCATAACGCTAGCCTGGCCCAGCTTGAAAAAATACATTTCTCAAGGAGGAAGAATGAGCCCACCCCCCAGGGTACTAGGCAGGCCTTCACCAGCAATTCCAGGCAACTGTTCCAAGGGTGAAGGGGAAGTGTGAGTCTAAAAGGCGACAAAAGGTTAAAATCTGTGGCTAGACTTTTAGCACCAACACCCGATCTGTTTGTAAGGCTAGGCAAGATATCAGCTTCTAGAGGGATCCACCTGGGGTACGGGGCTCAATAACCAGATAGGCAGGGAGATGCTGGAAAGGCTGTGGAAGTGATAGAGGAGGCTCTCCTTTCAGAGCTAGGTTCTGGCTGGGAAACATGTCCATCTCCATTGTCCCCAAAGGGAAGCCATCCCCATGAGGAATTGACTGCCCTTCTCTTCTCCTTCAGTCCTTGACTGTGTACCATCACAATGATGCCCACGTGGATTTTTGTATGTTATCTAATTACATTTACATGCGAATCAGCATTCTGTGTTTTTTCCCCACTTATAATAACGTTTCCAATGGAAGTTTATGCATATAGCTGTATTTATCAGAACTCTACCCCTTTAAATGGGTGAGTAATATTCCATTGTATGGATGTGTCATGAGTAAAAAGTTCTTTCATTAGCTGGTAGACATTCTTGATGTTTGTACGCAAGTTTTTAGTTTGAATGCTTTTCTTTCTTTCTTTTTCTTAGGAGCACAATTGAAGTGGAGAGGAGATTCTGAGTCATATGGTAATCCTCCACGGACTCATTTAAGCATCACAAAACCGCATTGTTTTATACCCCTGCCAGCAATGCGCTAAGGCTCGAGTTTCCCCATCCTTGTCAATGATCATTGCCCGTTTCTTTTGCTAGTCATCTTTGTATGTGTAAAGTAACTTTTCATAATGGTCATGATTTGCATTTCTCTAACGGTTAATGAGGGTGACCATCCTTTTAAAGGCTTGTGGGCTGTTTGGATTATCTGTTTAAGGATATTTCCCTTAAATATCCTTAATGTGTGTGTGTGTTTCCACATGGCATATTACATATAAAGTGTGATACTCTTTCTAGCCCTGTCTGGTCATTTGAGAGGCTACACTTAGCCCTGAAACAAACAGTACAAACTGCCAGAGGCCAGTGTCTACGGAACTACCTCTCAAGGTTGGGAGGTAACTTTGGGTTCTACCTAGGTCCCCTCTGTGTCTCCTGGCTTCTGGTACTGAGATGCAAGCATTCTCTCTTTTTTTTTTTTTCCTATGTAGAGTCAGCAAACATGCATCAACATCTTTCTGTTATGCTCCTCCTCCAACTCCACAGTAATATCATAGAGATGTCAGGGCTGCTGTATAGAGAATCTGAGATCAAATCAGGCTTCCTGACCATATCTTTCTGTTCGGCTCCTCCTCCAACTCCACAGTAATATCATAGAGATACCAGGGATGCTGTATAGAGAGTCTGAGATCAAACCAGGAAATTCTAGAGGTCCAGACCAGTGAACAATACTGACAGCTCTGTACTATCTAGACTGACTCCATTCCTCCTTCCATGCTCCCTGCTATCTCTGAGGGGAAACTGAGTCTGCTGGAAAAATCTGCAGACAGTTCTCTAAGAATTTAGAAGCTTCTTCCTCCTGAACAAAAACTAGACTAGATAGCAAGAGTATTGAACATTGTCAGTGGTGTGAAGAAGATTGGACAGAATGAGAGGTTCACGTTTCTTAGCTGCCTGTAATCACAACGCTGAAGTTAAAATTAATTTCAGCCTTAAGTCATTCAGATAATTGGCTAAACATCATTTATATTAATCAGATTTCATTAGTCTGTTTTCATATATCAGTTTCTAAAGAAGGGAAATATACGACGTGCCCATTTGCTTATCATATGGGGCTGGGCTGGAGAAATACAGTTTCCCTTGGGCGGCTTTGTATAACCTCACAAATGATTATTTATTTATTACGTTTGTTCTCCCCTGGCAAAGCTACCCTCAGATCTCTGTGATTGGGAGGTGGGGGACGCTGTTGTCGTCACATGAACCTGAAATCCAAGCCCTGTCTGGCTACTCGGCGCAGGAATGGGTTCGACTTGCCTTGGTGTTCTAGCCTATCTTGGCACCAGTTTGTCCTGTTGTTATGTTGGCACTGGGCCCTGATGACTCACGCTGATGCCTTTGAGAGTAGAGAAGAATAAAATGAACATGGAAATGCAATAGATGCCATGACAGAATTTGTGTTCCCTAGAGTTCTCTTGAGCACGGAACGTCCCTGGTGTGGCCAGGTTGCCTGTGGTAGCTAATAAGATGTTTGTGCCATCTAGAAGGGATTGTTGGGCTCAGTTACCTCAGGGATTGAATTCTCAGGCATTGGTAGAGTCATATAAATGAGCGGGGCCATGAAGTGTGTGTGCATGTGTGTGTGTGTGTGTGTGTGTGTGTGTATGTGTTGGCGTGTGTCTGTGTCTGCATGTGTGCCCGTGTGTGTGCATATTTTGTAAATACCTTTATTTAAATTAGTCAATTGGGAGACAAGGATGTGGCTCAGAGGCAGAGCACATCCCTAGCCCATACAATGTCCTGGGTTTGTTCTCCAGCACCCAACGAAAAGACAATAAGCTAGCCACTTAGAGTTCAGAGAAAAAGTTGAGGCAATTCTGATTGTGTTGCAATGTAAATATATGTAAGTAATTGTAACAGAATTGTGATGGTTTTGGAACTAAGTTAATATGGACTCCTCAGGCTCCGGGAAGACAAGTCCTGTTTAGCCATCTGGAGGATCCTTGCCATGGCGGAAGGTTAGTTGATAGCAGCTTCATTAGAGCTGTTCGTTCAAAGCACAGTGCGAGTATGTTTGATGTTGCAGGGACCATCTGGACTTTCACAGAGAAGCCTGTCTGCAGATGAGCATTCTTGTTCCTGCATGGGCTGCTGCGGGATGGGCCAGCGTGAGCACAGAGTCTGGAAAACTCTGGCTACAGCACACAAGAAGCAGGCGCTGGGGAGAAGGGTGAAGCAGAAGTGGGGAGCGAATGCCAAGAGAGCACTGTCCTTCACGGATAGCCGCCATAGCCTCTGAGCAGGCTCCGACTTCTGAGAGGTTGGGCTCTTCTGTCATGGGACCTAGCTGCAGCCAGGAATGGATGTCAGAAACTGCTATTCACACAAGCTTGTGAAATAAAGTCAAATTACATTCAGAATAACAGTAACAAGAAGGGGTTCCCAGACTGCAGTGTGTACAGCTAGGTACTGTTCATTGAAAATAGAACTTTCAAGAGGATATAGATGAAACGATTTAAGATATTCCCCTAAAAGTCCTTTTTAGCTCTAATATCTATATGTTGGTCTACTTATAAAACTTGTTATATATTTACTTTGGAAACCAAGGGTAGTATTTTTCAACATAGGACTTGTAAGACATGTCTTTAAGATTCTTTTTTTTAAATCTTTGATCATTCTCCCGCCAGAGTATAAAATTCTAGTGCCAGCTTCTTAGTTCATGTGTGAAACTTAGCTATGAGACCTAAAAAAGTAGATTTTCCAAAGGTTGAATACTTGCAGGAGAAAAAAAAATCCAGTTTTCCAGTATTTGTACATGATGTCCAAGAAGAGAGCTTGAATCTAAACTACCAAGTCTGTTTCTGAAAGCATGTGTCACGTTAGGGAAACATGCTTGGGGAGAAGCATGTCCCTTCCCTCGCCCTCCCTTCCCTCACCCTACCTTCCCCTTTCCTTCTTTTTTTCCTTCTTTCTCTTCTTGTGCTTGAAACTGAATCTAAGAGCCTCATGCATGCTAGGCAATTGCTCTTCCAGGTAATCATAGCTAGAGGAGAGCAGTGTGTGTGTGTGTGTACGCACGCGTGCACGCACACATGTGCACGTGAGCGCATCTTCCACACCCACCATTGAATTTGTGTGTGCTCATAGCTGCGGAGATTTTGTTCGCATCACTAGAAATCCCTTTAAAAATGGGTGACTTAGTTTGACAATTCCTCCCCGAAGCCTGCCAGTTGACACTGTGGTTTGTGGTGAGTTTGTGGAGGGTTTGTGAGAAAACTACAAGCGTGAAGAGCAAACTTTTCGCAGCCAGTGGTGCCTCAGCGCACTGAGTGTGGTTTCCTTTTGTGGTCTGCCTGGCACGGCCTTGGATAGCAAATATCGGAAAGAAGATTTCCTGAGGTGGCCTGGAAGACATTGGTGACACTCTGGAAGGGGCTGTGTTCAGGGCCTTTCCTAGCGGAACTGGGATGTTTAAAACATCTGGTGTGTGTGTGTGTGTGTGTGTGTGTGTGTAATGATAGTATCCTATAATTATCTGTTAATAGATAAAGATCATCTGATCCCGTTTTAAGCAATACAGGAAGTCCTGCTGCGTATTCGAGTCAACAAGAAGGGCAGAGCAACCTGTGTGCAAGCTTTGCCTTCCTTTCTTGACTTTTAAATGATCTTGTGTGTTCCCAACCTTCGGACAAGGAAATCCTACCTTATGACTCCCCAGATAGCGCCAAAGGCGCTATTTAGAGTTCAGGAAAGGAGCACACACATCCAAAATGCACCCTTATACAGAAACCCACACAGCATGCTCGCATTAACTGTGGAAACTGTTTTCCATTAATGTGTAATCAAGAAGCAGGCAGCCTGTTGACTTTGAAAAATAAAATAAGAAACCAGTTGCTCTCCCCTTGTAGCCTTTCCCAATTAGCACACCCTCCCCCTCCCCCTGGCCGACCTGTTTGTCAAACTTAGCCTCTCAAGGAGTCCCAGTAGCAGCGACAGATCAGGAGGGGTGGACTTGGGGTAACAAGTTAAAATATTCCGAAAGCTTATGGCTGCCATGGCAAGCGACCTCTAAGGCATGTTGTGGCAGAAAACGTTAATTTACTTCGCACATGTTGCCGAGCAACAGGTGGTAGGCAACCACAGGGCCTGCGCGCATTCCTGTGTTCAAACTCCTGGCCCCTGGTATTCTGGGATTTACACCGCCTCCCCCAGGCCCTGACTGACAAGCTAATCGGTGTGCTAGGAAGTGCAGGGCTATTGAAGCCTCTGTAACAGAACACCGCCCTGTCGCGGAGATGGCCACGAGATGCCTCAGCAGTGAAGAGAAGGAGGCAGTGGGCTGTTGAACAACTGGAAGAAATTTGCTCCTAGGTAGTGAGGCCAAATGAAAAGGCTCTCAGGAGCAGAGGCTTTATAGCTTACTTAGGCATATCTAAAAGGCCAAGACAGGAGGAGGGGTGTAGTTTTCAATACTGTGTCAATTCCTCGAGTCTTTAATTTCTTTCCTTTTTACAGGTATTGTCCTTTAGCAACAAGTGCTCAAGAAGTTAATAATTTCAAACACTTTAGCTTACCTCAGGCAATGTTTTTTCGCCTTAATTAAACTTTTATTTTAGTAGAAAAAAAGTATTAGAATGACATTTAAATCCGTCCGTTATGATGCTTTTGATAATCTGAATATCTTGTACGATTTTTTATGAAAAAGAAGCTGCTGTTGTATTCTCCTCAGAGCTTCCTTCTGCGGGGTTTGAGAGTACATCACTCCAGAGACCGTATGAGCCTGGTCTCCACAGTGGTATATCCCTACCAAGGTTAGCCTTCAGACAGAAGCAGAACACCTGTAACAGAAACAGAACCTAGCACTCAGTCCTAGCTGCCCCAAATTCCGTCTTTGTTATTCCCATCAAAGTGCTTAACCCTGAAAATCTAAAACAGCCAACCACCGTGCCCTGCAAGTTCATCAAAACTGGGATAGAAATGCAGAAGTTAGGGCCATTTGCTATTTTTATAACCCTTCATCTGTGCTCCAGGGATGTGGCATGTGTGTGTGTGTGTGTGTGCATGTGCGTGTGTGTGCGTGCGTGCATCTACATATGTATTGTTTTCTCAGGAAATGTTTAAAGAGTTAAGCAGTTGGTCTCATCAGTATGTGGAATTTTAATGATCAAGCACATCTTCAAAAATGAGTTTCATCATAAAACTAGATAGAAAATAACCATCAATTTTCATCTTTTTTCCCCACCTTTTATTTCTGCATCTATTACAGATCACTCCGGCATTGAAGTGTTCCTCCAGACTAATTAGATTAATTTCAATTTCCATTGTGTGTTACAAGGATACACTTAGCATCTCTCCTTCCTCCTGAAGCCAGTAATTGATTGGACGGAGACCCCCTCTCCCTGCTAAGATGAGCAAAGGCCTTCACCAAGAGACTTACTGAAGATTCATTTCCGAAGATAGAGATGTTCATTGCTCATGTGACTTTGAGGATAGAGTCTGTCACTTTGTGCCACATTTCCTGTGGAAAGTGTTTTCTGCACTGTGCTTTCTAAATGTATCAAGGGCATGCGTTTCAGTGGGTGGATGGGCCCTGGAGGATGATCACGATGCCAGAGAGGGTGTTTGGTGGCCAGAGGGGGTGAGGTATCAAGGGGGAAGAAACAATTCTCGGATAAGTAGTTATGGGTTTTGAATGACAATTCTGCTACAAACCAATGGGTGACTTGGGAATTTTACTTGTCCTCAAAGGACTCTAACTTCTTATCTATAAGACAGAGATGGAGGATTTATTCAGTAGATATTTCCTGGACGATAGCTGTTATACAGCATCAATCGTGAAAACTCCCGAGTATTCATTTGTGAGTGCCTTCCTCTGAAACGTGATCAATGTATGTACCGAAGAACATGGGATGGGCAGGGGAGGCAACAGAGTTGGGCACAGGTTAAGAGGTCCATGAGGCTGGGAAGAGCAAGGCTGATGTGAGAGAAGATGGCCTGGGGGCTGTAGGGTTGGGGATGGGGCCAAACAAGATCTGAGTTGGCGATACTTTGGTAGGGAATCTCGTAAAAGGTAGCAGGCTTGGAAACTCATCAATCTGAGAACATCTTTTTTAGTAGACCATTCACAGAGTCATCCATATTCCCAGCTACGTGGGCAGAGTTGATGATGAGGATTGGGCAGAATGAACATCTGGCTTAGAGTCACCACTGGTAACCCTTGGTGATCAGTAGATTTTTAGTTATGGAAATAGATGCCCTTGTTTTCTGGCTGAAGAGACCCGGTAAATTGTGGCATGGTGATATTACACATAGGCTAGGGACAGGGAAAAGGACCAGAGTTGGAAGAGATCATCCATCCATTTGGTTCAGGATTTAAGAGTTGGAAGATAATCTGTTTAATTGAGGATATGTGACAAAGGTCTTGGCTGTCCCCTCTGACAACGCAATTCTCTGAGCCTTATTGCTGGGGAACGTATCTCAGTGATGTTCGTGAGGGACATCTGGTGGAACAAATGCCATCAGACTCCTCACAGATGAAGACTGTTCCCACCGTGGCTGTTTTTACTAGTAGAGTAATAGGAGTCTAGTTAATTTAGCCCAGCCCCAACTTCTGGCTATAAACTCAAGCAATGTTGTTCCTTTCATGGTTGAAATGAGCAGTACAGAAGAGCTATGTGTTCTAGCCCGGTCCCAGAGTTAATGAAGACCTCAATTCCTTTTTTTCAAAAAGCTCTACCCAAGGTTGATGATGATGAGGTAGCTATACATGTTGTCTAGGGTCAGGGTAAACTACATATTATGTTAGACGGCAGGATCTGTTATAAAATCTAGTTTATCTATGCTCCTGGGTGACACTGAGTTTGGTTTAAGGCTCAGCTTTCTGTTCATCAGACAACCTTCATTCATCTGAGACCCATTAGAGGTAGAGTTCTCTAGAGAAAACTGGCAGGCACCTTGCTGAGCCTACAATGGGCAAATGTCTTCTCATCAGGTCTTAGGAAAGGTACCACACATCGACCCTCCTATATGAGAGCAAATGATTCCATGAGATCAGAATAGAAGGGTGGTAATACAGATGGAAGCCTTTAAACGGAGTGTGGTTTGGGGTGTTTATGCACATGTGACACATGTATATATACATGCATGCATGTGTGTACATGACTGTGTATGGAACAACTGGAAGCCTTGCCATCTTAATTATGGTCTCTCAAGAATTAGCCAATACATTTTACAGCAGATTGGGAGTCATTTTGTCTTCTAGTTAGACGTCTTATGGCTCATTTTGCCATAAGACATGAATCTGAGAAGTGACGGAATACGGGGGGAACGATAAAGCTGAGATCAGGATCTCCCTTTGAACTTTCTTTTGAAAACAACACACAGGGATTTTGAAGGGTTTTAAGATTCTGAGAAGCTTCCTTCTCTGCTACTGCATGAAGCTAGGGGTGATTACTTCAGCACTTTTAAAGGCTTTTCAACTCAATAGTTTCTAATATATAAAGAGGTTATGTGTTTTGTAAACTCCCTTGCTCTTTCAAACATTTGAAATTACCTGTATTCCGATTCTAATTTGTTATTACAGCCAAAAGCTGCACGCACTCGGCTCACTTAAAAAGACGCTCTATTTAAAAAGTAACTGTTTTCCCTGGCACTTCAAAACTTATTACCTACCTTCTACCCTGCCCCAGAAGTTGGCTTATTTGTTAGTTAATTGGATTAGTTTCATCAGTTAAAAGAGCTGTCGTCATGGCACAAAGATAACTTGTCTTAGTACTTACTTCAAACCCAAAGGTTTTCAGCAAAACGTTACTGAAAACAAGGAGGAATTAATTCAGATCATATTATTTTCTATGTGCTCACAGGGTTCAAAAATCTATTTTGAGTCATCCTTCCTCTGGCGATTTTCATGTTGAAAAGGTATTTTAGAAAGATTCTCATGTTATACTGTGGTAGCGATTTGGTGAAGTGATGAGAGCGTCTCTCTTTTGATCTAATAACTGCTTATTAAGCACTTAAATAATCAATATAGTGGTTTTGCTAAAGTGACCCAATCCCATTGCAGAGAATTTGGCACTTTCAGTTTTGTAATGAGGCAAGAATGTGCCTCCATGAATAATTGGCCGTTGAAGATATGCCAGCTTCATTCTGGGTGGAAAAATTCAATTTGGCACTAAATCCCAGTTATTGAGTGCATCCAAATATGGTTTTCTATACATTAAAAATGATGTTGTTAAGCACGTTATGCCCAACTCATGCTTTTCTCTATTGCCGGAAAACAAGCAAAGAGGGATTAAGCAACTTGGTTATGCAATCAGTTCAATATTCTTCCTGCCAAACCTCTGAAGGTTCTGATGGATTTCTGATTTCTACGTCGCTAATACATCTGGGATCATGGCGAGCAACTGGATGGCCAAATGGGGGATGGAAGGAAATAAGGACCTATTCAACAACTACTTGCTGAGTAATGATGACGTCACTGATGGTGGTTGAGAGAAAGGACTCTGACTGGTAAGGCTATGGGGGGGCTGAGGAGTCTATTGTATTTGAGAAGGAGGGCCTCTGCCAGGATGGATCTGCAGTTCCGTACTACCCAAGAAATATCTCCACTCCACAGGCACTCTGCATGTCCTTCATCAGCATCAAAACAGAAGGAAAAGGTCTGCGTTCCCATCCTTCCACACTTTCCTCTTTGGGGTCTTATTTATCTTCTGCTGTCACCAACACAATTTGTACGTCATTCTGTGGGCCTTGTTTTCTCGGGGCTCTTAGCTGACTTTGGACACTTAGCTGTTCTTGTGTGTACTGCTCCCTGTTCCCTGATCCTAAGTGGGGACTTCCCAGACTCTGGTAAATTGACAGCTGGTCACTCTCAAGACTTTCTTCTCACCAGAAACAGAACCCAATGGAAACAGAAAGGGAGAGGGGAGAGGAGAAAGGAAAAAACGGTGGAGATGGAGAGTGTTTCTCATTGCAGAGCAGGAAAGAGGCCAAGAGCTAAAGAGTCTCTTTGTGAGTTTCTCTTGCTCCCCAGGTCAGGCTGTCGCTCCCTCCAGGGCCGTCTCTTTCAGGATCTACTGCATTTCCCCATCTCTGGATATTCATGACTTTGATGACGACCTTTCTGTTTCGAATGAGCTCTTAGTTACCCCAACGTCGGGCCAGACACAGATTAACTTGCATTGCTGGATGCTAAACCTGGGCCATTAGATGACCCAATCCACTGTGGCTTATATAATGGGAATACTATTACAGGTTCAACTGGGGTCTTTCTATACAACTTGAGAACTCATCCCAATGAACTTTTCAGATATCTCTTAGGTCTACAGCCCAGCCAGGTTATTTCTGCCTACTTGTTCTGTACCCCTGTATTTAACCAACTACCAATAGAAAGAATCAAAGGGAACAGTGATTGTAATGCATGGAAACACAGTTTGGGGTAATTTCTCTTAACAGTACAGTATAATTATTTGCATACTATTTCTGTTTTACTAATTAGCATGACTAATATGTGAATGATTTCAAGTATCCTAGCAGATGCACATAAAATACACCTAAAAGAGATGCTCTTTCATAAAGGACTTGAGCATCTATAGAGTTTGGTAACCAAGGTGGATACGTAGGGCATTTTGTTTGTTTTTGTTTTTGGAGACAGTTTTATTTTTTATCTTTGTTGTCTATGTAGCTCTGGTTGTCTTGCAACTTGGCAAGTAGACCAAACTGGCCTCAAACTCACAGAGCTCTGCCTGGTTTTATCTCCTGCATGCGGGGTTTAAAGGCATGAACCACCATGCCAAGCATAGGGAGAGGAGCCTTTTGTAAATTCCAGAGACGATATGACCAGCAAGAGCAGAACACACTGCCTTGGTACCTTCAGTCTCCTATTTATGTAAAAACCAAAACCAAAAGAGCCCTTTCCTCTATCAGCAAAAAGACAATAGAATTCCCTTTATTTATAGGTTCTGAATCATAGTGTATTTCTCGTTTTGGTCTACAATTCTAGCCATTACTCACTGTGTCATGAAATCTCTTTAAACATAGGTTCATCTCTTTCTTCATTCCTTCCTTCCTTCCTTTCTTCCTTCCTTCATCCCTTTCTTCCTCCCTTTCTTCCTCCCTCCCTTTCCCCTCTCTCTCCTTCTCTCTCTCCTTTTCTTCCTAGTCATTATCCTAACCCATGTGATTTACTCACTACCCTATATTATTAGATTTATTTCCAGCTCCCTTGTCTTTCATGCTTCTACTGTCTCTATTTAAGTCAGTATTCCAAATTACCCACTAAAATTCTTTTCCCAAGACATGGGTCACTTAGGAATTTACCCTTGAGCCTCATTGCCTTCACCCTCCAACTCCATCTTATACATTCTCTTACAGCTACACTCCTGACTCCTGTAAGCTGGGCTTTTTTTTTTTTGGCTCAGAGCCCCCCTGACATTCCTCAGTGCCTAGAGATGTTTAGATTTTACCAAGTTAAATCCCTTGAATGAAAGGTTTTTCCTAAGAAAATGTTCCCTATTAAAGAAAAAAATCTTCCATTTACGGTATTCATTTTTTTGTGTTTTTTATTTGTTTTCAGTAACATGGCATGTTTTCATCCTCTCTATTTTTCACTAAATGAAGGACATTAGCAGCCCAGATTGATTATCTAACTGATATTTTATTGTTTTAAAAGGTCGACTGCCTTCTGACTCTTCTCTACGCAAGCCTGCCATGATATTGTACCTTTGAAGCTGACCACAACATCACACACACCCCTTTTGGGGAAGTCATTCATGATTATGTGTGAGAAGCCAGAGGAAGGTAGACCATAAATAGACCAGAACCCCTGAAATATCCCAAGATCCCCTGCACTAAATCAAGCTGTCTGCAACAAAAGAAAACACATCCACTTAGGGCGTGAAAATCTGTTTCTGTGAACAACCACGTTCAAAACAAGTATTTGCGGGTACTAGTCACATTTTAACTAGACTGCTTCTTCCTTTATTTCGAAGTGTCCGAACTTTCATTCCAGTGGGACGAGGCCTACCTCAGCTCTCCGCAAGCTTTCGATTTAGCCGTGATATCAGAGCTGGCATGACCGACGGCAGCTGTTAGTGCTGCGCAGGCCTATCATTTGCTGTTGACAGGCATTAATAAAAGCCTAATTTGAGGAAATTATGAAAACCCAACTCATTATGCAATCTGGTTTATGTTTTGGCATGTGGCAATCATTGCCTTGATAGCCGAGAAACCTTCATTTCCAGAACTTTATGGCCTATTCTGCCGTTGCAGCCCCCAGCCAGAGCCCCTCACCTCGCCCACGTGTTTGATCTTCTAATTGCCTCAAGACATCCACAGGCTTGCTTTACGACGCAGCAGGCCTTGCCTGGGCTGTGGTGTGATGTACACCGGAAGCCAGCCTTGCCATCAGAAATAGGTATTTGGCTATTACAAGGAACTTAATTCTGACCTGTCTATCAAGAGCGCGCACCTGAAATCCTCCCCGCTCCCGCCCTTAACTCATTCCTTATGGCCTCCTTAGACTATCTAGTGTTCCTACTGTCTTTGTGATTTTCTCCAAGCACAAGGGGAGAGTCTTCATCAGTCTTCGGTTCACATAGGAGCGAGTGTGGAGTGACTAGCAGGAAATTCAACCTGATGATAGCCGAGCAATAGCACTTGAAACACCAGATTATTTTAATGAAAAGAGACTTTTCTATAGATGGTATGCTAAGAAGTCTTGTCAAGGTATATGAATATGAATGGTGGCATTGAATGTATCTCACTGGTCCAGCGTGCCCAAAACTCTGGGTCTGAATCTGTACGATGGTGCACACTTGTAACCTCTGCACTGGGATAGGGGAAGCAGGAAGATCAGAAGTTCCGGCGGAGGGTGGGGGTCAGGTCTGGAGAGATGGCTCAACAGTAAAGAACATGGGCTGCACTTCCATGGAACCAAGATTCGATTCCCAGCACCCACACGGTGGCTTCCAAAGATCTCTAATTTCAGTTCTAAGGGATTCAGCATTCTGTTCTGGCTGCTGTGGGTACCAAGCACGCACATGCTGCACACACATACATGCAGGCAAAGCACCTATACACATGAGACGGTGTCTGAGAACTGTCTCTTCCCGATTTATATTCCTCATTTTTTTTCCCCACCTGTACATTTTTGGAAACAGCAGGTGGGGGCCACTCACTGGGGAAGCTGCCCACCATGTATCTGCTCTGGGAGCTAGTTGAAACCACCGCAAACGGTTTTTGCTTCCCCATTAGCCAGGTAAAGCTCAATTGGAGAATCAATTGCTGTTAAGTAGAATGCTTGGTCCTGAAAGCGGACTTCTGCCAATCCCCTTTCACATTACATGGCCAGATCTAGCCACACACCCACAATAGACATCAAAGGAGACAGCAGTGCGCTTTAACGCAGCAGTGGAGAGAATGGAGTAAAGATGCCATGTCTGCCATCTTTATTTCGATATTTTGATAATTCTCTCAGAGGTATAACATGCTTTATTTGAGTTTTGGAGCATAATGCTAGGGAGTTGTTCACATCATTTCAACTAATGTTCTGGCCGATTTAAAGACAAAATTATTTTGATTACTTGTGACAATCATGGACACTCTGTTTTTAGCTTAAACTTCTGTTTCAAACAAGTATGTGTCATCTTCACTGCAATGTGATATAGAAAGAAAAAAATGAAAGGAAGCTTCAAAACAAATATAAACAGACAGCTTTAAAATTACCAAATTTTCCAAATAAGTAGTCAAAATCAATTACCATCCTCACCTGGTCTTGCTTCTACTGGTGATGATTCTGGTAGGTGTTTTATATTTAAAGATTTTTATAGTTCAGAGACTGACTTTCAATTATTTTGTATTTTAATTGGATCATACAATTAATTTAATGGGTTTACATAATAATGTTTCTATTACTATTAGTAATCTAGATACTTCTGGAATTTTCTCTTGCTAGTTTCAGCCTTGTTAGGTTTCAAGTTATTGTGTTTATCTCTCAAAAAATGAATTGAGACACTTCCTGTTATTCTCAGATTCTGAAATAGCAAATAACATCTGGGAGAAATTTAAAACAAACTCAACTGCAAGGTCATCCATGCATCCTACTGGGATTCCAGTCACTATCATTTGGTCATTTCTTCCTTTATTGTTTGATGCTCACATATGTACAGAAAAACTGACAGAAACTGGTTTTGTTTATTTATAAATACTCAGAAAACTTTCTAATCAAAAATTTTATTCTCTCCATATATATATATATAATTTTATAATAAAAAGAAAACTTAGGATGAGATCTAAATGTATATTTCTGTGGTAGACTGATTTCCTAGAATACTAGAGTCCCCCTCTAATTAAACCACAGCACTATAAGACAAAAAGAAACAGGAAAAGAAACCCTCTTTTTACAATGATTTGGCATTTGTCAGTATATTTTCTCCCCAAATAAATTCTGTGTGTGCACATATGCATACGATGTGCATGTGTATGTATGTGTGTTTGCGTGTATGTCAGCACATGTATGTGTGGAAACCAGAGCTTCCTCAACTGTTGTCTGTCTTTGGAGACAGAGCTTCTCCCTAGACCCAGAGCTTGCCAATTCTGCTAAGTGGGCTTCCTGATGAGCTTTCCTGTCTCAGCCTCGCCTGCATCAGAGTTCAAGTGCCTTCTTGTGTGGTTCTGGGAGTGCAAATAGAGCTCCTCAAGTTTGTGTCTTCATCATAGCCCTCATTCAGATCAACTATATTTTCTGTTGTTCTGCCCCACTTTTCTCTGCAAACAAATTTATTTTCATTATTTTAGATTATGTGTGTATGCCTATGTGTATGTGTGAGAACATGTGTGTAGGAACAAATGCGAGCACTTTGTGGGTCCGAGGGGTCGGTTCCTCCTAGGACTTGAGTCTCAGGCTGTTGTAAGCTGCTGACACCAATGAGGGGAAGTGAACTCAGGTCCTCTGCAAAAGGGAACTCCCTTTGTAGATTTGGCTGGCTTTGAACTCATTGAGCCCTACCTACCTCTGCCACGCAGGTGATGAAATGAAACCCACCCCCTTTCTGGTTTATTTTATACGTTTATTTTATTTTATACGTTTTAAGTTCGAGTTTCCATGAAGCTGTTCTGAGAACACATAGACTCGAATGGATTGAGCTTCCCAGAAATAAGAGGGAGAAATGAGACGTAAGCCATCCTTTCAATGTATATGAAAAAATCAAATAGAAAGAAACACACACATTAGAGCAAGATATTTTAAATTCAAGAAAATGGTAAATGAAAGCCATTTATTTTTATTTAATGTGCATGAATGATTTGCCTGAACGTAGGTACATGTGTGTGTGTTTGTGCATGTACTCCGGGCATCCTTGGTATCTACAGATGTCAGGAAAAGGGCACAGGAGCCCTTACAACTGGAGTTACCGATGGTGGTGAGCTGCCACAGGGATGCTGGGAACTGAACCCAGGCTCTCTCCAGTGCTCCTAGTCACCCAGGTCTCTCTGTAGTCCACTGCGGAAATCATTTTTCCTGATATGAAGGAAAACTTGCCGTCTCTATCAATATGCAGAAGACATAGGTTGGCATGGTTTAAATGATAAGGTTTATAAGCAAATGACTTAATCTGCTTTGGATATGTTTTTGCTCCCTCTCAATGAGATGTCTGGGTTACCTATTACCGTATAACAAAACTCACCCCAAGACCACTTGGATTGAAACAGTATACACTTAGTCTGTCTCATGAATATTCAAGTCATCTAGGTGGTTTTTCTGGAAAAGACAAAGCTTCTGGTGTGTGAAGAGTTTTCTCTGCCTCCTTAAGGTAGCTGTATTATGTGCATGAGCTGGTTAGTCATGTTGTGGCTTTACTGAGGGTACTGGTATCTCCTCTCTTGATGATGAACTTCTAACTTGTCTACTTGTCAGGAGAAGATCTGAGCACTTCTTGAGGTTTCTTTAGGTTTGGAACTGGAACTCTATCATTCCTGTCTATTCAAGTTGTAATGCCAGCAATATTTAGGGAGGGAGGCAAGACACATTGAAGAATGGATGACAATCTAGAGAAGGGAGTAGGTGCCTGGCAAAGAAGGGATTATTGAATATTCTCATTTTGCCTTTTCACTATTATCAATTTGATGCATTTGACACCTTGAACTTTGTTTTTATGATTGGAAAAACTGTAAGAATATACTAATTACCCAGGAACCCTATTTGCTAGTATCAAGTAAGTATGCATGAGTTTGCAGCTTAAACATGATTGGAGGTGATCTTTGAAGGAAAACTGACTTGGGCTGGAGAGACGACTCAGCAGATAAGAGCACTGTTCCAGAGGTCCTGAATTCAATTTCCAGCAACCACTTGTGGCTCACAACCATCTAAGACGGGATCTGACTCATATACATAAAAGACATAAGTAAATCTTTTTTATTTTATTTTAAAAAAGAAACTGACTTGAACCATCTTACCTAAAATTTGTGCAAGTCCATCCTCTGTGAGATCCTCTCAGTTTCCAGATCAGATGATTGTCTGAGACTAAGGGCTCTGGGGTTAGGACAGACATAAGGAAATGACTTCACTGCCTCACCGGAAACGTGACTTAAATACCAGGTGTATTCATTAGCAAAGATGCTTTGCCGGCCTTGCTCAGGCCTGGGTCCCTGGGAGCTCTACTCTGCAGCCAGTGTACCAGGCTCTCCCCTCCCTCTCCCTGCCTCTTTCAGCTTGGATCTTCCTATTCCACTAACCATATAATTTTTTGTTTGTTTCTTTCTTTCTTTTCACGTAAACCAGTTTGGCCAATGATCTCCTTTCTCATTTGTCTACAGAAAACTCACCCTTTTAGCCCCAAAGTGCTGAAACAAAAGAGTCTCCTTTATATCTAAGGAAAATGGGGAAGTGGCTTTAGCAAGAGACATGTGCTGATATTCCCTGCAGGTAGGAAAGAATCTGTAGCTATCTCGGTTTAAAGGTGTATACAAGTCCTCTGCACAGGCGTTACTCAGCAAACATGTAATTCAGTTTATTTTCTTGCTTGTATACAATGTGTTTTAATCGTGGTCTCCTTCTCCGATTCCTTCTTTTATCTTACCCCTGCTAAAACCTTTCTTCTCTCTAAATCATTCCCACTCCCTCTCTACGCAAGATCATGCGGAGGTGGTCATATCCGCTGAATGTATGTTCTATTGTATGTATATCTGATAATTATTGCAACAGCATGTTATATCCAGAGGATGGCATGCTATAGTACTGATCCGCATCCTCTGGATACTCACAGCTTCCCATTCTCTCTTCTGGGCTATTCCCTGGGCCTCAGAATGGCCAGGAAAGAGTTTCAAATTATCTTCATCTTTATGGCACTCTGTTCCTCCCTTGGAGAGTGTCCTTAATTTTGTGCAGGTCACCTGCTGGTACTGCCTCATGTCTTAAAGATGATCGGAGAAGAACAAATCATTCTCAATGTTTCATAGAGATTCCCCAGTGTGCATATATATATTTTTCTAAGTCAAGCATATTCAGCGAGTTTCATGAGCTCCAATATTTGGTTCAAGAAAGACTAAGAGTGATAGGTGTTTGCAAACTTCTCAAGGAAGGAAATGAGTGATTAGCCAGCGAAGCAAGAACTCCTAGCCATGCCGCTTTTCCTCCAGGCCAGGCTGCTGAAGAAGCCTGACGCATCCCTGGTAACTAGGGAGATACAGCACATCTATAGGAAGAAATCAGAGAATGTTCAGATAGAAAGTGCTTGCTCAGTCTGTGATTCTGGTGTCTCAATTGATAGGAGAAAGCCACATTAAACAAAATGTACCAAAGAAACTGCAGAAGATGTAGGTTCTGAGCTGTGTGAGCAATGTCAAAAGCATTCTGGTCTACCCAAGCTGTGTATTAAAACAAAATAAAGTTATGGATGATAAAACTGGACTAAGTGTTGCAGAATTAGATTATGTGTCTCAGAAATAGACTGACCATCCTCAAAGCATGTAAAATTATTTATTTTCTTATTTTTCTGATATGCAATAGTCCCTGGGATCCTTATTCCCATTTATTGTTCTTATTCCTCTATATACATAAGACAAAGCATGCAATTGCAATCTCTTACAAAGATCTGAACAAGTTAATAAAAAAATCGACACGTTCTTTTATTGAAGGCAGTCTAACCTAAGAGGTTTGGAGGAGGGGAGTGTCAGAACTCAATAGCCCATTCAGCATTGAAATGGGAACATTGAGGCTACTCTTTGGATAAATTCATGCCAGATTTGGCCCGCAGCTCTTGCCGGGCAGTTCCCAGATGAGAACAGTCCCTTCGCCTGTGGTGAAGAAGCACAGAATAAAGCCTCTTTGAATTAGTTTCAAAATAGTGCCGCGATGCAGACAGACAACTTCGGAGGCCAAAGTGCAAGAGCATCACATAATAGCCGTCTGTTAGAGCACTCCTAGTACCACTGGGGGATATGGTTAGAGTATACATTAAAACCTTGAAAAGAAACCAGGATAAACTGGCATCAGATGACAAGCCTTACCAGCAGGACAATAGTTTTATTTTTTTCAATTAAAAAAAAAATAAAGTAGCTCAATCTAATGCAGGGAGGAGACTTCCCAAGAACCTCAGTGGATGTCCGAAACAATGGATAGGAGAGAACCCTAAACCTGCTGATTTTCTCCATACATACATAGGGTTTAATATATAAATTGTTCATAGGAAAAGATGAAGAACTAATAGTAAATAGAACATTTAGTGATAACAATACATTTCAGTAAAAGTCATATCAACGTTGACTCTCAAAAAAATATGACATTATACTCATCTTTCTCTTTTTTGGAATGACAGGGAGTGACACTTTGTGTTCGGGATGAGGTGAACAATGTGGGCATTGTAACGTAGCATTAGGGTATTGTGCAAGGGTCACTTCCATGTAAGCAATGTCATATCATGGTGGCTGACTTGAGAACCAAGATGGCTACTGAATCCTGAGTGGGAGGGCAGCATAAACAATGGAACCACAATGGACACAAGAATAGTTTATCTCCTGGGCAAAATGGAGAAGAATTTCAATGCGTGACTTGGAGTGGCCCATGACTGATAAGGTGCAAATTGTCTCTTTCTGCGATTTTCATCTCATATCTTTGAACTGTGGTTGACTATTGATAATCAAGAGAGCCAAAGAACAGATAAAGGGTTGCTACTACAACAAAGATAAGTAGAAAATTGGTATGTGACTTACACTTACATATAGTTTCCCTATACAAACTCAATGAATATAGTGTGTTTGTATGACAGTGGATACATTACAAAAACATATCTATCCTGCTATGTATAGCACACAAAATAGAGCTTACAATAGGTGGTCTTAGCTGGAAAAACAATAAACTTGTATATATTTACCGCATATAATATGCTGCATTCAAGTACTTTGGAGTGGCTACTTCTAACAAACAAATATAATGCATAGTTATCATTGATGGGATGGTTACTCAATATCCGCTCTCTTTGCATTTTTTGGGAATGCGATGTCTGGTTATCAACCCTAGGCAGATACTATGGTGTAGAGTAAAACTCTTAGACTTGTTTCTCTGATCTAATTATGGCTGTATATTTTTTAAGCAATATCTCTCTACTCTCTGTCCCAGCCTAACCATCTAATCTCTGATAATCACCATTCTGCCCTATTTTTAGATCCACATGGGTGAGATCTTGGGCAATTTGTCTTTCTCTGTATAGATTATTTCACTTAATGCAATGCCCTCCAGATACGGCATAGTTTTCAGGACTGTAAGCACAAAAGCACGTACTACTTGTTAGACCTTTGGCGGGAGCACAGGCTTTCCTCAGTGCTACTGTGACTTTGCCTGTGAATGAGGCATTGATGCTACCGAGTTGTCTAGTTGGTGGACCATCACCTACCCTTCTACTTGATTGCTTTGTGGGAAATCATCATTAAGGAATGTGAAATGGTAGCAATAATTGAAAATGTTGTTGGCTTGTGATTTAAGACCACGTACATGAGGGGCAAAGCTTGTTCATGTCCGCTAGGGTTTTGGATTTCAATATGTAATTTTTAAGTATACGCAATCCAGTCTCCTGGAAACTCTTTGCTTTATATTTCTGCATACTGAGCACCCTCTGGAAGCACACAGGTATTGCCTAAGCTGCTTGGTGGGCATTTCTTTCTTGGAGTAGAATTTCCAGAGGTTGGGCTGCCTGGAATACTAGGTCATCCCTGTGTTTCAGAAGGACTCCTATTATTTGACATACAGGGGAGCAGATACATTTTCATGAAATAAATGGCTTTGGAATTATTTGTTTTTCACTTATGAAAAGCAAAATTGGTGATAAACATTGTCATTTATGAAAGTCTTGGGGCACTTTCTAATTTTCAAATGCCTTCCCTGCCCCCCACCCCCACCCCGAGACAGGGTTTCTCTGTGTAGACCTGGCTGCCTGACACTCAGTTTATAGTCTAGGCTAGAATGGAACTCAGAGATCTGCATATCTCTGCCTCCCAAGTGCTGGAATTAAAGACATGTGCCACCACCACCTGGCTCACATGCTCATTTTGAATGCAAAGAGCCTGCATGTGGCTTGAGCATAGTTTTATTATCTGTAGTTAAGATGTTGTAAGCTGAGAGATAGACAAGGTACCCCTGGAAGAAACGGTTCTATTTTACTGTGCATATATCTTTTTGAGACAAGGTCTTATTCCATATCCAGGCTGAGATGCAACCCTCTCCATAACTGAGACTGGCCTAGTATTTGTCTAGATGCTTCTGTGACAGCCTCATACCTGCTTGGTTACCCTGCATAAAACTCAACTTTAAAGGGTCAAAGACCTCCACATAAACTCAGACACACTAAACCTGATAGCAGAGATTGTGGGAATAGCCTTGAACTCATTGGCATAGGAGAAGGCTTTGTGAACAAAACATAGTTTACACAGGCATTGAAATCAACAATTAATAATAGGAACCTTATGAAAATGAAAGCATCTACACAGCAAAGGACACTGTAAATAGGACAAAGCTACAGCCTATAGATAGATCAGGAAAATATTTTTGTGAACTACACATCTGATGGAGGGATAATATCTAAAATATATAAAAAATTAAAACCTAGATAACAAGTAAACAAAGAACCAAATTAAAGAATGATGTTCAGATCTAAAATAAGAATTTTCAAAAGAGGAAACTCAAATGAAAGAAAAGAAGGAAAAATATGGTATAGTGGGACAACGGTCTTGTACCCTGTAAAGATTTGTTATGATTGGCCAGTAGCCAGGCAGGAAGTTGAGGTGGGGAGATCAGGCAGGGAGTAGAGGCTGGGTAACTAGAACAGGAGAATTCTGGGTAGAGGAGTCAGTCTGCAGTTGTCACCCAGCTGCAGAGGAATCAAGATGAGAATCCCTCGCTGACAAAGGTACCAAGACATGCAGCTAACACAGACAAGAATAATGGGCTAATATAAGTTATAAGAGTTAATAAGAAAGCTGAACTAGTAGGCCAACCAATTTATAATTAATGTAGGCCTCTGTGTTTCTTTGGGATTGAAGGCTGTGGGACTGACTGGGTGGGACAGAAACCTCAGTCAACTGTGGTACATTTACACAATAGAATATGGTGATATTTTGTCTGTGTTCTAACAAATAAAACTTGTCTGAAGATCAGAAGATGGAGCTAGCTACTAGTTAGCCATGGAAGCCAGGCAGTGGTGGCACACACCTTTGATCCCAGCACTTGGGATCTCAAACCTTTCGTCTCAGTACTTAGAAGGTGGGGACAGGAAATGATATGGCTGGGCAGAGAGAGAGATAGAAGGCAGGAGGAGATAGGAGCTCAGCTTTTCAGTTTGAGGATTTCACAGAGGTAAGAACTTTAGTGGCTGGCTGCTTTTCTTCTCTGATCTTTCAGCTTTCAACATCTAATATCTGACTCTGGGATTTTATTATTAAGACCAATTAGAATTCACACTACTATGGAATATAACTTAGCCATTAAAAATCAAAACATAAAATTTTCAAGTAAATCGATAAAACTAGAAAAAATATATTGTCCTAAGTTAGGTAACCTAGAAAGACAAATACGGTATGTATTTGCTTATGTGTGGATGATAGATAGTTGTTAAGTCAAAGATTAGCAAGGTACAACCTACAGAATTAAAGAGGTCAGGTCTAGAGTAAGGGACTAGGAGGGAGGGATAGAGTTTACCAGGAAAGAAATACAGCAAATAGTTATCGACAGATGAAGGGGTATGACTGGAATGGTAGGCTCAAATGGGGTGGGAGAGTAAATTGGGGGACAAGGGGAGAAATACAGGGAGGGACAGCTAAAACTGAGAGCCCTTTGGGGAGTTTACATGGAAACAATACAATAGAAGCTCCCACAAGTATATATATATATATACATGAAAGTGATCTTAATAAAATTGCCAAATAATGCTGGAGAAAGTCCCAAATGGATGTCTCATCACCAAATGAAGCTTCAGTACTGGAAATGGGCTACATCTAAATAAGTTGTTGGCCAATGAGATTCCATGGAAATCCTCAAATAACCCAGGCTGTTGCAAAGGCTACTGATGCTCTCCACAAACTGCCAGCAGCGCGGTACTGCTGAAAATAACACCTACATAATTCACTAAACATGGAGAAGCCAAACTGTGGCCTGCCACTGGCTAGTTCTTAGTACTGAAAGGTAGTCTGCATTTTACCAAATGAAAAAAAAAACATAAGCACCACTTCAGCTCCAAAATGTTCTGTCTACAGTGGTTACTTGCCTGCAAGACTGGTACAATGATGGTGCAAAGCTTGTGGGAGTAACAAATCTGTCTGGTTTGATGTAGGGCCCTTTGCATGAGATGGAACCCTTACCCAGCGCTGCTTGGTTGATCAAGAACCTGAGACTAGAGAGTCCCGGGGCCTAGGGGAAAACCAAATACTAGTGTTCTACAAAAGTAACTTAGCAATAAAATGACTCCTAAAAACAATTTGCTGTAATCAGATTTGTTTCTTGCTCAGCCATCATCAGAAAAACTTTTTTCTGCAGCAGATGGGAAAAAATACAGAGACCCAGAGCCAAACAAAACGTAGAGTGAGACCTCAGACCACTCACTCTGCCCTAAATGTGTGTCTCCATCAAATCCTTCCCCTCAGGACGCAGGGATCCCTATGGAAGAGGAGGCAGAAAGACTGTTTTGTACATGTGTTTTATCTTCTGGTTTTGTGTGGTTTTTTTGGGGGGACTCTTGAATGTGGGATTATGTGTGTCTCTGAATCTATATCTGTTTCTTGTGTGTTTCCTTGGGCTCTTTTTCTTCTGTCTGTTTTATTCTATTGAGAATTATTTGGTTTTGTTCCCTTTTATTATATTAATATTTATTATTAATAATTAGGTGCTTGTCTGTTTTCTAATACGAGACATAAAGGGAGTGTATACAGATGAGAGGGAGTGGAGGGGAGGAGGAACTTCGAGGAGTAGATGGAGGGGAAACCATAATCAGAATATATTGCATGAAAAACAAGTCTATTGAATAAAAGAAAAACACCCTACCAAAATTAAAATATACATCTATAATACATCGTGATCATATCTACCATCATTCTCCCTCTCTCTCTTGAACTTGTTCCAACTGAATTTTTTTTATTATGATTATATGGTATCCCACTTCATCTGATCCGTGCTGCCAGAATGCACATAGGCGAAGCAACTATATACTGAAGCATGGGCAAACTGCTAATGGCTACCCTCTACGTGACTATTTCTTCCCTCAGCCACCATAAGTTGATATCAGGGCAACGTCTTGTCAGTTCATCCTCCATTTATCCTGGAGCTTGGACTGACTTTGATTTTTTGCCCACCTTGTTGCAGAAGCTATAGCTGCTGGGAGTGTATGCATACAATACCTTGTGCCCAGCATTCCACAGCACTTCTCCCCACCCTCTGGCTCTTATATTCTTTCCCCTGCCTCTTCTTTGATGCTCCCTAAGCCTTGGGTAAGGGGAGATGATAAAGATGTCTCTTTTAGGCTGGAATACTCACAACCACTCGTTTTTATCAGTTTCACCAGTATGGTTCTCCACGTCAATCGATGCCCATGCAGAACCTGGTCCTTATGACTCAATTCGTTTTCCCTAGAAAGCACTGATGGGCAGGTGCTGATGCTGGAGTGATTCCTGTGTGATGCTGGCCCCATGGTCCAGGTACTTGATAGGGAATGCTTTCATCAGAGAACAAATGATGCAGAGCCATCATCTATCAGGGCCCGTGCTGGACCGAGGTGAGGTCTAAACTATGCAGTCACTTAGTCTGAGTATTCTGCTAACTGTAAAAGCCCATAGAGATTTTTATATATTTTTTCTCATAAAGCTTCCTGACATTCACTCTAAGTTGTAGAAACTCGATTTCCTCTATAGGTAAAATTCTGGTACTACATAAATTTCAAGTGGGAAAATGACAGCTTCATTTCCTCTAAATATGATGCTCTTAGTTATTTGTTGTAAAATATGCTCCTGTAATTTATAAATGAAAACAAAAATGGAAACTTTTTTTTGTTGGAGGGCATTTTTGCTGTTATTACTTATCCTAATAGATCTACTTAGTATCTATGGAGAGAACAGATTAATGAAGAGATGTGTGTCCCTTTGCTTTTAACTTAATTATTCAAGGCTACTAGTGAATTCACAGATCAAAGATTAAGCCTTAATTGGTCACTTGCCTTTGCATTTTAGAGGCTGATTAATCATTTGAGGGTAGTTATATTGTTTCTATTAATATAAATATCATACCCGTTTTCTTTTATATTTGTTCCAATGAACATTTTGAAGTATCCATCATCTGCTTGTGTGGTCTTGAAATTATATTGGTCCTGAGAGTAGCCAATATATCTGATATGGTATTTCCCCCTTGTATGCTAAAGAAGCTGCTTTGGCAGTCACCTTGTAGTTGTGGAAGGAAAAAGAGGTCTTGTAGCCTCCCTAAAACCAAGAGGTAACAAACCACAAGCCTTTATGGTAAAATATAAAATGATGCAAATGGGTTAATTTAAGATGTAAATTAGTTAATAAGAAGGATGAGGTAATAGGTCAAATAGTATTATAATTAATATAGCTTCTCTGTGTGTGTGTTTTTTTGTTTGTTTGTTTTTGTTTTTTGAGCTGGCTGGCTGGGAACAAAAGTGTGTTCTCTGTTTACAAATAATGCCCAAAGTGGAGCACCAACCCATGACACTGAGATTGAGAGTCTCATGCTCTACCAACACCAACTGAGCTAGCCGGGCATGTGTAGACCAGGCTGGCCTTGAACTCATGATCTTTCTGCCTCCACCTTCTTCAGCAAATCCTACCAGCATGTGCAACATTGGGTGCCAAATTCTGGTAGTATCAAAGAGTTCCATAGTAGCCCAGAATGGAGTAAAACAAAGATGTATTTATTTGGGGATAAACTCACAGTAAGAGTAGTGATTCCACAGTTCTCCGCCTATACTGGGAACTGGAATTGAATCCAGCAGAAGAAGGGACCATGTACACGTTACATCTGTACTTATAGTACATGATACCACACCCAGTATGGGCCAGTATCTTAAAGGCTATTGGATGAAGGAGCTCCCACAACATTTATCATTAGCCCCGCAATTCAGGAATTGAATGAATCAGGTGTTTTAAACCCCATAGCTTACAAATGCTGGGTATTCATAAATACATTTGGTTCTGCTTAAAGAGACAGAGGACTAGACTCTCTACAGGTATTTTTACTTTAAAAAATCTTGTCAGATTCAGTTACTTGCTGAAACAGGACTAACGTAGATACGTTTGCTATTAATTTGAATATTTAAGCAATCATCTCCAGAAACTGCCAAGTAGTTACTGATGTGATTGCTGAAAAGTTGCTTCTCTCAGTAAAATCAGATCACAGCACTCCACTAACACTAAAAACTAAAATATTGGTTTTATGAATGAAGAGGAGAAGACACAGTTGACCTGACAGCCATGGAGTTAAACTGTTCATTATGGTTGTCATGTTTGGATTTGGTATCAATTTCCAACATATTTAAAATTAATCTTGTCAACACTTGAATATATTGTGAATTTTCCCTTGATAGTCATTCTCTCCTCTTTACTTAAAGGAACTTTAAAGTTTAGTGGGACCTCAGAGACTGTGTGAGAAAAATAAAAGAATATTCCTTCAGTTCCCACACCTATAAGTGGTGACCAAGAGGCGAACCTTCAACCATGATGAAGACAACAGTGATCTGTACATCTCCTAAAGGATTATCTTGTCAGGGACTGGGGGGCCATTGTGTTCTTCCTTCATTACCACCATTCCATCCACACAGTGGCTAAAAAGCAAGCAAATATCTTGGACATTGTTGTGACCTAAGGAAGTCAAATATGCTAGAACTAAAAGGCATGAAGAGGATTCATTCTTCTGAAGTTTGACAACTGAATTTTGATGATCCTTAATTTGCCAAAAATGGTACACAGACATCTTAACTGTTCACTGTTATTTGAAATTATTGTTATTCACAATATAACCTTAAGAAGTAGGTCTGTACTAGGTGGTTTTGTGTGTCATCCTAACCCAAGCTAGAGTAATAAGAGGAAGGAGGCTCAGCTGAGAAAATGCCTCCTTGAGATCCAGCTTTAAAGCATTTTCTCATTTACTGATCAATGAGAGAGGAAGGACCCAGCCCAGGGTGGGTGGTACTGTCCCTGGACTGCTGGTCTTGGGTTCTATAAGAAGGTGGGTGGAGCAAGCCATGGGAAGCAAGCCAGTAAGTAGCACCCCTCCATGGCCTCTGCATCAATTCCTGCCTCCGGGATCCTGCCTTGCTTGAGTTCCTGTTCTGACTTCCTTCAGTGATGAACAGCAATGCTGAAGTGTAAGCCTAATAAACCCTTTCCTTCCCAATTTGCTTTTTGGTCTTGGTGTTTCATTCCATCAATAGAAACCTTAACTAAGACAAGGTCATATTGCAGATGTGTTTGGAAGGCAAATAAGGACACAACCCTATAGGGATTTCCTTATGTCCATTAACAATAACTACAAATGTGCTGGCGAAGGGGCTCAGGACTTCCAAGTTTGTTTCCCGGCAGTAATGTTCGGCCATCTGCAACCACCTGTAAGTCTTCTGGACTTTTTGGGACCTACAATCGCATGTGCATACATAAATGGGCATACACATACCAAAACACATGCATAAATAAAAGTAAAGTGGAATCTTAAAATTGAGACAGGTTTCTGGTAGTGTGTTCCCTTCCAACTTGAGCTTCTTTTATGTCTGTACTTTTGTAGACAAAACTAAGCAATTTTGTAAAGTAAAATAATTCACAAAAATATTTTTGACTTTACTAATGGTTTTTTAGGACTAAAGGTTTGTATGAATAAGGGCTATATATATATATATATATATATATATATATATGTATGTATGTGTGTGTGTGTGTGTGTGTGTAGGGAAAAATTACAAAGTCAAAAACTGTAACTTCAGCACTCATAAATTTATAATCCTGTGCATTTTGTAAGATGCTCAGGGTTTTATGAAACGGGAGGTAATAAAGAAGAAATGAATACAGAGATTATGACCAAGATACTTTTAGAACACAATTTAGATGTTACCTCCAATTGGAGAGGGCAGGTTTTTCTGTTTTTTTTTTCTTCCAGAAATAATTTTTTATTAACATGTCAGAGGACAGTGCTTCTGTGCATGGGAGAGGGAGTCACTCCGGCCACCAGCACTGGAGCCATGTCCCTCCCCTTAATGTATGGCTCTCAATGTCCATTGATTAGTTTGTGCCAACTTAAAGTCAACATTGTGCAGGAGACACCAGAAACAGGCCAAAGCAAATGAACACACACACACACACACATATACATGCATGCACACCTATATGCACATGCTTATTACATTCATGCACACAAACATGAAAACACACACATCCACATTCATGCACATATATAACACACACACTCACATGCACACATGTTAAGACATGAGAGCAAATCTAGTCTACAACTTTAAATCTTTACTAAAGGCATTTGGATACCTACTCTTAATGCCTAATCATAAAAAAACAAAGTAGATTTTAAAAATAGACCACCAATCTCAACAGATGCTTCACCAAAAATGTACAGAGGGCAAATCATCACATGGAAGGACATCCCACATCCCATCTTCCTGGGGGGCTGCCCCAGATACGCCTGCATCACTCTCAGGATGACTAAAGCCATAACACTGAACAGCAAGTGCTGATCAGAACACAAAGCTGCAGGAGTTCTCACTCCCTGTTGCCCATTGAAAATGCCCAGCCTCACTGGAAGGCAAGTTTTTCCAAAGCCAAGCCTTATCATAGTCGGTAGACAAATGAAGCAATAGACGCTGGAACAATTTTATTTAGCCCCCCAAATAAATAAAATAATAAAATGATAAATGAACTATCAAGAATTGAGTGGAGGGAATGGGGACTCAGATGGCCAGGTAAGATGATCTGCAAAGACTGAACAATGCATGCTTTGTAGTTTACAACATCCTCCCAAAGTCAAAACTGTTGATGGGAAAAAGACTAGGGGCTGCTAAGGTGGCAGGTTTAAGGATGGTCAGCTGGGGCCAAGAGGATCTCCAGGGCAGGAAAAAAATATACTCAGGTTTGGAGTCTATGACATGTCTGTTTCACAGATCACAGACTCAATCCCTGCAGAGGCAGGTCCACCTGAAGCTCGGTGTGATTTTGAACTAGCATTGTAGGATCATGAGTTTGATAGAATTACCATTCTGCTATGAGATTCTGACTGGGGGGGGGGGTGAGGCTAGGCATGTATGGGACAGGGGACACATGAAGTATCTTGGTGCTTTTCACTTTGTCTGTGAACCTAAATGCATTAAAAAAAAAAGATATGTATCCATTAGCCACCTCTTTAGAACAGGCTGAACATAAATATACAACCATAATATGTAGTTTTACGGAAATGTTCTTTGGTGGGGCTGGAAAACATAATATGAAATCAAATAAAAGGGGAATCTAGTTTCTTATCAGTTTATGGTCTGGGGGATATTTTTCTGTTAGTCATACTTCTTGCAGACACAATGTCCGCGGGAAGATGCTAGAACCAAATCCAAGCCAAAAGCAGACAAGGGAAGAAGGAAAAGGAAAACCGGTTAAGCGGCACCGAAGTTGTGAGACTATAGTGCAGAACTCCATTACCATAGCCTTGTTCCCCCCTCTGTATGTGTGTGTTTTTTTAAATAGTATTCTCTGAAAAGCACTAGATGTAATAAAGTCAATTTAAAATTTGTTCTACCAATCTTTTGCATCTGTAATTTTCCCATTAAACGTAAATGCCCATGAGGCAAGCTATTTGCATTACATTGCGTTTGCAGTCTTTAAAACAAACTATAAATCCCCTCCTTGTTTCATGTGATTGATGCCGTGTATATAAATACCACCATAAACCTCAAAGGGGGCTAACAGTGACAGTAAATTAAAGTTTTCAAGTCTGCCAGCATCTCAGCACTCCAGCCCTTGATCTTAAGCAGTGCTGTTAACCCCCGCCTTATTGCCCTCCTGAACCTTTTTTTCCCTTCTCTCCCCATTCTGCCCCCCCCCCAACCCTCATTCTGATTTCCTTGGGAAACACCTTCATGGTCATGCAGTCTTACTAGGGCTGGGGTAGGGATTTAATTAAATAGAGGCAGCTCAGCTTGTTGGAGAGCTGGAGGCTCTGACTTGCAAGTCCTCTCCTATTTGGGATAAGGAATCTGGGGGGCCCCTTCTTTGTGTAAACAATGAGCAGCCACAGAGATACTGATTAACTGGCCCACACCCCAGGCTCAGCTGCTTTCATGTCAACTGTCTTCTTCCCAGCACCTTCCTTTCGGGATGCGAAGGAGACAGGAGGAGGTAGTGGAGGGGAGACACAAGAAAGGAGAAGACAGAGAGAGCCGTGTCTAGCCATAGTGTTCAAGTTCTAGTTAAAATAACCTCTCTGCCCACTCTCACTTTGCTCTCTCCTTAACCATGGAGATAGCTACCCCTTAGGAAAGCTTAGAGCATGATAGAATTGGTCACCTATATAGGAGGACTTACTTGAGACATAAACAAGTCTCCTGGGACTCGAAGGATTCTGAAGTCAGTAATTCATTGATGGGTATAGCTGCTGAATTCTTTCTTGTCTTTGTCTGACTGCAGGAGGACTGGATTTAGTGACCATGGAGAAGCCAAACACATGGCCTCATGGCCTCTTTGCCTCCGATTTCAGTGTCAACAGAGTCTTCTCTGGGCCAGCCACTGCAGGTTTCTTGACTGACTTCAAGCCATCTCTTCCAAAACACTCTCTAAGTCTAATTGATTTGGGGTGCACTGAGGTTTCTCATGGTGGCTTCCGAGGCCGCTCATAAATTCTCTCCCAGTTTTCCCCAGATTAAAATGAAAATAATTGTAAAATCCCAGATGGGCTTTTTTCCCCCTTGCTGTGTGTTTCAGATATGACTTCAAAATAGGAATGTAAATTAGTAAAGCTTCCTAGTTCATATATACAAAACTCTTGGGGAAATGGCAAGTCTTCAAGGAGAGGTAAATTATCCCTCCAGAAGGGAAACGGAAGACACCAAGGGAAAGTGGCTGGGAGGTGGGGAGGAGAGACAGAGGAAGGGAAGTGGAGGCAATGAGAGAGGGAAGCTAATTAATTAATTTAGGCTATTAATCTAGGAGAAATGTCCTCTGACAATTCCAGCATCAGTGGTGTATCCCACATGAATATTGACAGAGACACAGAAAAAAATATGTTTGGAGAAGAGTACTTAGGTGATTTCTCATTTCTTCTAGAACCTCCTAAGAACATATATGGAAGAATCCAAGAAATATTGACCCTGGGAACAAAAGTCTGCCCAACGTAGAGCTCTCAAATCTTCCTTGCTCCCCTCCCCACTCCAGCCCCTGAATGTTAGGCGTGTTCCTTTCTGTCCTGATGACTTCCTTCTCCAGAGGCATCAGGATTCCTTAGACAAGTACTGGCGGCGGTCCTTGCTGGGCCTGTGTTTTTTCTAAGAGTCTCCCACAACTAAGTAACAAACTGAAAACTCTCAAAGACATTTCTGCAGATATGAAAGTTAATCATTTGTGCAAAGGACTCTTTGGACACAGTTAAAGGTTTAAGAAAGGAATTTTGGGAAGGGGAAGCAGTCACTTTGAGTGTCCTTTGCACACCCAGACATTCTAATTGAGATTTCTTTCTGTCAGCCTTTACAGCAACTCACAACGCAGTCTCATACTTTTTATTTTATTTTATTTTATTTTATTTTATGTTTTTGTCATTAATTGTGGGGGAATTAGTATCTAAGAAGCATCTCCAAAGCCCTAAAATTCAAAATAAGTGATACTCTTTGGATGTTAGTTTTAAAATTTTTTTAAATTAAATACAGATATACAAAATGTGAAATCTTTAAGACTAATCCTAGGCATGTATTCCAGGATTCAGAGAACACCCGACCCGGGCCATTGACACAAGACTTTGACATTAGATATGGGGCCCTGGCATCCCGTTACTGACCTGTGGTTAGATTTTGTGGAATAAACAGAATGAATAACTCAGACTGCATGGACATATATGTGCACATGCATTGGCTGTAAGAGATTAAGAAGCAGGGTGGTGTTGGAAGAGACAAGAGCATGTTCTTAATGTCACATAATATTAGAAACAAGGAATGCCGGAGAAAATACCTTAGAATACAAGGTTTATTCTTAAAGTCACAGGACCTTATTTAAGGAGGGATTGCCCTGTCCATGCCCACCTCTCCCTAGCTTACAAAGATCACCATGACTCCATTAGAAACATCTACTTTTCAGTCTCATTCTTTAGGTGCTGGTTAAAACATGTCTATATAGTTTCTTCTTTCCTTAAAGCCTGGTTCAAGGCTACACAACATATCATCTAGTTAGTTAGGGTTTCTACTGCTGTGATAAAAGACTATGACCAAAATTCACTTGGTATCGAAATGGTTTATTTTGCTAGTATTTTCACATCACAGTCACTGAAGGAAGACATTGTAGTAACTCTAGCAGGGCAGGAACCTGGAGGCAGGAACTAACACATAGGCTATGGAGGAGTACTTCCTATTGCCTTGCTCCTGGTGACTTGCTTGGCCTGTTTTCTTATACAGCATGGTATTATTTGGCTAGGGGTGACACTGCCCAGAATGAGCTGGGTCCTTCCGCATTCATCATCAACCAAGAAAATGCACCATAAACATAGGCATAGCTATAGACCAATTTGGTGAGGACATTTTCTCAGCTGAGCCTCTTTCTTCTCAAATGATTCTAGCTTATGTTAAGTCGATATAAAACTATCCAGCATCCTTGTTCAACTAAATCTAACTCTAGTGCTTTGAAGAAAGACCTCTTCAGCTATATGACTTCAAGACTGAGAGAATTTAGTTCCTTAAATCAAAGCAAGGATTGTTGGTGGAAGGGAGTTCATGTGTGTCTAACTACCTTCACACAACTATGTCATCACCATCTCCAAAGGGACATGGTAGTGGGAATGGGATCTTGAAGAAAACAGGTGCAGCGTCCCATGGACAAGGTGTATATATATGTTACGTGTCTGTTCTGTTCCTCCAGCCTCCTGGGAGCCTCCAGGGAACCTGTAGAACAGTCAAGGGTGTGATTCCTTGGAATGTTTTTGGTAATCTTTCTTAATATTGATACTAAGAATTGAGATTCTGAGTTGCTTTGTGTCATTTAGTACCATTTGGTGAGAGATTATTGTTTATGAATTCAAACACATAGGAGGGGGATCATCTTTAAGGGGAACTCAAAGTTGAATAGAGTGTTTAACTCTTCAAGGAAATATAGCATATCATTATTTAGTATATAAAAATTATGACAAGGACATTGAAAGGCATTCAAAGGGATATCAAAAAATGGAGGATTAGCTTACAATTTTGGTGGATTTTATTTATCAGAGGAGTCTGGATGCAGAGGTGAGACCACATAGGTAAACAGAGTCAACACTTAAATGTCTAGAACGATTGGTTGGATTCCAGCTCCAGGGGGAGTTGTGATTGAAGCGAGCACTCTGAGCACCCGCTAGGAAATCGTTGAGAAAACTTGGTCCTTTAGGCCAGCCAGCATCTATTTGACACCACAGACCCTGCTCAGGCCATACTATATCAAAGTGTGGAGAACCAGGGGGAAAGCACAGCAGTCAAGGTGGAGCAGCGGATGAGTGAAGAAGCTAGAGAACTTTTGTCCAGGGTCTCAGTCAAAGGACACACATGGATTGGAGAACAATGTGTTTTCATGAGAAGGACCCAGTGGAGAAAATAAATGACGATAGGGAAATAGATGGTAGGTGGTTTGCAACAACCTCTAAACACAGTACCAGACAGGAATGGAGGTGTAAGAGAGAATAGAAGGGTGAGGGAATGGGTAGGTAAGGGGCTCTCTCTATTTCAAGTCAGAACTCTGGTGCCACCCGGAAGGTCTCACCAGTCACCTTGGTAACTTGATGAGTTGACTTGGCCAAGTGAAGCTGTAGAAAACAGGAGGAAACAGGGTACTTGATCCTCGGGAATCACACAAACCAAACCATTCTTTCAGAGATGGGAATGAAGGTCTATTGTTATCCACTTCTGACTTTTCAGGGAAAAGTTAGGATCTATGTTTTTATTTGAATAACCTTGATAGTAAAATGGTGACTATTGATTTACATATCAGATGTTCTGTTATAGGTGCATTAAGAGGAGGGAGGAAGTGGAGGAGATTCTGATTAACTTCCTTCTCTATTTTCTCTCTCTCCCTCCCCACCCTCTGTCTCTAGTGTGTGTGTGTGTGTATTTGTGTGTCATTGCTGTCATTGAAGATGGGAATCAAATATAGGGTCTTGCTCCAACCAAGCCTGTGCTTTATCACCAAGTCCAACCCCAGCTCCTATTTTACGTGGATGGATTTCATCTGGCATCAACGACAAAGTGATGATGAAAGCTTATTGTCGCTAATGGGGAAAACCAGACAAAAATTTCCAGTTTTCTTCTGTGAAAGATTTGTGAAGCTATTGTTTGTGGTTCCTTATTAATTTTCTAACTGAAATTGAAGAAGACGTATTGCACAGTGGAAATAAAATCTTGAAAGTAATGCGCATAACCAAATGTCCATGTTTTGACTCTGCTATAGTTCCGAGAGTTTCTTATTTTTTGCAGTTGTAAACATTGTGTGTGTGACACTGACTTGCTTGTAGTTGGTGCTTAAAATTATCCCTGCTTTATTGTCAGTGCTTAAACAACTACTTCTGATTTATATTATTTTCTTTTATGGGAAGTCTGGGAGAACATCACCAGCAGCATTAGAATCCAGGAGTCTTGTATGCGTCCTCTCGTCAGAGTGTCCTGACACCACCCGCCCTATAATCAGAGACTAGCACAGGGGAAGCTCACTGGAAGAACGGGGGTTGCAGTGGGTTCTGCTGGGTGGCAGGATATTGAACGGCTGGATTCGGTTTCATTTCCGCTGAACATCCATATTCTTAAGCCGTTGGGACTCTGCTAAGCAAGGCCACTCCGCTGACAAGCTCAGTGTCACACAATAATCCCCCTTTGACACTGTGAAAGCTCACATCTTTCCCGCTCGTTTAGTGAGTTTTCAAAAATTAAAGGACAGAAATTTTGATGGCAAAGGGGTCAGAAGAGCAGGTACCTGCCTCTACCTATCTTTCTAGTGAAGGAGCAATATCATAATAGTGGCTTGCTGTATAAAGTCAGGTACCCCATATCCTTTTTGGGGGGTCAAGCACATTGCAAATATATCCTTCTTCAATCATTTTATTAATTCAGAAACGCTGAGGCCTGAAGTTCAACACAGGGACCCACAGACTGTCAATTAGAATAAACCACCGTGTCCCACTAAGACTGGGCCGTTTGGGTTAACAGATGACGACAATTTACCTTTGGAATATCCTTGTCACTGTAAAAAGAATTAAAATTATAACTCTTCCCCAGTCTTAGTGCGGCGCCTTCAACAGACTGCAGTGTGCCGAGTCTCAAGTAATATTCCTCTGTCGCCCCATATCCCCAGGTCCTGGATAAAAATGAAATGTACATTTCATAAGAAGATCCCAGCGAGCAGTAATAAGAAAAAGCATTCAATCATAGTCAATTGACTAAGGCTGCGGGGACAGGCTCAAGCTACCATTCTTTTTTTTTAATAAGGACTCAAAGAAAAATTAAATAGAAATATTTCTACCACGAGATCCAGCTGGCTAGGAAAAGAGATGGAATTACGTCTTTCGTACTATGAAGACAATTTTCTTTAATTAATTTATAATTAATCAAAGCATCATTTATCACGTTAGTTGCAATAATAATAAAAAATACTAGTGAAGGCAATACATATTCCTGTAAGCATAATATGAGACCATATCAGAATATATTTGCCAGATATCATTGCACCTTATACCTTCATTGAAACAGAGCAAGGAAGCATACCCTCTTTTTCCCATTAAGTTTGTGAAAACCTGGCAACATTTGGTCTCTGCAGGGTCAGGATTTCTAGTTTCAGAGTTGTCAACAAAATTGAAAGCAAAATGTCCAAGACATGGCTTGACTTAAATAAAAATAAGAAAATCTAATCCTGTCTTTATAAATGTCTTAGATCATAGAATCCACCCCCATGCCGTTCAGAACCATTCTGTTATCAAAGAATTGTGCTAAATGTGGGTAAGCCATTTCTTCTCAAATAGCGACCAGTCCCCAGCAACGTGGTCAGACTACATTGACATCTTTCCATCCTCTGAAAAGCATAACGTTTCCCAGGATTTGGGAGCAGAGGGAACAAAATCTTCAGACCCTCTAGCAGACGGGATTTTGCATACATCTAAAACAAATCTTTTCCCTCCACTCACAGGAAACCTCCCTATGGTCAGATCCACGCGTCTTCTGTGGCTCTGAAACTGTTGGGAACTTTCACTCTTTCTCATTCATTGGGAATGAATTTCACTCTAAGTTCATTAAATACCATGGAGTACACTGTTTAAAAAAAAAATAAATCAACAGATCCAGGAAGTCCAACATTAAAAAAAAAAAAAACGTTTAAAATAATAGTTGTTTAGAGAGACCTCTGTGGATCCCAGTACTCCGGAATCTTCTCCTGGGTTGTGAACAATCAAAGATTTATTCGAGTTCTCTGCTCACTGGGAAATGAAGACCCAGAAGTTCATTATCATATCTATTAAAAAGCAGAAACTGGGGTATATCTAAGAAAAGATGTATTACTTTTCAAACCGCACTGCAAACTGCAGGCCAGGAGGGACTTGAACTATATAAAAATACTCTCTCACTTGTGGGGGAGGGGTGGAAAGAAGGTGGGAGTGGAGTTTCACTGTCCCAAACAGCAGGAACACCTCCCTGTCCCACCCTGGCCACCACCGGCACACAGCACTGTGCTTCTTCTGTTTTCTTTGACCCAGGATGTCTGATGTCAGACTCCTGATTTGACCTGGGGACATGATGTCAGGATTCCTAAGACCTTGGGGGACAAGTCAGGGGTGATGAGGGAGGTTTGATGAACAATGACCAGTTAAATTCCAGTTAACCCCAATTTTAAACCTTCACCTTTGCTAATTGGATTAATTTGTCAGCTGGCGATACAGCCATAAAGTCTACGAGGGCCAACTTTGTGCCATGTTATTACGAGACAGAAATCATGACTCTGGCGTGGACTGTCCTTAAGAATGGATCTATAAGCAATCTCTGTGGAGGTAGAACAAAGTTGACCTTGAACTGTAAAGTTGGGAGGGTCATTAATTACAGATATTCTCTTTACAACCCCCCCCCCAAATACGCCAAGTAAGCAAGTTCCTTCTCAATTAAGAGCTTTCCAAACTCCAGCTTTAATGAAAGGTTAATCAAAGCCAATGGAAAAGTCATGTTCAAAAAATAAAATAAAGTACTTAAAGGTGTCATTTTGACTCCCTTGACCGATTCAAGCATATTGACGCTCACGATTTTCAATAATCTTAGTGCATTCTGTGGACAGAATAACCCAGCCCAGAAAATTGTGCTTCTTTCTGTGGGGACCCCCACTACCCAATGATATGCAGCTCATCAAAATGATCAAAGGCTGTTTCCAAATGATCAAAACTTGGAGGGATGGGGAAGAAAGTGCCTGTATGCTGTTATGTTGGATATCAATGACAAAATCTGACTTTATAGGACTCCCTTGCTAGGAGAATCTGTGAATGAACTTAGTCTGAGTGAAACAGAGCCTCAGTGCCAATCATGTGTGTTTCTCTCTGGTGAAAGTGGAAATCTTTCCAAGTCAACCCAGTTGGAATGAACAGAAGCGCTGTTATCCCTGAAAATATGTTAATAAGCCTGCAAAATATTGTGTTTTAGAATTGGCTAAAGGGCAAGTAGCTATCTTCCACATTGTCTGTGTCTTGGGTGAGCCAGCACCCACATGCCGAAAGAGATACAAGGCTGCCAGTGTTCTGCACAGGCTTGAAGCCACAAAAGCAATGCTGTGGCAGTCCCTGCTTCTATCAACTCTAACAAAGGACAGCTCTAAAGACCAGATAGGCCAAGGAAATCTAGATTGTATTTAGGAATTCTTTGTCTTTTTTTGGGGGGGGTGATAACATTACTAAAAATATTACTGGTACATTTTCCACTTTTACCAACAAAAAACAATTCACAGGAGATGCTAAAAATGATTAGACTATGGAAGTTAATTATACTGTGGTTCCCCTCTTCCCCCTCCCTCCCCTTCTGTGTGTGTGTGTGTGTGTGTGTGTGTGTGTGTGTGTGTGTGTGAGAGAGAGAGAGAGAGAGAGAGAGAGAGAGAGAGAGAGAGATGGAGATCCCCAAATCCAAGCCAATTAATGCTTTTTTTGTATCATTAGAACCAGATCTGGTCACCTGTTGACAACAGAAATAGAAAAGAAACAAAGCCAAAGGCTGGGATGAGGACAAAATAATAGAAAATAATGGATGTCGACAATAAATTATCAAAACAATAATCATGTTTAGCCAATCCCTTTGTGGAAAACCGTCATTACGATGCCAGTGCCAGCTGTCTGAAACTTTAATTTAAGTGCTTGCTTGAGGCGAGCCATTTGGAATGCTAGTTTAGAATGTTTTATAGCCCCAGCAATATGTTTTACTAACCTCAGATACTGTGCTGATGCTTTCAATAGTAACTATATAATTTGTACATGGGGGCTTTGGGGTGAGCTTGACTTTCTGTTAAAAGGGTCTTCTGTACAATGAAAGTGCAGGAACTTCTGGCTACCTGGGTTAGTCCAGTTTACATGGCCTTTGGCAGTAGGTATACCTGCCACAGATGAGACTTAAGGTTGTTAACTTTAAGTACATTCTTTCACGTTGTTTGCACAGAAACAGAAATTCTCCGATGGAAACAGAGGAGCCCGTGGCTTAGCATCAGGTGGTCAATAAACTTTACCTGAGTCCTGTACGAGCAATCACTCTCTTAACCCAAGACAACCCAAAATCAGGCAGAATTATGTTCTGTTGCATTATCAAGAGTACGTTTCTGTATTTCTCTGATGGTGAGTTAGCACTGAAATTATATATTAAGAAAATATTAATGTTGCCATTAAACACAACATTGTGTTTGCCTTAGTCACTTTTCTTGTTGCTATGGTAAAATATTCTGACACCTGATTATAGTTCAAGGTGGAGTCCATATTGATGGGGAAGGAAGCTTGAAGCAGCTGCTTATATAGAATCTACTGTTGGGCACACACGGCAGTGAATGCCTGCTGCTTCTCAGCTCTCTCTTCCTACTGTGCAGTTGAAGCTCCCAACCAGGGAATGATGTTTCCTACAGTTGACAGGGTTTTCCACGCCTACTAATTCTCTCAAGATAGTCCCACAGAGGCAGTCTCAGAAGCCCGTCTCCCAGGTGATTCAAGATGTCAGCCAATGGGCAATCAGTGCTATCTCAAGACTCTAGCACATAGCCCATCTCTAAGAATGTTTGGAACTGTCCTTCTCATACTTACTTGATATAAGCTATGAACGTTGGACACATGATGCTAATTTAAGATTAATTACAAATTTCATTACTATTCTAATATTTTTAAGAGAGTGTGTACACAGTTGTGAGGTTAACATTAATGACATTATTTGTCTGTTCAGAATTTGGGAACCATCTTGCGTTCCCTACCCCACAATAAGAGCGTTCCTGATAGGGTTAATGTAATCTTAGAGTTGAATAATCAGATCTGTGATGAACTAGGTTCTATGTTTTCTGAGATCAGCATGAAAAACTATCCAGCACAGTTTATGGCACTTTACATTTCCTTTAAAGATAACAATGGAAACACCCAAAATACAAAGTATCATACAATTCTATATCTAAGTCCTTTGAAAAATAGTATTCCAACTGGAGATCCCTGATATCTAATAGAATGGCAGCTAATCACCGCGGATCCTTTCCAGGTTTGAAAACTTCAGTTCTAGAAGCGGCATCTGATGATCTGCAGTGTACAAACCTCCTGGTAGAAACAGTGGGACAACATGTGACACCTATGGTCAACATCCATGCACTAGATAGTTCCCTGGCAACAGCCTCTTCCTGTGGATCAATTCAGATGGTATCCATTACCTCATGAGTGACTCTAACAGAAGAACTTCACTTACAAGTAGTACTGTTCACATATGTAGACATGTGCACTTCTGGTAGAATGTGTATATGTCATTCCCTAGAACAGTATGTAGCCCAGAAGAGAGACTTTATAAATATGAGGTTTATGAATCAATATCAATACACCTTATTGGAACTGGCCAGGCTCGCCTCCTAAAGGTGTTTTAGAACAAATGTTTATGTGAAACAATAGCCCCTCCTCTCTCTCCAAAGTATCAGCTTTGTAATTCTAGATGCTTGTATATGAATTTATAGCAGGCCCTGTTTGAAATTACTATGCTGAGAAACCAACGCTCTACTTAATTGGCATCTGCAATGCAACTTTTCAATTAATTAGTATTTTCTTACAGAGGCAAGGGTATCATTGATGCACGACATATGATATTTACCACTTTTACGCTTCTGTGAAAATGTTTTCATAGGACGTGGGCAAAAGGGATTCATCAAAAAGCTTCAGTTACCTGCATAGCACAAAGAGTCAAGTCCGAGGGGTACTGCCCAGCAGACATTCGAAATGGGGGATGCTTGGGTAGAATGGAACATTCTTCTGAAAACCAGGCTAGGATTCCTAAAGTTCAACACTCCACAAAGGATTATGGATGTGAACTAAAATGAGTTGAGTCTGTCCACCAGTTTCCATCCACTTAAATAGCTTGGCCACCTGGCAGTTCAAAGTGGCTGTTAATATGGGATAGAATTTTGGAGCTGGAATTGGTATGACTTTGCATTCTTGCTTTGCAAGATATGTTGGTTTTTCACTTAGCAACCAATATTGGAAAGCTGAAAAAGAAGTTAATCTTTATCACCCAGAAGTACAATCAGAAACATTGCGCTTTTGTTCATTTAAACACATTTTCCATTAGAATAAATAGGACTGTTTTTGCATTGAGATAGTGTCCTTCCATGTGTTTCCTCTTGTGGTTCCTTAGCTCCTGTTTCCAAATGCTGCAAGCATCCAATCACGTCTTTTCCCTCCTAGCTGTCATGCTGGCTCAGGCCTTCACATCAATCTTTTGATTTCTGCAAAGGCTTAGTGAAAAGTTACTGCTATTTTGTTTTTGCTATCATCCTTAAATGACATTAAACCCTTCTTTTTATTTTCTGGTGCGATGTTTTGCAGACTACCTAGCTTTCCCACCAACCTTCTAAGCAGAACTCATTCGTTCATGGATTTATTTCTTCATCCACCCATTGAGTCACTGTGATCTCTTCCATACTGCCCAGCCAGTAGGCATAGTATAAGTAGTAGATGATAGGTTCTCACTACTCCACATAAAAGGTGACAATCTAGTTAAAGAGATAGGACCCCCACAAAAAAAAAGTTCTGGCTCTGTTTCTTAGTAGCCTTATTTTGGGGCAAGTTGGTTGATTTAGTTGTGCCTCGGTTTATATTACTGTAAATAAGCAAATGACATTGTTTTGGGGAATTGTGATAAAGATTAATGAGATAATATACATTTGGCTAGGACACTGTTAGTTAGTGAAAACATTCAATATTACCATGTGGAAGCCAAGAATAAAGAAAAGAAGTATAAAAAATTTACTATTGAACAAAAGAAGGAAAAGAAGCTAAGAATTGAGTAATCTCTTCTACCAGTTGATACTCTCAGAAGATCCCTTTGGTCCAGGCATCTGGAGCAGTGGCTGGAGATATTATGGGTTGAGGAGAGGGGAGGGACAGGAAGACCCAAGTCCTGGAATATTCTAAGGACTGCCAGTCACTCATCAGAGCAGATCATTGTCATAAGAGTGTCCTCTTCCTGTGTGCTAGCCTGAAAAGTTGGTGGCGCTTCATCACCTGATGCTTGGGAGAGCTTTTTTCACATGCCTTGTTGGGGTAGGGAGCATGCAGACTGTACTGAGAGACATTTTGCCACACCTGCCCATCCTTTGCTGGCATCTTATGTTATCACACTGTAGGAAAATACTTTTGTGGGGATCCGGTCCCCCTGCATCATAGGTGAGAGGTTCTCACTACTCCACATAAAAGGTGGATCCAGTACATGGCACACTTACCAGTACAAAATACTAAGCAGACATTCAGTATGGATGATTAGTCAAAGGCATAATGCGAGTTATTATAAGAAAGCCAGGAAACATAAGGCCTCAGGGCCTGATTTACTCTGCTAGATTTCGAGGGGCTCTGTGCCTTTGTCATGCTGTATTCATAGACTTCGGAGTGATAGTGGCTCTCTGAACCCCATCATCTACTGTCCAGAGAAAATGGACAGAGGTCCTTTGGGTCTTGAAGAGGAATGCTCATCTTGGGACGGTGGCAAAGTTCAGGGCCAAGGAGTCCCCCTTGTTGGAAGAACAGCCCAAACTCTGTCAAGCTGAAATGGACTTGGCTGGACCTTAAAAGTACTAAGCTTGTGATGGAAAGCTAAGTAGGGGAACTTCCCTTTCTAGCAAAGGAAACAATAAACTTCATCAACAAGAAATAATTCAGGGATCAGAAACCTTCCCCCTGGCCTCTTTGTTTGCACCAGCATACCATAGGAACAAAGAACTTTATAAAGGAAAAATCAGGAGCTGGGTAAAATGCTTGCTGTACAAGCACGAGAAACTGAGTTCAGATTGCTGGAATGCTCATAAAAAGCTGGACAGGGCACCATGTGCCTATACCTTTAGGACTGGCCTGCATGCACACAGCACAGGTAGAATACCTGAACACACACAAGTACACACACACACACACACACACACACACACACAAAACTACAATAACTAAAAAAAGCATTGTCAATCAGAAATATGCACCTTCAAACACTCAACAGAGTACACTAGGAAGATAAAAGATTATCTAAGTTTTAATCTTGGTTATTTTAGAACCAAGTGGAATTCATGTAGGCATTTGGTAGTTCCCTTACTTACTTTCACAGAATGCAGCAAAACTCTCAGAGTTGAAACTACACTGCTCTAACTGAGGTTAAAAACGTCACTGGAAAGAGAGACATATTTGGAGCTAATCTACATGGGAAGTAGAAAAAGACAAGATCTCTTGAGTAAATTGGGAGCGTGGGGATCAGGGGGAGGGCAAAAGGAGAAGGGAGAGGGAGGGAAAGGAGTGGAGAAAAATATATAGCTCAATAAAAGCAATAAAAATAAACAAATAAATAAATAGAATAGGAAAAAAATTTAAAAAGCTACTGGAAAGTTATGAAGACTGACTATAGCATCTTTTATCCATTCCTTTTTTGTTTATCATTTTCTTTTCTGGCCCTCAAAAATGGCACAAACCAGGAACAGCCTTCATACCATAGAAAATTTTATTTGAAAAATACTAACACACATTAGCTAGTTGAGAATGTAAACCCCTTCTATATTATAGAGTAAAAAAATGTAAAATTTTAAAAAATCAAGAGGTTATCAGCCAAGCAATTTGTGTTTCATTGCAACATGAATTAAATGGTTAGAATTGGCTGTGTTGCAATCTAGTTGACACCTGCCAGAAGCCTTGGGTCATCTTTCTTCCATTAGTAGGGGTCTCCCGTTCTGCCATCCTCTCCATACCCATATTCATCTGAGACATAATTGAGTACTTCTTGTCACTCTTGTCTAGTAATGGGATCTTCACTCACAGAAACCCAGAGTCTGCCTTTTCCTCGTTCCATAAAGAGAAAATATTATTTCTTTTCAGGGACAGAAAAGCAAAAGCTACAGGAGAAAGCCAGGGCTCTAACTTCATGTCATTTAATAGTCCTTTTTTGGGGTGTGTGGGGGGTTTCCAAGACAGGGTTTCTCTGTGACTTTGGAGCCTGTCCTGGAACTAGCTCTTGTAGTCCAGGTTGGCCTCAAACTCACAGAGATCCGCCTGCCTCTGCCTTCTGAGTGCTGGGATTAAAGGTGTGTGCCACCACTGCCCGGCTTCATCTAGTGTTCTTTCATTTACCGTCTAGCCCAGGAGCTCCCAGTCATCCAACTGCTAAGACACAGAATTGCTCTGCAGCCAAGTTACTGTACAGTCTCCATTTGGGGCTGATCTACCTTAATCCCTAAGGACTGTGGGAGCCAGTGAACACTTTGCCAGGTGCAAGACAAAGTGAGACAACTAATGACCATAACGTGTTTTCAAGAAATGAAGGGTAGACTTTGCATTTGCTTTCAGTGCAAACAAACATCAAATTGTGGTTTGCGGTTCTCATCTTAGTTTGTGCACAGGTCTGCTGATTTAGTTCACACTGAGGTTAGTCCACAAATCCTGCACCTGCAGTAGCCTTCTTCTTCTTCTTCTTCTTCTTTTTTTTTTTTTTTTTTTGGTTTTTCGAGACAGGGTTTCTCTGTGGTTTTGGAGCCTGTCCTGGAACTAGCTCTGTAGACTAGGCTGGCCTCGAACTCACAGAGATCCGCCTGCCTCTGCCTCCCGAGTGCTGGGATTAAAGGCATGTGCCACCACCGCCCGGCTGCAGTAGCCTTTCAATGGTTGTGGGGAAGGTACTGAAGTGAATATTTTGAATCCATTTATCAGACTTTCAGCTTTCACTGATTCCTCATTGGTTTTAGAGTTTGTCGGAATAGAAAGGAGTTAGTTTGTCTTTTATGTGAACAAATGATTCTACCTTTTGGTATGTGGGACTGAACTCAAAGGTTTGTTTTAAGTCCTTTCCTAAACGCATTTTTGAATCTGAAAATCTACTTGGCTGGTTATGAAATCAATAGCACACGATAAAGGGGAAAACCACATCTTCAGGATGCATTTGAGAAGAAAAGATGTGTTTCATGGGTACTTCTTATCCACAAAAACCTAGTTCTTAAATCATTTTTTACTTTTCTGCGAGTTCCCCATACGTACATGAAGAAGCCAGAGGAGCATGTTTGGTGTCTTCCTCTATCACTGTCCACATTGTTTTTTTGAGATAAGGTCTCTCACTGAGCCAAAGTCGGCCATTTTGACAGGCTAATTGACCACCAAGCTCCTGGGTTCTACTTGTCTCTGGTCCCCATGTTAGAGGTATAGACACATGCATCCATGCCCATAGAGTAAGTGAGTGCTTAAACAGATCCTCTAGCTCTCGCAGTAATAAGTCTTGCCCACTGAGCCATCTCGCTAGCCTTTCTGTACCTTTTCAAAAGCACTAAAGTCAAGTTGATGTTACTGAGTAATTCTTATCCAACACAACTCTGTGATTTACAATAGAATTCAAGCATGGTCTAGTTACTTTGTTTTAGGTTTGTTTCAACATGTGGATAGTTGCATTTGTATCATTACCCAGCCAGCAGAAAGAAATGAATAAAACAGCTTGGAACATCACATGTTTTCACTTCATTCATCAAGATAAACTTGATGCTTATACGGTATGCATTATTAACTAGTTACTATTCATTTTGCATATGTATGTTTATAGACTTGTCATACAAATATATGTAGTACCACATGCATATACAATAGAATCTATGTATGTACAGAGCTGTGTGCCTATATCATTTAATTAAATGTATGTACTATAATACATACTTAGTTAAAAAGATCTTTTATTTAGCATATTGAAAATACATCGTTTCTCATATTGGGTATACGTATATAGCCAAATGAGTTCATGGGGGCTATTTGCTGTGAACAGTGTTGGGCTTTCCCATTTCGGTAACCCTTCAGTGCAAACACATATTCTTCATTTAAAAGATGATTCTGCCACTTTTGTTCCATTGAATGCGTTACGTGCCAAATCCCTGAGTCATACCCTTTTGCCTACTCTGAAATTTGTGCCAAGTTCTGTCTCCAAGGCAAAGCAGAGATACACACCTTTTACTAACACTTCGATCTTTTGCTCAAATTCGAGGGCACCCTCGCACCAGCCTCCGACAACACCCCTTTCTAGAGCCCATGCTCTCCTCTTCCTATTTTCTCCCAGAATGTTTGCAAACATTCTGTGTAACTGGCAAGTTGTTTGATCTGCCTTTGCAATGCAGTCTGCCTAATGCAATTATTTGTAAACTGCCGCCATAACTCTTCCTTGGGTAATGTCTGCAAACAGTTTACTAAACAGTAAACTCAATCATGCATTCTTTGTTGCAAATGTCTCCAAATGGCTTCAGAGCGGAGCTGACTTGACATTTTTGCCTCTTTGCAAAGCCATGGGGGCTGTTTTCTGAATACACACCAAGTTCCCTCACGTTTAGTTATTCTGTTTGTTGTTCCTCCTCTAACCTATTACAGACGGGCATGGCTTCTTATCTGGGTCAATGCACTAACCACATACTGGTGCATCCAAAGGAAACTGGGTAAGCACTAAGCCATTCCTCTCAACCAAATAGGGAGAAAGTAGGAATCATGGCACGGACAAGAGTCCAAGCATTAAGTATTGCTTGGGTATTCACTGAGTATGTTAGCCAAGTCCACGCTTGCCTCATCCAAATGTGGCTTTGTCTTGAAAATCAGACTCGGGTGATAAGGGAATGAGGAAAGGACAGACACATATACAGAAAAGCTGGGGTTGGATCATCCATGTGCTCTCTGATGGAATCTCACCTGCATGCAACAACCTCAGACTTCGTCATAATTATTCGACATAACATGGGGGGAGGAGTGGGATTGGCAGGAGGCCTCTGCAGAGTAGTCTCAGGGTGCTAAAACCCAGGATGAGGAAGCCATGGGCAATGATTTCTCTATCCACATTCACACTTGGACGAAAGGAAAGCTCTGCCAATCGCCTGAGCCTGACCTGGGGAAGGCTTTACCAATTCCCATGACTGGGAGGTACTGGGGTCTTAGTCAATAATGACGCACATTCCTTTAGGACTTTATACGCCCCTTGCACATTCACTCAGGGCTTCCCCCTCTACACGTGCTCTGTTAAAGGCACTGCGTGACGCTTCCTGAGAGATGTGTTGTAAAAGCGTGACTCTGTCCATTTGAGTCAATATTGTGCATGATCGTGAGAGGATGAGAAAAGGTCAAAATAACTTGTAACTGTCGATCTAGAGAGCTGAGGGAATTACAGTATTCCTATTCAGAGTAGACCAAAGTGATGTAATCTTACTTGAGGAAGAATACGAAAAGCAGTGCATACAATATTTGGGGCAGAGTCAACAGCAAAGGGTTATAACAGAACAGTCTACCAGAATCACTTATCTGAGAGCTTCAGTTGGCAGGTGATACTGGTTTTGGAATAAACAGGGTTTCTCATTGTAGGGGATAAGAAAGGAGGGCTGACTCTTATATAAAGGAAACTCTTAGTGGAGAGTAGGAGGTGGGGAAACATTTATGAGGGAAACAGACACTGGAAATGTCTCAGGATGTCAGGGTGGGCCACCGTGAATGGCGCTGTCACAGGCATGGAGAAGACAGCAAGAGCACACTCTTCACACTGATGGTAGATTGGGCTATCACAGGCATGGCAAAGGCAGCATAAGCACACTGATCATCACACTGATGGTGGAATGGACTAGCACTGGAATCACCTAAGCAAACTCAAGGCCATGGGTCAATCTGATGGGTGAAGATGCTAGAAAAGGCAAGGGGAACTCTTGTGGCTGCCTCCACACCAGCAGATTTTAGCTCAGAAGGGAGAGAGGCTGAGAAGGGACCAGTGAAACACCCTGAATTTGCCCATGGTTCCTCTGTTTCCAATCTTGCTTCAGAATAGCACTACTAAATCATTAACATCTCCATACCATCCTCAGGGATCCACTTACAAAACTGCCAGCTTAATTAATAGAGAAAATAGAAGCAATTGGGGAAGGGCTTGCACACGTTTGTCCCTGTGCCACTGTCTATATTGTCAATCTACTGTTCTTCCCATTCCTTTTTGCATTCTCCAGGATGCTCCAACCATTTCCTGTTCTCATAGCACCAGCGTCCCTGTATTTATGTTCCGATGCCCTTGTGTTCATGACACCGTTTTTCCTCAGCTCCTGCCTCCTCTCCCCCTCCACAGTTGTAGCTTCCCTCTCCTCTTTTCTCACCTTCCTGAGTTTTAAATGCCGCTTTTCACAGCTCACCTCGTCCCTGAAAGAGGTCATAGAAGCTCAGCCATGATGTTCCCATTGGTAAATCCACAGGTAGATCTCTGCGTCTCACCTTACACGTCACTGGTATCCCAAAACTTTGCCCTGTTTCAACTTCCAGATACAGTTTTCTCTTGGCTTTCCTCCATTCTGGATATATTTTGTGCTTTGTTGCTGTAACCTTCTCATGTGGCTAACTCCTGTGTAGCATCATGGGACAATTTGTCTTTTGACTGTATCTCATCTTTATCTCCTTCTATGGGAGCTTCCCGACTTTAGCTTTAATTACCATGTAAATTTGGATAACTCCAAAATAGTGTCTCTCCACTCCAGATATTGTGTGTGAGCTTGAATCCCTGTGGAAATCCAAATAGCAATACTAAACCAGCATTATGTAAACCACCACTCCAAATTTATACAGTTTTGAGTTTTGGGGTTCTTTTTTCTTCTCTCTTTTTTCTCTTCACGTTTTTGTCTTTCACTTTATTCTTTGTTTTGTGAATTATTCATTTATTTGGATATCTCATTTATTCATTTGGAGTCTCAGTATGATGTACTGAACTCACCATGTTGACCAGGTTAGCCTGGAACCTGCTACAGTCTGTCTTCTGTGTCTTGGATGCTGGATTACAGGTGTTCACCACTAAACCTGATTTCGAGGGCTTTTTGTTTCTTTCTTTGTTTGTTTTGACTTAGTTTTTCTCTTAGTAGGCAGCAACTTCCTTCATCCAGTTGCCCAGGAAAAGACAACGTGAATGTTCCCTGTTCTTTATTTCATGCCATGGTCTAATCTATCATCAAATATTGTCAAATCTATCATCAAGTTTGAAAGAGTTAGTATCTAATCCCTTATAGTCATAGTCAGCATCACTGTCTTATTCGAAATAATTTTCATTTTCTTTCTGGAACAAAGTTCTGGTCTTCTACCTGCTCATTCTGCTTACCCAAGAATCTCTTCTCCACAGCAGTCAATACTAGCTTATGAAAATAGTATCCATGGTAGTCTTCTGCAAAGAGGCCTACGATAAAGTCTAAAGCAGTGGTTCTCAACCCTCCTAACGCTAAGACCCTTTAATACAGTGAGTGCCTCATGTTGTGGTGACTTCCAACCATATAATTATTTTTGTTGCTACTTTATAACTGTAATTTTGCTACTGTTATGAATCCTAAGGCAAACAGCCAAGTTTTCCGATGTTCTCTGGGGGTTGAGACCCACAGGCTGAGAAGCCAACTGATCTAAAGTCATTGTGGTTGCTGTAAAGCTTCAACATCATTTTCTTCACTAACTTTCACTTACGCTGTGTTAAATTTCCGGGCCTCTTGTGTGCCTCTAGGCAAATTAAGTATTTTAAGCTTTGTGAGTGTTCTGTTCCCTCTTACCGCTACAATCTTCTGTCAACATCTACATGATTTGATCCTTTACTTCCTTACAAGCCTATTTGAGGGAAGCCATATCTGAAGCCTTTCCTAGAGGGCAATCTATTTCCTTGTTTCAAGAACAGGTATGCATACAACACAATGCCCAGGGTCCATTCTTCATCTTCCTCCCCGTCTGCTCAGAACATCAGCTTCTGCCCGACGATACTCACTTCTTTGTGCACGTTTGCTTCCATCCCATCAAATGCATGGTTTGTAAATGCTGGCCTTTATTTTTGTCATGGTTGCCTTCTTTGTGGACCACTTAGATAGGTGCTCTGACAAATGGCTCATGTTCGACCCGTGTTCAATGGGGTAAAACTCAACTAAACAAAGAGAAGTCGGAAAACGCCTAATGTTCTTTGCCTGTGGCTGCTGTCTGAACCAGGTTTTTTCCCAGGTTCTTGGTGTTTTATTTGAAGAATTGGGAAAACGTACACAGGAAAAAAAAAAAAGCGAAGCACCAAAGAAGTTTTATTGAGAGCAAAGGGCAAGTACATGTTGGGTATGCACTATGAAGAGAAGCAATAAGCACGCTGAGTGAGAGAGTACTCACCAGCCCTAGTTGTTATTTGGGGCTTTTCACTATGGAGTCCAAGGTGGTAGTTGTTAAGAGTGTAGTGTGGGTATTCTCTGTTTGATTGACAGGCGTGTTATACCAGCTTTTCTTTATCGCTCATGTTCTTTCCTATGTTGCATATGATATTAATTGTATATTTGCCCAGTTATGCAAAGTCATAGATGTAAAATGGAATTCCCCCGAAAAGTTCACTCAGAGGACATACTTAGATTTATTGTGGATGCATCCAAACCAGCCCAGTCTGGATCCTGGATCTATCTTGGCATATGTTTAGTAGAAACGGGCAACTCCCCAGCAGTTGTAAAGAGGGGCCATCTATTTTATTTCTCTTCTTTCAAGAACAGGTATGCATGCATCCTGGCACTGGTGGGAGTGTTCTAGGTTGCCGAGGGCACTGTTAGGAGAGGAGTGTGCATATATCTCAAACCAAGTGGGGTTCCGGGTTGCTAAGCCATCCCAATGCTTGCTTCCTTCTATAGCACACTACCTAAGACATCATCGGCTCAGCTAGCATCTATGGAATGATTGAGAAGTTTCTAGAACTGATGAGACTTATAACTGCCTATATGCTGAAGTCAAGAACCAGTGAGAGAAAAGATACTGTTGAGTACCAGTTTGGGAACATGGAATATGCGCTCATCAATAGAGCTGTGGAAATAAGGGCACCAGAGAACGCTGTGTCATCATGATATTGCTCAAAGAACTCTTACAGGGAAGGGCAGAACAGACAGACTGACTCCCAAGAGTAGCAGTACCACTAAGAAACTGAATCCAGGCAATCAATCAAAATGAGAAGGCCAAAGAAACCACAAACACCCAAGAACTAGAATCCAATTGAGGAAGACTCACACCTGAAGCTAGCTCATAGACAGGTAGCATCTAAAAGTCAGATTGAGGCAAGGCGGAGTAGCAACAAGAGAACAAGTCAGCCATACATATAGACAGCTAAGCGAATGGAGAGTGCTCTCAGGAACCCAAGCTCTGCCTCTGGGTTACAGAAAAACTGAGCGTAAGTACAACACATGCTCCAGGCACTTAGGTTCCAACACAAATCTGTACCTACACGAGGCCAACTCTACCTCTCTCAGGCCTAGGACCTGTATCAGGCAGTTTCTGATCAAGTATGAGTGCTTGCTTGTGCAACATAAGATATCAGCATAACCTCTGATTGGCCCGCACTGCAAAGGCCTCCTTATAAAGGAAACCCACCTTTGGGTTTTCCAAACCAAACCATTATCATCAGATATGGCCTACTTGTAGAACTGGCCACAAAATACAACTTATAAGGTTTTTCCAAACCATTTAACCAACCAGCATGACTCTTGGCTTTCCAAGGAGTCCGGCTCCAAATCCACAATCCCCAGGCTTCCGCATGCTCGTTGATCAGAAAACAGCTCCCGCCATCCCACTCCTACCCCAACATCCATGACCAGATAGACCATTCTGGAAGCTCTCAGTCACGGCTGGAAATCATACTTTGGTTTCCACTCATCTCAGTCTCAGAGTACAAACCTCTACTGCAAAACTGCTAAGCAAATCATCAAAGGTCATTTAAGAGACGCGACACTTACTTGAATCAATGTCTTCTTCAGGCTTTTGAAGGGTGCAGCAGGCATAAAATTTAATATTGATTGTCGGGGTGCATTCCGTTCCCCCTTTCAGAGGCATTTCAGAATGACAAATACTTTTTTGATTATGTGATCTCTAGCACGGCACACCAGTCCTGGGCCTTCCTCTTTTCCTGGCCACTTGTCTCTGTAGTTTCTGCCCGCCTTAAATTTCCTACTCGCTGCCGTCGTCCCCTTCTGCTCACTTCTCTTAGCTCCTGCTCTAATTTCAGCTGTCATTTCCCCTGCTCTCTCGAGTGCTCCGAGCTCCTGTTCTAATTTCTCCAGCCTTCTCCCAGTGCTGTCCTCCTTTCTGCCTCCCTGACCGGCTCTCTCCTGCCCGCCTTCCCTTTCTTGCTCTTCCAGATCCCAACAGAACCTTCATCTTAGCTTTCGCTGCCACGTCTGTGCGCTGCGGAGTGTTACAAGCAGCTTTGCCACACCATGCCCTGGCCGGTGGAATATATCCCAGAATTGTGGGACAAAGAGGAAGCTTAAGCTTTCTTTCCATGTTTTACCTCCAAATTTGAACCCTGTCTCCCCTAAATATTTTCTTTCCCCCGTTTTTTTTTTCTTTTCTTTTTTTTTTGTGGATACTACTTTCAATCAGTGCAACCTACGAACATTTCTGCCTTGACTGGTAATAACAAAATACAGGCAGTTGTTTTGAAGACTCGGAATTCCATTGTGATTCTGAACCAGTTCAGCTGTGTGAGTGAGGTTGCGAAAGAGTCCCGGGAAGTTTCCAGGTGGCTTTGGCAATCATGTTCAGAATCCACCAGAAATCCCAACAGCACTGAAATGAAGACGAAGTTACTTCTTTGTAAGAGACATTTCTCCCGGGTCTTTCTCTCGCCTCAGTTGTGTATAAGAAACAATGCCCTCTTGTTAATCACAAGCGAAGTAATCTGCCTCATTCCCAAATGAGTGTATTAATGGCAAGCTCTCTTCGGGGCATTTAGAATGCACTGGCCAGGGCTCACATGGAAAAAAAAAATCCCCAAAGAGTTTGACAGAGGGATGGGGAAGGGACATCTATGGATGGCTGTTCAGAAAGCCCAGGCTGTTTATTTAAAACTGTCCCTGCTTCGGGATTTGAAGAGTTCTGCATTAAGACACGTGTTGGTACCAATGCACTTAGCGACTGCACTGAGAGTCATTTGACCTCTGGGATGCTTTCCTAGGGTGAGGACATCTTCCAGCCTTATAAAGACTTTTCTTCTTATCAGTTTGCAAATTAAGTCCCTTACCCAGTCACCTGGTGGATTCCAAGAGACTGTTTTTATTTTATGCAATTAACGGGTTGTTTTTAGCAGAACCCTCTCTTCACCTGGAGCCCAGCACTGAAGTTTATTAAGGAAAACGTTGCTATCGATGAGGATAGAGTTGAAAACTAATATCCACCCCCAATGCTATTTTTTAAAGGCATCGCTACCCTTTCTGGAGCTAATTTCAAAACACTTGACGAAAACATGAAGGACACACTCTACTCCGCTGTGGATTATTATCCTTATCTCTTACAGATGGTAAATGAAAGTTTGGGGTTGTGACATTCAACCCACGTTGACTCAATAAACTCTCTGAGTGTCCACTTTGTGCCCAGCCCTGTGATGACGGGTGCAGGGGTCACGCAGATGAATAAGCCGAGTTCCTTCTCTGGAGGCACTTCCCGTTAAAGGTCATGTCAAGGGTCAAACCAAAAGCCTAAGTCTCAGCTGAAAGCCTCAAACCCAAATACTCTTCTTAAACACACTCACTCCAAAGCTAAATCACCCCAGGGCATGTGCCGCGAAGAAATGAGCATAAAACATACGAATAATAGGGTGTGCCCGTGTTAAATTTTCCTCTTATGATTTTCCAAATTGACAGAATATATTCCAACTTCTCAAATGCACGGTGGAGACAGGCGAGATTGAAAGGCAAATTCAGCCCCGTGTAACTTTCTGATGTTTCCCTGCTTCTAATTAAGCTATTTTCCTTTTCTAACCATCTCCAGGTTTTCCTCCCCTCCATGAGAAGGAAGGCAAAGACAAAAACAAAAACAGAGGGGAGGGGGAGACCCCTAGCTCTGTGGAGAAACAGGAAGTTATGTGAAACCCTATTTGCCTTCTGGGCTGTGAAGAAGTTCGCTGAAGAGGCACAACCATGCACTGTGCTATGTAAACCACCTACAAAAGTGGCAGGGCTCACCGTGGGAAAAGAAGGAGCTCTTGGGCCCAGGGTGACAAGAACCACTGCATTCAGCCACCTCTAGATGAAAATGGAAACCCCGGAGCACTCAGCAATTTCAGGGGTCTTGATATTTTCTTCCTCTCCTCTCCTCTCCTCTCCTCTCCTCTCCTCTCCTCTCCTCTCCTCTCCTCTCCTCTCCTCTCCTCTCCTCTCCTCTCCTCTCCTCTCCTCTCCCCTCCCCTCCCCTCCCCTCCCCTCCCCTCCCCTCCCCCTCCCTCCCTCCCTCCCTCCCTCCCTCTCTCTCTCTCTCTCTCTCTCTCTCTCTGTCCCTCCCTCCCTCCCTCTCTCTGTTTCTCTTTATCCGTCTTATAAATTTTGAAACAAGAAGCCATTATGTATGACAGTCTTCCCAAATGGAGTCTAGTCATCTCAACTGAGTCCAGCCTATTGAGTCTAGACTATGAAGGTTTTGTGTTTGGATGATACCAACAATACTGAGATTTTTTTTTTCCTCTGTAGTTGCAATGACAAGAATTAAGAAGGAAGTAGTATTTACAACAGGAAGGTTGAACTTGCTTTCCCCTTGTTGTAGGTTTCCTGTCAATGACTGGTTTCCGGTCACTGATGGAGGCCACAGCACTGGGCCAGCAGGTTCTTTTGGGGGTTAGACCTGTATGCTTTGCAAAAATGTTCTATGGAGAGAAATCAGGTTTTAAAAGTGGCTGATCAAAGAATCAAAAAATAATTTATTACTACACACTGATATATCTAGAAAGTCAGACACACACACACACACAGAGAGAGAGAGAGAGAGAGAGAGAGAGAGAGAGAGAGAGAGAGAGAGAGAGAATACATTTTCTGCTATTTTGAAGACCTGGCTGCTTTCGCCGTTTTCATTTTATTGTGCATATTCAGTCATAGGATGGAAATGTCTTTATAGCTTCCATGGTTCCAGATGTAATTCAGCAGAAAATTCTGATTTTAGGCCCATGTGATTGCATGGCCTTGCTGAAATTTCTGTTTCTGTTTGGTCAGTTCAGCATTAGCCACACTGTGCCTACTAAAGAACATTCTTAGGAGGCATCGTTTATTCTTTGGGACAGTCAAGGCATCACTTTATTTATTAGGCCAGCATTTAATTTTCTGCTCAGAGGAAACCGGCGTGGGCAGTGGTTCCAACTGTAGTATGCCATGGCAGCTCCTAGCAGGCGTGTTAGGCACAACTAGCTGGGCCCATGTCCTGAAATCATCTCTGATTCTGAAGAAAGGAATTGGAAGGCCTAACACTGTGAGTTGTTTTTACTTTCTTAGACACTTCTGGTCGCAGGGCTCCTCAGATTGAGAATCATCCACTAACAGGAGCATTTCTTGCTAAATAGGCCAATTCTCAGAGACTTCCCCCAGCACAATTTGATTCGGTGCATTGGAGATAGAATGGGAGTCAATATTTTATCTCATTTAAATTCTGTATATTTTTCAAATTTGCACTTTTATCTTGTGCGTGTGCGCTATGGGGGAGGCACATGTGCTAAGATTCTCACGTGAAGTCAGTTTTTTCCCTCTCATCTTCATGTGGGCTCCACGGGTCCAACTCAGGTCCTTACACTCTGCAGAACGTGCCTTAACCAACCGAGCCATCTCCTCTCTTCCAATTTTGTAGTTTATTTTTTTAAATAGGGCTCTCATTGAAACTTCCTTCTGGGAAATCCATTTCTCTTTCTGTCTATAATCTTAATAATTGTTTGCAGGTTCTTGTAACCAGTGGCTGCTCATCTCCAGAAGCCTCAGTGTCTGACTTGAGGAAGACGGACAGTTTGACTACACCTACTCAGCCCTTGGAGATTAGCTTGGCTATTGGCGAAGTAGGATTGTGGGGCAAGTCAAAATGGATGCTTTTGTCTGGGACAATGGTTTATATTCTGTCAATTATATTTTAAATAAACGCTAATTGGCCAGTAGCCAGGAAGGAAGTATAGGTGGGTCAACCAATCTGGAAGTAGAGGCGGGTCAATGAGAACAGGAGAATTCTGGGAAGAAGGAACTCCTGGTTGGCAATGTGACCCTAGCCACAGAAGAAGCGAGATGTGATTGCCCTGCTGAATAAGGTACTGAGCCATATGGCTAACTCAGATAAGAATAATGGGCTAATATAAGTTATAAGAGTTAATAAGAAGCCTGAGCTAATGGATCAATCAGTTTATGATTAATGTAGACCTCTGTGTGATTTCTTTGGGACTTCACAGTTGAGGGAATCAGGCAGGACAGAAAATTCAGTCAACAATGCTCTTCAGACATCCATCAAAGTGAGGAGCAGAGTTACCATCAAACCAGCAGCAACAAGCTTGGGACACAGTCCTGGGTCTCAAAGACGCTGGATGCTCTGTCTCATCTTTAGCCTTTGATGCCACCTCATCAGTTTGCTCCCCAGCTTTCTGTAATGCTCAGTGTCTGTACTTCTTTTCAAGGACTAGGGCTTGGTCTCAGCCTCCCAACTCAGCACTGATGCCATGTTAGACTTTCTTCCATGCAGATTAGAAGTGTCTGCAAGGAAGCAGGTAAGAAACCAGACTACAAGGATTTAATTTGCTGTCAGATCATAGAAGACTTTCAATGTCATGACTCATGTTGTGACTACCTGATCCTAAGAAGGGGGGGGGGGCGGGAGGAGACGTGAAGTTCATTCAATAAATGGAATGTTTGTATCCAGTGTTATTATTGTTTTTCACCATCAACATTATTATTCTTCATATTGTCATCATCAACATCATTATTATTCTTTATTTTTATCTTCATCATCATTATCATAATCTTTATATTGTATGCATGTGATGTGTATGTGGGTAAGCATGTGTCATGGTACATGGTACTTGTGTGGAAGTCACAGGATGATTTTGCAAAGCCAGTTCTCTCCTTTCACCTCTGCACAGGTTCTAGTGACGATGCCCAGGTTGTCAGGTTCGCCAGACAGATGCTCTACCCAGTGAGCCGTCTCACCATCCCACATCAGTATATCAAACCACTCAGAAGAGAGAGGACGGGTGACAGAATAGGGTATAACAAAGACAAGGGTGCAGTGAGAGGGCAAACCAGTGGGCCCTTTTGATGTGGGCGTCATGAGGGATTCTCAGTGAGGACAGAGGAATAACTGGGAAAGATGCCTTCAAACTCATGTTCAGATTCAGCCTCTACTCAGAGGTGGGGCCAGAATGAAGAGTTCATGCAGTTTTGAGCTTTCTCCCCGGTCTCTTTGGGGAACATGAGAGGTGAAGTTATCTGAAATTAGATAACAAACTAATATGGCATAAGTGATGATGTTGACTTTAGACTACTGACCTACAGGGGGTCTGGAGAATCTGGCTGGAGGCTCAGGATCAAGGTAGATTTGAGGCTGCCATCATTTAGATATGGATGTCTTTGTGTGTCCTTATTTGCTTCCTTGTTTTTCTATCTCACTTCTTCTCCATATGAGGGACCCCTGTTAAACTAAAAAAATTAGAGATAAAAATTATAGCTTTTATAAAATAATATTTCTTTGTTCAGAGTCATGTTTCTGTGTCCAGCAACATTCTGGCTTTCTATTACACCTCCTGATGTATTCTACAGAGATGAAGCTTGTCCATATAGTAGTCTTGACCTTGACATGGCAAGGAAAAGACAAAATCCCTGCTCTTATAAACCTTATATTCTTGCAAACAGAACTGACAAAAAGGGGAGAAAATTGTAAAGTTAAAATCTTGCAAAGCTTGAAGAAAAAAAAACAGGAGGCAAGAGTTAAGTTTTGTCTGTTATCTTGAAAGTTAACATAGGTAACTTATTTCAAATAATGAAGTGTATTTTCTTATTTAAATTCGAGGCCACTTGGCACTGCTAAAAGGATGTGAAATCAAGTAGTTTTCTCTTTTCTTCCCTCTGAAAGCTTGATCAACAGCCTCTCTGCATGCTGAGTTCTTTATGGAAGGGGAGTGTGCTGTGTGATGGTTGGTACTCTATATCCAGTCTCTCCTGGCTGATGCTGCTGGAGATATTTCCCTTCTCTCCACTTCAGTCACGATGAAACTCATTTGTCTCTGGAGGACTCAGGTGGACCAGTTACAGAACAGCTTCTGAAGGAGACATCAACGGGCCTTTTGTCTTCTACGGAGATGGTGTGGTCTCCTTGCTGGCCAAGCTTTAGAAGAGAAACGAGCACATTCCTTTTTCTAACCTCACATTTAACTCTGGGCTGAAGCGCTTTTAATCACTATGCTAACCATCTGTGCAGAGGCATAAATCTCAGATTCCAGAAGTCTGATGAATCTGCTAGAACGTAATTAAGCTTAACCAAATCTCTCTTCCCTCCTCTGGGGTGCTCAGCACACTGTAGAATAAGGCCACGGCTGAGAAAGTATGTTGTGAGAAGCTATCAATGTGGACGGAATCCACTGGGCATTGCAGACAAATGTTTAACGCCTACCACCATCATCCCTTAACTGTGTGGCCTTGAAGGCTGAGTAACTTATTTGGGGTTAATGTCCTTATCTATAACATGATTGTAACAGCATCCATCTCAAGGGGCTATCGCAAAGGTCAAAAGAAATCTCTTGTATAGTTATCTTGTACAATTGTCTCTGGAGATGTCTCACAGTTTTGTACACCACAAGGTTCTCTGAGAAGTTCCATCAAACTATCTGGATGGAGGCTCCAGTGGCCATAGCGATCGCTATGGAAGTCTGGCTTCCTTGAGATTTGTTGATGGGAGAACGGTAGATTTTCTCTCTAATCTGCACCAATCAGGTTCTTTTTTTCCAGTTTTGGCTCTTGCCCTTGAGAGGCGAAATCCTGGAAGTTGCTGAAGTATCTGGTCAGTGGCAGATCTCAGAAGATCAGCCAATCACAGCTGCTCATTTTCTGTGTGACCGCACAGATGTTTCCCATGTGTCATTTCTTCCTCAAGTTTTGACAAATCAAGTATTCTTCCCATAAGTCTTCCTTTAGTAGCAGTTGGCTACGACTGCTCGTATCTTAAGCATACAATTAAGAGCCTAAAATTAAATGCTTGTTATTCTTCAACATCTGTTCCTTACAGTATTTTCTGTCTAAAAGGTGAATTTTCATGCACTTGCTACTTAAGTAGATGTCACAACATCTTTATTCTCTAGTATCATAGTAAACACATCTGAAAGTCACCTGAAAAGCATTTCTTCCAAGCCTTTCTTTCCCTAAACCCTTCTTCTGACTAATCTCTCTCCTTTTCACCTTATATCTCCTTCTCCACATTTCTTTACCAACTTCAAGTGGTTTTCTTTCAGGTCATTCTTGTTATAGAACTTGGAAGGAGAGGACTCTTCAGATGTGGATCTGGTGATGATCTGGTGACGCCTCTACGGTGTCTTTCATGTCCTTGTTGTCTAGAGAATCAAGTTCCACTCTGTCCCATCATAGCCAGGACATGCTTCCCTTTAGCCATGGTTACCATCCCGACTCTGCCTCCTGTTCTACTGGTTTCTGTTGCTTCTTTTCCAAATGTATCCTGGGGATTTTCACAAAAATCAGCTCCTTTTTCCCTTGTCTTCTTCAGCTTCCTCACCTTCTCATACCCATTATTTCCTGCAGAAATCCTCCCTGGCAACCCGGGTACTATAATGCAATAAAACATATTTATTTTTGTCTTTGCCCATAGCTCAGCATACAGTTCCCACTATCCTTGAACTCTTGCAGGTGATGAGTTGTTTTGTCACATGCCAGGGAAACAGTGGCAGCTGGGATCTTTTCCTTTGACCCAACTCAGTGGCTGTTTGCTGCTCAAAGGAATCAACCGCTTGATTGGAGTGTCACAACTTTCAGATCCACCATCCGCTTGAGCTCTGCAGAGGAAAGAAGTGCAAAAGTTCTGGCTGATCCTGAAGAGCTAATGACTCATTTAATCAAGGCTTCCCAATGATGGCCTCAGCAAAATCCCAATGGATGAGTTTCAGAGAGTCCTAGGCTTTCTAATACATATTGTCTTGCAGTATAGCAGGGAGGCCTAGAAGGTCCACACTTCTTCCCCTATAACCTGCCCTGTGCATCTCTATGCTTGGCTGTTTGTTGGTTTCCTGATGAGTAAACACACACAAAACGTTTCCCCAAGTTCTACTCTCCTTTTTAGCAAATAGCCAGCACAAGGGAGGTGTCCATAGTTACCCTTGGACTTGTGTTCACAGGTCCCCTGGGCTTAGTGTCAGAAATGGGTAGTCTTGGGGAACTGACTCTTACAGAGCTGACAGCTGATGCCATCCCTCGGGGCACACTGTCATGAACTGAGTCAGGCCGCATGACCTCTGGGCACCTTTTGTAGAACACTCAAGCACAGCTGTAGAAGAATTCTCTACAAGTTTGATTGCAAAGTATCCTAAGTTGAATCTGATCCTAAAATAGTGTGTGTTTTCCCATCTGTTCTCACAACCAAAGGTGATTCCTGATTGCATTTTTTTTCTTCATAATCCCATGGGCAAAAATCTCTAGGTATCATTTTTATAGATGATATTATATATATATGTGTGTGTTTGTGTATGTATATATATGTGTGTGTATGTATATAACATTATATACACATATATAAAATCATTCATGAAAATGATAATAAATATTTTTAAGGCTATTTATTTAATCTTTCTGAGTCTCATGAGAATAGAGCCTTCATGAAGACAAGAAAGATACAGCCCTTTCTTTCCCCTAACCTCCAATGCCAAGGATGAAAAACACAAGATACTAGGCCACCACGACGAAGAACAAAGGGTTGGCAGCTGTCACCTAAACCAAGTCAAATCAAACTGTCCTGGCATCACTCAGCCTGTGACAAACTCCCAATCCAATAGCCAGAGCCAAAAGACATAAAGATTATAATGTTGGGCAAATGCTTTCTCATGCGTCCTCTAGCTGCCAGCGTATGCTAGGCAGACAGGCAGACGCTGTAAAAAAAAAAAAAAAAAAAAAAACAGAAATAAACAAATGTCAATGCAGACACTATTCTACTCTTAAGGGATGTTTCCTATCCCTTTTAAAATTAAAGTCTCATGCAAGTAGCAGAAAAATACACCACAGAATCTTTAGCTTGATTGTTTCAACTTTTAACAGTAAAGTCAATATGCGCTGTCAACTAACTTCTAGGCATTGCTCTATGATTGCCCGGTTGTTTTATGTCCGTGAAGCAACAAAACAATATAAGGTGACATACAAAAGATGGAAAAATACATAAAGGAGGCGGGGGAGTTGGCTATGTGTTACCTCGGGCTCTAAAACTCTTCTTATACACTTTACCACGAAGTCTATTAAAGCAAAAATATAGTGGAAATACAATATACTGCAATGAATGTCTTCAAACTAGCAATTTAGCGCAAAAGCTGAGGGCAGTTCTTATGCACCGACTTTTAATACCAAGACGATTTGTGGTCTCACAAAGTTCCTGCCTTAGGCAAAAGTTGTGCTGAGTTCTAACAGGTCTAGTTTGTCGGCTGTCAGAATAATGGAGAATTTGGTAGTGCAGAGGCTGGATGCTGTAAACAGCGGAGATAATTAGAGGGTCGGCAGCGAGGGGAAAGAAGCTGGTTTATATTCGGTTGCAGGCGAAAGTGTTTGTTCAGGAAAGTGCTGGTTGACACAGCATTGACTGGATTTCAGGAGGGGGGGAGGATGTCTACAGATAGATGCCTTGCTGTGTTAGTGTTCCATTTTTAGTAGAATACTACTGCCGTGGGTATTAAGTTTCAGTTCATGAAACAACTCCTATGTGCCACTTCTCTGTCCACCTAGTGCTTTTGAATATTCATTTTGCAAAGGAAGGAATGGGATCTGGAAAGATAGGAGCTTTATCCAGTGTCAGTACTTGCAAGCAGTAGAATGCACCCTCAATTGGAAACCCTGTTTCTTCTTCTGCACAGTGATGTCTTCCTGCGCAACACAGTTAATACGGCTGATGAGTGTTTATACTGACAATCAGGGTATATGTGTCTTGCTTAAATTTGCAGTAAATATAGAGGCAAAGGTTGATTTTACTGGGCAGGTCTGCTATCAAAAGCGATGTCTCTCACCACTGATTATTAATGAGAATTCAAGAGTTAATGAGTTCTAATGATTTGGTACGTGTGTATGTGTGCCTGTTTCTGCATGTGCATGTGTGTACATGTGAACATGTATGCATGTGCATGTAGAGGCCAGAGGCCATAGGTTTGGTGTGGGAGGTCCTTCTGTCTACGTGTTGCTTTTGTTGGTTAATGAATAAAGAACTGCTTTGAGCCCATGGCAAGGGCAGAACAGAACCAGGCAGGAATAGCTAGGAGGTATGCTGGGAGAGAGAGGATGGAGTCAGAGAGAAGCCATGGAGCCACCTGAGATAGACGCTGGGAACTTTACTCGGTAAGCCACAGCCACGTGGCAATATAAATTAATAAAAATAAAGATTAATAAAATTGGGTTCAATTAATATAAAAGTTAGCCAATAAGAAGCTAGAGCTAATGGGCCAAGCAGTGATTTAATTAATACGGTTTCTATGTGATTATTGCAGGTCTAAGCTAGCCGGGCTGCCGGGAACCAACAAGCAACCTTCCTCCAACACAGTTCTTTAATGGAACCCAAAGTTCGCCAGCTCAGCTAGGGTAGCCAGTGAGTGAACACCAAGGTTCCACCTGTATCCACTTCCCCAGCTTTGGGATTAGAGACATGTGCTGCTATGACCAGCCCTTTATGTGGATGTAAGGGAGCTGAACTCAGGCTTGCACGGCAAGCATTTCACCCAGTGAACCATCTCCCCAGTCCTATAATTTTATCATATGTGCATGACAATGGAATCTCTATCTCCCTTTGTAACAGAGCGATCTTCTCTTCTTTGTTAGAAGTTCTTTTATTGGCTCAGTCGGCCAGGTGGCCAACTCACTACCCCTGTTCTGGGTGGGAGCATCCCACTCTTTCTCCACATGGTTCTAAGCCAGCTAAGCCATAGCTTGAGAAGGTCAGGAAGTACAAGAATGACTCTCCACGGAGTCTGGAATGACCAGCAATAATGTACCAGCTCTTAGTATTTTCCTCTTAATTCCATTGGTAAAGCTAACTGCATGAGAAGTCGCCTTCCTGGAAGGAGACAAGGGACCAGACTGAGTAGGAACTCTGCCTTGGGAGCTCAACTGAGTACTTGGACCAATCATGTTGTTTAAAATCATAAATAACAATTAAAATTTTAGCACATTGTGGAATGCCTGCACTTTTCCTTCCAGAGAGCTACAATAAACTGGGGAATTAACAGGAAATGAAAAATGGATGTCATCATATACAGAGACCTAAGAGGGTGAGATTACCCACTCTGCCAAGCGGTTGTTGAGAGGTGGTATTATGACAACTACAGCAACGCTCTTCGGCTGGATTAAGGGCCTGTTTACCAAACACTAGATCATTGGAACAAGATGGCTTCCAGATGCTTTTCACCCTCTCGGGCAAAATCAGCTTCCAACTTCCCTCTCTCACCTTGCTTTTCTCATTTACAGAAATTTGTTCCCCTAATCTACTGGCCTTTGACTCAACCACTTAGAAGCTACAGGTGCAGCGCCCAGAGTGCTGGCTGCGGAGAAAGGAGATACTGGTTCTGAGCTAGTCTCTGTGGTTGTCTCTGCTGTGGCCCTGTCTACTCAGTTTGCATAATGGAAGGTCAAGTCTCCCTGAGACCTTCATAAAAACTTCTCAGGTTCTTATGAAGGTCAGTGGATTTACAAAGTGCCTTGCAGTTAGTAAGTGTTTTACTCTGGGCATCTGCATCACGTGACACAGAGGTGTAGCCCTTTTTACATTAGCTATCACTAGAGCTTAATGGACCCTCTCTTTAACTGTCTTTAACTCCTGGAATCTTGAGCTTTCTACGGGCCAAGGCGTCTCTGAAACCATTTTAGGGTCATTCATGCATCACTCTGAACATTCTTTTTAAAAAACATTTAAACAGTAGAGAATAGGAGCCAAAGGGGAAATGGTACTTTCTGTATTCAAATGAAAAATTCTGAGACCAGCCTACAAATGTCTGCAAATGAGCATAAGCCCATAGATGAATTGAGCCCTGATGCCCACAGTACTGCCTAACTAAATAATGGTCCCTTATGTAGACATCTTGCTAATCTCATTTGTCAGATCACTTTCTTATCTCACATTCTGCTTTTTAGAGGAAATATGGGGTAAGACAGACTCTACAGCAATGTACTGAGGTAATCACAGCATAGGCCAAGCCTGTGACTAATTGGCTAATTATGAAAGGATGAAGATTTAGCCAATGGCATTAAGGTAAGACTAGTGTTTGATACTGTGGGGACTAGTTTTACCTGTTAAGACGTAGAGAGGACTAGTCTTACTTGATAAATCCATTACAGCCTTTGATTGGCATGGCCGTTTGAATGAGAATAGTCCCCACTGGCTCATCAATTTGAATGCTAGGATCCTAGTTGATGGAACTGTTTTAGGGAGGATTAGGAGGTGTGGCCTTGCTGGCATATTTCGCTGGAAATGGGCTTTGGATTTCAACATCAATACCAAGCCTCGTTTTTTCTCTCTGTGTCTCTCTGTCTCTCTCCCTCCCTCTCTTTCCCTCTGTTTCCCTTCCTCCCCCCTCCCTCTCTGCCTCCAACTTGTAGATAAGATATAAACTATCAGCTACTGCTCCAGCACCATGCCTGTCTGCCTGTTACCATGCTCCTGGCCATGATGGCCAGGGACTCACCCTCCGAAAATGTAAGCAAACTCTCAGTGTAGAGCTTTCTTTTGTGAGTTATCTTGGTCATAGTGCCTCTTCACAGCCATTGAAAAGTAACTAAGACCATTGGAGAACCGATGGTTTAGAACCCTCAAAACCATCAAGTTTCCATGAAATAGATTTTTCTGTTCAGTTCCACTCAGCCTCCATCAGCCACCACTGGGACCATAGGCATTGCTTCTTAGTGGGTTCTAATCATCTAGACTTTCTATCTGCATTGCTGACCAGCAATGGAACCATTTTCGATGTTCCTCCACCAATGATTAAAGCCCATCTTCATGCCTCTAATGCTCTTAGAATGGGTCAAGTTTTCTCACCCCAAATCTCAATGCCTCTTAAATCTGATATGGCTACCCTTTTGGCCTAGTCTTGTCCTCAGCTTCTGCCATTTCTCTCCACACTTGAGTGACACAGATTTCCCATCAGGCATGGACTTCGTTGGTGCCTCAGGCCTCCTGTCATTCCTTCTGATTGTGCTTCCTCTACCACTGATACCTGTGACTGATTCCTTCTCTTCCTGGCCTTTGCTTAAATGACATCTCTGCAAAGCAGTATTCCTGGGCCATTTTACTGGGCTAGGACCTTTTCTTATTTGTCTTCCATTCTTCTTCTGCCTGTGCTGGATTCAATAAGAAATGGGGGAAGCTTTGCTTGCACTGGGTCTGTTCTGCATTTATTAAACTCTGTGGTTATGTGGTTAAAGCACACGGAGAACAACCATAAATGGCTGGGTGTGGCTGCATCTCCACAAAACTATTCATGCAAATGTAGGGGGCATATGACCTGCACTTGTTGGCCCTCGACTCCTTGTCTTTGGTGGCATTTACTTCAGCCTTTGGAGGTCTCTGGGCTCACATACTTGCCTGCTGTCTTTCCCCCCAGGTGAAGCAGGAAGCACAGCTCTTTGTTATTCCCTGTGATCCCAGTGCCAGGAAGGCAGCTGGCACATTAGAGATACTTAAAACATTCTTTAAAAATTGTCAAAATCATAATGTATTCCCACTAGTGTTTAATCGAACATCATCTGTATGTGTGTGTAGTATATGTATGTTTTGTTTAGTTTATCTGTTTTTGTAAGCTCCATGAAGGATATGTAACTGATATATCATCAGTAATTAATACACTGTCTGGCCTGTAGCGACTCTAATAACTTGGAGAGTAAGCCAGTAAAGAAAGAAATGAATGCAGATTGAATATCCCCAGAATTTAAAGCATTCAATTCACTGATTTCCCCAATTTTTTCCGGTTTAGATATTTTTAAATACATTGCCATTAGCCTATATTAATTATACATAATCATAATGAATTTTATTATGGCATTCTCATATACATATAGTAATGTGTTTTGATAATACTTACTCCCTATTACCCTGTCCTACGCCCCTCTTGTTCCCATTGACCACCTCCCTCTTCCCACCTAGATCCTAGATCTTCACACACACACACACACACACACACACACACACATATATATATATTTCATATATATATATATATATACATATATATATGACCAAATGAGTAGTTTAGTGTTGTCTACATGGTCCTGGTGTGGGGTTATTTACAGGAGAATGTATTTCTTAACTGTGGCTACACCATTGAAGAAACTCTTTCACCCCACTATTGACTACTGACTTCCTTCAGTAAGGGGTGGGAACTTGGGAACCCTTCTACCCTAGCCACAGCTGTCGGTCTATAAGCCTTCTGGGGATGGGCTCAAGACAACCTGTCGACAGGCACAATCTCGTGAAGAAGGTCTTTTGCTGGTAAGAATAACTTATGTAAGATCAGGCCTGCAACAGAAATGCCTTGTTCCAAAGACAGCCTTCTCCATCACTCCTCTCCCTTCTGTGACTCTTACATTCTTTCTGCCTCATCTTCAGTGATGTCCCCAGAGACTTAGAGGGGCTGACATAAAGGCCCTGTTTATGGTTGAACATTCTTTACGATCCCTAATTCTTAACATTTGATCAGCTATGAGTCTCTCTTTTTTTTTTCTACTGACCATTGGAAAAGAGGAACTTCTCTGACCCAAGCTGATGGTAGCATTAGTCCATGGTTACAAGCATAATTATGTAGATGGCAATTTTGGGGAACATCCTGTTCGTTTAGCGAAACCAACAGCAGTTGCTTCCCCACTAGAGCCCATGAACTAACTCCCTTTGCCAGCCATGAGTTTTTGATCAGGTTTGCATACCAGATGTAGGTTCTTCCCTGCGGAGATGGCCTTAAGTCCAGCCAAGGAGTGTAGCAGCCCTCTACTATTCTGACTTGCCAGTATTGCACCAAGGGACATTTCTTGCCTGACCAGCTTGTTGTGTAGCGTGCTGGATCCTAAGTCAAGCAAACCTTTCTTTGATAGCAATTTCCCCTCTGTGTCCTCCACAGCACTTTTCTACCCTTCTAGAGCTCATCAGCAAAGGAGAGATTTCACCCCGTTTCCTGCTTGATTTTCCAATGTCTTCTGACTAAAGTGTGAGCTGAAGGAAGTGTCCTTTTCCAGTTGACACATGTGGTCTTAACCACTGAGTCACCCAAAGAACGAGTAAGTATAGTATGAATTGACTAAGTAGAATGTGCCTGCTGGCTCTCTGCATAATCTAGATTTAAAATCCTATAAATGCTGTACTTTGTAAACTTAGTGAATTTTGAAAATAAAAAATTGGAAGTCTCCCTTGTCATCACCCTCTAGAGATGTCTCTTCAGCCACTTAGACGTGGAATGAGCAGAGCGAGGCCAGGCATCTCCCAGACAGCTGCTCAGTACATGTCTCTTCTTCTGAATGTTAAACCAGAAGTAGCAGATGCAAGATCTCCCAGAGGGCTCAAGGTGGCCCGTGAATACATTTCCTTCCTTGCCATGTGGTTTTGGCATCTGCACCAAGAAGTGAGCTAGTTGATTCCTGTTCGTAGTCATATCTCTGTCTCTGTGGGAAAACTATGAACTGCATTTAATGCGTAAGAAAACTGAATAAAGACGCACTTCACCACAGCACAGGAAGAGGGAAATAAGGCATGTGGCATGTCCCACAGTGTGTAAAGTAAGCCTTGCTTTCTTCCAGCCTTTGAATCGTTATTAATAGTGTTGCATGTCTACCTCAAATATGCCTGATTTAGATCATATGTTATCTTGTCACCCAAAACACAGGGGGAAGCCACATTTCTTCCCCAAAGACAAGATAAACCTGCTTGGGTTGCCTGGTGAGTTATTGGAAGTTGAGAAGCACCAGATTGTCATCTGAGCCCTGTATGGGTATTCTCTTCTTGATAGCAGCCTGGGCACATAGTGATGAGAATTTCAGCAAAGCAAATGTAGATATTAGACTATTTGATAGAATCATTTCTGAGCTTCCTGTACATCGTGGAAGCCTGAACGCAGCGTCTGCAATGCTGATCAAATCTTGGGACATCACTGATGTCACTAACTAACTTGGGCTCATAAAACCATGCATCTTCACATACAGACTTCTCTGTCTCTCCACTCTCCTGCTCAGGCCCCACTGACTAGGAAACTAGCCTTCTAGAGGCTGATATGAAACAGTGTAGCTGCAGAATCAGCTCTGAGAGCAGAGCGGGGAGGGGACTGCAGATCCTAGCTGAGATTTTTATTACTGGTGTTAGACTTAGCTTTCCTGTGAGTCTGTTTCCTCACCTGCAAAATGGGTGAGTCGTAGTCCTAGACTCAAGGAATTGCTGCAGGGATGTTACAAAGCTTTGTTACGAATGTTGCTTAGTACTGAGTGATTGTAGACTGTAGTTGTTACCATCCCACACTTTCATGGTCTCTAGAGAGAATTTTCAACCTGTGGAGAAAGCCACTTTCAAGAGCTGTGAGAAACGGTCACCACACATAACAAAGGCAAGGGACTGCTAGATCATACTATCTTTCCACATAAGCTTTACAAGTCATGAAAATGGTGACTTCTTTAACATTATCCGTATCATCTAACCCTCTCTCCCGCAATATTTTGAAATTTCTGTACCTCTGTGAGCCAAAGTGACAGCAAAGTAAATTCGGCGAATTAGAGCAGATGATTCTTTTAGCTAACCACAATTTGACAGAATACATCCATCAACATTTCTCTGTTCTAAAGGACCCGGTTTGGCACGAAAGAATGAAGTGATCAAAAGTTCAAGCCTGCTTAACATCGCCAGGTTTCATTCTCCTGGTGAGTCAAAGAATTAAGTAATTCATCTGTAATTATTAGTATTAATTTATATACCTACCTAGTTCAAGGCATTATTATTCATTCATGTAGAGTGGCAATTATTGTTAATTTCATTCCATACTCTGCACTGACTCTGTGTGAATGATTCCAAATCTAAAACTCTTGTGTTTGTTTCCAACCTAAAAACACGTACTCACGTAACTTTTTCATTTCTTAGCTCATTTAATTTGTGATTTAGTTAGGTAGTTTTACAAAGTTAATTTGGTCTTATCTGAAATCGGGCTTTTTGTTGTTATTTGCTCTGTAATATATAAGTCATGAACAATTATGTTTTTTATTGTTCCAGAATAATTTGTCGTTTTAGTTTTGAGAAGGCTATAAGGCGTCTTGGAAATTATCGCCCTTTCTTTGCGTAGACAAGAGTCCTGTAGATGTTTGGGTAATTGTCTCAGTCATATTTGCTTGCTTCTACCCTCTAGAATTTCATCATTACACCCCCTCCTTTCTTGACCATTCTGTGGCCAAGAACGGTCCTTAGCTGTAAGGAGGGTTAGGAGAAAATTCTATAAGGTAGGACTCTATGTGATTATGATGCTAAGTCAGGGGATTTGAACCTGGGATGGCTGTTGACAGTCCTTAGACAGTGGGGTATTGAAAATAGGTGGGAAGAAATGACCTGGACCTGAAACTCTCAAGAAAATTTATTCAAGAGCATGAGAGGGAGGGAGGGGAAAAGAAAAAGGGGGCAGGTGTCCTGAAAGCAGCAGTCGAGAACTCAGGGAGTCATGCACAGATGAGCAGGTATCTCTTCCATGGCTTTCCACAAATCCCAGTTGAGTTGTTAAACTCTGAACACCCTCACTCTAGAAAGTTCACCAAGTCTGTCCTTCCTCTTCAGGCTGTAAAGTTCCTGTTCAGACTCCCACGAAGTTTTCCTGGCCTTAGAGTCTTTCCTTCCTGGCTTTTCTCTCTTGACTTCTCCACCTTTCTGACTCGACCGGCACAATTCGCTAGTGGGTCTTTTGGGGGGCACAAATCTAGCTTTATCGCGTGTTCATTTGAAATCTCAGTGGCTCTGTTTTACCTACACGCTGAAGGACAAATACAGCTTCCTAACCTGTGGTCCTCACAGCTGTCTGTCTTTACCTCCAGGCTCCTCTATGCACCTGTAGTCACTCCCTCACTCTGCTGATCAGCAATAGGAAGCCTTCAAGGAATTTTCTCACCATTTTTTTTTTTTGCCAGCCCACTCTGCCCATAGGCTCTCTTTCGTTTATTGGGCCAACCCAAATGCTGTCACCTCATCAGTTCTTTCTGCTCCTCTTCCAAGCTGTACAAGAGATATCTCTTGCTTGCTTGCTTGCTTTCAGTGTGTGCGTGGTTCCCTGGGGTCAATCCCTTGCATTTGAGTGCCTAACCAAGGTTGAGAAGTTGCAATTTTCTAATGGTTTGCCAAACCTTTTCTTGGTACATGGCTCAGAAGGCAAGGGCAGAAACAGGAAGGCCTAAGTCATTGGCTTCAAGATTGTAAGAATTTGTTTCTCCTTTGTGTTTACCTTAAGGATGAGTGAATGATCCCAGGTAAAGACAAACCTCTCCTCTATAGTCATTCAGGGACTCAGACCTCATCGCAGGGAACTGCTCAGGTTGAGTTGGGCCACGATTCATTTCAGTGGCACCTGGAAGGATAGGGAGGCCCCGACTCAAGCACCGGCCTCTCTGGCTCTAGACCAGCTGTCCAGTCACTATCTCATAGTAAAGGAAACATCTAGAAGACCCTGACATGCATGGCACTCCTCATGCCTTTTGTAGTTCCTATTGGTGCAAACGTGATGAAGGCTGATTAGAAACACTTTGACTCTTCATTTCTCTCCCCAAATGGAGACAATTTTAGTCAAGTCTAGTTCCCTGCCTGCCCCTGATCAGGAAGAAAAACAATGAACAGACAAGCAATGTGCGTTGGGCATCTAATGTATGGCTAGATATGGCCAGCGCATCAGTGCTGATGACTTCAAGGAGGCCTTAATGTCTGTCAGTTATCCATATGTTGAGAGGAAGGGGAGAACAGTCTTGAGGTGAAGAGCAACAATATCCACCAAGCCTACTTTTCTTTTGTCTTTGTGTCTACCTCCCCAACTTCCTTGCTTTATCTCAAGAATCATGGCCACAGGATTTCATGAGGGCCTTGGAGGAAATTTTAGCCTTTATGCAAATATATCAACCCTCTGATACCAATGGACCTTCTGCCTCCACTTCTTATTTTCCCTGAAAAAAAATTATCATAAGCTGTCCCACTTAAACTGTCAGGCTTTAGTTCCCTTCTGTATGAGGAGCAGTTGCCGCACATTAATTTTGTCTTATTTCTTTGTTTAATTAGACAATCTCTATTTGGCGTAACCCAAGCCTGATTTAAATTTCTTTTTTTCCCTCGTCTATTGTTTCTCTTATAGCATCTTCCAGGAACTGTACTAATTTCGTGACTCTTTTATTTCGATCAGCCTCATCAAGCAAAGAAGGTAATTTTTTCTTCTTGCGTGTGTTTGTGAAAATTCTTTTGTATGACTACTTCCTCTTCTGGGTTGATCTTTTGTCCTTCTTACTTAAAGCCGCTGCTGTCAGTCCCAACAGGGACATTCAGAGGAGAGAGTCTAGCGATAGGGGTGGCACTTGCTTCTTTGAAGGCACAGAATTTGAAAATCATCTGAACATATCCAACACACCTAGGTGAGAATCTGCTTCTGTGCTTTGTATTTCTGAGGTCTATAGATGGCCCCAGCACTGTGTACAGAATTCACAATATGGGGCTTGCTTACTTTTCTTCATCTTACCTTTAGATTTTCCTGGGGGTGGCACAGTTCAATGTTCCAAACCCTTACAAGTCGGAGCATTCAACTCATGCTATTTTATGGGTAGATCTGCCCCAAACTGTGACACAAACTGTGAATCTGGGGAGGAAATGAACTCCCCTCCCTCACCCAGGCCCACCCCTCCTAGTCTCTAAGTGGGTCATGCCTTCAGGCCATGAAACTGGTTGGAGCGGTCTGGTGTGTAGCAATCCCTGGCAGTGGCTCTCTGTGCTTAGAAGGTCTGCCTTTGGTGGTCTGCTCTCTGCATGTATTTTTAGATCAGAATAAAGCAGAGTTTCCAATTGATGAGAAGAAAAGAACCATAATCACCCCCGCCCCCTCGCCCCACTGCCACTCCTCTGGGACACAGAACGTCTAACCTGTTGCTTGTTCCTATCTGCATCTACGCTAACTAACGCTAACTAAGAACCTAACCAATGCTATTGACATGTCTCAGGCACTGGTTACCACCCGCACTGGGCTCATTTGATCACTGGGCTGGGGGAACACTCAGGTGTTGACCGTATGTCCCTCTTCTGGAGGGGAACCCTGGTTCCCCTCTCACCCTTCTGCTTTCTGTGTCTTGTATCACCTCTTTCTTTTTGGGATATTGTACTTTGTGGAACCCCATCTTATACCAAGGACATACTCCTTGGAATCTCTATTCACTGAGAAATCCAAGTGTTCTCTGTTGCTGTCATTCCCAGGTTTATAATTTGGAAGCCCAGTACCTCAAGAAAGCTCATAGCTGCCTGCCCAGTGTCCTCTAAAGTCACCTGTGTGGGGAGTTGAGTAAACTCTGAATGAATGTATATAGAGCAGATGAAGTCTTGAATGATGGTGTATTGTTGGCATGGGTATAGTAAAGGCAAGGATCAATGCCTCAGCCTCACAAGAGTAGCAATCTTTTGCCCATAAGGGTGAGGCTCAGAACAAGCAAGGCCCTTGTCTAGTCTCAGTGTGAATCCTGGCAGTCTGTGCAAAAACTAGCATTACAACTTCCTCCTTGCCAGCGACTGCATCTTGAGATTATTCCCCTGCAGGAACCTTCTACAGAGACTGGTTAATCCCTTCTCCTTTTGATACAGCTCCTAAATGTGCCAAGGTTCTGGGTTGCTGCCTACTTTGTGCTTCTTCAGCAGCATGAGCTCTCCCACCCCACCCCCAGTTTTTCTGTATGTGAATCCGTGTGTCTGTTCTTCCTTAATTCCCTTGTTGACCTACATTAGATTTCCAGGATTTGTTGGAAGCAGTGGGCCACCTGGTTAGCCAAGAACACACCTTATCATTCGGCCTTGCCTGACACTCTTTTCCTTGTTACTTTCCTCAAGTACATGAGACAGAGACCAGCTGTCATCTTCCCCCTGTGTATTCCCCAGAAGCCTCGTATCCAACTGATCCATGGGTCTTGCGGGACTCATTCAGCAAAGTCAGGGCTTAGTGTGCCTGAGGTTCAGGTGGTAAGACTCATCCATTGACCTCCAGGCAGCCAGATGCCTGTGGTTTGCTCTCTCATTGCTGCCCAGGCCCTTCTGTACACGCCCAATGGCTCCTTATCTCCCTTATCCTCAACCACACAGTTGGAGATGTACGTTCACAAGTCAAATCTGTGTCTACTGCATATAATACTGTCTTCTCGTAATTGGAATAACTTGTTGCTCTGTCCTTGTTTCTCTCCTTTGACAAAGCAGTCTTCTCAAGGCTAGGCACTGGCATCTTCCTACCTGGTGCCTTCAGCCCATGGCTCAGGCATGTCAGGTCACACTTACAGGGTTAATATCCATTGTCACCTTGGCTGGATTCATCATCACCTGAGAGACACGCCTCTGGGTGCGCCTATGAGGTCGTTTCTGGTAAAGTTAAAGGAAAGGAGAAAGACCCTCCCTCCTTGAATGTGGGCAGCACCTTTTCACTGGCTGGGATCGTAGACTAAACTAAAAGGAAAAAAAATGGAGAAAGAAGCCAGATAAATACCAACCTTTATCTCTCTCCACTTCTTCAGGCAATGTGACCAGCTGCTTGATATTCCTGTTACCAAGTTTTATTTCCTGCCTCGATGGATTTTATTCTCTCAAACTGTGAGCCCAAATAAACCCTTCCTCCTTTAGTTACTTTCATGGGGTATTTCGTCATGACGAGAGGACAAGTAGCAAATACAGTCAGCTAGGGAATCTCCTGTTGGTGCCCATGGTGTCCTGGGAGATTCCCGACACACTTCTGGAGCCTGGTGTCCCTGCAGGAGGAGGACTTGATGAGCCTAGCGCTGGAGACCTGTGGCATCTCCCCTGTCCTTACTGCGGGCCTTTGCTCTCTGTGCCTTTCTGGTCCCATGGATACATTCCTCCCCCAGTCATTCTGCTGCGCCAGACAGCATTTCTCCACACCTGAGTGGCCCTGGCTATCTTGAGTCAATTGTCATTCTGGCAACACAGAGGGCTTTGGAAAACACTTTAAAAACTTGGGAGCACTGAGAGTCGGACAGTACATGATTGCATTGGGACTCAAGAGCAAATCTCAGCTCCCCCGGTCGTGTGGCCAGGTGCCAAGCGTCGGCTCTAGTGAAGACAGAACCGTGTTTTGAAGTGCCGCGGGTTTAAGCTGAGGAATCAGTCAGCATCTCCCCAAGTAGCCAGTAGTGGGAACAAGACGTGTATTTGATAACGGAGAGCTGCGTGGAGCATGGCCGAGACTGAGCCCCTCCTGTGCCCCCCAGTGATAAAGCATGCTACAGAGCAGAAATTAAAATGAGAAGAACAGCAGGAAGGACAAAACTGAACCCCCTAGCGTAGCAGCAAGAAGTAGGTTGTTCGGTATCAGGAAATCAGGCATGAGGCTGAGAGACTTGGGAGGGCTTGAACACACTTTCTTGGTTGGTATCGCGATGAAAAGCAGGCTGGCGGCAGAGTCTTAACGCCTCTTGCAGGATTCACAGCTGATCTAAAACAGGAAAGCAGGCAGCCCTGGTGGGAGGGTAGGAGGCTTCTCTGCTTGCACCTGTCCTTTCTTTAAGCCCGTTCCATTCCCGGATACCACTACTACCCAGATGTGTGGTCCAGAACAGAGAGCAGTGGATAATGGGAAGGCCGTGGATTTCAAGTCGAATTCAACACTATGTTTATACATCAGTCTCCTGCACGCAACAGTAACCCAGTCATATTGCATTCTTTAATGTTTAATATTCTAGTATCTTAAGTGAAAAAAAAATCAATGCAGGTGAATCATCTTTATCTGAAATGCTTGGAATAAACTTTGTTTTCGATTTCAGGTATTTTTCAGATTTAGGAATATCTGTGTAGCTATATAGAGGTACTTTGAGGATAAGATGCATTCTAAACATTGAAGTCGTTTATATTTCATATACATCTTCTCCACGGAGCCTGAAAGTAATTTCGTGCAGTATGTTTTGCATGTCTGTGTTTTGACTGTGATTGATCACATGGAGTCAGGTGTAGGATTCTTCACTTGGGGGGCATGGTGTTGACAAACATAAAGTTCCGATTTCTGAAGTCCAGACTTTGAACTCCCATGTTACAGTTGATGGGTCTCTGCTGAGCTCATTGGGTCGTAGCAAGGCGAAGGCAGCGTGTCGTGAATGTACCTGGCACGGAATGAAGTTGCAGCAAAGAATTTGAAGCTGTGGGAAATTGGGACCTGGTTCGATTTCTTTCCCGTTCACTCATCTCAAAGATCCACATTAAAAATGCCACCGTGTGCCTGTGATTCATAGCCGCAGGAGTAACTCCAAGCTCTTTCACATCAGCCCTAGGATATCTAATCCAATGTGACTTTATTCATTATACAAAAACAAGGGAGCCAGATATTGTAGGATACACCTGTCTATAATCCCACCACTCAGTGAGGCTGCGGAGGGGGGCGATCCTGAGTTTGAGTTTATCCTGAGTTGTTAAAGGACAATTCAAACCAAAAACAAAAGGCAAAAAGTCACTTGTAACATAGCCCAGTAGGCTGTAGGAGTAAGGCGAACACTTGGATCTATTAGTTGTAGACAATTAGAATTTATTAATGAATGAATTAAAGAATTAGTCCTTAATTAAGATACTTCCTTCTGGAAGGAGAGTTTCATAGAACCCACGAGAATGTGCTCCATTATGGTTCTGTACCACCTTATCAGAAAGCCAATAAATGTGTTGGCTGAATAAATGGATGTTGAATCAAGGTAACTTTTTATTTTTTCCTGATGACATAGCATGCGGTCCATGAATCCAGGTGTCACTGCCCAAAGATCAAAGATCCAATTGCACTGTGAGCTTGTGGGATGGGACAGAACTCCAGAAATGCCATGGTGTGATGACTTAAGAGGAAATCCTGAAACTGTCACCAGCACCAACACACAGACAGTATGGACCCAAGTGGAAACGTCATCTTCTAGGATAACTCTTCCCACTGCGTAACAGCCATGCTTAGTGTTCTGTGTGCTCTTTGCAAACTAATTTCAGTCAAATTATATTTTACAATCTGCTCAAAAGGAGCTTATTGATAGAGAATCATTGTCATTTCTTTACTTTAAATCTTTCTCTATCTCCCCTTGCCTCCTTTTCTTCCCTCCCTCTCTCCTTCCTTCCTTTCTTTCTTTCATCCCTCTCTCCCTCCTTTCCCTCCCTTCTTCCTCTCTGTCCATTGGAATGTGCCTCCTCCTCTCTTGAGCCCAATCAAATGGCTGGAGACAAATTAGCAGTCTTTATTTTATTTTCTCCTCCATAGCTTCCTCTAGGCATTGCTTCACTGGGAAATACAGCTCCTTCCTAGATATCACCACATCGTCTAGACTTCTTGAGCTAATCTTAACTGTTACCTGAAGGTCTCTCCATAGCATGCCCTTTGTCTTGGAGACACAACCTGTGAAGAGATCTGTTCCTCTCCAGGAAATCATCGAAAGCTGAAGAGGTAAGTATTGCACCATTATTCCACCACGTTTGGATTCCCCAAGGACATTTGGCAATGTCTGATGATTTTGGTTATCACTGCTGCTGGTTAACAAATGGAGGCAATGGATACTCTCAGTAGTATTTAGGCATTCCACATAGCAAGGAGAGATCTAGGTCAAACCTTCACTCACGCCTAGGTTGGGTAGGCCTTCTTTTTCTCATAGCACTCCTCATGGTATCACATCAATGTTATTTGAACCAAAAGGCTCAAACTCAATACCATCATGTCCAACCAGGCTGTAAGCAAATCTACAGCAGTAGGGATGATGGAAGAACTGGAAAGCAGACCCTCTCCATCAGGACCAGTTCAGCTTTGATGGGGTGCACACTGGGAAAACACAGGACAATTTTGTAAGATCTTTTTCCTTAACATTTTTTTTTGGTTTATTTAATTTCATTGATTTCTTGGTGTGTGTGTGTGTGTGTGTGTGTGTGTGTGTGTGTGTGTGAGTGCATTCACCAAAGTGTATGTGTGAGGTCAGAAGATGTCTTGGAATCAGTTATCCTCTTCAAGCCTGTGGGTCCTTGGGATTGAACTCACGTCATCAGGCTGGATGGCAATCACTTTTATCTGTTGCAATGTTGCCTCAAGACAAATCCTCAGATGCACTGGTGCATATTCTTGGCCAGGGGGCACCTGGGTCTTTATGTGAAGCCGCCCATCTGTCTGTATCACTGTCCATAACAGTCACATGAGGGTAGCCTATCTCTGCCGCAGTGTGTTTCCTGTTGCTATAATAAAGAACCCGAGTTGAGTAATTCATGAGCCACACAGGTTGATTTGGTCTCACACATCCAAGGGTTGGAAATTCAAGGTCAGCCACCACATCAAATGAGGCATGCCTACTTTTCCAGGCATGGAAGAAAGGCAGGAGAGAAGGAAGGGGAGAAGCCATGCTCCCTTTATACAGACATGTTCTCAAAATAATAAACTGTGCCTTATGCAAACTCCTTTCATCTCTTCCTGATACAAAACACTTCTTAAAGGGCCAAGGCCTACCATGAATTTTAGGAAGTAAAAACTACACATAAACCCTAACAACAATGCAGAGTTGTGTGGAAAACTGCATAAAATGAAGAGCGAGAGGAGGTCAGGACTCTGTTCTTGGGAAGAGCCATCATGTCGGAACAGCAGCAGTGAGAGCAGATGCTGTAGATTTCCCTGCTGGGCTACAGAGATGACCCAGTGGAGAAATCACTCTGCACAAGCATGAGGACCCAAGTTCAAATCCCAGTGCCCGTATAAAAACCAGGTGTCCCAGGAAACACTTGTAATCCTAGAGTTTTCGAGGTAGAGACAAGTAGACCCCAGGGCCTTCCTGAGCCATCAGCCTAGATAAACTGGCAAGCTTTAATTTTGGAGAGGGCGTTGCTCCAAGAAATAAAGTAGAGAGTGGTTGAGAATGACATCTGACCCAGATCTCTGGCACACATGCCCACAAACACACATATTCCCCCAACACACACAACGATGTTGAATTGTTTTTCTTTTCAACACTGTGGTCCCTTTTCATTGCTCCTTAATCACCCAAATATTGCAGTTAGGCTGAGCTCGTAGAAAGGTGGGGTTGAGAGTAACACCTCCAATAAAATCTATCACCTGTGTAACACTTTAAAAAATTAGTATTTATTTATTTACTTAGTCTAGAGTCTTGAGCATGCTAGGGTCAAGCTCTCATGTTAAATTTTTATTTTAAAATACATTTCCCTTGATGAATTGATGATTGATTGATTGAGTGGTGCATACTACAGTACATAAGCGTAGGTCAGAGGATACCATTCCAGAGCCCATGCTCTATCCTTTTGCTTGTGGATCACAGGAATCGAACCTAGGACGTCATGCTTGGCAGCAGGTGTGTTTCCCCGCTGATCCATCTTGCCAGCCCTGCTTTGTAGCTAATACTTACAAGCATAAACAGCATCCAAGTGAGTGGAACAGCACATGATGTTTCAATACATAGATACACTGTAAAATATGTAAATGAAGTGAAATCTGTCTCTCTTCTAAAACATTTATCAATTCTTTAGGGAGAGACACTCAATAGCCCTTCTAGCTGCTTTGAGATGTGCAGTACATTACCAGGTTGGGTCCCTCTACTGCACAGCCATTTCCTCCTCTCTCATTCATCTCTTTATGGGCTGTGCCTTCATTCAAAACACAATCTCTCGGTGCTCATTTGGACAGGCATTCTACAGCTCCCAGATTTTGTGCCCAGGCTCCTCTGAGTCTGTACAAGAACCACTAATTTGTCCATTTTGATTGAATTGTGCTGTCGTATAAGCGACTGGACTGTATCAACATGCTGCTAAATTCATAGGTGTGTTTGGACGAAGTGGATGTGTGAGCTTATTTCACTAGTGGATCCCTCGGGTTGCTTGTTACATCTCTAAGTGCTGCCTGTATTCCCGCTCTGCTCTGGAGGTGAGCTGTCTGGCTCCCCTGGGCATGCCAACTTTGCTCAATATTCCCTGGGCTTATATTTTGTTGACTCAAGTGTGGCTTAGCTGCTATCATTAGCCACATCCACTCTGCTCTATTTTCCCCAAGTAAGACTTACAGACATAGGATTATTGCTTGCCACCTGGACCCACAGGGAATCTCTGACCCACATTGTTTTGGAATAACCAAGCTCTAGGAATCTGGGCTATTTTAGAGCCAAGGATATAATCTGTGTCAGAATGCAACCAGTACACTTGGCATGGATGCTCCTAGCATTTTACTTTCCTCCAATGCCAAATTGCACATATTTTTTGTGACTTATCAGAGAGATGTAATTAAGTTGTCTAAATGTGAAGAAGTGTCTGTGTGTGCACATGTGCACATGCATGTGTGTGGTAGTTATATATAGTCTGCTCACAAGTAATAAAAGTACATTGCCTTCAATGGAGACACGGTTTGAGGGTCTTGGGTTAAAAAATGAGTTTCTCATATTCCTTCTATTATTCTTATATTCTGAATACTATTTGGGTAAATTTGGAAAAGCTGTGGTTCAGAAGATGATGCTATACGCTATGTATCAATGTACTCAATAATTTCAATAGCCTGCAGAAATAAAGACATTTCTCTCTGTGCTTTATGTCCAAGAAGCAAAGTCATAGCTTCTCAGAGGGCCCCACGGACTAAGGTTCTATCCTGATTGCAAAACAGAGGAGAAGGCTTGGAGTCCCCACTTTGATTGGTTGTGATGGTCTCTAATTCTTTCTGTCTATCGCAAAGAAAGTTTCCTTGATGCTGGGTGAGGGCTACACCTAACTGTAGGCGCAAGAAGAAGTATTTAGAAAGCAGTTAGGGATGATGCTGCGTTAGGAAAGTGGCAGTTGTAGCATCTCCTCCAAGATCCACGGCTTCGGTAGTCCTGGATAGTTGGCAAGGCTTTTAGGACCAGGCATGATCTCCCTCTTGTTGACCAGGCCCTAAGTCCAATTAGGGAGCTGTTGGTTACATTTCCAACACAAATCCCACATCCACAACACAACTCCCACAGATAAGTATCAGGGATCTTCGAAAAAAAATGGGGCAGTAAGATTATAAGAGTCAAAAGACCAGCCAGTTTGCCGTGAGATTGTGTCGCCTAGAAATGTCAGAAGCTACACCCATCAAGTCTCATCAACATGGCTGGCTAAAATGACCCGAACAAGGACAGCAACAACAGACATGTTCTTATGGCCTGGGAAGACTCCTTGAGACCTCAGCCCTGTGCAAAGAACTGCAACTGAGGATTGCTGAAATTGGGAGAAATAATCTTCCCCAGGGAAGGGCACACCAATTGGTTATCTAATGCCAAATGCTCAGCCCGGAAAACATCCATAAAAGTAGCATTATTCAGACTTAAGCAGGTTGTATTTAGGTATTTAAGAATATATATACATATATATATACATATATATATATATATGACCTTATACATATATATGCAGCAACAACTAATAGAAGGGAGGCTATGGATTTGAAAGCTAATGAAAGGTTAATGGGAGAATTTGGAGGGGGGGAAGAAACAGGAAAATATGTAACTATATTATAATCTCAAAATTAAATATATTGGTTTTTTTTTAAAGCTTAGAGAATTTCACGAAGGCTTTTTCAGACTTCTCAGCAATAACTGGCAAACTTCTGCTCACATTTTGTTGACTGAAGTGATCACATGACATATAGGAGAACCAGGGGTCAGATGAATCCTGACTTTGTATTTTTAAAACAATCTCAGTCATCTCGTCAAACAGGAACTAATTTACATGTTCTGGATCAATAAAAAATAAAAAAGAAAGACTGTACACTTCCAAAATTATGTGTAGGTCCTGGAGGTGTAAGGCAGTGAAGGAGGGCTTGCCCAGCCTGTTCCAGGGCTTGGCTTAGATCTCAGTGCTGCAGAGCAAAACCACAGAAAATCCAAGCAGAAAACAGAACAAAGCGCCTGACATCTCTGTGTGTCATGTTGTTTGAGGCAGGGCCATTTGTGAACAGCTAACAGTCTGTCCCGGCTGTAGTGCAAAGCAGTAAAATCATTCCTTTTGATTGGTGTTTCCAGGGCGTTATTTTAGTATAATTTATAGAATATATTTTCCACAAACTTTAAGTGACTAATTTTGATGACTTTTGATAATTTAACAGATTAAGAGTGTCTCCATCCCACGCAGACGATCCAGAGAACCCACTAAAGCCACTCTATCACGGGTGCCACTAAACAGACAAACTTTCAATCATTAGGTTTCCGCTCCTGTAAAACTGTCTTCCCTGGATTTTTTAATATATTAAAGGAAATTAAAGGAAGTCATGGTAGGGGAGCTCTCTTTTGTGGCTTTTCTGTTAGCTTAGCTGTATTGTGCTTTATCTGGGTATTTCAACATATTCCAGACCTTAGACTGCAATTAGTTCTTGTTTTGTTTGTTTGTTTTTGTATATACATATATATATATAATTTTTTCATAACTTAACTTAAAATATTTATATATAAATATATATATATATTTTTAGTCACATATATTCTAGGATAGCCTAGGATGACCCTAAACCTTTGATCTTCCTGTCTCTACCTATCTAGTACCAGAGTGTGATAGTTTGAAAAACAATGGCCACCAAAGGGAGTGACGCTATTAGGAAGGATGGTCTTGTTGGAGTAGGTGTGGTCTTGTTGGAGGCAGTGTGTCACTGTGGAGGTGGGTTCTCAGGTCTCACATGTGCTCAAGTCACACCCAGTGAGACGGTTCACTTCCTTTTGTCTTTGGATCAAGATGTAAGGATTCTCAGCTCCAGCACTTTGTCTGCCTGCAAGCTGCCTTGCTTCTCGCCATGACATTAATGAACTAAACCTCAGAACTGTAAGTGAGCCACTCCCTCCAATTAAATGTTTCCTTTATAAGAGTTGCTATGGTCATGGCGTCTCTTCACACAACAGAAACTCTAACTAAGAAATAGTACAAATACATGCACCTCTAGGCCTAGCGTGTGTGGTGCTGAGGATCTGACAGGGGCCTTGAGCATGCTGGGCAAGCACTCTGCCAGTTGAACTACATCTCCAGGCCAGACTAAAGATTATTCTATTCTATAAACATTTTCTTTATCTTTTTATCAGTAGACAGGCATTCATTTTGTTTCCATTTGGGGCTTATTATAAGTCGCATTGCTATGAAATTTGTTTAAAGATGTTTATGTAGGCATTTCTGTTGAACAGATATGTAAAAATTCCATATTGACAAGTCATATGGTAAATTTATAGGTGTTTCATCTTTGTCTTTTAGCATCAATTATTTCCCAATATGTTGCTAATTGATCTGGCAGCACTGAAAGTTTCCGGTTTCTCTGTGACCTCTGAGACACCAGCTCTTGTCAGTCTTTTGAGAGCAACTGTCTCAGTGGGGTGTGATGGACCTTACTGTAAAATTAATTTACCTTTGTAGACAGTGACTTACATGATCAACTTTTCCTGCCTCGATCAGCCATTCATCTGTCACATGGCCTGAAATCCCTACTTCGAAGAGTTGATAGTATGATTTTTTAATGATAGAATTCCTTAAATGATTGATTTTTTTTCAGTACAGCTATCTGAACTTTCAGAGATGGCTCAGCCGTTAAAGGCTAGGCTCACAACCATAAATATTAAATTTAATTCTTTGGCAGTCTATTCTTATTTTTGGTTTCTGTTGGAAATAGTTCCAGATTTTGTGTCTCCACAGCAACCCTACACTTTCTATCACAGTTGTTTGCTCTGTTATCAGGAAGTTTTCCGAGAATGCCTCTCTTTCTTTTAATTTTTACAGGATAAGCAGAGATGCTTCCTCTTTGTTTCTTATTTTTACTTCTAATTTTTATTGTATAGTCTAGTTAAAAACGTTGTCAATTTTGACGGTCTTTTCAAAGAGCAAATGTTTTATTTTAGTTCCTGTTTTCTACTTCACAGATTTTTTGTTCTTCATAATTTCCTTGTTCCTTGTGGCTGTGACTCACTATGATAACTTTTTCTAGGTGGTTATAATGTCAACTTAATCATTGACCTATGACCTTTTCTTCTAGTGAAATATTTAAAACCTATATATTTACTCCTAAGGCCTACTGCAGTTGCCTCTCATATATTTTTATATTTTATGTTATTGGTTTCATTGACGGTAGTTTAAAAGTTCTTTTTTTTTATTCATTGAGAATTTCATATACATACATAATGGATTTTAGTTGTTTTTCTCCTTTACCCTGTCTTGTCCCTTCTCCTCCCATTAAAAACCTTCTTATTCTGAACAAGTCCCCATGAAGCCTATTGTCATGTCTCTCTCTCTCTCTCTCTCTCTATGTGTGTGTGTGTGTGTGTGTGTGTGTGTGTGTGTGATCCGCTGAGGTTGATTTGGAGTACTTGCATAAGCATAGGTAGGAAGCTATTTACTGGGGCATGGACAGCTTCTCTTTGGCTAGTCCACTGAAGACAATGGCTTCCCCTTCCTGAGCAACCATTAACGACCAATCATTCCTCAGAAAGGAGTGGCTCTTTATGAGCTCTTACTTCTTTCATGATGAAATGCTCACAAGTCGTACATTGTGTGGGTCATTTGTTGGTAACCACAGGTGCAGTGAGTTTATGAAAATAAGGGCTACATGAAGTTCAAAAGATAGAATTTTAGATCCCGCCTCTCATTCTTTGGCTTTCAAATGCTTCCCTATCTGTTTTTTGTCTACCTACCCTGAGCCTTGGAGTGAGTAATACTACTGTTTCATATGGGACCAGGACATACCATCACATCTTGGTACTGACTCTGCATTAACCACAGCCCACTACAGTAAGTTCCACTGAGAAAGATGAAGAGTAGCACTTACTTATGAATATAAATGACTATTTAGAAGGCCATTTGACAACATGTATGTTTAGCAAAGCAACTCTTGCCTCCTCAGACAGTGCTCTTGACCAGGGTTGCAGTACTGGATGTCAGTTCTCCCCTTTGAAGCTGCCCTGAACTCTAATAAGAAAGCAATTGGTTGTCTTCCTAACATCCATGCCATTATTACAGCAGTGTACATGTCTTCCCGGCAGGGTCATTATTACAGTTCTCAGGGTACAGGTAGATAAGGCTATTGCCTGTTTCTTTTGGAATGTTTATTTTTCTCTCTTATGGATTACTTACATAAATGATTAGGAACAATTTGGGAGATCCTCAAATTTTGTTTGTTGTTGAATTTCATATGATTTTTCTGGGTAAAGACTACATTTTATGTGATTTCAATCTACTTACACTTTACACACACATATGCACACACACACACACACACACACACACACACACACACACACCATACCAAAAATAGAATAAAATGAAAGTCAGTATTACCTTTTAACCTCAGATTTTTCTAATCAAGATGCATACACATTCTATCTACACCAGTAATCTTTCCTTTTTGTTTGATAGTAAAATGAAGGTCTTCTACACTCCATTCTGTGGGAGTAATTCTCTGCCAGAATTAGAGTTTTCAGGACTGATGTGTTGTGGCACAGTGGACCTGAGCAGTTACAACAAAAGTGACAGTTCTCTCTGACTTCTAGGAGTTTTTCTTTTCTGTTTGGAATTTTCCTTTAACGAGTGTTTCTTAAGTTATGAGGCATTTTTTGACTGATTTTCACAGACTGTAGCTTGCTTTTGTCAGAATTCTCATGTCTCAGAAAGGGGATTTGCTTTGTCCTTATTTTGTCAGTCTGGCTATTTATTGATTTATTTCTTCATTGCTGCTCTAATCAACACTGGAAAGATATTTGACAATAGAGCATCTTCTTGTTTGCAGTTGATTTAAGTAGTGCTTCATAAAGACACTTAGACATCTACTGAGTGTGTGTATGCAGAGATTATTTTGAACTGAATTATTATAATTTTAACTTACATTTATTCCTTTTAAGTTCTATAATGTATACAGTGCATTTTGAGCAATCCAAGCCCCACAATCTCTCAGATATCCCTCATGTCTCTTCCCAAGAGTTATTTTTTATTTTATGCATCAATTGTAATTCAATTCGTGTTTGTCAAAACTTAGAGATGGAAAAAAGCAAGGAGTAAAGTATAAGCATTTGATCCATCCTTGGAAACTAGGGCTTCAAGCCAGAGCCTTGTCCAAGCTAGGTGAACAATCTGCTACTGAGATACATCTTCCACCCAAGGTGTGACTTTCCCATCTCTATCTTGTAGACTAGTACCAGACATGGGTAGTGTAAGCCACACCAAAGTCCAACTTCAGTTTAGAGAATATATTGGTTGCCTTTCTGTTGCTGTGACAGAACACAGTGACCAAAATCAACTTATGGGAGAAAGAGTTTCTTTGGGTTTATGGTCCCAAAGGGATGAAATTCCATCAAGGTAGGAAGCATGGCGGTAAGTGGCAGGCATGGAGGTAGGACTCAGAAGCTGGGAGCTCACATCAGGAAGCAGAGACAGTGAGCTGAACATGGGGCAAGGCTACATCCTCTCAAAGCCTGCCCCCGCCATGACGTACTTCCTCCAACAAGGCCACACCTTAAATTTCCCAAATAGTGCCAACGGCTAGGACCAAGTATTCATATTCCTGAGTCTGTGAAGACCATTCCTCATATAAATCACCACAGACATTATATGTAGAAAGCTAGGCTCAACATATAACACTACTATGCCCTTCCTGCATGGCAAAGTAGCAAATTACAAGTTAATGTCTAAAGCTACGCAGTCCCCACTGGTGTGGCACACTCTGAGATTATAGTGTCGGCTCTCAATGAACTTATTAAATTATTTTATCTGATTCTGATACTCAACCATCCTTCAGACCCTTCAGCAAGGAAAAAGAAATCTCATAACATCTTTTAAAGTTAACATACAAAAGTAGCAGGTTTCCCTATGGTATTTTCATCCATACTTTGTATCTTATGTCCCTCCCTCTCTGCTCTGTCCCTTTTTCTCCCACCCCACCTCCACTGTACCCCTCCACCCTTGGTCCTCTGATTTGCAGTTTCATATCACTTGTATTCTATTCCCTTCCCTATCCCCTCTTCTTAAAGGCTTCTCTTTTTTATCTTATAATTACTTTTCTAGTTTTCTTATCTCTGCCCATCTAAAAATCCATATTTAATAATTAGAAGCTATATCTGCATATGAGGGAGAGCAGCTCTTAGTTATCTTTCTGAGTCTGGGTTGCCTTGCATGTTAAAATTTTCCTCAAAACCAAGACTCTACTAGAGGCCACATTCTCAAGCCCGGTGGCATAGCTGTGCAAGGGAGCTGGTTACTGGCAATGATCCTAGGTAGCTGTAAAGCAAAGCAAAGCACCCCACTGGTAATCTCTTATTTACTAGAGTTCAGAGCTCTGACTCTCCAGATAACTCAGACCCTCAGACACGTCTTGGATAAATTGTAGCTGCAATTAAATGAGATGACTCATCCAGTGAGCTGCTCGCTACTCGAGCGTGAGGACCCGTTGGTTCCTCAGCATCCAGGAAAGAAGTGAGGCATGGCAGCTTGTACTTGTAATCTCAGTGCTGGGGAGGAGTCAGCCAGTCTGTCTGAGCAAGTGAGCTCCAGGTTTGGTGAGAGACCACATCTCAATGAATAAGCTGGAGAGAGATTGAGGAACACATCCCATGCCTATCTCCCTAGGCCCCTTGCACCCAACTCTCTCTCTCTCTCTCTCTCTCTCTCTCTCTCTCTCTCTCTCTCTCTCTCAAGGAAATAGGCAACAAGGGAATACAGACAACTGGACATTTCTATGGTAGTACCTGGGTATAATATTTACAGCCTACTCATATCCTGTGTATTTTACAGCTTGCCACGCTACCCCTTCGCACCTCAGGATCTTCCTAGCTACCTACTCCTGCCCTGTCTTTAAGACTCAGTATAACGCCAAATCTTCCCAATCCATAGTAAAAGACTTCTGTCTTTCAGGGGCTCTCTTGATTTCCTCTTTTGGAGTAAATCTCAAATTTTCTTACATTCGAGTTCCTTGAAAGAAACGAGTTAATTTTTTGTCCCAGGCTGACTGCGGAGTTGACGGGATGGCTCTTGCGCCTTGCAAAGTCACCGCGGCTACGCCGATATCAATATTAATCATACACAGCTTGATACTGTAATTGAATAGTTTTTACACAGATGATATTAGCAGATAAAATATGGCATCCTCATGAGAAAACATTACCTTGAAATATTAGCATTATGATATGTTAATTTCTTTGGAGGATATGACTGCAGATATATGAGCGGAGGTAAATTCTCCAGCACTTCGCCTGACAAATTCCTTGTCAACATAACTCTCCAGGATTTGTATTACCATTTGGCGATGACTTATATGATGATGTATAACAACTTAAGGGGTTTTAAAATGCAGTATTTTGACTAATGTGGTTTGGTAAATAGCATCTGTGATTAGTCCTTTTTCTTTTTTCTCCCCCCAATTTCTGTAATACTGACAAAAGCCTGTAATAGTAATAAAAGTCACCTCTCCAAATGGAAAATGTCCCACTCCATCACCAGCCCTTCCTGGGAGTGATCCAAGTTCTGCTCGGAGCGAGGCGAGGGAGCACTGTGAAAGCAGACTCAGCCTGAGCTCCTCCTGTGGGCGTCCGTCAAAAAACTTGGGTTCACAGTCTCATTTCTCAGGACTTCTGCGACAGAGGCTGACTCTTTCTACACGGGAAGTGGGACCAGAGGAGATCATTTTGAATATAGGTTTCAGGGTTATGACTGCCTTGCAGGAATTAGGAACCTAACCTTGGGGAGCAGGGCTCACAGGGTATCTGTGTTCCTTGGCATTCTAGCCAGCTTGACAAACATCTCAAGGTTCTGTCTTTTGAGGGAGAGAATCATAGTTGATATGACTATCAGTTGGAGCAATTCTCTTGCCCAGAGCTAGCTCCTGATAATGGAGAATGGAGACAATTTTGAGGGCTTTTCCTCAGGACCAGCTCCCGTCTTATGTTGGTCAGTGTCTGCGCCATATGCACCTCCTTACCCATTATTTGGGGATCATTAGCCCTCTTACAGGCCTCCTTCCTAGAAACTTGTCTCCTGTTTCTCCCCTGGCTGTGATGCTTTGCTTAGGAAGAGGGTCCTCTCGAAAGCAGCTGAGTCGATGGAGTGGGCTAGCGTGTGCAGTCACTATCAATCTCTGAACTGTAAACTCCTGTTTCTACTTTCCAAGTGGCGGGTAACAGAGATCTCCCAGACACTTTAGTCTCGTCAGGCTTGCAGAAAGGCAACTGCCCCAAAGATGAGCAGAGCATACACAGATACCTTGGGCAGAGCTTTCCTACTGGGCCTCAGGAGCACTTCGCATATGTTTGGCTCTGACACCGCCAGTCCCATTCTTCAGGTTCCAGGGGAACGATGAACTCCATATTAATCTATCTTAAGGAGCTGCAGCTGGAGGCTAATAAAACATCAATTTGATGGAGGACAAAAGGCTCTCAACCAAGCCCTGCTTCCATAGAGTCTGTAGAACTGCTCACTGTCACTCGCCTTTGCTGAGGCCCCTCCCTCCATTTACTGAAGGTGATGAATGGATTGTCTTCCTCAGGGACTACTTCAGACTTCACCTTGCACTGTTTACCATCCCTAGAGACTCCAGCCAGATGCTGGGGTTCCTTACTGTGTGATGTTAAATGACCAGAACACTTGTTTCAGGCAGCCAGATGCTTCAGCCAGGACTTCTGGAAAGCTCCCTTATCAACGGATAGATCAGCTAAAGAGCCCTGGGAATGCTAAAGCAGAGCTGCGGCCTACCTGGCAGGGTGATAGCACCCACAATGACTTAGGGACATTGTTCACACACTAGCAGCCATTCTTGTCTGAGGAAAAATGCCGCGATGTTGAGTACCAGGCAAGGGGAGGATTTCCTATGCCCAATGCTGCCTCTTGTGCTGTTATTTTTTCTCAGGCCCTGCTACTGCGTATACACCTATAATCCAGCACCCCTGGAGCTGAGGTAAAAGAATCATAAGACTGAAGCTAGAGACGCCACAAAGTCAGAACCTGTCTCAGCATCTAAGAAAAAATAAAGATGAGGGGAAGAAAGAACGGTGGGTGGAGGAAGGAAAGAAACAAGGGGAAAAAAAATCTTGAACCTATTCTTTTAAAGTAGTAAACTGTATTTTCAGAGCCCTGTGAGGTTTCCAGCAAAGAAGTGGAAAACACTGAGTTTCCAAGTGTGCCTTCCAGCCCAACATGCCTTCATCTTTGTTATCAGCATCCCCAACACAGTGGCACAGGGGTTAAGGCTGATGACCCTCCCTTGACCCTTGCTCTCCACCATGCTTGTTTCTACACTCTTGATGTGACACGTTCTGCACATTTCAGAATAATTTCATAACCCTGAAGTCCTCTGTACTCTGCTGTTTGTTCCTTTCTCACACCTAAGCTGTGGCAATCCCCTTGTTGTTGGCTGCCTGCATAGTCTTGCCAGTGTACCGATGGGGTGCAGTTGGAATTGTCGCCTCTGAAGCCTGCCAGGTTGGCCTGTCTCCCACTATGCATTGATGTTTTTTTCTAGTGCTAATTTTTTTTTAAATAATACCATTGATCTTCAGTAAGGAAAGGTATCTGCAGAAGAACCTATCTTTAAAAAATATTTATTTATTGTATGTATATGAGTGCTTTCTCTCTCTCTCTCTCTCTCTCTCTCTCTCTCTCTATATATATATATATATATATATATATATATATGTACCACAAATGTACGTAGTGCCCACAAAGGCCAGAAGACACTATCAGATAGCCTGGAACTGAAGTTACAGATGGTTGTGAGCCACATGTTGGTGCTGGGTATCAAAGCCAGGTTCTCTGTAAGAACAGCCAGTGCTCTTAACTTCCAAGTCATCTTCCAATCTCAAAGAAGCTATTTGTTCTTAACAAAAATAAGACTGTCTTGCATTATTTTTTTAAGCAACTACTATTTAGAAATAAGGGAATATCTCTACAACTATTCAACTCAATTAGACTCAAAATCCCCGTGAAATTTACAGTGTACACATTCACTGAGGGGTCTTCTACGTGGAAGGATGAGCCTGGTCAGACAAGTGAAAGGAGCAGTAAAGAGTTCACATAGATTCATGGTTGGTGAGGAATCGCCCGTCTTTTCTGCAGTTGGAAGACCAATGCTTGGACCAAGATGCCGCTGGAGAATGAAGGGATAGACTCCATGTCAAGAGTTTCTGTCAGGGGCTGGTCCATTGGAGACGTTGAAATTTTCTAACTGCCTCTGTAAACTGAGGCTTGAGGGTCTAGGACAATGGCATGTGTGTCCTTTTTCAGAGTCATGAACTGTAGGCCTTTTTTGAGGTTTGGTAGGACTATTGATTTCTTCCCTCCCTTGGAAGCTTGCATGGCACTCTCCAGTTCTCTGAAAGCTAGATCTCAGGTAGGAAGCTTTCAAGTCAGTTCCTGCTCAGGTCATCTGAGTTCCAAGTCCAAAGTTCATTGTATCTTCAGCAATAGCAACCCCTGGAGGTAACCAAGGACAATGACTTTGCTCTGGGAGCCTCAGACACCAATGGCGAACAACTATAATTATTCACCTCTGGTACTGGTGGCTTATAATTTAATGTTCTGGAGGCGTTTTTTGTTAGTCTATGACTCAAGAGGAAAACATTGTCATCCCAAGTGGTATAACTTAATTTAAATTGTATATGTTTTATATACAGCTTATATATATTATATGTGTCTACGTATGCACTTATGTGTGTTCTATATACTTTTAAGCAAATAAAAAATATGAATCCTGATAGCTTTTTCAAACGTCCTTAGTGTTATTTTTCCCTCCTCCATCCCTCTACCCAATTAGTTTCCTTCTTCATTTTTGTGGTTGTGAGCCTTTAATAGCCAAGCCATCTCTCCAGTCCCCATGTTCATTTTTTATTGGCAATTTTTCTCCTTTCAGAGCATTTGATAACTATCCTTTTCCTCTTTGTCTCTTAAAGTTGAGACTTTCACAGATTCAACAGATACTATGGTTCAGATATTTTAATATTCAGATAGTCAATAATTAAGGTGCTAATAATAACAACCCTATTTTGCTTCTTTTGTGAGTTGGTCAAGAATACGCTGTATTTTCTGGTTTTAGACCATGGATTTCAACTTTTAATTCTGTAGTTGGTTTCTTTGGAAAAGTTGTGATTTCACAGAAAGACTCACACACCGTGGTCTCCAGGACACATTTATTTGTTGCCTATGATGCAGAGATCATGTTTTCTGGCTTTGTCACATGGGGTTCTTCTGTTGGTGTCTTCTCTGTACGTTTATTTGTTTTTAGGGGAAGGTGGAAGCCGGGGTGGAGAAGAGGCATGAATACAGTCAAAGTATATGATATACTTGAATAATGATGTCTTTACCCATGTCCTGGTTCTCACACTCTATGCTGGCTGAAAGCATCCACAGGTCCACCCAGCTCCACGGGCAAGTGTCCTTATGATGGTGAAGAAATGGAAGAGAAAGAGAAGTAGAAAGGTTCATGTGCTGTGGAAGGAGACAGAATGGAAGACACAAAGGCAGTGAGGAACAAGTTGATGTAGGGGGCCTGCTTTCCACCCTGGACCAGGGTAGCATCCAGTCCTGGGTTGCTGCCAAACACCATGTCTGAGTTCATGGTCGTACTGCAACCAGGGTCCATTACTCATACTGTTACCGAAGTCCACAGGGATGCCAAGGGTCTGGGTCACCACCTGGGGCCATATTGGTATTCAGGGACCATGTTGCCACTGGAGACATGACTATCTAAGTGGCCAACATTATCATTTTTGGGGGCCATGGTGTCATCCAAGCCCCAGTTGTTGCTGAGGGCCATGCCTAGGTCTGTGACCCTACAGCAGAGTCTGAGTCAATGTCCATGGATCCTGTTATCATCAAGGGCTATTGGGATGCCAGGGGTCTGGGCTACCACTTAGGGCTGTGTTGGCATCTGAGGGCCATGCTGATCTGGATGACATGTGGTGCCACCTGGGGCCATGGTAACATCCAGGACCAGTCTGCTATCTAGGGTCATATCTGGGTCCATGGACCTACAGTGGCAAAGGTCTGAATTGATGTTCATAGCTGCTGTTACTACCAAGGGCTGTGCAATGCCTGGTGTCTGACCTGCCACCTGAGACAATGTTAGTGTTCTAAGGCCGTGCTGATCTTGGTGGCCTGTGCTGCCACCAAGGCCATGATGATGTCTGGGCTAAAGCTGTGCCAAAGGCCATGTTTGGGTCCATAGTCCTGCTGCAGCTGGAATCTGTGTTGGTGTCCATGGTCTGTGATACCACAGGGTCCCATAGGAACCATCTGAAGGCCATGCTGAGTCAGCCCTACTCTTTCTTGACACTACACCACGAGAGCTGGTCCCACCGCTCGCCACAGATATAGTAGAGCTGACCCCCATGGCATGGGCCTGAGAGATCTGACTCCACACCTCACCTGAGTGGAATGGTCCCCAGTAGCCCAGACTGATCAGCTCAGCTTCCACTCAGACCCACATCCAGGGACTTGGATTGGTCCCCCTAACATTTACCCCATCTATGATCTGCTGGAGAGAGTGAACAGCCTGGTCCTGCTGAGCAATAGCCACAGGATCTCCATGACTCAGGGCTACAGCAAGATATCCTAGAGGAATTTCAGTAGTATAATCTTCTGTGTGTTATGACACAGCTTGCTGGGGGCACAGACAAAGCATTTAACTTTTAGAAACTTGTCTTCTAAGAATATGAACTATATGGGCTGTTTCTGTTTTTCCTTAGCTTCAAATATTTGAAAATATCTACTAGCATTAAAATAATCTTCACTGGAGTAAGACAGATAGTTCATTGTTTAGGATTTGCTGCTCTTACAGAAGCCCCAGGGTCAGTTCCCAGCACCCATAACTGTAACTCCAGTTCCAGAAGATCCAATGCCCTCTTGTCTCTACAAGCACCAGTCATCCATGTGGTGTGCACACACACAAACAGGCAAACACTCATACACATATAATAAAAGTAACTAAATCTTTCTTTTAAAAAAAGGATACCTTTAATAAACAAAATAACAACAAATTCCTTACTAACTTGATGCCTATATTGAGATTCTTTCTGTGATCAAAAGAAGATGTGCTGCTATCTGACAGTCAGACTGAGGATATTAGGGTTAGATCATGAAGTCATAGGCATAGATGGAGTTACTGAGATGATATTCAAAACCACTCTATTAAATTAGTGGCAAGACTGGTGATGAGCTTTAAGCAGAAAGGCTCTTGCTACTGACAGCTTCTCATTCTGTTCTGATGGAGGCTGATGCAGAATTCTAATGGCTCTGCCCTGGCTGTTTGTATTATGGTGGTGACACAAATCTGGAGAGCTAAGAAGATGGACATGGCTAGCCAGTATAAAGTTTAGCTTGGCTCAGATGACGTCAGCATGTTGGCATCCTATGAGGTCATCCAGTCTTTCAGAGGGAGAGAACATCTTCATCTTACCTTGGGTGCACTTGGATTATAAGGAGTCGTACTGTGTTCCCGGTATCAGCTGTTTCCTTCTCACTGTGACAGAATACCTGAGAGAAGTCAATGGAAAAAAATGTTTATTTTCATATATGGTTTCCGGTCATCATGGCAGGAAGCATGCTGGCCTAGCATAACTGCATACCTGCATCAGTGGTGATGGTGGGGCTTTCAGTGGCTCATCTTGTGCACATCTTGGTGAAGCAAAAGCAGAGATAGAACCAGAAGGACAACGACATAATGGCCAGCTAGGCTGTATATCTCCAAGACTCTAGACCCTCCAAAAACATCAGCATCCAGCTGGGGACTGAACATACATACACACAAATCCATAGGGGCATTTCAGAGTCAAACCATAGCATGTACTAATAGAAGATTCTTTTGTTGACTGTCTGCATCTGTTGATATGTTGTACAACTGTTGCTGTCCAGGAAGATGGGTTTATTGTTTCTAGACTAACATCACCCAAATGATGCATCCAGTTTTGGATGGAACACTTGGCTCTCTATTTCCAAAATTGGTGCTAGGTATGAAGATTTGGGCCCATCTCTTATGCTTTATTCATCATAAGCCCATACAACTACTTTATTTTATGGACAATAGGAACTGGGAGGCCAGATAGAGTCTTTTGAGGTCAACATACGCTTGTAAAAAAGAGTAAAGGAATAGGGACCATAAGAGTGCAATTGTTTCAAGTTCAGATATTTTTTAGCAGGGTTTTTTTTTTGCTTATGATATGCAATGTGCATAAAAGTCATGGAACACTTGCCGACCCAGACAGTGCATTGCTGACCCTCTTTCTGAATGCCCTGAGTTGCACAGCAATTGTGTTTTCTGTGGCAGAATTAGCTACTGGAATTTGATGTTCCTCAAGCCAAGAAAGTGAAGGTTTCATGCACAGAATATGATATATCCATTTCTCTATGTTACTTTACCCACAGATCAAAATGCATGTGTGTACTCTTGAAAAGAACATAGGAAAATGAAGGACACCCAGAGGATAACTGGGTGCCCCTGTGTGTGTGTGTGTGTGTGTGTGTGTGTGTGTGTGAGAGAGAGAGAGAGAGAGAGAGAGAGAGAGAGAGAGAGAGAGAGAGAGAATATGGTCAAAGCAATGTGGTATGGAGTCTGGTAAAAAAGCCTGTGCCTTCCCAGAATTGGTTGGGTATTGAGTGATGCTAGCAGAATCATTCTAAGGAAAAGAGGGAGCCACATGTACTAACATGTATGTTGTTTATCTGCTAATCCATCACTTAGGGCATTCATTAATAACTTGTGTTACATCATTCCTATGGTGCCCTTATAATGTATTATTATAATTATAGATAATTGTCTTCACTTTTTCTAAAGAACTAAAGATCAGATATTATAATTTTACCTACGTGAATTCATGTTGATGGATTTTTAAATTCAGGGATATTTTCAATGAATCACATGCTTCTTTCATGATACTACACAGTTTAACTGAAGTTGGTTGATTTTATTCTTTATTCTTTTGGGCTCTTTGCTTTTGGGGACCTGCTATCCAGCTCCCACATAAATCACACAGGGTCTTATTCTTTCTTATGTATACCTGATGGCCTTAGCTTGACTTATTTCTAGCCAGCTTTTCTTAACTTAAATTATCCCATTTACCTTTTGCCTCTGGGCTTTTATCTTTATTATATATACCTTTCTTTGTTTCTGATTCTGTGCCTTGCTTGTGTAGTTTGGTGACTGGCCCCTAGAGTCTTCTTCTCCTCTTTCTCGCTCCTTGATCCCTCTCGTCAGAGTTCTCCTTTCATTAATCCTCTCTGCCTATCAGCCCTGCCTATCCTTTCTCCTGCCTGGCTATTGGCCATTCAGCTCTATATTAGACCAATCAGATGTTTTAGACAGGCACAGTCACACAACTTCACAACATTAAACTAATGCAACATAAAAGAATGCAACACATCTTAAATTAATATCCCACAGCAGTTAGATGTAGAAGGAAGTTTCTGTCCCACCCAGTTCTTAACCATGCATTCCCAAATAAACATAAAGAGGCTTATAATAATTCTAAAGCAAAGGATAACCATGATACAATCCATAGCCCCAGAGAAGCTAGGGAACAAGGAGGACCCTAAGATGGACACATGGATTTCTCTGGGAAGGCGAAATAGTTGAAATCTGAGTAAAGTGGGAGTTGGAGGGATTAGAACATGAGGGATAGAGATGGGGTGGAAGGGGAGAATAATGAAAGAAATGTCTTAATGTAGGGGGTGCATTTTGGAGTTAGGGAGAAACTTGACACCAGGGAAACTCCCAGGAATCCACAAGGATAACCCCAGCTAATACTCCTAACAATAGTGGAGAGGGTACCTGAACTGACCATTTCCTGTAATCAGATTGGTAACTACCCTAATTGTCATCAGAGAGACTTTATCCAGTAATAGATGGAAGCAGATGCAGAGATCCACAGCTAAGCACTGGCTGAGCTCCATGGGTCCTGTTGAAGAGAGGGAGGAGAGATTGTATGAACTGAGAAGGAAGGTCAAGGTCATAATGGGGAAACCCATAGAGACAACTAACCTGGGCTCTTGGGTACTCATGGACTCTGGACCAATACCTAGGGAGCCTACACTGGACCTATCTAGGCCCTCTGTGTGTGCATGACAGTTGTGTAGCTTGGTCTATTTTGGGGACCCCTAGCAGTGGGATAAGTGCCTGTCCCTGGCACTTGAGCTAACTTTTGGGGACCTATTCCCAAGCTTGGTTGTCCTTGCCCAGTCCTGAAGCGTGAGGAGGAACTTAATTCTACCTCAACTTGCTATGCCATGCTTTGGTGATACCTGCAGATGAGGGGGTAAAAGGGAGGTAAGGGATTAAAACAGGAAGAGAGAAAGGAGGGGAAACTGTGATCCGAATATATTGCATGAAAAATATATTTTCAGTATAAGAAAAAGCAACCTGTTAAAGCCATACAATAGAATGTACATTATATTTTTGTACAAATAAAAGTAGCAAAACAAATCAGAAATCTAATCTCTACCTTGAAAACAAAAACAAAACACCAACATTTCAATTCCATTCTATGACACTTTTAAATCCCTTGTCCATGCTAAGGTTGGGTTAAGATGGCTCAGGATGCATGACTCATGCCTAAGGATCACAGGTCTCTGTTATTTTACCGTCATTAGATGAGTTTGCTAGGAGGCGTATGTTATACTGGGTCCCCCTTTTCAGTGCATTGCTTTCTGCAGTGGGTCCTGTCTACCCTCTGACCTTCCGCTCATTGCTGCTATGCCTTTTAAGCACGCTCTTGCTAGTCATTCTCAGGTCTTATTTTATGTGAGTCTAAATCCATAGACTTAAACTTATTAATGTTGAAATCTTTTTTTTAAATATTTATTTATTTATTTGTTATGTATACAATATTCTGTCTGTGTGTATGTCTACAGGCCAGAAGAGGGCACCAGACCTCATTACAGGTGGTTGTGAGCCACCATGTGGTTGCCGGGAATTGAACTCAGGACCTTTGGAAGAGCAGGCAATGCTCTTAACCGCTGAGCCATCTCTCCAGCCCCTTGAAATCTTTTCTTTAACATTGACCGTATCTTCAGTTCTTCTAATCTTGTTTTTGCACAAGTCAAATGCAGATCAAGTGACTGTTGCTGACTTTAGGCAGGGATGTATTTCTTCCAGGCTGAATTACACACTATTATTTACTTCTCCATTGTTACAATGGGAGCATCAGCTTCAAGGGTACTTTCTATGTTTGACTGATCCCAGGTTAATACGGGATGAGCAATGATATTGCTGGACAGGTGGGGCTCCGCACACTGATGGAAGGAGTTTTGAGTGAGGAAGGTCCATTCAGAAAGTCCTGAGGAACAACATCCCGTGATTATCAAATCAAACCCCTGGCACAGGTAGAAAACATGACCAGGGATATCCGAATGGTCATCAAGGATTTGGACACTGTTTCCTGCTGCAAGCAAAGATGGCATACAATCAAATCACACACAAGGTTGCCTCCTTCTAGAACATTCCACTGGTTTGTAAAACATATTGAAGGATTAGGCAAATACATTTTTAGACTTAGTGTTGAGGTTTCCTTTCCTTGTGCATTCACTGTAATTTTAGAAACGTAAGTGTTGAAAAGGCAGATATAAATGCAAACAAAGGGATAAAGCAAATTTGGAAATAGCCAGAAGAGGTCAAATAGAGAGGAAATGGGAGAAAGGAATGCCTAATATGGTGCTGTTGGGAGTGAGTGGGAAGCCAAGCTGCTCATGTAAGCAGCTGATTGGATGTCCTTACACAAGATACCTCTCGTAGTTATTATAATAGATCCCCCAACTTCAAACCAGCCTCGCTTGTCTCCTAGTCAAAATTTGTGGATTTATATTCTCTCTCTCTCTCTCTCTCTCTCTCTCTCTCTCTCTCTCTCTCTCTCTCTGTGTGTGTGTGTGTGTGTGTATGTGTGTGTGTTCACATGCGTGAATGTGGGTGCCAAAAGACAATGCCAATGTCAGTCTTCACCTTTTATGTTGCCTGAGATGGAGCCCCTTCTTTACCACAGTACGTGCTAGGCTAGCAACACACAGCTTCTGGGTTACTTCTACCTCTGTCTTCCATCTTGCCTGGGAGCTCCAAGACCACAAACTCATATCACTTGCTTGTCTGGCAAGCGCTTTACCCGCCCAGCCATGACCCCAGCCTCTGTGGCTGTCATTTTCATTAAAATGTTGTGAACCTTTGGGAAACACACATTACTTCCTGTTCAGAACAGCATTCCTTACCAAAGCTAGCACCGAATCCTGGAACAACAAATAAACAAGCACCATGAATCCAAACTTCTTTAAGTGACTAAAAATTTAAAAACCCCACGTTGCTCTGTGTGGTCCTCTTGGTTTCTGCCCTCATTTTAGGGGTGCAGAAGGTCAGTGGCAGAAAAAGGTCTCATGTCAGATTTGCTCAGTCCTTCATCTGTTTCCCTCTCTTGCTTGGAGTCATTTGTCAATTCACACCCCCACCCCTGTCTGAAACACTTGGTGCCAGGCCCACCATGGCCACGTTTCTGTATGCCTCAAAATCTTAATACAATAATGAGACAAGGAATTCCTTTGGCTGGCTCGAAGAACAGATACCCCGATTTTCAGCGTTTGAATTAGATGCGTTCTTAAACACACTTACAGATTTTCCCCACTTCACATAGACCCCGTGTGGCAGTGCGGGCTAAAGCTACCAACTTTTCCAAGCCCATCCGGAAAAGTTTGCAAATGAGGATGACTTTCCTCTTTCAGACATCCTGCGACCCCAAATCACAGTCTGTCTTCAGAAATTTGAAGTCTACTGGGTTGGTACCTGTTGTCTGCGTCTTAGAGAATGCTGTCACTTGCCTGGTTAAAAAGGTGGAAGCGAGGGGTGGTGGGAGGGGAGGAAGCTGTACTTGATCCTTATGGAGGCCAGTTAAAATTAATTGGAAAAAGCTTTTAAAGATCCAAGATGCAGACCAAATGTATCTCCAAGAGCGGCCTCATCCCGCACCGATCGCGAAGGTCACCGCGAAGCTGCAGATTTATGCGGAGGGGCTGGGTGATGGAAAATGAGACAAAAGCATTTGGATTTTATTATTCCATTTACTCTGACCCTGGGCCATAAAGGGTTTGGAGAGCCTGTTTTATGTATTCAGCTGGTTGCCACACTGACAAGGCATTTGGAGCCACTTAAATAAACCACCCTGGTCCCACAGCTGCAACAACACCCTATCAAATATAAGTTAGGGTCGCAAACGGGGCCTGCGTGGAGGAATCTCCAGCAGGTGCGCGGGGGTGAGAGTTTGTTTGTTTGTTTTTGTTGCACTTTGTTTGGGAGAATAGCTGTCCTTCCTAACCATCCACTGCTTTTTGATGTGCAGTTGACCTAAGTGATGAAATAGATTTTTTTTTAACGTAAAAGGTGTGTACAACTTTGGTTTGATCCTTCTTTTAAAAATACTCTGGCTTTTCAGTGAGCTGGAGCTGGATTCACACGGGGTGTCCCATGGTGGGGAGCAGGTAAGGATTTTGTCTTGACTTTGTCCTGTTAAGATTTGAGCTACACAATGCACCTTTTACGTTTATAAAAGTTTTAGGTTTTGTTTTGTTTGTTGCCTGGACTCTTTCTAACTGGTTTAGTCATGAAAAGATACAGTGGAAAAGCTGATGAGGGGCAGAATTCTACGTGGAAGACAATGAAATTGAATCGACAAGTCTGGGTAATGGACAAAACACCTGCCCAAGCTTTATCCTTAAGCGTGAGTTTGCAAGAAATAAACAGTGTGGAGGAAGACGGCCCAACTGGTGACAGCTCCTTCCATGGAATTTCTGCCTGGCAGGTCCCATCGTGTCTCCTAGGCAAAACACATCCCAGAAAGCGCTGTTGTTTTCCTTTTATACACTTGAGATCTTAGCCTGAGGTAAGCTCGCGGTCACATGACTTAGGGCTTACTCACTCAGCTATGACCCAATGACTTTGCTCCCCAACACCCTTCTTTCTATAGTCAAGTTTAGTGTTCTGTTGAGAGAGATGTAACTGCCAGACAGAATCATGACTCCTATTCTGAAAACTAGAAATATCCAGGTTTTCTGGGGTCCAAAGAGAAGCTATTTCACGTTGGGAACACCACCCTGCTGAAGCCCCAAGACAGTGTGGACAGCTAATTGACAAACTCTGTTTTATTCCATACCCTTCCTTTGGGATCTGTTGCTTATAGAAAGGCCATCAAGACTCTGAAGTATTAATCACTTGTCCCAAAAACCGGTTTTGCCCCATTTCCCTCCACCTTTAGTACAAGTTCATCCAAAATGTACTTTGCGATTTCTGCTGTAGCTGGGTTTCCTTTCTTTCTCTGATGCGTCTCATAGTATTTGAAGTTACCAACAGAAAGCAACAATAACTGAAATTACTATATCATTTTTCATTCAAATTTTCAAGCATCTTATAGAGGACTGTTAGAATACTGATAGACTTCAACTGGGCTATCAGACACAGCTTTTGTTAGAAAGTCATATATGACATAAAGGCGCCTTCTTGTAACTATTGCTAGTAGTACATGCAAAAACATCTCCCTGTATTATTTTATAGCTTTAATGAATACATATCTAGGATATAAATATCAGCTTCCAGTTTAGAATATGATGTCATAGAAAAATCATCAATCAGCTTCTTTCTCGACCATTTTGCAAATATGTCCATCAGACTTTTCATCTCTCTGGGTAGAGGTGGAAGAAATGGGAACTCTCCTTTGTTGCACCATCACACCAGTTCCCATTTGCCACATTCACCACGAACTAGCGAGAGATGACAAGCAGGCTTATATTTTGGGGAATCTCTTTGAGGCATATCCTTCTCTCCTGCTAGCCAGCATCATCATTTTTCCCCCAGTTACATGCAACCCATGCCTTTATCCTAAGACAACCACAATCAGAAAAATTTCTGAATTTATGTCCATTTGTGCTAAATACCATGTACTTGAATATGTAAGAAATAAAACATGAATCAGTTGGTCAAGTTTGAAGACTGAAAACTGAGATGCCCCCAAATCTAAAGCCTTTTGAGCATCATCATGATGCCACAGACGGAAGTTTCTTCACTGACCTGATAGGAAGGGTTATGGTCAAAATAGCTGTGCAGAAATATTGTGTCCATGCTATGTTTACAAGGTGTGTAGAAACAAATATATTTTATGTTTAGACTTAGGACTGTTCCCCAAGATATTTCATGCAGTACGTATAAGTATTCTAGCATCCGCCCTCCCATCCAATAGCGTCAACATTTCTGGGTCCCAATCACTTTGCATAAAAGACAATCTATATTTGTTTCAAATTCTGTATCAATTCTGAGTATTCTCGTGGCTCCAGCTTTGCCCTCTCATATCTCTTTCCCAACACACACACACACACACACACACACACACAAAATCCACCCACACCACCTTCAGGAGCACTTTTCTGTTTCTCTTTCATTGAACTTATGAAAATTCCCCTCTTCCGCTTAATATTCATCTTCTCCTTTCTAAAGTACCCTTCCCCCAAATTAACAGTTCCTGTCCCCCAACCTCCTATCTAAACTTCACTTCCTCCTCCCAAATGCAGCTAATCCCATCAGGCTATTGTGTAGAAAGTTCACGGGAATGTGTATGAAGACCATGCGTGCCAAAGTGGTCAGCTACTCTTAGGTGAAGAGCTACTGATGTTTTGACTAAAACGGAGGCTGGGGACCATGTTTATCTACCCTGGCTTGTACCTGGCAGATGGGATGGCTTAGATGATGTGATGTTTTTGTTTTATTTTGGCTTAGTTTGGTTTCTCTAGAGAGGATTTCTCTGTATAACAGCTCTGGCTATCCTAGAACTCACTCTGTAGACCAGGCTGGTCTTGAACTCACAGAGATCCACTTGCCTCTGCCTCCTGAGTGCTGGGGCTAAAGATGTGCACCACCTCTGCCCAGTAAATTTGTTTTTTATTTTATTTTATTTTTAATGGGATGTTTTTGACAGGGAGCTTTTCTGCACCTCTTGGTCCATTTGAAGATCAACTACGCCTTCCTTGTTGCTTGTCCATCCTCCTGCTTTATATGGGACAGTCATATTTCCTCTTCTTTTGAATGACTCCTAGTTTTTGCTCTACATCAGTGGTCCTCAACCTCCCTGATGCTGCGACCGTTTTATAGAGCCCCTCAGGTTGTGGTGAACCCCTAACCATCAAATTATTTAGCTGCTACTTCATAACTAACTGTAATTTTACTACTTTATGAGTGATAATACAATCGTGGGTTATGTGGGATATCTGATACGCAACCCCTAAAGGGATCTCCACCCATGGGTTGAGAATCATTGCTCTATGTCATGTCAGAAATCAGTTTAATTCATATTTTTCACTGGCTGCCCAGGCATCTGGTTAGAAAACTGGCTAGTTGTGTGAATAGCACATAGCTCTGCTCCATATCATAGCTCAGAGCTATTTTTGTTTACTTTTTGTCTCATTCATTCATTCATTTGTATAGCATCTCAGTTAGGAGCTCCAAGGCAGTCCAGAGATGCCTGCGCATGTCATCCCCAGACGGCCTGAGATCTGTGACTGACATCTGCACACAGGAGAAGCTGGAAAACTTCTCTCTTATCATAACTCTCCCAAATTCTGAAGGGTTTCTTTTTTCAGCATTGTTCAGTGTACAGCTGGACTGATTGAAACAGCCCCGTGCCCCTGTGTGTGAATTTTAAAGGGTAGGTATAGCATAATAAAAGCTAATAGTGATTCTTGATGGCTTTGGTTGAAATTGGGGCACCTGCAATTTAATTGACATTTCCCCCCCTGAAGCACAGTACTTCGGAACATCTATGGCAGACCAGTTTGCAGCCGGCTGGAAAATCACTGGGCTCGCGTTAAAGTTCTGCCGCCATCAGATGGGATTCATTTGTGGTGGCACAAGCGGGGAGTAACTGTGGCTTGGGTCTGGAATACAGCGGGAAAGTCTGCAGCTTGGCATGGAGACTTTACACCGTCTAAAGTTAGCAATGCTCCGAACTTGATATGCAGCCTCCCTCACCCACAGTTTGGCATTTCTAGGAAATGTTACATAAAAGAAAGACGGGAGACATAAAAGTTAGCTCTACATTACGACTCTGGCAAATCTATCTGTGGCTAGGGTAAAAACGACATGGACCGTCTGAGCAGCGCAAACGACTACCATGTGAACAGAATTCTTGCTTGAGTTAGCACCCTCCTCGCAGACAAAGAGAGACAAAAAAATATGCAAATTTCTAGGAAAAAAACGAATTCATACTTTTCTTAAAGCAGAAAGCCTTCCGATGATTTGAACCAACCAGTCTGACTGAGTAATGGTCTTATATGTAAGTGGAAATCCTTTTTGATATTTACACTACTGATTTCTTTAATCTCCACTTTGGAATTAATAGACAATAACACCACATTGCTCCCTCAGCCGCCCTAGTACTTGTGCATATTTACCCAAGTGTCTACAGTGAGGATTGTACACAGATCTCTAATCCACCTGCCCGTGTTACTTAAAAGCCCAGATAAAATCAGCAGCCCTTAGATCTTAACCTTTTAAGTCTGAAATGTTTTTAAAGTCTGGCCATGGCAACTGAAGCTGGGGGTGTTACACAGAGGAGGAGGAGGAGAAGGAGGAGGAGGAAGAGGAGGAGGAGGAGGAGGAGGAGGAGGAGGAGGAGGAGGAGGAGGAGGAGGAGGCAGGGGCGACGTGAAACCATAGGAGGATTGCTATATAAAAAAAGTGTCTCAGCTTGAACCACCGTTGCATTCAAATAAATCAAAACCTGTTATAATAATGGTGACGGTGTCCATAAGAAGCGGGAGGGTAACCTCAGCAGACAGAAGCAATCCCGTTTATGGTGCAGTGACCTGGGGCTGTACCTGGCCACCCAGCTGTTGAAACCAACAGCTTGAATTTACTTTCAACTTTCTCTGTGAGTCTGCCTTGGAAAAGACGGGTCATAGGGATGGGGGTCCCAAGTATTTACTGCACCCCTAATTATACTGACTACTCTAAACATACAAAGAAAATACAACAGGCATTATTAGGTGTTTGAGTTCTCGGTGGCAATCATACGCCACAGTTGTGTGCAATGCCTTCCCTGGATTAAACTGTGACTCTAACCACAACAGAAGACCGCATTAGATACAAATAAGAAATGTTTTAAGCCTTTATTGAATATGTGCTCTGTGCAAGCAAATCAACTCTCAGCCTGTATTGTCTCTGCAGGAGGGGCTCATCCCTCACTTCACACTAACCAAGTAGTGGTTGATTTTATTGCAAAACTGAAGACTTGCCTTGGTTTCTGTATCATTCACAATATATATATATATATATATATATATATATATATATATATATATATATATATTAAACTAAAGAGAAGAAATCAAGCAGAAAAAAATACGGTTTCTTGAATCTTCTCCTGGGATATGTCAATAAAGTAAAAATTGCATAATTTCAGAACCAGAAATATGAGGTGAAGTCGGCGATTCTTCATTAAGAAAACCATCAAAAGATTGTTTTCTTCAAATGTTTTGTCCTTATATATATATAACTGGTTGATGTCAGCTGGCATTTCTCCACTTGAAGAGTTTTCCATTAATGACCATTTGAACACACCCGGCCACTAGCCCCACACCTCCCAAGCCCCGATACGAGGGCTCATCTTTCCGTTTTTCATCTCATCTCGATTTTTCCTCAAGGGCAGGCACTATATTTTCTTTATTTCCGTACCCCTGGCATAGAGGGGAAGCTCAGTACATATTTATCAACTGACTGCTTGAATTGCTTAATAGCAGAAACCTATAAACTTTTGATTAAAATGCTGCCCCAAGATCCCACTGCAACTTCAGTTTTATTTGATTCAGTCCTTGCCACGACTAGCAGGTGGCCCCAGCTGCTGTGTTGACGCTCCAGGTTCCTTCCACTGGGGATGCGAGCAGAAAGTCATCCATCAAGAATGGGTTCAGTCCTCTGTTGCTACCCACTTAGGACTTAGTCCTCGGCTTCTCTTGCTTTTCTTGGTACCAGCCATAACGGCAAATCCAATATTCGGGCCAAGAGTCTCTTCGTGATTAACTGCTTTATTCCAGAGGCTGCACTGGTAACTTTATTCTATTATCTTATTTCATATTCCTAGGAACCCTACAAGATCAATTTAATATTGATATTGTACAATCAGTGCCACCAAGGCATGTGACGTTGAGACTTGCTGAGGCTCATACAGGCCGTGAGTGACAGTCAGGTGTGTTCTCGGCACAACAAAGGCAGACAGAATGCTGGCTCATCAGGACAAAGTGCTTTTCATGCACGCACGAGGAGGACCTGAGTTCAAACCTTCAGACACCACACAAAAAGCTGAGCATGGCCGCACAGGCCTGAATCTTCAGTAGGATGGGCGACAGAAACAGGAGGATCTCTGGGGTTTGCTGACTGTCAGTTTAGCTCCAAGTTAAGGGAGAGTTTCAAAGGGATATGGTAGAGAGCGACAATTCAGGACTCCTCATTTTCTCCCCTAGCCTCTGCTAGGGCAACACATACACACACACCCCATATAAACTCTCTCCCACACACTAGTACCACATGCACACACATGCACAACACACAAACTTGCACACGCAGAAACATACTCACAAATGAGGCAACCTAATTTTAAAGGTGTAGTTTTTTTTTTAAAAAAAAGACGACTTTAGAAATTGCTCAAAAAGATACAGAAATGGTCAATTAGCACATAAAAGTATTCTTAGCCTTATTACATACTATAGAAAGACAAATCATTAACACCACGAAACACCACTTTATACATGTTAGCACAGCTACAAGCTTTGGGCAATAACAGATAGTGTTAAAGAAACGGGGGAAATTAGAACAATTGTGGGGGGGCAATAGTGCAAATAGTGTAAAAAGTAGTTAGATGATTGCTTTAAACGTTATATATAGGATTACCACATCTTCCAGCAGGTTTTTTTTAATAAGAGTTTATTTTTTTTTTAAAAAAAAAAGAACAACCCAAATATCCAACAACCACGGAATGGATAAGTGCACACAGTTTCTTTATATAGTAGAATACTAGTCAGCCATAGAAAGGGAATACGTTATCTACAGGACACATCGGTGAATCTTGAAGACATTAGACTAAGCGAAAGAAGCCAGACAGAAATGGCAGCATCCTGCGTGATTCCCTTCGGGCGAAATATCCAGAGCCGGTGTTTCTACCAGGACAGACGCCAGTTAGTGGTTGCTAGGGAACGAGGTGAAAGGTAAAATGAGGAGTGGCTGCTTAATGGACAGGCTTTTCCTCGTGATGGCTGACTCAAAATTCTACAATTATGGTATGCTGGTAGTTGTTCGTGGTTGTGAGCTAAGAGCCATTAAAATCACATACTTTCAAGTGGGTAAAGCCACCAATTCTGCCCTATGGCTTTTACCCACCTTCAGTCTCCTGTTCCTCACCCACTCCCATTAGGTATTCATCCTGAGATAGGAGTCTTCTTGCCTGCACAGTTGGGGGCAACTGCTTTTCTTGATATCCAGGCATGGAACATAGGTAGGAGAGGGGACCGTGTGAATAGGACTCATGGTGTACAGCTATAACCATCACCTCTTAAATATATCTGTTGCAGATTCTTGCTGCGTCCAGAGCTGAGAACTGTTGGCCAGAAACTTTGTTGAACATGTCTGTAGCCACCTCACCCTGACGACACCTGATCTCAGACGCTAAGTAGGGCTAACGCCTGGGCTGGGGGAACTGTACAGATCTCGAATGTTATGAAGGTTTTGCATTTGTACATTTATACTTAGGTTATTACAAAAAGAAAGAAACTAACCTAAGCGGGTTGCTCATACAGCATGCCCTATACTTTGGTAACATTTAAAGAACGCCAACATGGCTGTCATGGGTCTATCTGTGTGCTACAGTGTCATTTTGTTGAGAAAAGTAAATCCCCTGAATGTGGAAAAAAAATAGCCTTTTGACTGCTTGAGAGCATCTTTCTTTCCCTCTTCTTACTTTCTCTCTCAATCTAGGCCCAACAAGGGTCCCCATAGACACAGAATAAAGGGTATTGTCTGGTGGGGGATTTAATTTCACTCCATCACAAGCGACCACCGCAGCCCTGTCATTGCAATTGGTCACACTTTTTTGTGTGCTCTATCTTACTAAGGTCCTGTCTCCTCGCAGCCCACTGCATAGGCTCCTTCTGTGAGACAAAGCTCTTCGACATAATGAAAGAGGTGGGAATTGGGAACGAAAAGTCAATGGACACAGTTATCAATTTGGGCCCCACACCCTCTTGCCTCCTGGGATTTGGCCCCAGCAGCCATAGAGGCGCTAGCGGGGCCTGCTGTGTTGGGGAAAAAAACGGCACCACCGCAAGGTTTGCTGAGGCCAAAGGAAGAGCTGGTGGCTGCTGCCCGATGTAATCCAAGGCCCTCCGGAGGAGACCACCACACAGGCGTGTGCGGCTCCCCTATCCTTAGTCCACCTCGGTGGGCCGCAGCTTGGTTTAAGGTTGCCTTGGTTCATCGGAACATGCGCAGTAGAAGTGCATCCCGGGTCGCAGTGAGTGGCATCTCAGCCTTCACTGCGGGTTTCTGTACAAGTCTAATGGCTGTTACCACAAACCACATCACACTTTGAGATTAGTCCTGGAAGATGAATGAATCTCAACAAAAGCGACCGTCTCTTACTTGTGGCAACAGAAGAGACCACTTCGGGCCTTTTGGTTGGAAATAGTTTTAACCTCATCCCTCAACTAGGTAACAGGATTCATTCTGAAGCAGTCACATCTTCAGGATGGGGCTTCCATTTTTATTAAATTGTTTCTCTTCTAGGCGTCTCCATAGTTCATCATGGAATAGCCACGTGATTCTCTAGTTTCTCACACTCACCGATGAATTTTCCCACACCCCGAGTTACTTGTCTGAAGCATGTGGTCTGCCTTCCACAGCACTCTGGGAAGGATGGGTGGACATTACACATGATACTATATTTCTAGATCACAACACGAGCAGCCAACAGCAAGGCTGGCATGCTCCCTGGACCCAGATACAGTTCTCAGTAACCCTCAATCAGCTGTTTTATACCTTAAATGCAATTTCTAGATCTTATTAAAGGAAGCAAGCATGCTTGAGGCGATGGTGCTCATTTTTAGCTGTTTGATTTTTTTTTGTTTGTTTGGTTTTCCATGTAAATTTTCAAACAGGGTCAAGGAAGAGACAACCTTGACATTTGATTCTGCCACTCGTTAACTATACAAGTCTAGAAACTGACACCTTATATTCCAATTAGCTTCTTCACTGACTAAATCAGAAGAGTCAGACTCGTCTATGAGAGCATCCTGAGAGCCAACAGCATGGATTTGAAAGGCTGGACTATCACAAGTTGTGATATTGTTTCTGTAGGGCAAAGATGTAAGGCTGGTGATTTTTGTTTTGTGCGTGTGTGAGAGACAGAGACAGAGAAAAAGAGACGCAGAGAGAGACAGAGACACACACAGAAAGACAGAGACAGGGCAGGGGGAGTATGTCCATCCTAATCTGGTCTCCCTCTACTATTAAGAAAACATATTTCTATTTATTTCTTGTCATTCACACACACATGTGACCACACACACACACACAAACACCACAGTTTTCTTTTTCCTTTTAGTGGAGACTAACCATTTCCAATGGCATGGATGCTTCACTGACTTTTCCTCCATCCACAGTGCTTTTGCTCAACTATAGCAAGATGGCATGGTTTGTATTTGTTAGAACTCAATACAAAAGCTATGGAGGCCTAGGTGGAGCTCATCTAAGTCACCTCCACACTTGTCACCCTTTCATAATAATCAGTGACTACTGACTACTGGACTTCTATAGAGCTTCTTGTGAGCTGACATTACATGACAAATATCTCCTATTTACCTGTATCCCACTATAGCTTTGGGCACTGCAATGGAAAGGGTCCTTTACTAGAGCACTGGCCTGTGAGTAGCAACCAGCATGATGCTTGGAAAACAGTAAAACTTGCTTAATGAATATTTGTTTAATGGGTGATTCATTTAAAAAGGACACAGACTATATAGGTCTCCTTGCATGTCAGTCTCTGCCTGCAGAGTAGATGAGCCACATTCATCCCCACTCCATTCTTATGAAGAATCTACTTCTGTAGCTTACAGAGAACACTTCTTTGAAGTGAACACTTGTGAAGTCATGGAGAGGGGATTCTAGGTTCTGTGAGTTCTCCACTAGGTGAGCTAGCACAGTTGGTTAAGATGCAGACCTGGAGAGACCAAGCTAATCTCCTTACAACCTCTGGAAACTCAAAGAACCACCCTCAACACAAAGCCCAAGAGAGTGATTCTTTCAAAGGAACAGGCATCCCAGGAGAAGGGGAAAACCAGATCGCCAAGGAGCTGCCCAGCAACACACCCTATAAAATGCCCTTGTTTGATATGCTAAGAAGTTAGGGAAGGGTGGAAAAAAATGGACCAAAGTGCAGAAAAGCCCATTCTGACCATTCACAGCACCCTATCTTGCTGGGAAGGAAAGCATCAGGTGCCTTCCAGGACTCTCCTTGGGGGGAATATAAAGCTGTGTGTGGTCACAATATGATGGTAGGGGAAAAGGATCTTATGCTATGACTGACATTAAAAGATTTATGGTGACAAGTAGGCTACACTATAGTTTGAATCTAAGTGTTATCCAATGGCTCGTGTATTAAAAATTTGCAAGGCACTAATGGAAAGGTGATGGAAGCCTTAAGAGGGAGGGGCCATTCTTACAGGGGTAAGGTGGAAACTCAGAGTTGTTTTGATTTTCATTTCTCTAATAGCTAAGAATGTTGAACATTTCCTTAAGTGTCTTCCAGCCATTTTAGATTCCTCTGTTGAAGAGTTCTCTGTTTAGGTCTATACCTCATTTTTTTTTAACTGGGTTATTTGTTCTTTTGATGATCAATTTCTGGAATTCTTTGTATATGTTGGAGATCAGCCCTCTGTCTGATGTGGGGTTGGTGAAGATCTTTTCCCATTCTGTAGGCTGCCGTTTTCCCTTGTTGACTGTGTCCTTTGCTTTGCAGAAGCTTCTCAGTTTCAGGAGGTCCCATTTATTGATTGTTTTTTCTCAGTGTCTGTGCTACTGGTGTTATATTTAGGAAGTGGTCTCCTGTGCCAATGCATTCAAGTCTACTTCCCACTTTCTCTTCTATGAGGTTCAGTGTAGTTGGCTTTAAGTTGATAAAAAAAAAACACTGATGACAACTCATTCTGTAGAGGATGTGGGGGTAAAGGGAACACTCCTGCATTGCTGGTGGGAGTGCAAACTGGCACAGCCCTTTTGGATATCAGTACGGCAATTTCTCAGAAAATTAGGAAACAACCTTCCTCAAGACCCAGCAATACCACTTTGAGTATATACCTAAAGGATGCTCAATCGTTCCACAAGGACAAGTGCTCAACCATGTTCATAGAAGCACTGTTTGTCATATTCAGAACCTGGAAACAACCTAAATGCCCCTTGACTGAGAATGGATAAGGAAAATGTGGTACATTTACACAATGGAGTACTACACAGCAGAAAAAAATAATGACATCTTGAGATTTGCAGGCAAATGGATGGATCTAGACATAAAGCAAAGAAAACTAGCCTTCAATTCACACTCCCAGAGAACCTAGACAATAATGAGGACCCTAAGAGAGGCATACATGGATCTACTCCACATGGGAAGTAGAAAAAGATAAGATCTCCTGAGTAAGTTGGGAGCAAGGGGACCATGAGAGAGTGTAGAAGGGGAGGAGAGAGGAAGGGAGGGGGCAGAGAAAAATGTATAGCTCAATAAAATCAGTAAAAATGAGGGAGAGGCCAAGAGGGGCATTTTAAACCACTGGGGTACACTATCAAAGTAGACCCTGGGATGCTAGCCTGTTTGTGTTTTGCTGGCAACCATAATGTAAGTACTTTCTTCTGATGGATCTTTCAGCTCTAATGTGCTGCCTTGCCGGGGCCCTGCCATGGGAAAGTGACCTGTGAAGTCGTGGGTCAAGAGGAAATCTTCTCTTTTAGAGTGGATCTGCTCAGATGCAGTACAGTAATGGGGAATGGCAAGAGGGCAGTCAGTAGAATACACAGGAGAAATAACTATGGTTGGTTGATAGTGGTGCATGCCTTTAACCCCAGTTCTTGGGAGGCAGAGTTTGATCTACAGAGGGAGTTAGACAACACTCAAGGACAGGGATGTGCCGAGAAATCCTATCTTGAACAAAATAAAAAGAAGACAAAAGGAAGAAGTAACAATAGCTGCTATCAGTTTTTCTTTCTTTAGTGAAATTTTGAGGCTATCATATACATTCACTGAGAGCTTTACACAGGTGTATGTTGGTGCACTTCGTTCTTTCCACCTCCGCTGATCTTCCACCATGTTTCCTGCCTCCCCACGCCCACCGGAAGTCAGGAAATATTTTTTAAATTTTTGAAAAAAAATCCATCTCGTGGTGGAAGTGAGTATTGTGTAAGGAAAAGGAGTGGGGAGAAGGCTCTGTAGGGGGTCTGAAGCCCCCTTCAGTTTATTTTGTCTTAGCTCATCTATTTATTTACCTGGGAGACTCATCACTTTCCTGGCCTTTCAGGATTAGATCCTGAGCTTCAGGCCTGATAACTGACGTAATATTTCTTCCAGCAAACCTCTGGGTGGTCTTGCCTTGCTTTCAGAGAAAAAAAAATGATACCAAGAAGCTTTCCAGACTGTTCTCCTAAGCTTTAGCCTTCAAAGAGAAATGACCCATCCATTAGGGCACAAAGTGTCCAAACGACAGAGCAAAGGAAGCCATCAGAGGTCAGGTGAGCCAGGAAGGGAAGCTATGCCTGGAACAGTTGCACCAATGAGTTGCCTACATTTCTTCCACATGAAACGCACCATTAGAGCAAGAAAAAATTCTCTCTATATTGCAAACTTTTGAAGACAGTGAAGCATTTGCTATGATTCCCTTTCTTGAGATCTTTTTGCTCTTTTTCAAAAGTGTTGTTGGCCTAATGGAGGAGGAGAGACACAGATTTGGTCTAGAAAAACATTGCAAAGTCTGTTTGCACGTTTCAAACACAGAGTTATCAATGGCTCAGTATATGATCTTTGAATAAAATCAAATAATCAGATTCTCTATGTGGATGTATTGACATCGTTAGTTTTGAACTATGAAACATTTGTAACACATCCTAGGACTCGGGTCCAAAAACACAGAGCAGGTAGCACTGAATAGCACTGCATAGGATACCAGTTGCCCACCACAGCTTCCCTCAATGGTCATTCATTAAACATGGAACTCTGGTCACGATGGGTGCCAGGGCAAGCAGACAGTCCGTGGCTTTTGGTTCATAGCTGACTCTAAACATGCTGGTCACAGGAATAGAAAAGAATGACTGTGTGAGAACCCAGCTTTGTTCTATAGTTTTTATTAGCATTTATGATATATATCATCCTAAAGGACCATGATATATGTCAGCCTGAAGGACCCTTTATTTAAAAGAAACCCAGATGAGGGTGGATCAGTAGTTTATCTGGGAGCCTGACCTGTCCAGATCAGTCTGAATTCATGAGTCTAAATTCCCAGTCCTAGACCTTATTTGCAAACCGTTCAAATGCGCACTGCCCTCTACCCAGATCTGTTTAGAAAAAGCAGCTGTCTTGGAAGAAAGCGTTCCCAACTTTCCAGCTGCCTGCTTTCAACAGCATCCAGAACCTGGCCTTCAAGATTTCGCACCAATGCAACACCAGTTAAGGAATTTGGTGATCAGTGTGCTGGTGGTAGTGGGCATATCCTTTTGGCTCTTGGGGAAATGAGCCAAAGGGCACTTTTATCTGGGATCCGTTTGAGCTACTATAACGATCCACTCTAGACCAGGTGACTTCAAAGCAACATGAATCTTAGATCTTTAGACTTTAGAGACAACACGTGTTAAGAGCAAGAACTCGGCAGATTCGCTGTCCAGTGAGAACCTGCTTTCTCAAGATCGCATCTCATGGTATCCTCATGGGATGGAAGGGGCAAAAAAGGCTCCTTTGGGTGTATTCATAAAAGTGCTAATTCCAGTCAGAGGGGTCCACTGTCTTGTCCTATTTAGCCTTTCAAAGGCTCCATTTCCTAAGTCCTCGGAGAACTAACCATTGGGGGTTAGGATTCCAACAGGTGAACGTAAGGTTATAACATGCCCTGAGAATAACTCTCAATAAGAACAAAAAGATTGCATTTATGTGCTGGAATGATGCGCTCGGTACCAGGTTTGACAGGCACTATCAGTGCTCAGTCATTAGGTTATTGCTTATTAAGGTATTCTAAGAGCTCAAGACATTGAATAGTCGAGATTTTTCAATCAGAGTCCTCGTCAGGCTCAAATCACTGTAGATGGCTTGGAGAACGCTTCCATACTACACCCTGTAAAGGGAAATGATTTCTGACTCGAAGTGGCTACTAGAAAATAGAAAATAGAAAGAGAGAAGTAGCCAAGGCTTGAGATAACGATCACATTTCTCCAGGGGAAGATGGCTTTGTGCGCTATAAATGGATACTCAGTCCGAGTGTCACTCATGATATTATTGAGCTCTCCAGACGGTTTTCCCTCTTGAAGGAAAATGAGGGTGACAAACACATACAGGCAGTCTTGTGAAGGGTCTAGAAATGAGGTGTTTCCAGCCCCTGAGAAGTATCAAAGTGACTGCCTGAGTGTCTTCCACTCCCTGCCAGCTGACCAAGGGACTTGTGGAGCGAATCAATCACAGGCTGGAGACGGTAAAAGCCAATCATCTTCTGAAGAGACAGAGCCATCTTATCTACCCTGGACTCCTGGTGAGAGCTGGCTGGTTTTATAAACAAAAGCTGTAACTCAGCAGAGCCGTTTGTTAGAGACACTGTATATGTTGGATAAGCTGGATTCATCTGTGGCATGTACAATTACATTGTATAGTAACAATAAACTATTAGTATATTGCTAATAAATAATATTAATAAATAATAATATATTAATAAATGCATGCTTGCATTTAAAAGTATCAGGCTCATAGCCACGGAAATTTAATAACTTTGTGATTTCAATCAGGATCATCAAAGATTCACCATGCTTCCCCTCCGCTCTCTTGAATGATTAGCACTCCCATCCACACTGAAGTGCCAGAGTGTAGACTATGGCATTTAGTAAAGTTTCTGAAGTTTTTCTAATATGAATCCAATATTCAGCACTGATCATTCTAGTGAACTGCGATCTTTCTGGGTTTTTAAGTCCATATGTTTCTTTGTCTTTATTATTGAGAAGCTCCTACAGTGGCCACAGAAAAGACTGTTATAATAGCCATTTATTCACAATCTAGAAAATCATCATCTAGCAAAATGAGATAAGGCAATATCATGAATATGATGCAGAACATAGCAACTGCATCAAGTTAGGGAAGGAGAAAATGCTGAGAGACTTGAGGGCTAGGTTGAGTTCCAGAATGGGTTTTTCTGTTCAAATCCACTGCAATAAATTTCTGGGCACCATGGGCGAAAATCTACATTTAAGGTGCAAGATCAGTTGTGGGCATTTGGAAGCCATCAGCAACCACAAAGACTTTTGCTACTACCATGATTCTTAAGTTCCTGAGGCAATGGAGACAGGGCTGACAGGTAAGTACTAACGAAAACTTTAGCATGCACTTGGTGAATTTTATATAGGATGTGAGATGGGAAGTTCTCTCCAAAATCAGTTTCATGTGATGTGGAATCATTTGTCTCTGGGCCAAACCATGATGTTTCTGCCATTAGTGTGTAAGTTTAGGACCCAAAGTAAAAAGTATGGGATAGATTGGTAATTACTTTAGGAATTAATCTTGCGTAAAATGATGCTTATGATATAGTATTTATAGATTATGGGTGCAAAAGTAGTTAATCAGCAGGTGGCTTCATATGTATAATGATTACATTGTATTATATTTCACATATATATATATGATCATGATGTAGAAAATGATAGAACTCTATGTACTCACAAGACACAGTTAGGAATACCAATAAGGGTATATACATTTTGCCTTTATCCAGTTGTAAAACGAGTTTGACCATTTCTGAGGAAATCAGCTGATGGATTTGTTTACTTCTAGCACCTGGTCAATTCAGTCAAAAAAAAAAAGTCAAAAATTCTGTGATGGCATCAACAGATGTTGGACTGACCGACTGTCAGATTCCATCAAAGCAGTAAGACCATTTGTGCTTGTTAGACACATTTCAGACCCAATATAGAAAATGGGAATTTGGGGAATTAGCACTGGAGAGAGCTCTTCTGGGGATATTTGACCCAGAGGGTAGGTATCAATCAGCTGGCTAGATCTCCACGTTAACAGTAGGAAATTCAAGTTAGAGCTAGCCTCTGAACACTCCGCAAACCAACACTGTTGGAGATAAATCAGTGCTACTGACAGCAACCATCCTGAGCCCTTTATACAGTTCACTGTTGTCCACAAGTTTGCATTTTCTATGGACTAGGGCTTTTGGGAGACCAGTTTTGATGCTCTGATTTGGTCATAAATGAATCCATGAGTGTGGTATTAAGCGTATGGGTAGAATAACGTTTAAATTTTTATTGTCCGGGCATTTTTATCATCTCAAGCATTAGGTAGGAAAATGTCCATTTAAAATATTTTCAGTCATTTCCATTTTTCACATGGTAATTCATTACTGCCAGAAATAAGGTAATAAGAATAAAAATGGAAAAATACAGGGAACTAAAGAGGTTAGCTATTTTCATGCTCCAATTTCTAGTAACTAGACTCTGGTGTTTGATATTTGGCCCATGGGGGAAGAACAATTTTTTGTTTTAAAGAACATCAGAACAGTGGGGGGAAGGCCTCACGTGGACCTCCGCATCCAAGAGGCGTATGCAACCGCATAAAGTCCATTATATTAGAAACCAAAAGGGTTTGCCAACCTCTCCCACGGTCTTAGTTAGCATTTGTCTTTGTGCTGCTCACTCTTTTCTGAACTTGAAATCCAATTGGCCAACAATTAAAGCCAATTAGCACACGAGGAAAATAAACTCAAGGCTCTCTCCCCTTGTGTTTTCCGTGGCTGAGGGAAAGCTGGTTAGCTCAAGGCATTAGCAGCGCGGCGTGTCAGGCCAGGCATAGCACGGAGACTAGTTGGCTTAAAGTATTAGAAGAGGAGGGCAGCGGCTGGCCCAACAGAACTGTGTTATTCTGAGCTAACAGCTGCCAAACATTCTTGACAGGAGATGAGGCAGATGTCCAAGGACAATCAAAGGGACAAGAAAGTTTAAGCCAACGTTTGCCTATCTCATATTCTCCGCTTGATCCCCAGCCTCAAAGACAATCCACAGCTGTTGCTCTTCAAGGTCTAAACGCTGATCCCAACTCCCGAGCTGGGCCCTCACCCTGCTTACTCTAATGACACTGCTCAGCTTTCGTACCCCCCCACCCCCACCCCCCACCACCTCCTCTTCTCATTGGAGTGAGAGGGTCTTTTCGGTGATTTTTCTTTTTCTTTTCTTTTTTCTTTTCGGAATTTCTGAACACTGAAGTTTGTCTGGTCAAAATCCCATAGTATGTGAAAAGTCATAAGATTTCAGTCCAGAAACACAAATCAAGCCAACCAACCAAACACACAGAAACAGCTCTCTACGGGTTGGCCTTAAATGCATCAGCTTAGCCCCAAGACAAGGTATGTTGTTGCCAGGGCACCACGTTCTTCAAAGCAAGAAATCGTTCATTCAGATACAAAGGAAAGAGGGCCGACCTATGTGGAAGGGAAGTCTGACACAGAGGCAAGCTACTGGCACGGGATGTGGGTGTTTAATACAGCAGACAGAAGGATGGAAATTGGAGTACAGATGTCGTGGATAAGGCGACATAAAATGCATCTGTCCTGAGCACATTTACGAAGGCAGAGGCATGTTCTCTCTCTTGGGGGCAGAGGCAGGGAGACCTGCTTTCCCATCAGTGCTAAGAAGCATTTCATGCCCTATCGTTTAGCGATATGATTGTTTGTTAGACCCCTTCCGCATGGCGGAAATGAGCGCGTCTCTCGTGAAAAACATCTGAGGCGCATGTCTCCTCAGACAGGGGGCAGGCAACCTGTGTGACTGTCAAAAACATTATATATACCACTGTTCTACGCATGCGGGACAATGGGAGAATTTTATGTCTTCGGATTTTTCTATGTCCCCTTGTCTCCTGTAAGTAGTCACCACTAATCATATTGAATCACGACGAACTGATGAAAACATCAAACCTAAAGCACCCTTGCACCGCAAACCCCCCAGCCAAAAGTATTGATGGAAACAAGTGATTTAATGACAATTAGCATCCCCAAGGGCAGGGCATAGTATGTGCTCAGTGTAGTTACTGAACAAATGAATGTCTAGTGGCTATACTTAATCATATGCCTCATTCATTACAAATATACTCAGACCGAGGTTTGGGAAGATGTCTCTGTCAATAAAGTACTTGCTGTGCAAGCATAAAAAAGTCAGTTCAATCCCTACCATCCCCGTGAAGAACCTGGGCACCGTAGTACCTGCTTTTAATCCCAGGTCTTGTGAAGGAGATGCAGAAAGGTCTCTGAGGGACTGATGGCCAGCTTGTCTAGCCAAATTGCTGAGAGCCAGGCTAGTGAATGAACCTGTCTCAAAGAGTTGACAGAGTTCACCTCCGACCACCTCCACCTTCATATACCAGCATGTAGATGCACCCTGCAAACACGGGAATAATACAAACACACACGCACAAAAAAAAAAAATTAAAAAAAAAAACATGCACCCAAGAATATCCCTGAATTAAGTCATGGGGAGAAACAACAAGAACTGTATTTTTAGGGATTGCCTGAAAACAACTCAATATGAAGTTTCTTGGTCAAAACTAATTAGTTTGGCGTGCTTTTATTTTAACCAAAAAAAAAAATCTATTTAAAAATAATGATTAGAGTTAGACGAAGCTTTAAAGAGTGCCTCCATTTATACGCTGACAACTAATAACAGGGATACATTTCAGACGTACTATGATTGCAGGTGCAAATATTTAATTGTTTGTGCAAGCCAGGTGGTGAGGGTGCTACTTAACTCCATGTTCAATTGTGTCTGCCCTCGCTGGGCCTGCAATTAGGTGTGGGTGCTAAAACCAGAGACCTAGCCGGGGCTCTATTAAAGTCAAGCCTGTATATTTCAGTCTTTTATCTGTGAGGGGGAAGGGTTATTCAGTTTACATTTCCTTTAGCTGCTCTCGAGCTGGGGCTGGAGGGAGTCCCTTTCAGCCAGCGAGGGAGTCCAGGGCAGCTGGACATTGGCTGATAAGAATTGGGCACAGCTGCACAGAAAGTGGCCCGTGCTCCTCCACGACAAGTTTAGAGAGTCAGCTAAGATCCAAACATGTGAAGTACGCATGCCCACCTGCTTGAAGAGACTTAATGAGTAACGGCTACTCTCCACCCTTGCAGAGGCTAGGGAACTGCATGGGTGGTTATTTGTGTCAGTGGGGACAGCTTTTGAACTTTTATTCCGCTTTGTTAGCACAAAAGGAACCCAAAGGATATTCTAGGAGAATGGAGCTGCAGGCCAAATATTATCTGAGATGCTACATGGTCAAATGTTGGCCGTGGCAGAGAATTATACCTTAATCCACTTGGTGCTGAGGGTTATACAGTCAGGAATGTACTGAAATGATTCATAGTGCAGAGGGCTGTGGAGTTTGGGCATGTTATTTAGCGTCTCTGATGTCTGATTTTTTTTCCCAGTGAAGCCATAGTGCCAAGCTATAGCAAAAGCACTTTGTTCAGAACTAAGTTTATGGTGAGTGTTCCTTCTACATGCTCTATGACAAAGCTCAGGATCCAGTTCTGCCCACTGAGAAATTGCTGAGTTTTACACCCCTCCCCCAGCTCTTCTGTCTGCTCCTTGTTTCGACAATGTGAGTTTTCAGTGTTTTGGGGGCTGCTATGATGAGGCTTAGACTCTCTTCTCCATGAACCCCAGGGGTTCTTGCAGAACTCAAGGCTGGGAAGAATTCCGAACTGCTAAGGAAGGTGGTGTCGACATTGCAGTGGGGTCTAGGTTCTCATTCTGTATACGTTCTTTTACTTTCCCCAGTGGCATCGGCATTCACGCCTCCCTGCTTTACTGATTGTCTTTCTAGAATGTGCTTTATCTCCTAGCAATAAGCAGGTGTATTATATGTGCAACTTGACTTTGATAATGTATAGATGGATATCAGATTCTGGCTTCACCTTCACTCTGGAACCTTTTGTATTGCATTGTCAAATACTAAGACTCCCCCTATCTAAAAATCTGAATCTTATAATATCTGTGGGAAAGTGGCAGTTGGGCATGGATTAACAGACAGGTGAGTGGATTGTGAGTGCTTCACCCATGGCGCTCAGGTCTTAGTTCTCAGTGCCCTTGGCATCTATAGCTGAATCCAATGGATAAGAGGTCAAGACTAGTTATAAAAATGACTACTGGTTTATGCAAGCTTCAACTGATATATTTTAGCTAGTATAACATGTACATAGTATTCATAGCAAGTCAATAAAATATAATTTTCCCTCTTTCTCAGAAAGCAACTGAAGTAGTAATGCCATGGTCAATTGGCACCGGGCTTTCTTTGTGTACTGTTCTCAGATTCACCCACTCCGCAATCTGTGCCTTTATATAAAGCTTTCTCCAACCGCACTTGTCTTTCCGGAAGCTACCTCACAGAAAAGGCTTTCGTAGAAAACTTCGTCTTTTGTTCCCCTTTAAAATAGTATTTAAACATTGTAGTGTACTAAGTCAGAGCTTGGAAAAAATAGTTTGTCACGATCATACTCTCAGGTGTGGGCCTCGGTTTCCTCATCTGTCAAAGCTGATCATTTTTTAAGGAAGTCCATAGTTTGGAAAGCGCATGGCGAGGCCTAAGGGGCAGTGCCCTGTTGGTAAGCAAGAAGACGGAAGCAAAGACAGACAGGGATCACACACGCCTGTAGTGCAGAGCTCCAGAAAGCAGCCCCGGTCCAGATGTCAGCTATAACCTCTGCTGTGTGAGTCTGTAGCAGCAGCCTGTCAAATTAACGGCACGCTCCAGATAAAATTGCCTTTGAAGGACATTCAGCTGGCGGGAACCACTCCTATCCAGGTTACGCAGCTTTCAAAGGCACATGCCATTGGGTGCATCTGAAGATTCCATTTCTTTTATGATCTCAGGTGAAGTGTTAACTCGTAAGGAGCCCTCTTCACTGCCCAGAGTAGCCATGGGCACACCCTTTGTTTATACTACTTAGTTCTTGTGTCCTGGCCTGCAAGGAGCTATAGAGAGTACCCTGAACATGAGCTATAGTGCAAATAAAATGCATTGATGGGCAAATGGGAAGCCCACGTTTATCCCAAAGTTAAGTTAAAAAGACTTTACTGCTTAGTTGACATGATACCCCCACTTAATTTTCTTTCCCTAACTGGAGAACTACAGAGTATGTTCTTTATTTCTCCCTTTCTAGACCTCCGCTTATTTATTGCATATGTTTTATTGCTGGCCGCAAACCGGCCATGGTACACACATGTAGAGGTCACAGACCAAATCTTACTGTTTCTTGTGTTCTACTATGCGTGTCTCAGGGATCAAACTCAAGTCATCGGGCTCTGTGACAAGTCCCTTTACCTGTGGAGCCGCTATGCTGGTTCCTTCACTCACCCTCTCGTTATTTGCTAAGAGGTCCCTGTAGTTTTATTTCCTAGTTTCCCAATTCATGCATTCACTCTGTAGAATGTCTTTGGCTTTAAAGAAGGATGGTGTCTTCTGACCGGATCAACAAGTCAAACGGGAGAGGGAATGTTCATTGTCAGGGCTCCTAGATAGAGTCTGTGGTTCTAACATGAGGTAGTTACCGCTTTCCAGTCTTACTCTTATTGCCCGGGAGTGGAATGGCATGATGAAATTCTGCACAGGGGCTGCAAGATGGAACACAGTGAAGCAATCCTTCCGCCCTTCCAAAGTTCCAAAAACATCCAGAGAAGATGAAGAACAGAGACACTTGGCCTTCTGAAGGAGGAAGGAAGGGGGACCCTAAAAAGCTAAAGATGTTCTCCTGTCTTGTGCCTGACTCCCCACATTTCCAGATGAATCTAGAAAGACAGGGGGGAAGGATGAGGTGAGAGAAGAGAGAAAGAAGAGAAGGGAAAAGGGGGAAGAGAGAAGAAGAGAGAAAAAGAGGGGAGAGGAGGAAGGGGGGAAGGAAAGGGGGTATAAGAGAGGGGAGGGGGAGAGGAGATAGGGAAAGGAGAGGGAGAGAGAGAGAAGAATGGAGATGAGAGAGCAGGGAGAGGGGAGAGAAAAGAGAGAGGAGAGAGAGGGAGAGAACAGAGAGGGCAGCTGAACCCGGCACCTGTTTTAAATGTGAAACAGATTAGGAAGAAAAAATAGTCTAATCACGTCATTTTCCAAATACAGGTTAGAAATATGAATTTACAAAACCAAAATTATAGCAGACAACCACCCCCCAATTTCTGACAAGATGTTGCCACCATTAACCCTGGTATTTATTGCTCCTTTTAAGTACCATGTGACATAGCACTTTCCCAGCCTTCATTGCAAACTCTACACATAATTCATATGCCTAATGTTTTGCCCTGGCTTTCCATGCATATTTTACTATGTTGGAGACTGTTTGTGTGTTTGCTATATATCAGTTGACACCTCTGTAAAATCTTTATATTGAATGCCATTGGCAACCATATGCCAAATAATTGCACTGCCGTTTGTAATCTTTGTGGGTGCTGTTTTCCTGGGAGCTTAGGTAGGAAAGGCTCAAAATCCTTCTTTCTAACGCCCATCTTCAATGGCATTGCTCAGAATAACTTACAGCCTGCCTTTCTTGTTCTTCTTGGCCATTAAAGGCTTTCACTGATTAAAGAAAATGCCTCTTCCCTCTGGGTGATGCCATTGCCCACAGTGAGAGTCTCCAGGATCTGCTCTGTAATCTAAACTTACATTTAGATTCTCAGGGATTTAGACAACACCTCCCTTCCCACGGTGTCCAAAGATATTGTTTATTTTCATAAACCATCCTTCCTGCTTTCCGGGAAAGGATCTGAAGCTGTTTACAAAAGAGGGGATTAAATGATGAGGTGGAGCCTGGTGAGAGGTCTCAGCAGTTAAGAGTACTTTTAGCTCTTGCAGAGGACCTGGCCTTGGTTCCCAGCACCCACATGACAGCTCACAATTGGCCTGTAAATCCTGTCCCAGTGTCCCAGGGGTCTGACACCCTTTTCTGACCTCTGCTAGCATCAGGGACTCATGTGACATATTTAAATGTAAGCAAATGTGTGTGTGTGTGTGTGTGTGTGTGTGTGTGTGTACATACATGCAAACATTCATACACACACACATATTAAATGAAGTGAATAAGATCCCAAATATCCAAATCTGTATGGTAGATAGGGTCAAAACTGATTTTCAGAAAGTAGCTATTTCTCCCCCTACCTCCCTCACTTCCTTCCCCTTCATTCTATTTTTCCCACCCTCTGTTTTGCTCTCTTCTTTCCTCCCTCTCTTCCTTCCTTTCCATGTCAGAAGTAGAAACCCAGCCTTCTTGCATACTAGGTGAGCTCTCTGCCGTTGGAGCTCCACCCCCTAGGTAGATATGTTCCCATGACTCACTGAAGTGATTAGACAGGATTAGACAGAAGGCTGCCAATAGTGACTAGGTTACACACGCTGCGTATACAATGTGGGTTTGGGTCACCCTGAATTCTACTATTTTGAAATGTTTGCAACCAATTTATGGGCAAAATCCAGCCTTTTCTTTTAAAACAGTTTAATTTATTGCATAACCGATGTACCAAGAAATTCGGCATCTAAAGTTACAGAAATAAATAGGCAAATAATAAAAATATAACAAATTGGATTTATGACAGCTAATTAATAATGCAACTTCGTGAATCACTGGTGTATGTACAAACACATGCATAATGTCTATTTTATCTTTTTTTATCTATATGCATCCAGTCCCTCCATCCCCCCTGGTACATGGGGCCTGGCTAACAGTCAGCACAGACACCCTGTTCCCCATGTGAACACTGCAGGGACGGGCTTGTGATGCAAATCAGGCCCATGAATGCTAAGTCTCTGACCAGCTCCTTTCAGGCTTCTGCATATCAAATTCCGAGGGCCTCTAGCTCTCCAGAATGCTGTTACTGGAAGTGGCAAGTCACAGGCATCTTCTGCATTTCGAACCAATCGAGAGAAATTCAGAAATACAAAGCAAATCCATATACTTAGGAAATATTGTCAGTAAGTTGAAAGCAGAAGGAATTTCCACTTAATTTTCTGTTTAAATTTTTAATTAACTGGAATTTGGGTCCCTAGAGGTCCTCAATTAATTTAAACTTGATTGCCAAAACTTTTCAAGCATTTTGCCTTTTCGAAATAAAATTAATAAAAAATGAATGAAATGATTACAACAAAAGAAATTGTAACATTTCAATTTTTTAAAAAAGCTATTGGCCTTAATGTGGTACCCAAGAAAGACATGGTCTTATGAAGCTTTCAATAAGCTTCTATTCCCACCGAATGCCTGGGAATAGAATCATCTGAAAACTTGGGTGGGTCTTGGGGGTAAACTCAACTTTAAGAGCACATATGCCTCTTCCAGAGAACCCTATTTCAGCTCCCAGCACCTCTGTCAGGAGGCTCATAACTGCATGCAACTCTAGCTCCAGGGGATTCAGAGGCTCTGACCTCGCTGGGTACCTACATTACAGTACACAGACAATACAGGAAAACAGAGCCCTAAACATAATTAAAAATCAACATCTTTAAAAACAAAGCTCTGTAGACCCGAGCATTCAGGTGGAAACCGCACACCCATTGACACGAGCTAGGCCTGGAGAGAGGGATGCTGGTTACAGGAACTGCGCTCTGACCATTTCTGCTGTCCAACTCCAGATTAGGAATTTGATGTTTTAAAAATTCCACTGAAATTGGACTACAAAATATAATAGGTTTAGGCACCTGCTCTAATAACATTGCATTAAAAATATCCCAGCAGCTTTGGCATAGACATATGTTACAGTATCACAGTCAGATTTTTATTACATCATTACAAGAATGTTCCATTGGACCATATGATTGGCTATTGTACAGGCACAGAATGCTTTTGCTTTAGTACAAACATAGCATCGCATTCCCCTAATAAACATTTTATGGTATCCCTTTGCACATTAAAATGACACTAACTGCGTTAATACATTTTAATTTACTTTTTTGTTGTAGAGCAAATAACAAACTTGGCGCTAATGAGCTGATATTTTCCATTATCCCAAATCATCCTCTTCATATATCCAGTCCATTGAAAATGACCCTAAAAATAGCGATATGCTCCATTATGGCACAGTGGCATGCACAGGTCCAGGGTGTTTTCCTTCCATGCCCATTCATAAACAACACATCACGCTGTAAATAACACACCTTTAAAATATATTATTTGATTTTCTTGGCACTATGGTGCTCTTCAAAAGTGATTCTTTGCTTAAAATTGTACTTTTTCTTCAACAGCTTTTTATGTCCCAGTGAACACAGGTGTACTCGTAGCTAAACTGCACATTCGACAGTTAACCTCCTCTCTCACTGTCCTTGGTGAGGTTGTTAGCTTCTCAGTGCCCTTTTTCAATTTGGTATCCATGAAGTATCTGTAAGAAATTCATTTTTCTTTCACAAGACATGGCTAGTTGTTTGGATACCGTTGTCTGCTATTGTCTTAATGAAGCTGTAAAATAATTAAATTTTTCCCTTTCATAAATGTAATCACTAACAAGGGGCACCGTGACCCTCTCGGTTTTATTTTCAGTGTAGTGTAAATTGACTTATCGTACGGTCCCTCCTCACCAGAGCAATCATTCTCCCACTATCAAAGTTCCCGGGCATTTGTTTGGAATAGTGCTGATGGCGTGGCGGGTGACTGGAGCAAAATGCTGATTACATTTGAGGAGGAGAGATTTCAGAAATCTGGGAAGAAAAATAGGAGTTACCCATGGCCCCTGCTTCGCCCGAGATAGGACATCCCTCTCCTGTAAACTTCAAACTGTGGTTATCTGAGGCCAGTGTTCTCTGTGTGGGTGTCTCTCTCTTACGTTCTGACCGGACAGGCTGCACTCTAGACTTGGGCAGTGGAGGTTCTATAGGATAAGATCAAGGACAGCATTGCTGTAGGTGTGATCTCAGTCAATCTCTAAATAAAGCCTTCTGATGCTTAAACATACAGTCGTCTGTCACACCTCCTGGGCTGTCACTGTCTGCTTTTCCAGTATTAGGAAATCTCAGACTGTATCTTGAATGTGAACACTATTGTATACACACACACACACACACACAAACACACACGCACGCGCGCGCACACACACACACAATCACTGACAACTTGGGGCAAATGCTTGGGTCGAGGTGTTCACAATAATGTTGAATAGCCTGTTTCTTCAGATTTTCTTTCCAGCAAGACTTAAGACAGTGGGAAAGCCTACTCTAACACATTCATTGTAAAATTGTTGCAAATTCCTCATGAGGTCATTCTGAAGATGCCATCATGACAGGTATAAAATTACGACTTTTCCTCAGAATGACATGAGGCTGGTAATTTTTTAGCAGGGTTCTGTGTAATTTATAGAGTCATAGGATAACTTCAGGATTTCCCAGGTCATCTACAATTTCTGGACACACATAAAGCCATGCCAATGAAGGAAGCTAATGCTTAAGAAGAGTTGCCTTTAGAACTTCCCACAGAAGGAAACAAACAGGATAATTTGCATTTATTGAGAACCCATTTTGTTCCAGTTCTTGTTCAAAGAGGTTTGCATTAAAACAAACAATCCCCAGTCAGCCTCACTAGGACTTTAGTTTTTCAAGAGACACAATTCTACTATGCTGCTCCAATTACTTGCCCTACACTGCCGGGCTCAAATACACATTGAGTTCAATAAGCAGGCACTACAGGCAGGTACAATCTAGGCCAACTTTACTAGCCTTTGTCTTTCTCCTATTTTGCAAATGTTGAAACTGAGTCACTAAAAAGTTAAGTGCCTTTGCCAGCGTTAAGAAAGCTGAGATTCAGGCTGGTGAGGTGGCTCAGCAGGTAAAGGCTAAGCTTGATGACCCCAGTCAACCCCTGGGGCTTAGATGGTGAAGGGACAGAATTGACCCCCTACAAACTATTCTCTGACCTACACACACTCCAAAGTATGAATGCTTCTGTATTCTGTATACATGCACACACACACATACACACACACTATATATAATAAATACATACATAAATAGTTTCAAAATTAAAAAAGATGAAGGCTGACATTCAAACTCAGTTACTCTCATGAGCCTTGTCTCCTGAGTTCTACAAAATATCCAGTCCAAATTTACTATCTAGGAGACTGACTCTGGTGCAAAGGGATAAATTGCTGTTCACAGGGGTGATAGGAACTCTTATCTTCCTCAGTCACTTTAACCTCCAGAATCTCACTATCAAGATACAGCTCATGCAGGGGTCATGGGGCTTATGAAATGATGAGGCTGGATCAACTAATGTGTACCGATCAGAGAAAGGCATTCTCCAGCCTCATAAATTTCCTTCTTAGATGATTCAGTCAGCCATCCATCCATACATACACCCACCAACCCACCCATCCATCCATGCCCCTACCCACCAGCCAGCCACCCATCCATCCATCTACCCACCCATCCATCCATCCACCCACCCACCCACCCACCCATCCACCCATCTACCCACCCATCCATCCATCCACCCACCCATCCACCCACCACCCACCCATCCATCCACCCATCCATCCACTAACCCACCCGTTCATCCATCCATCCATCCATCCATCCATCCATCCATCCATCCATCCATCCATTTTTCTATTACTTTTTGAGGCACATGTCTTCACTTATGTCTCTCACTTCCTAGTTATCAAGAGACTAGCCAAGCCAACCCACATCCTATTTCAATATAAATAAACTTACCTGGATTTCACTTGGAACAGCCCTTGACTACTTGGTGTCCCGTGAACTCTGAGAAAGTTTGAGTAGTCATCTATGCAATGATTTTTAAACAATTCAGTTTTCTCTCTGCATCCCTCCTTCTCCCTCTTTTCCACCCTCCCTGTATCTCTCCATCCCTCCCTCCCTCACTCCCTCCCTCTCTTCTTCCTTCCCTTCCTTTTAGGCAGGTGAAGTAGAGAAAATCAAATGAGATAATGTATATGCATCCTGAAGTATAGAGTATTAAATGTGAGATCAATAATTTCTTTAGAAAGAAAACCAACACCAACCTTAGTTAGAAGTAACCATAGAAATAA